>NC_080189.1:177761161-178386161 GCF_030028045.1 Hippopotamus amphibius kiboko
CCTCCTCCTCCAACAGAGGATGGGGCGACCCCAGCCTCAGCAGGTCAGGGGTAGCTGCTCAAAGCCCCCCCCCCCCCACCCAGTTCAAGTCCTGCCGAGACAGAAATAGCATTCGGTTCTGGAAAGTTCTTCCTGGAGAACAGTGGCCTTCGCATGGCCCTCTCTCCCCGTGTGGGGCCCTCACACTGTCTATGCCAGAACGCGTGCGTGTGAGGCTGTGTCTTGGAGGCGGGCTGGGGTGGGGGGGTAACCACTGCGTCTGTCAGCTGTCTCTGCCTCGTTGTCTGTAGATTGCAGGTCTGGGTGTGTGGACACAGTGACCAACCATGTGCGTCTGCAGGGCTCTGAGTGAGCGCGGTGCCACAGCCGCAGCTCACCAGGCCTTAATTAAATCCCTCTGCCCAAGGTCTGGCCGCCTCCCTCTGAGGCCTGTTTTCCCCCTGGTTTCTTGTGGGAGGAAAACCCAATTATATTAGCACCTAGGGGTTCTGTTCTTACCAAGTCGTAAGTGCTTTCTCCTCTCTCCTGCTCTACGTGTGTGTGTGTGTGTGTGTGTGTGTGTGTGTATGCACACACATGAGCTCATACATGTCATATAGAACTCATATATGATATAATATAAATCATTCATGTCTATAGAGAGAAATGGAGATTCTAGAGACAGAGGGTGTATAGGCCTCTGTGTAACCAACTACAGACAACGTGTGTGACACATACAGAGGAAGGGGTGAGGTTGAAAGCCTGAAGTATTTAAGTCTAAATACAGATGGAAATAAAGGCCCCCCAGAACCTCGGTGCCAGGCTTCTCTTTGTCCAGTCTGCCACGTTGGGATCGGCTGCGAGGTTTGCGAGAGACCTGAGGGGCATCCTCTAGTCCTCAGGGCACACGCTCAGCTCCCTGATGGCCCAGCAGGGCTGACCCCCTTCCCACTGCTCCAGCAACTTGCAAGCCCTGTTGGCATCACGTTGCCCTGGAGACTGGGTTGAACACACAAATCCCCAGACGAGGGGTATCTGGAATGGGGTGAGTGGTGGCCCACAAGGAGGTGTGTCTGTGTCTTAACCCCTGGACCCTGTGAAGGTGACTTTATTTGGAAAAAGTCTGTAGACGTAATTAAGTTAAGGATCTCAAGAAGAGATTATCCCGGGTTATCTTGGCAGCTCGAAACCCTGTGACAGGCGTCCTTATAAGAGAAAGGCAGGGTGACATTTGAGACACAAAGAGACTTTTGGGAGAAGTCACGTGATGATGGAGGCAGAGATTTCAGTGATGCAGCCACAGCCAAGGAACGCCTGGTGCCTCCAGAAGCTGGAAGAGTCAAGAAAAGATCCTGCCCTAGAGCCTTCGGAGGGAAACTGGCCCTGTCCACACCTTTTTGACTTTTCTTTTTAATTACAGTTTTTTGACAGTTTCAATGTATATTTTACAAAATATTGGCTACACGCCCCCTGCTGTACAATACATCATTGTAGCTTATTTTATATACGATAGTTTGCACTTCTTAATGCCCTACCCTTACCTTGTCCCTCTCCCATTCTCTTTCCCTAAGGGTAACCATGAGTTTGTTCTCTATATATGTGAGTCTGCTGCTCTTTTCTTGGCCCTGTCCACGCCTTGACTCTGGATTTTCTTGCCTTCAAAGCTGTGAGAAAATAATATTTATGTTGTTTAAGCCACTTAGTTTATAGTGCTTTATTAAGCAGCCCTTGGAGACCAACGTAGGATCACAGCCCAGATCCCGCTCGGAGGACTCTGTCCTAAGAAAGAGATGGGGAATGGACATGCATTTAAGTCTAAGGACGACCCCCCTCCCCCAACCCCACATAATCTCCCAAGGCCGAAAAGGAATTCAGAAGTAACCGAAATGTCCAGCGGCAGGGGATTGTCTAAATAAATGACAGCTGGTCCTGAAGAGGGGATATTACGGATGTTTGGCAGAACGCTTGAATGCAGGTGATGACACAGTCTGATGCTGGCTGGCAAGGGCAGGACATGAAGCTCTGTGTGTTAGACTGAAGGATGTGAGTTGCTGGCGCTTGGCGGTTTTTGACCTAAACATCCACAGTGATGTGAAGGAGCATCTAGAAGGAGCATCTCTGACTCGGCGCTGGGGGCTGACCAGGAGGATCAGGAAAGAGAGGGCCTCTCCATCAGCAGGAACAGGAGACGGCATCCCAGGTGGGGCAACAGCGTGAGCTAAGGAAGCGAGCAAACCAGCGCATCTGCTGCCCTGCTTCTCAGCCCGATCCTTACCTGGACGCAGTGGGCTGGACACACAACAATCGGAAGGCTCCCCTTTTATCATCCTCCCCCAGCCTGGACCTGAGACAGGCCTCAGCACACAGCCCTTCCTTCTCTCCCAGTGGACCCGAGGGAGGTGGCTCCTCAGCTCCCTGCTCTGGTCATCCTGACAGCCCTTCTCCGCATCCTGGGAAGAGGAGGGGGAGGGTGTGCAGCCAGCAAGAGCTGGAGACGTTCCCAAGGGAGAAGTTAGGGGCTGCTGTATGAAGAACCAGTGTCCTTGCCCATGTGAGCACTGAAAACCATGTAAGAGAACGCAACCCTTGTGACTTTGGTCTCTAGGAAGCTTAGCAGCAAACAGCTGTGTGAAAATTTCTAGCTTGAAAATATGCACTTTCTTTGACTTCCCAGCTGTGGCTTTTTTTTTTTTTTCCGTTAATTGACTGTGTCTTTGATAATATCTTGAAATCAGGCAGGGTAAGCCCTCCAGGTTTGTTCTTTTTTTTAAATCACTTCTTTGATTAGCATTCTGACTTTATATTTTTCCTGATGGAGTATCTGATTTTTTAATTTTTAACTTTTAAATTTAAATCTGGGGAGGTCCCCTAAGCCAGCCTCAAATCCTTTAATGAATCATGTGTGACATAAACTTTTTTTTTCCTCCCAAGAATGCAGAGCTGGAAAAGGCCTTGAGGATCTGCTAGCACCAAGGTCACTGCAAACTGGCAGCAAACAGGCTGAACTGGTACCAGCTGTATTGTTTGGAAAGGACAGATTTAAAAAACATTTAAATTAGGGGCCCACATTTTAAAATTGCGATGCTTCACGTTAAAAAAGAAATCCAGATTTCTAACTCCCCCAGGATGACCAGAAGGTCTGTTGGCACCATCTTTAGATTGGGCACCAGGTCCATCTAGACCTTCAACAGATTTACCGAACATCTACTACGTGGTGGACGTGGCCCTGGGTACCGACGCTTTCCCACGACGCTCCTGTAAGTTATCTCTTATCCTGTTAACAGCCTGGTCCCTGAGAAGGTCCAGTGTGCAGCCCTTACTGGTCCAGCCACCTCCACTTACAGATGGGGAAACCGAGGCCAGAGAGGGAAAGGAAACTGCCAAAGGCCACCCAGTGACCATTGACCATTAAGGAACTGAAACCCAGGCCTCCTGACTCCTGTTCCAGCTACC
Organism: Hippopotamus amphibius kiboko; assembly: GCF_030028045.1. Taxonomy (NCBI): domain Eukaryota; kingdom Metazoa; phylum Chordata; class Mammalia; order Artiodactyla; family Hippopotamidae; genus Hippopotamus; species Hippopotamus amphibius. Next base: position 177,764,594 of record NC_080189.1, read on the forward strand.
CAGCCCCCCTCGCTGCCTTCAGCTGGGGGAGCCTGTTACTTCCACACCTTCCTGGCTCAAGTTCATGTCATCAGCACCTTCTCAGCAGCACCGGCAGCCCCCGCTGACCAGGGCTCCCTGGGCATCTGACTAATCAGAACCCACGAAGCCTGCCATTTGAGTGACACTGCAGCCTCTTTCGGGTTTTTTCTTTCTTTAACTCACTGTGATCCAAACATCACCAGGCACAGCCAGCCCAGCCATCCCTGCACTGAAAGCAGTCATTGCAACTGACGCAGAGTTAATTGTCAGCTAACTATCTCTGATGCGTTGGACTTCCACCCACGCACCCGTGGGAGGTTGGTCCCCCAGCCGGTTCTCCGCCCCCTGCCCCAGCTCCCTCTGGTGGGGTTTCAGTGGTGAGTGAGGAGTGAGGAAGAGGGACCCCACTTTCTTTTCAAAAAGGTGCTTGTGGCAACGGGAGCTGTAGATTCAGAGCCCCCTGAGGTGGCTCAGGTGCCCTGCTGGCTGCCTCATCAGGGATGCCCTGTGTGATTTGGGCATCGCCTCAGCCTGGACTTCCGCCGTGGCCTGGACTCCCAAGCAAGTTTGCATGCTTGTCCCTTCTCTTCACACAGGTCTTGGCTCAAATGCCACCTCCTCAGGGTGGACTGCCCTGACCACCTACCCCTATACAAGTCTGTATCTCCTCTTCACCCTGTGTTCCTTCCGGCACTGAAAATTCTATTATATGTTTGTTTCCCATCCCTCACCTGGACTAGGATGTAAGTTGCATGAGGGCGGGGACTTTATCCTCCCCAAGGCTCAACTCCCAGAGCCTTGCATAGTGCCAGGCACATGGTAGGTGCTCAGTAAATGGCTGACGACTCAGCAAATGCACGCGTGCCTCCTCTCCAGCCCCCGCCTTCCTCACCCATGAGAACATCACCTGTCCTGTGTGGTGTCCTGCTACTTAGTGTCTGCCAGGTGACCTGTGCTTCAGAGTTCTTCAAAAAGAGAAAGGAAAAAGAACTGCTCTAGAAAAGCCCTAAGTAAGGGGCTGTTTGGAAGGTTCACTGTTACATAACAAACCACCCCAAACCTCAGTGGTCGAAAACAGCAATCCCTGTCTCACTTTTATTGGGGTTTGCTGGGTGGGAAATTCAGGCAGGGTTTGGTCAGGTGGTTCTTCTGCTCTACATGATGGCTGTGGTCATTCGTTCAGCTGTGTTCAGACTGTGGCTGGGCTGGGCTAAGAGGTCCCTAGAGGCTTCATCTGCATGTCTGGTGTCACAGTGCTCCTCCATGTCACACCTCCCTCTCTCTCTCTCTTCCCCCCCCTCCCCATTTGGTTAGCTTGGGCTTCCTCACAGCATGGTGGCCCCAGGTCAGCCTCCTTACACGGCAGCTGGCTTCCAAGAAGGAAAATACCAGAGTGTGAAAGCAGAAGCTGCTGATCTCAAGGCTCAGCCTCAGGAGTTTGCACAGCATCACTTCTGCCCCAAATTATTAAGATAAGTCACAGGGGAAGCCCTGATTCAAAGGGAGGGAGGGGAAATAGACTCCACCTCCTGATGGGAGGAGCACCACAGACTGCACCCATATTTAATCCATCACAGGGACTGATCCCTTCCCAGGCCCTGTTTAAAAGACCTGGATAAAGGCGTACTCCAGGGCACAGGAGCGAGGACTCACCCAGTGCCACCAACTTGAAGAATGTAATTATTTACAACATGACAAAGTCAAATAATGGGCTAATACAAAGGAAGGGTTTACTGCTCAGTAAGCCCTGTGCAAACTCTTACGAAGCACAAAATTTGGGGAGAATATCAGCCCAACTTAAGGGATCAGCATCTTGGTATTCACAAAATGTAAATAACTCTGCCAGCCACATTCCCTTTGCTTGCAGAGTCTTAGGACACTTTGGGTTGCTTAGACAAATCAAAAAAGAGAATTTATTGGAAGGATGGTAAGGCTGTTGGAGAACCTCATGGAATCCAGGGGAACGTGGAGCAAGTGGACCACAGAGGGGACGACTCCAGGGCTCAGCCACAGGGGTTCGGACCTGTCTAGGCTCGGCCATAAGTGCAACTCACAGTTATGCCACCAGCTCCAGACCGGGGGACGGAGGCAGAGGTCTGGCCGTGGCCCTGGGGACTGTCCAGTATATTGGAGGCAAATCCTAGAGAGGGGAGTTTGTGGACAACCAGAAGCAGAATGAAGCCCGTTTCGGTGGCTCAGCTGCCACAATGAAGTGCCCCAGACTAGGCAGGTGGCTTAAAAAATGTTGTCTCACAGATCTGGAGGCGAAAAGTGTCAGATCAAGGTGTCGGCAGGGTTGGTTCCCCTGAGGGCCACGGAGGGTGATTCTGCTCAAGGCTTCTCTCCTGGGCTTGTCGATGGCTGTCTTCTCCCCACATCGTCATGGCCTTCTCCCTCTGTGTCCTGTGTCCTAACCGCCTCTTCTCATAAGGACACCAGTCATATTGGATTAGAGCTCCAACTTCACAAGCTCACATTAACTTAATTACCTCTTTTAAGACTCCTGTCTCCAAGTATGGCCACATTCTGGGGCACTGGGGAGGTGAGAACCTAAACATATGATTGGGGGACACATAATTTAGCCCTTAACAAACTCCCACCTAAAATCTGTTTTGGATGTCAAGACTGACACCTCATGTGCACTCAGAGGCCATGGGAAGCTTTGCTATTCTCATGAGACTTTCTGGGGAGGGCAGGGCAGGCTCCCAAGCTGGTCCAAAAATGGCCCTAGAAAGCAGGGATGGGAGGCCAGCTTGGGGTTTTTACAGTGGCTGGTGGGAGGGGCTGGCATGAGGATTCCCGTGCATGGATTGAACTACCAGTGGGCTTTCTCATCGGGTTGCCCAGATGTGAGGCAGAAGGGAGCGCGGGAGGGATGTGGCATAGAAGCCGTCAACCGTCAGGTACCAGAAAGTGGAGTGAGTCTCCATCACGGCATCCTGCTGTAAACCCTTTACATTTGCATAATCGTTCATAAAACCCTGGCCTCCTTTACCGCACTATCCTTAACATCCCTAAATGCTGAGACCCAGGTGGCTCTGAGCTGAGGGGTACAGAGGGGCTCAGAGTCTAGACTCTATGTTCCGTCTGCCTGTGGTTAGACTGGCGCCGAGTCAGCAGTGCTTGCAGAAGGGCCTGGGGTGGGGCTGCGGGGGCAGCTGGAGCCATGGGAGGCAGGGAGACAGAATTTGAAGGACTCAGCTGGCCCCTGAAGAGCAGAAATCCCCATCCTCTCCCTTTCCTCTTTGTTCAGAGTGACTTTTACCTTCCGGAATCATCTGCTCAGGATCAGAGAGAAAATCCTCATGGCTAAGATGATACCTGTTCTGCACAGTCAGACAGAGGAGCCTAATGCCCTCGAGTCAAACCAAACCAGGATCAACCTAAACGCTCCCCTCTTCCATGATGTCGGTCCTGTCTCTCCCCTCCAATCACTTGCTCTGAGGCTTATGACTGTGCCTAGGGCTGCCTCATGCTGTTGCTGTTCTTGGTCACACCTTGTCTCCTGTTCCCTAAGCTCAAGGTGGTGTCTTGTGCACCTGTGTGTCCCCAACGCCACCTCTCCCATCCTCTCCCACCCCCTGTCCTTCCCTCCCTGACCCCCGGGCACACTGGGGTCTTTGCGCTCATCAGCATTCCACGATTCATTCTTCTGCATAACATTTTTTCATGCTGTTCCCCTATCTAGAACACTGTTCCCCGCTCCAACCCCTCTCCTTTAACTTGGTAGCTCCTCATCCTTGTCAGCTCTGATGTCCCTTCCCCAAGAAACCCTTCCAAACCCCGTCCCCATCCGCGGCCAGAGTAAGTCCCTGTACGGTCAATCCTAACTCCTGAACTTACCCTTCACCACTATATCCTACAGTGTGTGGACCCGGCCAATGAGAATGTAAGAGCATTGCTCACATAGCAGGAGCTCAGCAGGGAGCTGGATGATTAAATGCATGAGTGAAGGAATGAATGAATTCAGAGATCCACTGAAGTCTTCCCCCTGAGCCACTGGGTGTTTCTATTTTCCCTCCAACCTGCAGTCAAGTCTGAGCTCAGGAGAAGACGGAGCCTGTGGTGGTATGGACAGAGCTGTGTGTAAATTTTTCTGAGCCCAGTCCTGACATTTACCTGCCTTGGGCAAATTCTGTTTCTCTCTATAAGAGGGGGTGTTTGGCTAGATGAGCTAGCTTTAACACTCTTTCAGAACAGCTGAGGGCTGGGGTGTAGTTTCCCAAGCACAAAAGCCATCTTTTCTCATCCAAAGTCCCAGGGCAAGAGTTTTAGGAATCCTGCACCTGACATCAGAGAGGAGGCCTGTGCGGTTAAGAAATGGTAGTGAGCCCTCTGGTGGTGAAACATCAAACTTCGGGGAAATCACTGAGGAGCTGGTTAAAGGGCAGATGCCTGGACCCAGCCTATGCCACCCTTCATGATTCTGATTCAAGAAGCTTGGGGAAAACCTGTGACTCTCTGCTTTTAACAAGTTCCCCTCTTATGAGGGACCCCAGGGCCACATATAAAGAATGTTGGTCTTTGGCAAGAGGCAGCCCCCTCCTTTCTGACAGTGACAGTCAAAAGTGGAGGTTGCGATTTTGGGCTTTGGAACCAGAGATGGCTGAGTTCAGATCTCAGCTCTCCCACTTACTAGCTGTGTGACCTCAAGCAAGACATTTGATCTCGGGGCCTCTACTCCTCTCCACCACTGCAGGAAGGGAAGAGGGAAACCGACATGGAGCTGGGCGCACTTAAGGACGCCATCCATTTCCCTCCTATGAGCCTTCCCAGTAGTGATCACTCCTAATTTGACAGACACAGAAAGTGAGGTTCAGAGAGGTGGAGTGACTTGCCCAAGGTCACACAGCTCAGTGGTGGCAGAGCATATCCGAACCAAAACCCAACCTCTGTCCAGAGCACTGCAGGGACAGGAGCCAGGAACCAAAGGGCAGTCACTATGTGCTCACCGTGGGGTCAGGCTACCTGTCGCTCCAACTGTAGCCAAGCACATGCTGACCCCTGGAATCTGTTGCATCAGCCTCTAACTCCCTTACGAAGGCAGACTAAGTAAGCAAAAATCCAAATTGTGGACTACTGAAAAACGAATAATTTTCACACGCGTGAGACCAAAAACCAACAAGCATCTTTCCTTCATTCATTCCCTCAGTGAATATTGTTGGTGGCCCCACGGTGTGCCACACCCTGTGCTAGCACTTGGATTACAGCAGTGAACAAAACCGGAGCTGATGTTCTAGCAGAGTGACAGTTTGTCCAAGCAGAGAAAAAACAGTCCAGTGTACAAATCCTACCTCAGAATCTGAGCTAGCAACTTCTCTGGGCTTTAGATTTTTCATGGGATAAGGATAAGGATAGTACTCTGTGTGTGTGTGTGTGTGTGTGTGTGTGTGTGTGAGAGAGAGAGAGAGAAGATGAAGTGACATAAGAGTTCTCACTCTTATCTGGAACATCAAGTTCCTCTCTAGTCCTGGTGTTGATGCATTTGTGTGGTGTTAATTTGGACACACCCCTGAACCTTCTGAGCCCGACAGCAGAGCTGGGATTTGGGCCCCAAGCCAGCCGAGTCCGGGCCTGTGCTGTGACCTGCCCTGCCTCGCTCAGGGCTCCCGGCCCTATCTCACTGCTCAGTGGTGTGTATTCCACTCAGTTCTGCCAAGTACCCGGAGACCCATTCAGAAAAGCCCACTAGAGGAAGCCTGCATGGTCTAGGGCATCTCATTCAGGACCCCAAGGGCCGCATCACTCCCTGTGGTCCTTCCCCAAATGGCCTGAGAAACAGCCGGACAGCACCCCTATGTGCAGCTGTCCCAGCATGATCCAAGGGTGCCGAGACTCCCTGATTACTGGAGAGAGAGCAGCTTCAGCTCCGTGACTAGAGAGGAAACATACGATTGGATTCCTGGACCAAGGATGTATCGTTTCCCACCCTCGCTCCTGGGATGCAATGTCTTTGCTGTCCACCATGTGACATCTTAGCGAGTTACATCACAGAACCACGCAGCTATAAAGCTGCCAGTCTCCTCAGAAATCGCGTAGTCCAGGACTGCACACTGCAGGCCCGGGGTGGCATCCGGCCCCCAGGTGGGTCTTGTCTGGCCGCAGAGAGCCGACTCCAGTTCTGTGCGCCCACCATTCCCCACCGTGTTGCCCCAGATGCTGCCTTCCCGGGTTCGTGAAGGTGCTGGAGTTTGCTGCCCCTGGCCCGGCCTGACTCTTCATTTGCAGGGGGTAAGGATGGGGCTGCAATGGTGGTATGGAGCAACAGAAACCAGAGAGGGGGGGATGGTTGTACTTAAGCTCACGCGGCAATGGAGAGGCAGAGTGGAGACCAGACCCACTAAGGGGCTCCCTTGAGCTGTAGGGAAAAGCAAGTATCAGACAACCTCAACACACAACACAAACAGGAGGGGGTGAACTCTCTTGCGGCCCCCAGGGGGGGAAAGGGGGTTCTCCTGAGAGGAGGTGAGCTAACTTGCAGTGAGATTTCTCTCTCTATTGAGACTCCACACTGTGCCCATGGATCTGTTCATTAATAATTACCTAATCAGGGAGGCGGCAGGAGGTGCACAGAGGTTTCTTCAATCTTCCCCGGCTTCATTAACCCAAGCCACATCTAGAGCTCAGACAGCCGCCCGGGGGCCCCTCCAGGATTGACTGCGCTGTGAGTAACCCCAGGAGGGTCACAGTAGAGACTAAAGGGAGGATGACTAACTGTCCCGGTTTGCCCAGGACTGGGAGTTCTGGGACAAGACTTTCAGTGCTAAAACTAGGAAAGTCTTAGGCAAACTGGAACAATTGGTCGCCCTAATTAAAGGTGACGAAGTCTAGAAAGACTCCTACATATGATTGCACCAACTTCTTTGCTGCACTGGTGGGGGAATTGGTGCTGAGACCCAGAACAGCCGCCCCCAAAGCCACACGCAGTCGGGGACCCAGGTCTTCTGGCTTCAGGTGCTTTTGGAGAGCTTCTGCCAGAGGGGAATTCTGGGTAATCTCACTGCAAAGCTGGAGAGAAGTATATGGTGGTGGGAGGGCAGGGGCCGGTTGTTACAGGTTGGTAGGAAGCCATGTCGTGGGGAGCGGTCACAGTCACAGCAAAGTTGATTAGATGCAACAGTGACTGTATGGTCCCCACAGCCAAAGATATTTACTATCTGGCTCTTGATAGGAAAAGTTTTCTGACCTCTTGTCTGGGTGAAAGATGATGGAGACTTGAATGAGGGTCATAGCAATAGAGGGGCTAAGAGATTGAATGGGGTGGGGTGGATGGGAGGCCAGACAGATATTAGGGATGAAAACTGGGTGCTGAGAATCAGGCACTAGTAGCGCCATTGATGCGGCAGAGAAGATTTGGTGGAGAAAATCGAGCATCCTGTTTGGGGCAAGTTAAGTTCATTAGGTAAAGGGACCAATTCTATCCCTGGCACTTTGGACAAATCACGCATTGAGCATCAGTGATCTCATCTGTACAGAGCGATGATAAGAATACCAAGTTCTACTGACCTCTACCTGGATAAGAGGGTCAAACAAAATGGTGTAAAAGCCATTTTGCAAACTGTAAAGCACACCACGTATGTCTGTGGGGTAGATGCTAACATAGCCTTTGGCGATGAGCACCTCTGATGCGATTGGTCACTGGGCTGAGGAAATAAATTCATATGGTGCAAGACACCCCAGGCTGAGAGTCCGGAGACCTGTGTTCTATCTAGCTCAGATATTTACTCATTAGGTGACTTGGTTAAGTCACTTTTGGAGTCTCTGTTTCCCCATCTCTGTAATGAGAAAGGAGTCCAGTGCTGTGCAGAGCTCACAGAGATGGGAAAGGAAAGGAGATGGTGGACAAGCAGCTGCTTTGTAAATCCTCGCTATAGAATGTCACAGGCACCACGCACGCAGAAGTACTGGGTGTTTGCCAGTCCCCTCAAGCCCATCTGCAGGAATTGAGGATGTCACTTATCACCCTGGGGTCCTGCCCTCTGCCCGGCTTCTCAATGGGGTTGGGCCTTCTGCTGGAGAGTTTCCTGAGCACGTTCTTTCCTCCTGTAGACCTGAGCGCACGGAAGATGTATCTTGCCCACTGCCTGCTCCTCCTTCTGGCTGGACTACTGGTCCTGTCTCAAGGTCAGCTGCACCCTGAGCTCCATGGCCAGCGTCACACCCACCGCCCCCATCAGGAGGCTCCCGGCACAGCAGAGGGCTCCCCCAGCCTCAAGGTCACCGCAGGCAATACCGCCTTTGCCCTTCGCTTCTACCACCTGTTGGCTTCCCAACCCTACGGAGACAACATCTTCTTCTCCCCGCTGAGCATCTCCTCTGCCTACGCCATGCTGTCCCTGGGGGTCCGAGCACACAGCCAGACCCAGATCCTCGAGGGTCTGGGCTTCAACCTCACGGAGGTGTCAGAATCCGATATCCATCGGGGCTTCCGGAACCTTCTGCACGCTCTCCACCTCCCGGGCGATAGGCTGGAGATACGCGTGGGCAGCGCCCTCTTCCTGCGCCCGGAGCTGCCGCTTCTTCCGAGCTTCCTTAACGACTCCGCGACCTTCTATGAGTCCAAACTCTTCCGCATGGGCTTCGAGGACACTGTGGGCACAAGCAAGTTTATCAACGACCACGTCAGGGCGGAAACTCGTGGGAAGATCGTGGATTTGGTCAGCACGCTCAGCCCGGATACCGTGATGGTGCTGGTGAATTTCATGTACTTCAAAGGTAAGAGTCAGTTCCTTGGTGGATCCTACATATTCCCTTTCCCTGTAATTTATCGAAGGATCACATATCAGAAAGGAACCCCCCTAATCAGTAAGCAGATGGATTGGGTCTGATAGGGTTGAGCAGCCTTCAGAAAATTTAATGTTAAGAGTACCAGATATTTAGGTTTGTGTAGTATTAAGATTTCCACCCCTTCCTATCTTTAGACGTATTTTCTTATTTTTTTTTTAATAACAGCAATGTATGAAGCGCATTCTACCCCATGGCGACAAGTTGAACTGCTGGATTCATAGCCCCGTCGGCCACTTACCAACACTGCAAACAGGGCAGGTTGTTTGCTTGAAGTGAGGATGTAAGAGACCCTGCTTCAAAGTTTTGTTTCTGAGGATCAAATGATGTCACATATTTGAATACTCCTTAGAGGAGGGCCTGAAGGGATCAGGCAAACTACAGCTCCCAGCCAATCCCAAAGGCCACCCGTTTTTGTAAATAAAGTTTTATTGGCACACGGCCCCACCTACTCGCTTATGTTTTATCTCTGGCCACCTTCACAGGACAGAGATTAGTAGCTGCTACTGAGACAGAATGATGTGCAAAGCATAAAATATTTACTTTCTGGCCCTTTGCAGTAGAAGTTTGCCGACCCTTGACCATTATATATGCTCAATAAGTAGAGTATTTGTAATTAATAACAATTTTGAAGATACATAGAAGTATAAAAAAAAAAATAGAAGTTGCCCAGAATCCTACCTTCCAATGTTAACATTTTAACCTAATTCCTTCCAGTCTTCCTTCACACACATATGCTAATAGAGTTGACATCACAGGTGGGGACAGTTTTGTACAATGTGTGTCATTTAGGGTTCCATCCAGAGAGGAGAGTTACCACGATTGGTAAGGGAAAGGGGGTTGTCATAGGAATTAGACCTGGCGTGTCTGTGGGAGGGGCTGGGGAAGTGAAGGTCTGGAGGAAGAAGAAGTTGGAAGGACAGAGAAAAAGTCACTGGAGCCGGTGGACAAGTTGGAGCTTATCGGGAAATCTATATGCCGGGCACATCCAGTCACCAGAGTGGGTCCATGTAGGGGGAGCTTGTGGCGAGGCCCAGACCGAGCAGCTGGTGGTGGTCTGGGGACACTGCTGGCCAGCAGGGTAGAGCTGGACAATGAGCTTGGTGGAGAGCACGGGGAAGCTGGAGCACACACCTCCTCCTGTCGGTCCATCATCTTGTCTGCCTTCCCTGGGTGCTGGCTGCTTCACATCTGCCTCCCGAACTCATACTGTAACTGCCTTGGAGCTACAGGAAACAGATTCTGGGAAACAGTTCCAGACTAATAATCCAGCCAAACTTCTCATTGCTTGCGTTTTACATGTGCAATTTTCATGCACCATTGAAAACTTAAAATTTTTTTTTAAAATTCTACAGTAACTATACCTTCATAGGAAGTCGCAAAGTTGTACAGAGAGGTCCTGCGTACCTTTCACCAAGGTTTCCCTAGATAGCATCTTATGTAGCTGTGGTGCAATAGCAAAACCAGGAAGCTGTCATTGGTAATAATCTACAGACTTAATTCAGATGTTGTCAGTTTTCACATGCACTTGTGTGTCTCTGTGTGTTTGTAGTTTTATGGTATCAAAAACTTTATTTAGATCTCATCTTAATGGCTGCATAATATTCTATTGATTCCATTCCATTTAAAATATAATTTACATGGATAGTATACACCATCACACCACCCAAAGTGCTGACTAGAAATAATGAAGACTTTGGTGCTCTCTTCCTGAAAGAGACCTAGTTACAATTGGGTTAGTGCTCTTGCACAAGAAAGGAGGTTCTCCAGAAATAGACGGGACATACACATCCTGCCCTCTGAGACATCTGCCCCATCACTCTGGGGACATAAATGTAGCCCCAAGACTTCAGTTTAGGTCACATGGTATGAGCAATGGAACAACTGTGGCTTATCTTCAAGGATGAAAAGTACCTAGGAGAAAACAAACCAGAGATGTGCAGGATCTCTGTAGAGAAAATTATATTGAGAGATATTAAAGTGGACAAATAAAAACCTAAGTATACTGCATTTATGAATAGGAAGACTTAATGTGGTAAAGTTGTCAGCACCCCCACAATTGATCTAAATATTTTAATGTAATCCCAACAGATTTTTAAAAGATTTTTTTTCGTGCCAATTAACAAGCTGATTCTAAAATGTATATGAGAGAGCAAAGGGCTAAGAATAGCTAAAAATGGAGAAACTGCGTTCTGGGGAGCAAGACTGGTTATAAATCTATATTAACTTAGACTGGGATTTCCTAGGTGGCTCAGTGATTAAGAATCCACCTGCCAATGCAGGGGACATGGGTTCCAGCCCTGTTCTGGGACGATTCCACATGCCGTGGAGCAACTAAGCCCGTGCGTCACAACTATTGAGCCTGTGCTCTAGAGCCTGTGAACCACAACTATTGAGCCCATGTGCTGCAACAACTGAAGCCCAGGCACCTAGAGCCCGTGCTCCACAACAGGAGAAGCTACTACAATGAGGAGCCCGCTCACCACAATGAAGAGTAGCCCCCGCTCACATCAACTAAAGAAAGCCCCTGTGCAGCAACGAAGACCCAACACAGCCAATAAATTAAATAAATAAATAAATAAATTTATTAAAAAAAATTTAGACTGTGTGGTACACATAGACCAATGGAACAGAATAGAGAAGTGGGAATAGAACCCAGAAATGGCTCCATGAATATACAGACATTTGATATTTGACAAAGCCTGTATGATAGAACATTGAAAATAAAGTATAAATTTTTAAAAGTGGTCCTGGGACAGTATCCTTATGGAAAAAAATGATTTTGTACCCCTCCATCCTACAGATCATAAGCATTCATTCCAGGTGAAGTAAAGTCCTAAATGCAAAAAGTAAGAGTAAATCTTGTAGATGATATAGGGGAGTATCTTTATGACCTGGAGGTGGGAAAATTTTTCCTAAGCAGGATGCAGAGATCTAACCATAAAAGAAAAAAATGATATGCTCACTGCATCCAAGTGAAGAATTTCAATCATCAAAACACACTATTATGGAAGTGAAAAGACAAATCTGAGAGAAAGAGAATGCATTGGCAACACACACAATTGATAGATGGCTAGTGTTCAGAGAACTGCAAATCACTAAGAAACATCCCTGTAGAAATATGGGTAAAAAATGTGAACTAGCGCTCAACTAAAAAACCAAAACCAAAAAAATAAAAAATAAAAAATAAAAAACCAAAAAAAAAAAGAAAAATAAAAAACCAAAAAACTTCTAGTTGATCCATAAACATACAAAAGACTACTCAACTTTATTTTAAACCAGGAACGTGCACGTCAAAACCACAATGAGCTACCACTATGCAAGCATCTGGGTTGGCAAAATTAAGTCCAACAATTTCCAGTAATTGGTGAAGATATGAAAAAATTGTGCTGATATCCTCTGGGGTCTCTCATTTTAGAACTTACCTGAGCCCCCAGATCCATTCCCCAGGCAGGTCAGGTGTTGAACTGATAGGATGGTGGGGAGGGTGGTTCTGGAGTGATGGAAGGGGAAGCGTTCCCTGGCTGGAGGATCGGCTTGTTGGTCCACGGATGCTCTGTACCTTCTTCCCTTCTTCCCTCCAGCTCTGTGGGAGAAACCATTCATCCCCTCGATGACTGCTCTCCACGACTTCTATGTTGATGAGGGTACAACAGTCAAGGTGCCTATGATGCTGCAGGATACCCAGCACCACTGGTATTTTCACGACAGATACTTGCCCTGCTCGGTGCTGCGGATGGATTACAAAGGAAACGCAACAGCCCTTTTCATCCTTCCTAACCGAGGGAAAATGGAGCAGGTGGAAGAGGTTTTGACTCCAGAGATGATAACGAGGTGGAACAAGTTGCTCCGGAAGAGGTAATCCATCAGGGACCACGCGATGCTGAGTCTGCAGCACTGTCTGTCACGTGGATGCTTCCAATGAAAGCCAGTGCCCCAGAAGGGAGCAGGGGGGTGGATCGCCAAATTGTGGAAGAAGTCTTATTTTCTCCAAGACTTTACATGGGTTTCCTTAAATAAGGAACACACCTATTGTATCCAAAACATGATCTCACTCTCATCAGTGAAAAGAGAACCAGACTAGGAGTTAGGAGTCCTGGTTTAGATGTAGCCCTTGTACTGCACAAATTGGGGGTGAAGTGAAATTGGCTCTCTGCGGGTCCACCCCATGCAATGAATGGGTAGATTTCCATTCAAGAAGGTTGACTGAGCTGGTGTAGAGAGGTTTAAGAAAACCCCATCCACCCACCCCAGAAAATAGCAGGGAAGCTTTCATGTCACCATGAGGCTATGAGTAGGAAAAGTCTCCATCCACATGTAAGAAAAAGACCTCAGGCCAAGGCCATATGCAGGTGGGAAATTCACACAATGTGTGTGGTGGAGGAATTCCATCCAAAGAAATCAACAGGTCTCGAACAAGTGAAAAGCATGGGGCCCCATCAGAGACAAAGGCAGAACTGCCACATGGGGAGACTTGCATCTCCCTGGGGACTTGGCATGTCTGCAGGAAACAACTGCTGCTGAAGACGAGCTCCCAAAGGAAGGAGGTCCTGCAGATGGCAGGCCCTGAGGGCAAAGGAGCCTGGCTTTAAGCCACTGGGAGCACTTATCTGAGGGGGCCGCACAGGCAGATGGTGTTTGTGACCACAGAACTCAGGTGGAGTGGGGGCAGCTCGCAAGCACAGTCAAGGAGGGCACAGCCCGGCTGGGACCCTTGGCTAGTTCACGAGTCCAGTGTTTTAACCCAGTGCCTCTCTCAGGTATTTTTACAGGAAGCTCAAGTTATATATCCCCAAGTTCTCCATTTCTGGCTCCTATAAATTAGATCAGATTTTGCCCAGGCTGGGCATCACGGATCTGTTCTCGCAGAGGGCTGACTTGTCTGGCATCACCGAACAGCTAAACCTGCAGGTGTCCAAGGTAAGTCATCGATGGATATCAACCCCTAGAGATCTCGGAGGGAACCTCCACCTCCTGGGAGGGACTGGGTAATGGGTGCTCTCACTGCCACCACCTGAAGTCTCAGAATCCGAGTTTTACTCAATCATCCACAGGCACGAGGGGGCCGAGATCCAACCCAGCATGTGCTGGGCGTGGCGCATGGTGCTGGGCATACAGGGTTCATCAGGTCCCTGCCCTCAGAGAGCTCTCCCAGTCAAGTCCAGGAGACAGCACCCTCATAGATCATGACAACTGAGAGTGACGATCGTAATGACAGAAGCCGAAGAAGGATACAGATGTGTCTGGGTTGTGTGTGTGCGTATCATGAATTTCTTAGACCAGGGGAAGGGGCCAATGACCTCAGCTACATAAGGCAAAGGTGCACTAGAGGGCAGAGTCTTGGGTTTGAGAGCTCAAATTCCAGTTCTGCCTCTTATGACAGTCATCAGTTACCCAGTCTCGGAGTTTATTTTTCTCATCTCTAGAATAGACATAATACGTTGACCTGATAGGATGGTTACAAAGACGAAAAAGAACATAGGCACATAGTATGTGCTCAATTAATGATCACAGTGGTTATTATATAATTGAGAGGTCATCCAGCTCAATAATCCCCCCCGTGTAGAAATTCTTGCTGTGATATCCCAACGAGTGGCTTTGATCTTCAGTGGTCTCTGGTTCCCTTAGTCTTCCCTAAGCCCCGATTCATGCCCTCTCAGAGGTAACAGTTGTGATTTCTTTCCCAGAGTTTCCACAAGGCCATCCTGGAAGTGGATGAGGTTGGCACCCAGGCTGCAGTGGCCACCGGCGGCTTTGTCACCTTTTGGTCCCGGCACAATCACGAAGTCCTTCGGTTTAACCGGCCCTTCCTTGTGGGGATCTTTTCCACCAACACCCAGAGCATTCTCTTTCTGGGGAAGGTTGTCAACCCCACGAAACCATAGCCCTCCCAGGGCTGGCCTGTCTGTTACAAGCAGGAGGGGATGGCCTGGAGGGCTGGGTGTGGCAGCTCTGGGTTTGGAGTGGGGGACGCAGAAGGTGCTGAGGATCTGGGGCAGAAGTTGTGGGTGAGGATGAGGGATGCGGGAGGTACCAGATGGGTGTAGACTGGACAGCCAGCTCCTCAGGGCTGTGCCACCTCAGATGGATCATCTAACCTCTTTAAACAGGTTTCCACCCTGGAAAGTGGAAGAAACCACCCCTACCCCCTCCCAGGGTAGCTGTACGGATTAAACAAGATAATGCCTGTGAGGAGCCTGGCTCAGTGCCTTGCATATGGTAGTTACTCAATAAATGCATCCCTTTCCTAACCCTCTGGGGTTTGCCTTGTGGTCCCCCGGGACGCCTGGTCCCAGACACAGTGGTGAGACATTCCAAGTTCCAGTGGGTTCGTGAGGTGTGTGCAGAAGGGGGTAGCGGTGTGGGCAGCCAGCCACCTTGTTTCAGAGTAGCGGCTCGGAAGGCTTTGGCAGGGAGAGCACCCACCCAGGCAGCCGCCACAGAGACTAGAGACTGAGGCTCAGAGAGGCAAGCCATTGCCAGGGGCAGCACAGCCACTGCCCCACCTGTGGCCATGGGGTTGTGGTCAGTATCTCTCCCGGGATAGATCACTGTGGCCACGGAAGGCACTGCAGAAGCAGGAGAAGTAGGAGTCTGGAGGCCTGTCTTCCCATCCCTGCTCTGCCACTGAGGTGCTCTGGGCCTCCTGCAAATCTTCTCCCCTCTTGGGCCTCAGTGTCCCCACTTGGGTAATACAGGCTGGTCCAGGTGGCCCAGCTCAGACCGTCTTTGAGTATGTGTGGCGAAGTCTCTGAGGAGGGACCACCGAGCGTCTGTGAGAATAAATCTCTCCCCCTCCCACAGGAGGAGGCAGGCTGACAGGACCCGGGTGTGTTTGTCCTAACCCTCAGTGATTTCCAGCAAATGCATTTCTCTGGGCAGGGCCTAGTGGGTTGTTTGTTTTGATGGTGAGTGTGTCTGAGGCAGAAAGTCTCACAGTCACAAACTCAGAGTTTTCACTGGTGATGGAGGAGAGCGGGCTGAGAGCCACCTCTGGAGCTGACAATTGTTCAGCAGTCAAAATATTCCAGGGATTGTGTGACATGGTCCCAAGCCCAAAAAATGCCACAATGGCAGGAATAGGCTCATTGCAGGAAACCAGGAAACCAATATCTGGAGCAAGAGACAGACCCCTTTTTTTATGGTGGAATAAGCCATTGTGGAAGGGAGTGGGGAGGGGATGGCTCTGGGGGTCTCTCCCTTCCTGCCGCTGCAACATGGCTCTGAGCTGGACAGGACAGCCTCGGGAGTCACTGACAGAGAGGAGGTCCCACAGGAGGAAATTGCTCAGCAAGACCAGCCCAGCACTAATCATACCAGCTCTGGACTACAGAGTCAAGGGCCTGCAGTGCTTAGCACCAGAGCCTCCAAGGCTCAGAGGCATGCACGCCCCCCTTGCTATCCCTCGGTTTAATTGGTCCATTTCCCCATGTACCCGCTGGGATGTTGGCTTCTGTTTTTCAACAGCCAGCCAAGAAATAAAGTCAGGGGGCTTCCCTGGTGGCGCAGTGGTTAAAAATCCATCTGCTAATGCGGGGGACGTGGGTTCCAGCCCCGGTCTGGGAAGATCAGGGAGCAACTAAGCCCGTGTGCCACAACTACTGAGCCTGTGCTCTAGAGCCCACGAGCTGCAACTACTGAGCCCTCAAGCCACAACTACTGACGCCTGTGCGACTACAGCCTGTGGTCTGCAACAAAAGAAGCCATTGCAATGAGACGCCTGTGTACTGCAATGAAGAGTAACCCCCACTCTCCACAATTAGAGAAAGCCCGCCTGCAGCAACGAAGACCCAATGCAGCCAATAAATAAATAAATAAATAAATTTATAAAAAAAAAAAAAGAAGAAGAAGAAGAAGTAAAGTCAGGCCCAGGCTGAGCCACTCCCCAGTCTGCCCCTACAGAGGCAGGGGGTGGGTGGATTTAAGAGTCCCAGACAAGCCTGGAAGAAGATACAGGCCTAGGGTTACTATGGCAATGACACTGCTAGGGTGATATGGGAAAGTGAAGCCCTGGTATGAAGAAGGGGAGAAAAGAGGGTCAGTCCCCCCCCCCCGCCGTTTAGCCTTAAGAGTAGTGCCTCCTTATTTTGCTTAAGCTCACCCCTCTCCTGCTAAACAGTCCTCAATGGCTCCCTATTGCCTACAAGATAAAGTTCAAACTCCTCTAACTGCAGTCAAGGCTCTCCCTGATCTGGTCCCTGCCTGTCTCTCTTGCCCCAGCCCCTCCTCTTGCTCTCATGTACCCAATAACTGCAGTCATGGAAAGTCTTGCTGTCTTTCCAGGTTGCCCATATTTTCCCACCTTCGGGCCTCTGGTCCTCGCAGATCCCTGTTACCCAGAATGCTCCCTTCCCCATCCCTGAGTATTTACCAGGATTTCCAACAAATGCCTCCTCCCCTCCCTAAGGCAGGCTGTCATCCTACCACCAAACGTGATTGGCTGATACTAATCTCTACCCCGCATCCTGGCCAACACCGGTCCCTCAGAGGCAGGACCCTGTTCACCCCGCACTCTCTTCACCCACCTCAGTCTCTAGCCCCAGCGCTCATCCTATGGTCTGGCATGTGGCGGAGGCCCAACACCGATAGTTGGTGATTGAGTGATTGAATGAATGGATGGATGGAAAAGGCTGTACCCTGAGCAAGGTCCCCGAGCTGTTTGTTCTGCCTCACCACCCCGTGACACATTCCCGGAATTGATTGGGTAAATATTTAGTCCAGCTTCTCAGATTTCAACATGCCCTTTTGGAGCATTAAAAAAAAAGAGATCTACGGGGCTGTATGTGACCCTTGTTTTGCTACTTGGGAGGCACGCTTCTTTGGGACCAGAGTCCAGCATCAGAGGGGTAGGCAGGCATGCTAGCAATTTCCATCACGCTCCTCTGGCAGGAAAGGCGAAGTCTTTCTGTAGTTTGTGAGGGCAGGGCACAGAGAGGCAAGTGAGTTTCATGAGTGTCATTTTGGAGCCTGGGGGACCCAGATGTCAGTGGAGGGACGAATTGCATGGCCCTCGTAAGCAGGTGCGGAGAGAAGCGTCGTGGGTTTATTTGGTTATTCATTCTCTCATTCAACAAAGAGTTCCTGAGAGGAGACTGGCCACAAGCCAGGAAGCCAGAGGGATTTCCTCAGTGGAGGAGGAGGCGCTTGAAATTTGGGGTGAGACAGAAAGGCTGCAGTCCCAGCTTCTCTGTTACCTGTGCTCAGGGGATGCTCTTACCTCTCCGGATCTCAGTTTCCACACCTGTAAGTGGGCACGTAATGCCGCAGCAGCTATAGCACTGGGGGGTGGATGGACATGGGCTTCACGGAAGATACAGGCCTGGTAGCCCCTGGCTGTGACTGAGCGTGTGAATGTGTGAACATGTGAAGGGCAAGAGGGTGTCTGTTCCATCCCTGGCTGCCTGGGAAGGTTAGGCGTCCTTCTCTGAGACAGAGCAGATCTGACTAATGGTGTCCAAGCTCTGAGCGCCTGCAGTGAGCCAGGCACAGTGACAAGTGCTTTCCAAGAGTTACCAAGAGGCCACAGAGCATCTGAGCATAGGACCTGGACTTTGGAGACAGGATGCCTGTGTGTGAACCTGGACTCTATGAATTACTGCGTGTACTAGTTGGTTAGTGTATTAGTTTTGCTCTAACAAAGGACCACAACTGAGTGGTTTAACAACAGAAACGCATTGCTCCACCCTTCTGGAGGCCAGAAGGCCAAGATCAAGGTGATGCACAGTTGACTCCTTCTGAGGCTGGGAGGGAACATCTGTCCCAAGCCTCTCCTCTGGCTTCTGGGGGTTTGCTGGCCATCTTTTGGTGTTGCTTGGCTTCTAGATCTCTGCCTTCATATTCACCTGGCATTCTCCCCGTGTGTGTGTCTCTGTCCAGATTTCCCCCTTTTACAAGGACATCAGTCGTATTGGATTGAGGGCCCACCCTAGTTTAGTGTGACCTCATCTGAACTAATTACATCAGCAATGACCCTATTTCCAAATAAGATCACATTCTGAGATACTGGTGCTTAAGTCTTTAATTTGAGGGGGACACAGTTGAGCCCATGACATGGTGTGGACTTGGGCCACCCCTCTGTGCCTCCGTTCCCTCACCTGTGAAATGGAGATGGTGTTACCTAACACATAAGCCTATTGTAGACTCTGGATGAGCTTCTGTATGTAAAGCACACAACTTTGCTGTTCCACAAATGTTTACTATTGTTATTTTGTTATTTCATTTTATCTTTTATTTCATTTTATCTTTTATCACAACTCTCCTCTAGAGCAGGGTCACAACGTCACATGCCTACCTGAGCTGGCAGATCACCTGAACAGGTAAAGTGGGCTGACGGCGGTTGGGACCAGGCAGGTGGAATAGTAAAGGCCCCCGTTGAAAGGCATTTCTGTTCCACAATGTCACACACACTCTTGGGGTGACAGAACCTAGTTCTGCCCAGGGTGAAACTCACGTATTGGGGGTGGTACTCTTCATTGTTCTTGATGTCAATGGAAAAATAAATCTAGCATGGCTTACCTGGTCCTTTAAATTCCAATGTTCTGGCCACTGGCCCATCCTACTCTCTCATCCCAGTTGTCATGGACTGAATTGTGTCCTCCAAAACTTCGCATATTGAAGCCTGACCCTCCAATGTGATTATATTTGGAGAAATAGCCTTTAGGGATGTAATTAAAGTCCAGCGAGGTCATAAGGATGGGGTCCTAATCCCATAGAACTAGTGTCCTAATAAGAGGAAGAGACACCAGAGCTTGTTCTCCTCTTCTTTCTCTCTCTCTGTCCCCCCATATGTACAGAGAAGAGGCCACGTAAGGACTCAGCAAGAAGGCACCACCTACAAACCATGAAGACAGATCTCACCAGAAGCTAACCGTGATGTCACCTTGATCTTGGACTTGCAGACTCCAGAACTGTGAGAAACACTTTTCTGCTGTTTAAGCCCCTGTAGTATTTTGTTCTGGCAGCCAGAGAAGACTATTCCATGCTCTGAAACACCCTCAAAACTTTCTTCTCCAGATGTACCCATTCTCAGCCCCCTTCCTACAGAGCCCTGTTGAGTGGATGTGAGAAGTCACGGATTGCCACGTTTCCCAAATTCTCAAGATAGTCCTTAAAATGTAAGCCTGGGACATGGTACCTGGGGTGTCTCCATGGACATGTACATGGGCTGGAGAATTCCTTTAGCATCGGCTTAGTCCCATCTTTCCCATGTAGGTAGTTTCGTCGGGAACCCGTTTGGGGGTATTAGATTAGTTTCCCATTGCTGCTGTAAGCAATTATGACAAACATAGTGGCTTAAAGCAAATTTATTCTGTTACAGTTCTGGAAATCAGAAGTTCAAGTGGGTCTTACTGGGCCAACATCAAGAGGTTGGCAGCGTTTGCTTCTGGAGTTAGGCCCATGGCCCCACATCCCATTGTTTTCCTCCTCCTGCTTCCCTGATCACATCACCTCCTCTGACTATGATCTCCCACCTCTCTCTCTCTCTCTCTCCCCACCCACCCCCCCTGCTTCTTTCACTCTCTTATAAGAAAGGACCCTTATGATTATGTTTAGGACCTACCTGGGAAATCGGCAATAGTTCCTTCCCACCCCCCGTTTCAAGATCCTTAACTCAGTCACATCTGCAAAGTCCCTTTTGTTATATCAGGTCACAGTCACAGGTTCTGCGTATTCGGACGTGGATATCTTTGGGGGGCTGTTATCCTTCCCATTACAGATAGTAACATGATTTCATCCCTATAGAACATAGTTTGGGAATCTCTAGGCTATGAGATAAGGGACTCTTGCTTGTGTCACATGGTACAGTGGACAGAAAGCAAAACCTGGACAGAAGGGGCCTAGTTCCTGCCTGTTAACACCTCTCCCTATCAGCTGTGTGCCTTTGGGCTGATAACCTAACCTCTCACTGCTTCCGTCTCCTCACGGATTCGTGGGGAAGCTGATGCCCATCCTCGAGGGCGTTGCCGGGGCAGTGAGCCCAGGCAAGCACCTGATGCCTGGTGCTCATATCCAGATTAAGGCAAAGCTCAGCATTATAACCTTTGCAGGGTGGTTGTAAGGACTAAAAGAGATCACGGGCCAGAGCTGGGCCCAGAATCATGGAGCGAGGAGGGGGATGTCTCAGAGGTCGCAGAGGGACCCTGTTTGCTGAGCATCGAGGTCACTTCATCTAGGTAATGCCTGGCTCTCTTTTTCCTCGACCAACTTCACACCCCACGGTCGCCCACATGGCCACACACTGTGTACCCTGGTATTAGGAAGCCCCAGGCATGGGGACCTTGGAAGTGAAACAAGGGTTGATCCAACACCTCAGCACTTGGAAATACTCTTGAAAGTGTGGGCCTGAGTTTTGAAGCTCCAATTTCAAGGTAGAAAAGGACAGCCCAACCGAGCCCACAGAAATCCTGGAGACAGATCTTTGCTTAGCAAAGAGCACTGGCCTTGAAGCCGGCAACCTGGGCACTCAGCCCCACTCTGTCCTCAACTGATGCACGTCTCTGAAAAGGCCCTTCATCTCTCTGAGCCTCAGCTATTGGTGCAGTAAGGGGGGTGGGTACAGTGATGCCTCATCTCAGCCACTGTGAGACCCTCTCAATCCATCTAATTTCCACCAGGATCTGACTGTAGGGGTCCATGAATCTAGGAAGCACACAAGCCTGTGAAGAGCTTGTGTCCTCACTCTCCCAGATCCGCAGCCAGTGGGCTGCAGGAAACAAAGGGATCAGCCTGGAGGGAGGTTTGAGAGGATGTCCTTTGCCTTGTGTCTGGACTGCCAGCAGCTGGTCACCTGTCCAGCCTGGTCTGCCTGGGGTGCCTGTGCCTTTGCTGGCATACGGTCACCCATGTGAGGCTTTCGAGGCAGTGGGGGTTGGCCCTGGTCAGAGCTCAGGTGGCTTTGGCTTGGAAAGCCTAGAAGCCCTGACAGGACAGGACAGGATAGGACAGGGCAGGACTGGCTGGGGCGGGGCCAGGGGAGGGAGGGCGGAGTCAGGGCCCCGCTGTGGTCAGTGACAGATGCTGGCTTCAGTCCAGCCAGCCCTCTGCTCTTTACCTAGCCCAAGCGACCGTTGCCTCCGCTGTGTACACGCTCGGCCACCGGACAGAGTAAGTACAGGCACCGTGGACGGAGGGCCCGTGGGCTTGGGGGTGAGGAATGGACTCTGGAGTTACGGGGTTTGGAAGGCTTAAAAATGTTGGAGGTGTCCCGGGGTGAGCAGGACACAGTGGTGGGGGGGGAGCCAGGGCCTCTGAGGCAGCAGAGGTGGGACCCCCGCCCTCCTACCCCGGTGCGGTCTTGGGGAGGATGCTAAATCTGGCCAAGCCTCAGCTTCCCCGTGGATAAGATGCAAATTATCCCCCCCCCCACCCCGCACGGCATGGCTGTGAAGATTAAATACAGCGGTGGTTTTCACCCAAGTATGATTTTACCCCCCGGGCATATCTGGTATGTCTGGAGGCATTTTCCGTTCTCATAAGCTGCTGTTGGCGTCCCGTGAGTAGAAGACAGGGATGCTGCTAATCGCCCTGCAATGCAGAGGACAGCACCCCCCCACCCCCCGGCCCCCCAACGAATGATCTGGCTCCGAATTCCAACGGCGCTGAGAAACCCTGAACTAGGCAGCAGGGATAAAATGTCTGGTACCCAGGACGTGCTCGACAGACCGTAGCTTCTATTGTTTTCTGTGCCTGGAATCTTGGACCTTTAGAAATCAGGAAAAATGTTCAGCTATAATCTGTTTCCCTAAGATAAGGCTGCCCTGTCCGGAGGCTGCCCCCAGAGTGGTCTTTAGAGCTCCAGACACTATGTGGCCATTTGTTAAGTAAACAAAATGTAGACGTAAAGTGCATGGAAATTTCAGTTTTTCTAAGGATGGGGCCTTTGGCATGAAAGGCAACAATAAAAGGGAAACTGCTCCCCTGGGCCAACATCCTTAGTGACAGATCAAGAAAACACAGGTTGAAGAATAAAGGGGGTGGGAGGAAACTTTGGGAGGATGTGTTCATAGTGTCAATGGCGGTGATGGTTTCAAGGGTGTGCACTTCTCTCCAAACTCATCCAATTGTCTACATTAAATATGTACACCTTTTGGTATGTCCGTATGACCTCAACAAAGTGGTTTTAAAAGAGAAAGAGAAAGGAAACTGAAGTTATTCAGGGTCAGTTGGCATGCTAGCTCCAGGACCACGAGAGCTCAGCTCTGGATGCCCAGCCTGGCTCATTTCCACCATGTGGTCTAACACCTCTGAATTACAGAGAAGGAGACAGAGTCTATTCATCCATCCACGCATCCATCCACTCATCCATTCATTCCACAGGGGTGCCTGAGCACCGCCCCTTGACTGAGAAGTGTCACGGCAGGACCAGCACAGATGAGGGTCCCTCTCTTACGAGCACATGTTCTAGTGGGGGAGAGGCCAGGACAAAGGAAGTCAACAGCACACACATATGTAATTTCACTTCTGTAATTGATGGAGCCATGAGAGAAACAATCAAAGGGGCCGTTACAGAGAATAACGGTGGAGAGGATGCGGCCAAGCGTGGACAGGGTACCACCAAGAAGTGACAGATAAGTGGAAGCCTGGACCCAGGGAGAAGCTGGTCCTGGTGCGAAAGGCGGAGAAAGGGTTCGAGGAGGGAGAGCAGTGTGTGCAAGGGTCCAGGACTGGGACGGGGCTTCTGTGCTAGGAATTGGAAAACAAGAAGTCTACCCTGGGGGACAGAACTGGTCAGGTGAGGCTGGTGAGAGCCAGACAGAGCCAGGCACATGCAGCCTGGTGGGTTATCACGCAAATCAGTGTTCAGTTTTACCAAGCCAGTGGGCAGCAAGAACATTCTTGGGCAGGGGAGCTCCTTGACAGTGTTTGTGATTGAAGGGGACTCTTTCAGAATGTACTTGTGTATGTAGAATGGCTCTCAGGGGCAGGAGAAGTGGGGTCCAAGTGAAAGGAAAAAAAAAGACTTCCATCAGGATGGTGGCAGGGAAAATGGGGAGAGGCAGGCAGATTTCGGAGCTAGAAACTGACAAGTCTTGCTGATGGTCTGGAGATGGGGAGGGAGGTTAGGAAAGCTCCCCAGGTCACTGATTCCTGGAAGCTCTGTCCCCGGTCTTCAGGATCCAGGGGAAGTCGTGATTTTGTCTTTCCCTCTCTTCCTGGACTCCACATCTTGCATCTCCTTGTGTAATTAGCAGAGAGTGGACAGACCCTCCTGAGCCACCCGCCTCCCACAGCGGAGTCCAAAGTCAACCTCAGTGGGACTTTGTTGCCTAACATTCGGAATAAACAGCAGCAAGTTTCTGGTCTGGATGTTGGGGGACCAGTGGGAGGACTGACCAGGGCCTGCCTACCCTATGCCCACCGTTTGCTGCCACAAGTCCCTTTGGTCTGGGGTGCCAGATGAAATTGATCAATCTGCTCTCTTCCCTCTGACACGTGGGGGCATTTCACAGACACACTGGTGTCAAGGGCCCAGGAGAGGGTCAGCCAGGCCCGGCTCTGCCAGCACGCAGTGGGGGCTGGTGTCCTGAAAGACAGGCTCACAGAGCCTGGAGCAGACTACCCACTGGCTCAAAGTTGGCACAAAGTTCTGTAAGTTGTCTATTTGCACCAGAGGCCCAGGAGTGTAATGGCAAAGTAGGAAACCTGAAATGAGCACCAGCCCCCTGGCCTCCACTTTCTCAGAAGTAACCTCTCTGACCCTCTGTTTCTCCTTCTGTCCAGTTGTGACAATGATACCAACTCTTATGTTTCTGTGGAGGAGCAGAAATGAGCTAATTCAGATGAACAGGTTGGGAGAGGCCCCGGGAGACTCACCGGCCACCACAGAGGAGGGGGAACGATGTGTCATTTCCCAGAACCTTAAAAGTGAGCCAAGAGGCAGCAGGTACACCAGTACGCGGAATCTGGGTTTTAACCTGGTTCCATTACTCACTGGCTGCGACAAGCTATTCCATTTGCTGAGCCTCAGTTTACTTGGCTGTAAAATGGGGCCAATAATACTTTTGGTAATGAAATGCAGTAATATTTATACAGCGTCTGATAGGTCCTTAATAAATAGTGGCTTCAATAAGAGGGAGAGAGAAAGCTAAATGGAGCAAGGTTTTCTGGATCCCAAACCTGCAGCCGAGCAGAACCTGAGGGAAGCTGAGCCCCTCCTTTCTAGGGGGACTCATGGGGCACTTGGAGAAGCCGCTCTGGTCCATCAGATCCCTGGTGTTTCGGGGGGCAGGCAGTGGTGGGGGCACAGGACCAGACCTCTAGGTGTTTATGAAGAAACTGAAGCCTGAGAGGGAAAGGGCCTGGCCCAAGGTCACCAGGCTACAGGGACAGGAGGATGGACGACTGTAACTCTCACTGCTGTACCCCAGCCAGCTGCCCCTGGGCTCCATCCAAGCAGGAAACTCCTCTGCGGTCTGTGGCTATTCTTTGAAAGCATGTGGTTTAGAGTAAGTATCAGCTCGGTATTAATCAGTGCGGGGGAGCGGGGGGGGGAGTTGGGGAGCCGAACGGCTCCTCCAGCAGCGTCCTGCTGCACCGATGGATTCTAACACTCCGCAGAGTAAAGGACAGAGAGCTCACACCACCCACCCGTGTCCTTCAAAGACCTCCGTGAAGGCCACTCTCAAAGTGGGAGCAAAAAGGGAGTGTGAGCACAGGCAGCCCAGACTGTGTTTCTTAATTCTCTGCTGCGTAGGGGCTATTGGCGGGGACTGCAGAGGCCGAGAGTACAAGATCGGGAGGCTGTGACGCAGAGCGGGAGGATCCGGGATCTGGGGGAGCTGGATGGTGTGGCGGTTCAGAGCGTGAGCTTTGAGGGTCAGAACTGGGTCTGAGTCCAAGCTCTGTCGCTACCAGCACGCGCCTCAAGCTCTCTGAGCCTCAGA
Organism: Hippopotamus amphibius kiboko; assembly: GCF_030028045.1. NCBI lineage: Eukaryota > Metazoa > Chordata > Mammalia > Artiodactyla > Hippopotamidae > Hippopotamus > Hippopotamus amphibius. The sequence continues at coordinate 177,790,282 of NC_080189.1, forward strand.
TGACCCATCTGTAAAACGCAGCCAGTAACAGAACCTGCCCCCATGGGTGGGTGTGAGGCTAAAGGAGTTGATACATGTCATGACCCAGCAGCGGTGGGCGCTGGCCATGCACCTGGGCCTCCCTTGGGCACGGGGACTGCTGAGGCCGCTGTATGTGTTTCAGGGTAGCTGGAGGTTCTGCAGACAGAACATTCTAAATGAACTTCCTTGGTGGGTGCAGGTGCAATTTGGAGGCCGAGGTGGTGAGCGTGACCTGCTTGAGTCCCTCCATTTCAATCAGACAGAGATGGCCAGGTCTGCTGACCCCCAGGCTCACTGGTGTCCCCTCACCAGCCATGTCCAGTGCAGCTGTTTGGGGCTCTTTGGAGTTTGGTTTTGCGTGGCTCTGGGACTCTGTGGCTGTGCTCGCCCTGGGCCTCGCGGACCTGAAGACGTGGTGTCCACAGGGGGAAGAATACCCAGTTGGAGGGGATGCACATGGAGCGAGAGCTCTCATCAGGGGTCAGTCAGGCCAATGTGGGAATTAATTGTCTGGCCGCCTCCAGGCTCCCATGAGAGCATGGGTGTGAGAGCATGTACCCCACGGTACAGCTGGGGAAACGGGGGTCTCAGGTGGGACTTTGGCCAGTCGCTGCCACACTGACAGCTCACACTTGGATGGCGTGTCTGCACCGGGCACTGCTCTAAGCACATTACATACACTGATTCATTAAAGCCCCAGCCACCCTGGTGGAGGTTCTGTCTTTACCTCCATCGTACAGGTGGGGCAGTAGCGTGGGTATAACTGACTTGCACCAAGTCACACTTGGAGGAAGTAGCAGGGCTGAGATTTGAACCCAGGCTGCTGGGCTGCAGAGTCTGCACTGTTCATGGAGGGTGGAAGGAGGGCTTTAGCAGGCCTGGGCACAGGAAGTGTTTCTGGATGGAGAGGAGGGGTCCAGGAGGGTGGACATGAGAGAGGAACGGGAGGGGGGACTAAGGATGGAGGACGAAGCTGGAATGATGGAAGACCCCCAGGGCCCACCTGAGAGGCTGTAGAGAGACAAAAGGAAGGCGAGGGCCTCCTTGCCTGGGGGAGACACAGAAGGAGAGGTGCCTGGGGGCTCAAACAACACACCTTTATGGTCTCACAGTCCTGGAGGCTGGAAGTCCAAGATCAAGGTGTCGGCGGGGCTGGTTCCTCCTGGGGCCTCTCTTCTTGGCCTGCACGTGATCGTCTCCTCCTCCCTGTGTCCTCACATTCCTCACATGGTCGCCCCTCAGTCTCCGTGTGTCTGTGTCCTAATCTCCTCTTCTCATAAGGACACCAGTCACATTGGATTGGGCCCCACTCTAAGGACTTCATTTTAACTCAATTACCTCTTAAAAGACCCTGTCTCCAAATACAGCCACATTCTGAGGCCCTGGGGGTTAGGACTTCAATGTGTGTATTTGGGGGACACAATTCAGCCCAACCCAGAAGAGGAGGGAAGTTGGGGAGCCCACATTAAGAGGGCAGAATTTCCTCAAGGGGGGAAGGTACCTCTGATGAGGGACAGGGTGGCTCTGCGGGGTCCTGGAGCAGCCCCTCGGGAAAGAGAGGGGAACTGATGGCATCCTGTGTTCGCTAATGAACCACAGGAGCCTGGCACCCTGCCCGCCACACCACAGAGCAGATGCCCCGAATGAATAGGGACGGATCCAGCAGTGTGGCAGGGACCACCCCGGGTAGTTGCTTGAGCTCATAAAAGTTCTTGCAAATGCTACACCTGGGGAAGGAAGTGAGGGTTAGGGGCCATGTATGGAAATAGGCTGCTAGTTCCCTGTAACCTCAGAGACGCTGACCAGGCAGAACACAGGAGAACCCTCTGCCTTACATCCCATCGCCCTGTAACACGTACCTCAATGTGGATGAAAGGAGGCTTCTTGCCCTGGTGGCCAGTCCCCACCTGGGGTCTCACTCCTTTGCCTTGCCCTTCCTTGCCCCACCATTAGATGTCCACGTCCCCAAATCTCTGTGCTCCAGCCCCTCTTGTGCTCCCTAAATCCTCACTCCCAGCCTCTCTGGTTCATCATCGCCCTTTGAGGCTTCTTGGTGGTGGTGCCACCTCCCGGGATGTCAGCCTTGCTCGTAATCTTCCCATCCTCTCTCTGAGAGGATGCACTCGCTGCCCACCCTGAGTGAGGTCATCTTCCCACTCTCCCTTTCAGAACAGGGACAGCCACAATGCGGCTCTGCCTCCTCCTGTGCCTGGCGCTCCTCAGCCCACAGATGGCCACCCTCCGCCGCCCCCAGAAGAAGAGACTCCAGGAGCTGCTGCCGGCAGTTGCCACAGTGGCCTCTGGCAGCAGGGACTTTGTCTTCGACCTCTACAGCACCTTGGCCACAGCTGCCCCCGGCCAGAACATCTTCTTCTCCCCTCTGAGCATCTCTGTGAGCCTGGCCATGCTCTCCCTGGGGGCTCGGTCCAACACGAAGGCGCAGATCCTAGAGGGCCTGGGTCTCAACCCGCAGGAGGGCCGGGAGGAGGAGCTCCACAGTGCCTCCCAGTGGCTGCTGCGGGAGCTCCAGCAGCCCAGAGACAGCCTCCAGCTGAGCTTCGGCAACGCCCTGTTCACCAAGCCCACGATGCCCATTCAGGAGGCCTTCCTGGGCGCCATGAGGACGCTGTACCTGGCAGATACTTTCCCCACTGACTTTGAGGACCCTGAAGGGGCCCAGAAGCAGATCAATGATTATGTGACAAAGCAAACGAAAGGCAAGATTGTGGACTTGGTTAAGGGCCTGGATGGCACCGAGGTCATGGTTATGGTGAACTACATTTTCTTCAAAGGTAAGGCCCTTGGGCTTGAACCTGAACTTTCTCTTTTCAGATGCTTTTGTCAAACAGACACAAAACAAAACAAAACAAAAAAACCCCGAACCAAAACAAAACCAATTCCCGCACACATAGAAGAGTGGGAGTGGATTTAGTCCTTTCTGGTCCCTGATGATAGAGTGAAGCTGACAATTAGCTGGGTGAGACGGTGGCTTCTTACTGTGGAAGGTGACATGAAAGACCCTGGATGCTGTTTCCTCCACTGGGGAAGCTCTGGTTCCTGTTTGGGTCCCTGGGGACACTTAAAGCCCACAGCTTCCACACAGGCTCTGAACCATGAGTTTATGAAGGTCATGATGCCAAAGAAAGTGCCACCATGGCTACTCAGGGCAGGACTGTGAGCTTTAGAAGAGCCTTAGAGGGCATTTCCCAGATGCCCCCTGGTACCCATATCCTCACCTCCATGCCCTCCTGTGGGCTGTTTCCTCAGCCGAGAAATCCCAGGACAAGAGGCTGTTCCCCTGGATCTCTCCCCTCCCCAAGAGCTGACCTCCCCATCTTTATCTCCCTGGAATTTCTTGTAAATATCCCTACTCATCTCAGCTTGTTCGCCTGCTTCTTCCTTCTAGATACTGAGTCCCTGAGCACCCTGAACAGGGCCTGGCTGAGGATGGGGAGGGTCAGGGAGGGAAAGTGAAAGTGGAAAATAGTTAAACTGTTAGCCAAGCCCCCTCTTCCCAAGGTCACAGATGGTATCACGCTTGGATTCTAAGATTTCTTGTCCCCTGGTCCAGGGCTAGGCTTCGGAGGACAGCTGTGAGACAAGCTTTGTGGGGCATGGGGGCAGGATCTATGTTTAATAACTACTAAGAAGATGGATACAATTACTTGTATCACTTAGAACAAAACGTCCCATACAAAGCAGACAAAGCAGAAAGCATAATCACAGAATTCCCAGCAGGGAAAAATCATGTTTTTTTCAGGAATCTTACAAACATTTTTCCCCAAACCTGGATTAAATCCAATATTGGGAAAAGAGTGAAAAAGAGAATAACTCATCCAGATATAGCGTAGCTTTGTCAGACATCAGACATCCATGTTAGTTACCCTGTTCACTGGGATGTTTGACCTTGAGTACCAACATCAGATATTCGAACAAACAACATCAGGGGTAAAGGGTCTCTGAAAACATGAAAACCAACCTCCCTGCTTTGCACATGTGGAAGGAAAGCCCCACAAAAAGTTCAAGACTGTCCCCAGAATTTAGAAGGGACTTGTCTTTATATTCAAGACATTCAACAGTCACTTCTGCCAATGAGACGGCTCCAAAGAGGATGCTCTCTGTTTGATAGGTTTCCTGTCTGCACACTTTTCATTGATAGCTGAGAATTTCTAATTCGTTTTCCATTTTAATCTTAGCTAAGTGGGAGACAAGCTTCAACCTCAAAAGCACCCACGAGCAGGACTTCCACGTGACCTCGGAGACAGTGGTCCGGGTGCCCATGATGAAACAAGAGGACCAGTTTTACTACCTCTTGGACCGAAACCTCTCCTGCAGGGTGGTGGGGGTCCCCTACCAAGGAAACGCCACTGCCTTCTTCATTCTTCCCCGCGAGGGCGAGATGGGGCAGGTGGAAAATGGCCTGAAAGAAAAAACAGTGAGGAAGTGGCTCAAGATGTCTGTGAAGAGGTATTCACACTACTCCAGGGCCAGCCTGCTGCAGCCCCGCAGAGCCACACAGGCTGTGGTGGGAGGACTCACCCGGCCCAGGAGCTGCCTCCAAGCCCAGAGGCATCATGTGAAGTCCCAGTCCCCCGGCCTGACCCAGCTGGAGGGAGCAGGGCTGGAAGCTGGGTTTCCTGGTGGGGCCATCAGAGTGGGCAGTGACCTCTGGGGACAGCCCAGGTCCAAGTCCAAGTCCAGAGTAGGATGCGTTCCATTCTAGGCAACCGGTGGGAGGAGCGTTAGGAAACCAAAAGGAGATGGCAGGAATATGAGCTCAGTGAACCAGTGCTCTAGGAGAGTCGAAGAAAGGTCCTCTTCTCTTCCCAGGCAGCTCGAGCTTTACTTGCCCAAGTTCTCCATTGAGGGCTCCTATCAGCTGGAGAAAGTCCTCCCCAAGCTGGGCATCAGAGATGTCTTCACCTCCCAGGCTGACCTGACAGGCGTCTCCAACCACTCCGGCATCCAGGTGTCTGAGGTGAGCCCAGAAGCTCCTGAGAACCTGCTTTCAGAAATTTCTATTTTCTACTCTATTCTATTCTATTCTATGCTATGCTATGCTATGCTATGCTATGCTATGCTATGCTATTCTATTCTATTCTATTCTATTCTATTCTATTCTATTCTATTCTATTCTATTCTAATTTATTATTCTATTGTATTATTCTATTCTATTCTATTCTGTTCTATATTTTCTTTTCTTTTCTATTCCTTTCCATCCCATTCCTCATTCCAAGTTATTCCTCTCTCTCTCTCTCTCCTCTTTTCCCTCAAGAAGCAAAGGTTTCACTTTGCATCTTGTCCTCTGAGCAATGGGAAACCATATCCAGGACTGAGCTTTGGGAGAAGGTGTCTTATCTTAAGCAATCAAAACTAAGAATCAGATGCGAGCTCCTTCACTTACTAGCTGTGTGACCTCCAACAATTACTTGACCTCTCTGAGCCTCCTTTGTCTCTATAAACTTGGAGAGTCACACCCTTTGTTATGAGATGCAGTGAGAATTCAGTGAAAGACACACATGTGCTCATCTCTATGCCCTGGTGCATGGTAGTTGTTCAATCACATCATCTCTTATCTGCGTCATGGCTCAGGAGCACAGAAACTTTGATCGTGATGCCGCCAGCAGAAACTTGGCTGTTTCCCCCGATGGCACCTCCCAGCCCCTGGTGGCTCAGTGACTCCTGATGTCTCCCCTGCAGATGGTGCACAAAGCCGTGGTGGAGGTGGACGAGTCGGGAACCCAAGCGGCTGCAGCCACGGGGACGATCTTCATGTTCAGATCTGCCCGGATAAACTCTCAAAGGATAGTATTCAACAGGCCCTTTCTAATGCTCATTGTGGAGAATGGCAAGCACATCCTTTTCCTCGGCAAAGTAACTCGCCCTTGAGATAGGGATTTCTCCTGAAAGGCATGGGCTTCCATAGTGGAAGATGAGGGTGCACCGTGGCCATCTGTCTGCTGGGAGTTGGTGATTTACACAGGTTTAGTTGACTAATGAGACTTCCACAAATAATAATAATAACAATAACATTGACTGATGATTGCTTCTTTTCACATGATTGCAAGACAGGTGCCTTGGAGAACATTTGGTTTTACTCTCACCTTTCATCAGTGGAGATTAGTGCTGAGATCCAGAGAGGTTGGTTGACTTGCCCGAGGCCACACAGCATGTTAGTGGAGAGAGAAGCCCAGAATCCAGTCCAGGAGGGTTGCTCCAGTAGATATTTCCACCAGGAAGTGTATTTCCAATCCTGGTTCTCTGCTTGTCTGCAATACCAGCTACCAGTTCATCATGGTTTGGAAAGGACGATGGAATGAGAGTATAAAATGGGGCTTCTCTCCTAGCTGTGTGAATTGGGTAATACTGTCCCTCTCTGGACTGTGGTTTCCCCATTATACAGTGAAGGGTCAGGTCAAGGACTGAAGGATACTTGAAATCACATAAAGAGGCTACACTCTTCCCCACCAATCACAGTTGATTTCAATGTATTCAATTGCCACTCATCTTTTAAGAAAAGCAGGTGAACAGCAGGGTGGACATGGCCATCCCAGGATTTTTCTGTCCTGTGGGTTAATTTACAACCTCATGGGCTTGGCTGGGAGTGGGAGAATGGAGGCCTGTCGCAAATACTAGAGAATCAATTGAAAACCCTGATGACTAACTGTGGATTTTAGTGTCAGCAGTAACAATAAAGCATTTTGCAAACACTGGGTGTCATGGTCTTTCTAGAAGTAGCTCTGGGAACGGTGACGTTAATAGCTTACCATGTTCCAGGACTGATGCTAGGCACTTCACCTGGATGGTTGCACTTACCCCTCAATCTCCTGTGCCAGGCAGGCACTCCTATTATCCCCATTTTACAGTTAGGGAAGCTGAGGCTTGTAGAGAACAGGTAACCTACCTAGTCACACAGCTCCTCAGTGGTGGAGGCAGGATTGGCTCCAGGACCACACTCTCAACTCTGGGCTCTGCTGAAGAGGAGACATGACCCAGAAACAGAAGCCCAGGTCAAGTGCATCCAGGCACCAGCTCCCCTGTTATCCAGGTATGCTCACTCTCCTGACATGAGGAAGGCCATCACGCTTCCTCATCCATCAAGTGAAGGGGATCAGACACTTTCAAGAATCAGTGAATGAATGAGTGAATGAGTCCTTCCCTCAGCCTCAGACCATCCCCTAATCAGCTGCCCCCAAGTCTGACCCCTGAGTGCCTGTCACCCCACCGTGCATGCCCAAGGCTAGCTTTCCGTGAGCCTGTGCCCAGCGTTCTCACACCAGAGGCTGGACCATATGGCAGGTGAGTGTCCCTTAGAAAACTAGCAGGGTCAGAATCCCAAGCTTTGACCATCCTTCAAAGTACTGAGCACCTACTATGTGCCAGCCGTGGGGATACTGTGCATCTGTGATGTCATTAATTCCTCAACAATCCTGTAAGGGCTATCTCGGCATCCCCATCTCCCAGAAGGAATCATAAGTGTTTGCCCAGAGCCCCCCCTGCTGGTGACGGTGTGAGGCCCAAGCTTGGGGACCCAGATGGCACAGGGGTCAGCTGGTGGCAGGGTAGCCAGCTTCAACCAGAACGAGATGGCTTGTCTGCATTTTTATCCGGGCTTGGGAAGCTCTGGAGGATGGGACCTTCTCGTGGGGCCAGATCCACTCCTGTGTCTTTTCCTTTCGTAACACGTGGTCTTTTTTGGCAAATGTTTCTCTCAGAGTTTACTCAGCCAGTCCAAAGTCAGGGGGAGGTGCTGGCTGTGCCACATGTGTAAGGCCAAGGTCCAGTGCTGTCTAAAGTTCACTCAGCAAACAGTCACAAAACAGCTCCCACGTAGGGGATCGGGCCGGGCTTGGGGCGGCTGATTTGGGGTGTCATGGAAGGAAGCTCCGAGCTGGGAGTCACCACAGGTCACGTAAGTCAATTGTCACATGATCCTGGGATGAACAAATTCATATAGCAACTCAGAGAGAGAGAAGGAGAGTTAACTTCTGAGGGGTCAGGAAAAGTTCTGCCAAAGAAGTGACTCTGAGCTGGTCTTGAAGAACATGTAGGGCTTCACAGACAGCAGATTTGGGGACAGGGCTGGGACTTCCAAGCCCAGGGAACAGCTGGAGAGAGCATGAGGCTGAGTGAGCTGCAGTGTGGATGGGAAGTCGTGGAAACTTCAGCCTGGACCAGGGCAGGACATGGGAAGGAGAGCAAGGGGGAAAGAGGGGTCAGTGCTTGCGGTCCAGTGACAGGGACCATGAACACTAGGTCCGGGTTTTGTCTCTTCGCTCTCATCCTGATTTCAGGGTAATTTGGCCATCCGCGCCACACTTAAATCATTCCCTGGACTCCTCCCTGCCCCTCACTCTCCTACCTGCACATCCGTAGATGCCTCACTCATCCCTCTAGGGGGCGCTCACACCCATCCGCACCTGCTTCTCCATCAGCTCCATCGGCCTGGCCCTGGGATTGACCTCACTCATTGGTTAAATAAAGTACCAGGTCCATCAGGTGCCCGCATTTTAGGCCTGGCTGTCCCCCTCAGGACCCTTTCTTAGCCCCTGTATTCATTTGCCAGGGCTGCAATAACCAAGTCCCACAGACGGGGCGGCTTAACTGCAGAAATGTTTCATCTCGCAGTCCTGGAGGCTGGAAGTCTGAGATCAAGGTGTCATCAGGGCTGGTTCCTTCTGAGGGCTCCCTTTTGTGTTTGCAGACGGCTGTCTTCTCTCTGTGTCCTCACATGGGCTTCCCTGTGTGTGTGTGTGTGTGTGTGTGTGTGTGTGTGTGTGTGTGTCCTAATCTTCTCATCTCCCAATCTCCACCAGTCATATTGGATTGGGGCTCACTCTGATTTTAACTTAATCACCTCTTTAACGATGCCATCTCCAAATATAGTCATGTTCTGAGGTGCTGGGGGTTAGGATTTCAACATATGAATATGGGGGGGACACAATTCAACCCATAGCAGTCACCCCACCTTTGAGTGCCTTGGCAGCTGTTGCCAAGTTCATTCGTGTTCTTAGGAATCCACTTTCATTTCCCCCTGTGACCACATGCACACTGGGGCCCTCCCCTCGTGGACTTCACGTTGGCAGAAAGCAAAGGAACAGTGCTAGGGTCCAGGACTCCCTCCCCTACCACTCCCTGCAGAAACCCAGACCAAATAGAATGAACTTGGTATCCAGAGGAAGCACTTCACGCCCCACTGAGCAGCCTTGCCCATCCTACACTTGTCTATTTAGCTCTCTCATCAAAAGGGCTTTGCTCAGGGGGTGCCTTCAGGGAATTGGGCCGGGAACTAGGATGAGGGTGTAATGGTCAGCCCAGCAGATGCGGGCTCAGGCAATAACCAGGCACACAAGCAAATAAATAGAATTACAAACTGTAATGAGGGTAATTCTTTTGTCCACGGATGTTTGTTGAATATCCCCTGGCACTGTTCCAGGTGCTGGAGATAAATGAAGAAAACAACAAAAATCTCTGCTCTGGAGGAGCTACATCCTAGTATGGAGAGACAATTAAAAAAAAAGAATAAAATAGAAAAGAAAAATACATCGCATATCAGTTCATGACACGTGCTATGGAGTGCGAGTTTGACAGAGCACAGGACGTAAAGAATAGTAGCGCTAGGTGGAGAGACCTGACATCCATGACCTTGGGTGAGGTACCTTGACTGTATGGTCAAGGTCAACTTCACCAGTGATGTGTCATGTTATTGTCTCATGTCCTCTGATGTGGGGTGATGAGAAGGGAGCATCGCCTCAGTGGGATCTTCCCCCAAACACATAAATTCACTCTGATTGTGAGAAAACACCATATAGACCCCAGTTGAGGGACAGTCAACAAAATACCTGACTAGCAGTCCTCTTCGAAAGTGTCAAGGTCATGCAAAACAAGGAAAGCCTGGTGCTATGGACTGAAGGTTTGTATTTCCTCAAAATTCACATGTTGAAATCCTCACCTCCCAATATGATGGTATTAGAAGGTGGTAGCACTGGGAGATGACTAGGTCATGAGGGTGGAGCCTTCATGAATGGGATTAGTGCCCTTAAAAGGAGACCCCAGAGCTCTCTCTTGTCCCTTCCCATATGAGGACACGAGCAGAAAAGAGCCCTCACCTGATCTCCAGCCTGGATGTTCAGCCTCCAAAACTGTGAAGAGTAAATTTCCACTATGTATAAGCTACCCAGTCTGTGGTATTTTGTTATGGCAGCTGGGACAGATGAAGACACCTGAGAAACTGTCACAGGCCAGGTAGAACTAAGGGGACCTGGAAACTAAGTGTAATGTGGTTTCCTGGGTGCGATCCTGGAGGAGAAAAGGGACATCAGTGGAAAAGCTGAAATCCAGACGAGTCTATACCGTACCAAGGTTCACTCCTTAGTTTTGGGAAAAAACCATGGCTACACAAGATGTCTATGTCACAGGAGCTGTCTGCACTGTCATCACAACTTTTCTGTGTATCTAAAGTTGTTTCAAACTAGACAGTTGACTTGTTTAGTGAAATGTTAAAAAAAAAAAAGTGGTGAAGAGAATAGGTGCGGGGTTAGGGTTATAAAGGCAGAAGCAGGAGACCAGTTAAGGAGGAGAAAGGGTGCTTAAGAGAGACAGTCAAGGACCTTCTGCAGCTGGGGGTCCAGAGGGAGCTCTGGGGTGCTGGCATTGAAGCCGAGATCTGCGGGACAAGCAGGGGTGAACGGAGAGAATGTTACTTTGCACAATATGAGCGAAGACCAGAGGTGGGAGAGTGTGTCCTGTTCATGGAACTGACAGGGGACACGGGTGGCTGGAGCCCGGGAGGCTTGCTCTTCACCAGCACCTGTTAGGTTGTGCAGGGTGCTGGGGGTGAGGGCGGTCCTCATAACACTGGGTGGCACTTGGATGCCACCTACTGAATGTCTGGCACTGCTCCTAAGTGCTCTGCATATATTAACGCAGAGGCAGAGAGGCACCTGCTCAAAGGGCTGGGATAACAACCAGGTGATGTCAGTGACCCTCTCCCGTTTCCTTTGGAGCCGCGCCCCAGAGCTGACCATCTGCCACCTTTCCCCAAGGAATGAGGTGGGAGTGAGGTGGCCTCGAGGTGGCAACAGCTGCAGACACACAAGCGCTTTGGCCACTTGGGAGAATCCAGTACGAGAGACCACATGCCATTCCTGATGCTGATTTTCCATGAAGACATACAGAGTACAGATGATGAAATGTTCCTGCACACGCCTGCATTGCTGACTCACCCGTATGTGCTCATGTGCGTGCCCACAGCCTTCTGGAGACGGGTGGCTTCTCAGCAGCTAGTATAGCTGTAGCCTCCAGTTGAACGAGGAGCTGAACATTTGCTGTGTACCTGGTGGGGTGGGGTGGGGAAGAGTCTTCTCCTCTCTGGGCCCCTGCTTCTCCATCACTCTCCCAGAGAGGCTGCTATCAAACATGCGTGGATTTGATCGGCAGGTACATGTTCCTTCATGGGTGTTGAGGGGCCCAGGCAGGTTAGGAGTGGGGTGTGGTTGGGAAGGTGGGTCTGGTGGGTGTAGGGTAAAGGAGTATGAGCAGGGCCTGGCCTCTGCTCCCAGGTGTGTTGCGTAAGCACAACACTGTCCATTTCCCCCCGCAGCCTGATGGGGGGATGGTAATAAGCCCCAGGTCATGAGGATGTTTGAAGGCTTGGGGGAAACCAGGCAGGGGGAGGGGCTCTGGCCCTACAGCAGCGTTTCTCAGACTGTGACCAGCATCACCCAAGCAGCTTGTTAAAATGCCTATTCATGGCTCTTACCTGAAGAATCAGTGTGCTTTCACAGGCCCCTCTGGATTCAGATGTACCTGCAGGCAGGAGAGCACAGGGTTATCTGATTAGCCTCAGGCCCCAGGGAACCCACACCCCCTCCTCCCTGCAGCTGCCACCATCCAGCTTCAGTGCCCTAAGAAGCTCCTGCTCTGTGCCCCGAGGGCTCAGACACTTTAGAGATTTAGGCATTTCTCCAGCTGATCCTTGCAGAGCCCCAGCCAGGTAATAAACACAAACCCAGCCGCGTCCTCAGGACTCTGCCCAGAGGCCCCTCCTTGGCGGAGCCTTCCTGACTCCCCCAGAGCCATCTCTGGGCTCCCATCCCCCACATCTCTCTCATTGCTTCCCACACTGTATAGGTACCATCTCTCTACATGTCTGTGTCTCTCACACACCAGGAAATCCCCGAGGGTTCGCCCCAATGCCTGACGTGGGCCTTGGCCCAAAGTGGGCCCTCAATAAATGTTGGGTGAATGAATGAAGGGGCTAAGTGGGGGAGGTTCCAGAAGATTCCATGCCTCTGCAAGTCCTCAGGCCACTGCCTAAGACCCCCTATTCGTTGAGACCCAGATCCTTATCTGAGTGCACTGTGCAGGTAGTGCTGCTGGTGACATATAGGACACCCAGATAAGTAGGAATTCCAGACAATGAATCGCTTTTTAGCATAAGCATGTCCCAGGAACTGTGGGGTATTTTTGTTTGCCAAATCCAGCAACTCTGTCTGTAGGGAAAAAGGGTGAGCAAGAAGGAGCTGTCCCCACGGCCAGAAGCCAACCGTGCTCCTTGCAGAGCTAAAGGGAAGTCATCACGTCACGGGGACAGCAGGCAGAGGCTCTTGCTGTAAAGGGAATGGGAACCGGTTTGGAGGAGTCAGGAGAGGGTCTGTTCCACGCAGAAGGATCAGGGAGTCCTTCCTGCCACATGCTGTGCAGCCTGAGGTAAAACAAAGGGGTTGACTCATGCATGATTGCATCAAACCGAAGCACAAGACAGAATGTTCTCAGAGCTCCCCTTGCTTGTAAAGGGAGTTCAAACCCTCCCTTGTCCTGGGATAAGTTGAGACAGCTCTTCTCTAGGGAATGCGCTCGGGGACCTGTGTGTCCCAGCTGCAGATGTGGGGGGGGGGGGGGGGCCAGACCACATGGGAGCTCCTGGACCAGGTGATGGAAGGGAGGCCAAGGGGTGGAGGTGGAGGCTTCAAACACAAGAGTGCCCTGAACAGCCTGTATCCCTGAAGATGTTCTGGGGACCTTGCAGAAAACAGACAAGGAGGGAGCAGGAGGGGAGAAGGGCAGACAGCCCAGTGGTCAGTGACACAGGGAGCAGTGCCAGCAGCTGGAACCAGAATGTAGGCAGCAGAGATGGAGAGTAGGAAGTGGGTTCCAGGGATGTGGAAGAGGGAGATCTTGCCCTACACCAGACGGGAGGCTGGAGGAGGGGGGAGGATCCCAGCTTCCTGTCCGAGCTGAGGAGATAGAGGCAGCGTTCACTGAGATGGGGAGCAAAGGACAGTGTGGTGGGGGGTTATTTAGGGCATAGTCGGTAGGATAGATCACCAAGGAGAGAGGCCAAGGGGGACCTGTGTCAAAATTCTGGTTGCCAGAAATCTCTGAAACATGGCGAGGGCTGCAGCACCCCAAGTAAGAGGAGGGAGGTGACCTATGGGACAAAAAACTCTGCAGGTGGAGACCACCCTGCTGGGGAGAGTGGAAAGCCCTGTGATCTAGGAGAGGGTCTCAGGCCAGACCAGGCTGCTGAGGGAGAAGAGGAGAAAGTAGGAGGCATACAAGGGCTGCTGGTCAACAGCACCTACATTAACCAAGGGTCCTGCAGCTTGCGTGTGCCTTCATGTCCTGGGATCCCCCACATCAGAAACTATTACCACCCACGTGTTATTGAATCAAACTTGGGTCCACGCGCCTGCACCAGTGAAGCCGTTCCGACACCAGGCTGTAGTAAAGGAAAGTGCAGGGTTTATTGCCAAGCAAAGAGTACGGGCAGCTAGGGCTCAAAAGACCAGAACTCCCCGATGACTTTCAGGGAAAGGTTTTTAAAGCCAAGGGAAGAGAAGGGGGTTGGGGGGGGTGCGTGGTCAGCTCACAGACATTCTTCTGATTGGGAATCAACATCATCAACCTTCTGCTTCCAACTGGTCTGGGGTCCATGTGCTAGTGGGCAGCTTATAGTTAACTTCTTCCACCTGGTGGGGGTTTCAGTCTCTGCAAAATCGCTCCAAGGCCATGGCTCAGAATATGATCTATAGCCCTGGAGGAGGAACTAAAAGTCCTTGATTTTGTTTAATGGCTAAACTATTATTATTTTGTCTTGCTGGACTGTTTTCCTTTGCTTCTGCATCTTCTCACGTCTCTGATTAAATTTATTCTTTGGAGCTTAGGGAAGGCCCTATAGGATCCTGCTCCGCTATACATGTTTTCCAGACCAGGTGTCAGATCTTTCCCCAGGGTGGCCCAGAGCAGAGTCAGGATGCCTCTACCTTCCCGTGGGGTGCACGTGGTGTCTCTGCGGCCAGACTGGGAGCAGGTCAGCCAGGGGTGGGCTTGATTTCCTGGAGTGGACAAGGCTGTGGGCTCCAAAGCCAGCTGGCCTGGTGCGGAATCCCCGCTGGGCACTTACCGTCCTGCGACCTTGGGAATTCACTTCATCTCTCTGTACCTCAGTTTCCTCGTGTGTAAAACAGAATAACTGTACCTCCCTCAGAAGGTATATGTTCTTAACATAAAGAACAGGGAAACTGTTATTACAGCATCATGACCAGGCCTCTGTGTGGTGAAGGAATAACAGGTAAACTTGTTTAGAAACAGGCAAGGCCGAGGGGACACCCACTTGCTGAGGCATCCACTGTTTGGCACGCGCCGTGCTGTGAAGCTAGTCTGCTTTCTTTCATAGCACTCAGATGCCCCTGTTTCCTGTCTTTCCCCATCCTCAGAGCCAAGTGGGCAGGTGATGTGGGTTTGGGTTAATCTCCTGCTGTATAATAAATCATTCTAAAAGTTCACAGCTTGGGACAACAAAACATTTATTATCTCACAGTTTCTGAGGGTGTGGAATCTGGGAGGGGCTGAGCTGGGTGGTTCTGGCTCAGGGTCTCTCATGAACTTGGGCCAGGGTGCCACACCTGCCCAGGGCTGAAATTCCATGTTCAGACTCAGTCACCTGGCTGTTGGCAAGAGGCTTCAGCTCTTTGCTTTTGGGTCTATTCATAGGGCTGCTTTAGACATTGTTTCCTCTAGAGTCTGTGGTGGGCAGTGGGCGGGGGGGGGGGGGTGGGGGGGGTGGGGGGGGTGGAGGTGAGAAGGGAGGGGCAGAGAGAGAGAAACCCAAGACAGAAGCACCATCTTTTTATAACCCAGTCTCAGAAATGATACTGCATCCCTTCATTCACATTCCCTTCATTAGAAACAAGTCTCTAAGTCCACTCCAGCTCAAGGAGAGGGTAATTAAACTCCATCTCCTGAAGGCACGATTATCAAAGAATTTGTGGATGTACCTCTAAAATGACCAGCGTATTGTAACTCCAGAATCCAGCAAAGTCATTACCCTCCCAGTAGAGTCAATTAAAAATGGATGAACAGAATGAACAAATGAATGGGCGAGTGAGGAGGGCATCCCTGCCCTGCCTGACACAGAGGAAAGAGGCTGAGGTTCAGAGAGGCTGAAGTGTGGGTAAGGTTGTTAAAGTGGAGTGGCTGCTCTGACTCCAACAGTCCTGTTACCCAAGAATTCTCAGATGTCGCCTGGAGCCTGGAAGGCAGGGCTGAAAGGGAAGCTGATGATGGCCAGTACAGTAGCCACTCCCTCCTCAAAGGCAAACAAGACACAACAGGAGGAGGAATGGATGACTAAGCGGCAGGCAACTCAGAGACAAGAATTCTCCTTGCTCCCGCCAAATGCTTCTGCAGTTGCCTCTGGATCTTATCCACATGGGGACACAGCCAGGAGCTGGCTGGGCTGTGCTGAAGGGGATTTGCAAATGCACCTCAGAACCACAGCCAGCGTCTCCCCTATGACCATAAAGCTAGGTCCCTGCAAACACAGCCAGAGAACATGGGTGTCGGACAACAGGCGTCTGCTGCCTCATGCTTTTCCAGGGGAGAGCAGGGTCCAGAATTCCCCAGCCTGTAAGAGAGAAGGTGGAAACTGCTCAGGAGTTTGGGTAGTTGTAAATTCTCATTTCTTCCTCCTAACTATTCTTTAAGGAGCTGCGATTGACAAAGGAGGTTCAGAGAGGTAAAGTAACGGGCCTAAAGTCCCCCAGCTAGTAGATGGCAGAGCCATGATACCAAAAGAGCCTGGCTGAGTGAGGTCCTTCCCATGACTCCTGCCTCCCCCACCTCCCTCCCAGCCTCATGTGCTCCATGGGGGTGGGACATCCTCTGACTTGGATTCCCCCCTTGCCCCTTGTTGAACCCCAGAATTAGGCTCTTCTCCATTTGCAATCGCAGCCCAAATGGGGATATATTCCTTTCCGAAGATTTTCTGTAGGGGGACAGTGACTGCCCCATGAATGGAGCACCTGCTGGTCTCAGGTCAGGGGCTGAGCACTGGAGGTATGCCTTTACCTTTGGGGCAGGTGCTGTGGTCACCCTCACACAGGCTCCAAAGGTTGTCTCACTTCAGCCTCTGCCTGCCTCTACTCCTTTGTATTGCTGGCTTTCCTCAGGCCTGGAAATAGGCTCCTGGAGACCTTGGCCCTGACCCCACTAAAGCCAGGATGCACTTTCCAGCTTCCCTAGGGCTGCCCATCTGGGAATGTTACTGATCTGGGTTCTTGGACTCTTTAATCCATAGGAATTGATAAGAGGCCAGACGATACGGGCAAGGCTTTACTAGGACACATGCTGCAGTATGAGGGAGTGAAAACAAGTCGCACGGGCCCTTGTTTGCTCCCTGAGCCAGGGACAAGCTGATCCTTTAAAGAGGGTGAGGGTGTGGGGGGGTGGACCTGTGAGTTGGGCCAGGGGGTCAGTCCACCCCCTTGGTGATGCCCTGTGCAGGGATCATTTGCAGGACTCAGTGTTTTCTCCCAACACCTCAGCAGTGGCAGTTGGGTCTTTGGTCTTTTTGGATCTTGTTGTTCTTAATTAACCCCACTGCACATGCACACAATTATTTTTAGTTCCTTCCAGTTTCTTTATATTCTGTTGCTCAAGGAGACGTTTGTCCATGTGTAAGCACTGCAGCAAAGGGTCCAGGTCTCAACCTGTCTCAGGTCCATTTCAAGTCAAAGAAACAGGGCTGTCCACAGGGTTGAGGCCCAGGGCAGGCCATCCCAAAATATGTCTCAGTGGCATTTTGATGATTTTGACTTAAAGTTACTTAAGAAGTAGCCAATGCCAGGGGGACGCTTTGACCCTCCTGTCTGTTTCCCTGAAAGCAGGGAATAAATCTTCCCTGTGGAAGGTCCACTTCCTTGATCTGATGCTGAAGGACACCCTTACTGTCAGAGACAGGAAATTCGGAGCCAAGAAGCCCAAATAAACAAACCTTGTTATTTCTTTAAGGTAGTACCCCAAGCCCAAACTCCGTTTAGATCCTTCACTAACTAAACACCTAAAACCTGCATTTATTTGTCCTATCAACTCCTCAAAAATTTATTGTTTCTTTGTCTAAAAAGTATAAGAGCTGCCTGTTTTGGCCCCTTCTTAGCTTCCATTTCTATGAGACGTCCATGTGCATGGATTAAAATTCATTTCTTTTTCTCAGCAGTATGATTTTTATTCCCTTCTTTGCTTCAGCAGGCCACACTAATACTTCGTTCCTAGGATTACATATCTATTCACAAAATTATATATGTACATAAAGTGTATATATACGTGTATGTGTGTATATATACACACACATACATATATATATATATATATATATATATATAATTTCATGATTCCCACATACTCTATAACAGGAAGAGGCCATAAACATAATGAGAGAATCTCTGGTAGGGACTTTTGAGTTCGCCCAGCAGCAGTTCATAAAGGTGAAAGGTACCAGTCAATCTAGCATCATCCACATGTCCCAAATATTCATTGTTCATTGTTCATTCATTGTTCATACAGTATTTGACATGGTATTTGTAACACTGTAGGAGCGTGTTGTCTGCTAATTCCCTCACTGGCTTTAGGAAACAATTTTTGTGAATTCTACCAATTGTAATCTTTTCATAAAGTCCTATTTAGTAATTAAGAAAAAAACCTTTTTGACATTTTAAACATTTTAAAATGTCCATTGTAAACAAACCAGGTCTTCAAGAACACTCTGCTTCCAACCTTCATATAACAAGAATTTTGTGCATTATTTATGTTTTAATTTTGGCTTAAAGTACTTTTATTATATTTTTGTGTTTAATTTATTAATTTATATATAGGTGTACACACATGTATATAGATAGTTGTGTTAATGTATATACAGGGATACAAAAGCTTCTTCAAGTATGGGCTGTTTTAAACACCCAGGAATACAGAATGTAATATAACAGGTGCTCATGCTCTTTTTTGAGTAAAAAGAAAAGAAACAGAGGATTTAACAAACAAAAAGAAAATTTGTTTCTTTTTCTCCAGTTAATCTGTCTCATGTCAATTTTATTATTAGTCCAGCCACAAGAACTCAAGAGGAGTAGAGGGGGAAATTTCGACCTACACAGTGGAAGACATAAATGGGAGTGGTGACTCATGGGGACAGCTGGGACCCCACCCCAGATAAAGGACACAGCCTTGCCTACACAGATTCACAGACAACCAATCCCTTAAAAAGGCAATGACCCCAACACCTGTATAAGAATTATAATTCTTTTATATGCTCCAAAGCCCCCCACCCAACTAATTCAAAAAGATACCTGCAGCCCAATGTTCCTAGCAGCATTATTTACAATTGCCAAGATATGTAAGCAACGTAAGTGTCCATCAACAGATGAATGGATAAAGAGGTAATATAGGGAGACAGTTCAAGATGGTGGAGTAGGAGGATGTGCGCTTACTCCCTCTTGCAAGAGCACCGGAATTACAAATAACTGCTGAACGATCATTGACAGAAAGACACTGGAACTCACCAAAAAAAGACACCCCACATCCAGAGACAAAGGAGAAGCCACAATGAGACAGAAGGAGGGGTGCAATCATGTTAAAATCAAATCCTATAAATGCTGGGTGGGTGATTCACAAACTGGAGAACAGTTGTACCACAGAAGTCCACCCACTAAAGTGAGGGTTCTGAGCTCCATGTCAGGCTTCCCAACCTGGGGGTCTGGCAACAGGAGGAGGAATCCCCAGAGAATCAGACTTTGAAAGCCAGCAGGATTTGATTGCAGGACCTCCACAGGACTGGGGGGAACAGAGACTCCACTTTTGGAGGGCACACAAAAAATAGTGTGCTCACCAGGACCCAGGGGGAAAGAGCAGTGACCACACAGGAGACTGAACCAGACCTACCTGCTGGTGTTGGAGGGTTGCCTGCAGAGATGGGGGGCAGCTGTGGCTCACTGAGGAGACAGGGACAGTGGCCACTGGTGGCAGGGGTTCTGGGAAGTGCTCATTGGTGTGAGCCCTCCCAGAGTCTGCCAATAGCCCCACCAAAGAGCATATAAGCTCCAGTACTGGGTAGCCTCAGGCCAAACAACCAACAAAGTGGGAACACAGCCCCATCCATTGGCAGACAAGCAGATTAAAGTGTCACTGAGATGCACCCACTAAATTGGATTAAACTTTTACTGAGCTCCACTCACCCAGCCCAACCTCCATCAGTCCCTCCCATCAGGAAGCACCCATGAGCCTCCTAGATAGCTTCCTCCACAAGAGGGCAGACAGCAGTATCAGCAGTATTTTGTTCTGTGGAACTGAAAACCACAGCCACAGAAAGACAGAGAAAATGAAAAGGCAGAGGACTTTGTACCAGATGAAGGGGCAAGATAAAACCCCAGAAAAACAACTAAATGAAGAGGAGATAGGCACCCTTACAGAAAAGGAATTCAGACTGATGATGGAAAAAAGATGATCTAGGACTTTGAAAAAAGACTGCATGCAAAGATTGAAAAGTTGCAAGAAAAGTTTACAAAAGACCTAGAAGAATTAAAGAACAAACAGAGAAATGCAACACATTAACTGAAATGAAAAATACACTAGAAGGAACCAATAGCAGATTAACTGAGGCAGAAGGGCAAATAAGTGACCTGGAAGACAGAATGGTGAAAATCACTGATGCTGAAAAGAATAAAGAAAAAAGAATGAAAAGAACTGAAGACAGCCTAAGATACCTCTGGGACAATGTTAAACACACCAACATTCACATTATAAGGGTCCCAGAAGGAGAAGAGAGAGAGAAAGGACCCAAGAAAATATTGAAAGAGATTCTAGTTGAAAACTTCCCTAACACAGGAAAGGAAATAGCCACCCAAGTCTAGGAAGCACAGAGAATCCCAGGCAGGAGAAACCCAAGGAGAAACACGCCAAGACATATAGTAGTCAAATTGACAAAAATTAAAGACAGAGAAAAGTTATTAAAAGCAACAAGGGAAAAATGACAAATAACATACAAGGGAACTCCCATAAGGGTAACAGCTGATTTCTCAGCAGAAACTCTGCAAACCAGAAGGGAGTGGCATGATATATTTCAAGTGATGAAAGGGAAGAACCTACAACCAAGAACACTCTACCCAGCAAGGATCTCATTCAGATTCAGTGGAGAAATCAAAAGCTTTACAGACAAGCAACAGCTAAGAGAATTCAGCACCACTAAACCAGCCCTACAACAAACGCTAAAGGAACTTCTCTAAGTGGGAAACATAAGAGAAGAAAAGGACCTACAAAAACAAAACAATTAAGAAAATGGTAATAGGAACATACATATCAATAATGACCTTGAATGTAAATGGACTAAATGCTCCAACCAAAAGACGCAGACTGGCTGAATGGATACAAAAACAAGACCCATATATATGCTGTCTCCCAGAGACCCACTTCAGACCTAGGGACACATACAGACTGAAAGTGAGGGGATGGAAAAAGATATTCCATGCAAATGGAAGTCAAAAGAAAGCTGGAGTAGCAATTCTCATATCAGATAAAATAGACTTTAAAATAAAAAATGTTACAAGAGACAAGAAAGGACAGTACATAAAGATCAAGGGATCCATCCAAGAAGAAGAGATAACAATTATAAATATATATGCACCCAATATAGGAGCCCCTCAATACATAAGGCAAATGCTAACAACTATGAAAGAGGAAATTGACAGTAACACAATAATAGTGAGGGACTTTAACACCCCAATTACATCAATGGACAGATCATCCAGATAGAAAATTAATAAAGAAACACAAGTTTTAAATGACACAATAAGTCAGGTTGATTTAGTAGATATCTATAGAACATTACATCCAAAAATAGCAGATTACACATTCTTCTCAAGTGCACATGGAACATTCTCCAGGATAGATCACATTTTGGTCATAAATCAAGCCTTAGTAAATTTAAGAAAGTTGAAATCATATCAAGCATCTTTTCTGACCACAACACTATGAGATTAGAAATAAATTACAGGAAAAAAACTGTAAAACACACAACACGTGGAGGCTAAACAGTATGCTACTAAATAACCAAGAGATCACTGAAGAAATCAAAGAGGAAATCAAAAAATACCTAGAGACAGATGACAATGAAAACACAATGATCCAAAACCTATGGGATGCAGCAAAGGCAGTTCTAAGAGGGAAGTTTTAGCAATACAATCCTACCTCAAGAAACAAGAAAAATCCCAAATAAACAATCTAACCTTACACCTAAAGAAACTAGAGAAAGAAGAGCAAACAAAACCCAAAGTTAGTAGACGGAGAGAAATCATAAAGATCAGAGCAGAAATAAATGAAATAGAAACAAAGAAAACAATAGCAAAAATCAATAAAACTAAAAGCTGGTTCTTTGAGAGATGAGCAAAATTGATAAACCTCTAGCAAGACTCATCAAGAAAAAGAGGGAGAGGACTCAAATCAATAAAACTAGAAATGAAACAGGAGAAGTTACAACAGACACCACAGAAATAAAAAGCACCATAAGAGACTACTACAAGCAACTATATGCCAATAAAATGGACAAGCTGGATGAAGTGGACAGGTTCTTAGAAAGGTATAATCTTGCAAGACTGAATCAGGAAGAAATAGAAAATAAGAACAGACCAATCACAAGTAATGAAATTGAAACTGATTTAAAATCTTCCAACAAACAAAAGTCCAGGACCAGATGGATTCCCAGGTGAATTTTATCAAACATTTAGAGAAGAGCTAACATCCAACCTTCTCAAGCTCTTCCAAAACATTTCAGAGGAAGGAACACTCCCAAACTCATTTTATGAGGCCACCATCACCCTCATCCCCAAACCAGGCAAAGATACTACAAAAAAAGAAAATTGCACACCAATATGACTGATGAATTTAGATGCAAAAATACTAAACAAAATACTAGCCAGCAGAATCCAACAACACATTCAAAGGATCATACACCATGATCAAGTGGGATTTATCCCTTGAATTCAAGGATTCTTCAATATACACAAATCAATCACTGTGATACACCAAATTAACAAATTGAAGGATAAAAACCGCATGATCATCTCAATAGATGCAGAAAAAGCTTTAGACAAAATTCAACACCCATTTATGATAAAAGACTCTCCAGAAGGTGGACATAGAGGGAACCTACCTCAACATAATAAAGGGCATATACAACAAACCCAAGCAAACATCATTCTCAATGGTGAAAAACTGAAAGCATTCCCTCTAAGATCAGGAACAAGACAAGGGTGTCCACTCTTTCCACTGCTATTCAATATAGGTTTGGAAGTCCTTGCCACAGTAATCAGAGAAGAAAAAAGAAATAAAAGGAATCCAAATTGGAAAAGAAGAAGTAAAACTGTCACTGTTCACAGATGACATGATACTATACATAGAAAATCCTAAAGATGCCACCAGAAAACTACTTGAGCTAATCAATGAATTTGGGAAAGTTGCAGGATACAAAATTAACTCAGAGAAATCTTTTGCATTTCTATACACTAACAATGAAAGATCAGAAAGAGAAATTATGGAAACAATCCCATTCACCATTGCAACAAAAAGAATAAAATACCTAGCAATAAACCTAACTAAGGAGGTAAAAGACCTGTACTCAGAAAACTACAAGACACTAATGAAAGAAATCAAAGACAACACAAACAGATGGAGAAAGAGAGGGAAATATACCATGTTCTTGGATTGCAAGAATCAACATTGTGAAAAATGACCACACTAACGAAAGCAATTTACAGATTCAATGCAACCCCTATCAAATTACCAATGGCATTTTTCACAGAACTAGAACAAGAAATTTTACAATTTGTGTGGAAACGCAAAAGACCCTGAATAGCCAATGAAATCTTGAGAAGGAAAGACGGAGTTGGTGGAATCAGCCTTCCTGACTTCAGGCTATATTACAAGGCTACAGTGATCAAGACAATATGGTACCAGCACAAAAACAGAAATATAGATCAATGGAACAGGATAGAAAGCCCAGAGATAAACTATGGTCAACTAATCTATGACAAAGGAGGTAAGGATATACAATGGAGAAAAGGCAGCCTCTTCAATAAGTGGTGCTGGAAAAACTGGACAGCTACATGTAAAAGAGTGAAATTAGAACACTCCCTAACACCATACACAAAAATAAACTCAAAATGGATTAAAGGCCTAAATGTAAGGCCAGACAGTATAAAACTCCTAGAGGAAAACATAGGAAGAACACTCTTCGACATCAATCACTGCAAGATCTTTTTTGATCCACCCCCTAAAGTAATGGAAATAAAAACAAAAATAAATAAATGGGACCTAATAAAAATTCAAAGCTTCTGCACAGCAAAGGAAACTATAAGCAAGATGAAAAGACAACCCTCAGAATGGGAGAAAATATTTGCAAATGAATCAACAGACAAAGGATTAGTCTCTAAAATATATAAACAGTTCATCCAGCTTAATATCAAAAAAAAAAACCCAATCAAAAAATGGGCAGAAGACCTAAAAAGGCATTTCTCCAAAGAAGACATACGGATAGCCAAGAGGCACAAGAAAAGCTGCTCAGCATCACTAATTATTAGAGAAATGCAAATCAAAACTACAATGAGGTATCACCTCACACCGGTTAGAATGGGCATCATCAGAAAATCGACAAACAGTAAATGCTGGAGAGGGTGTGGAGAAAATGGAACGCTCTTGCACCATTGGTGGGAATGTAAATTGATACAGCCACTATGGAGAACAGTATGGAGGTTCCTTGCAAAACTAAATATAGAGTTACCATATGACCCAGCAATCCCACTACTATACCCAGAGAACACCATAATTGAAAAACACACATGCACTCCAGTGTTCACTGCAGCACTATTTACAATAGCCAGGACATGGAAGCAACCTAAATGTCCATCAACAGATGAATGGTTAAAAAAGTTGTGGTACATATATACAATGGAATATTACTTAGCTGTAAAAAGCAATGAAACTGTGACATTTGTAGAGACATGGATGGACCTAGAGACTGTCATACAGAGTTAAGTGAGTCAGAAAGAGAAAAACAAATATTATATATTAACACATATATGTGGAATATAGAAAAATGATACAAATCAACCAGTTTGCAAGGCAGAAATAGTGACACAGATGTAGAGAACAAACATATGGACACCAAGTGGGGAAAGAGGGGAGAGTTGGAGGGGAATGAATTTGGAGATTGGGATACCAAATAGCACATTCTAAATATATGCAGTTTATTGTATGTTAACTGTATCTCAATAAAAGTTCTAAAAAAAAAGATGCAATATATATATACAATGGAATACTGCTCAGTCATAGAAAAGAATGAAATTTTGCCATTTGCAGCAACATGGATGGACTTGGAAGATACTATGCTAAGTGAAATATCAGATAGAGAAAGACAAATACTGTATGATATCACTTATATGTGGAATCTAAATAAAACACAGCAACCTAGTAAACATAATAAAAAAGAAATAGACTCACAGATATAGAGAACAAACTAGTTACCAGTGGGGGGGGGGGGGGGGGGGCAATATAAGGGCGGAGCATTAAGAAGTACAAACCACTTGTATAAAATAAGCTAAAAAGCTATCAAATAAGAGGCCTTTTAAAACTGCTGGTAGGGGGCTTCCTAGGTGGCGCAGTGGTTAAGAATCCGCCTGCCAATGCAGAGGACACAGGTTCGATCCCTGCTCCAGGAAGATCCCACATGCCTCGGAGCAACTAAGCCCCTGTGCCAAACAGAAAAAACAAACAAACAAAAAAAAAAACTGCTGGTAGAATTGTCTTTCCCAAACAGCCTCCTTAAAATTGCTTCTCAAGGGCAAAAACAAATCTTAAAAATCTTCTCCACAAATAATAAAAGACTTTAGCCATCTCTGAAAATTTTTTTTTATGGAAACCCTTATTCTGTTATCAATAGAAATCACATTTGCAAAAATACATATAGCACATTAAATAGAAACACAACCATTAGGGAAATGATCATCTACATAATTCAATTGTATATGCCAAATGGGGGAAAATGACTGAAAAGACACATATCTAACTCAAATGTGTTCTCTACAACAAATATGCATTTCTTTTAAATTAGTGGACTATTTTAATAGGGCACAAATCAACCGAGTTTAGTTAAACTCCTAATTTGAACAGTTAGACTGAAAGCACTGTGGAGGTAAAAACTAAGTTTTTAGTAACTGTGTATTTCTAAACTTCATATCACAGAGTGGTTTTCTGGTTTTGTTTGTTTTGTTCTATTTTTGTTTGCTTGTTTGTTTAAGTAATAATTGAATATATTCCTTTTTTTTTTAATTGGTCTGCTTTCCTAAGGAAAGTAGTAAAACAACATGAATACTGAGGCTCTGTTTTTTAAGAGTTTCAGTGCTCTGGTTCACTGAATTGAAGCCTTCATGATTTTCATTCATGTATTTATTGATCCACTCATGTATTTGTATGTTCACCGTGGATTTATTAGGAAGGTGTTGTAAGATTGGGTTTACATAATATACAATGGCTTTGGGCTGGCTGCGGGGGTTCGGCCGAGCAATGGGGCGGTGGGAACTCCCGCCGCTCCTGCTTGTGCTCCTGGACTGCTGGGCCTCCGTGAGCGCCCAGGCCGGGGCCACCCCGGTGGTGACGACGGAGGGCCTCAACTCCACGAAGCGAGCCCTGACGACTCTCCGACCTGCAGTATCTCCTAGGCCCCCTGAAACCCCCAAGGTTCCCAGGCCATCCCCTGGCCTCAGGCCCACCCCGATCACGGACGGGGTGATAGTCAGTTTTGCAGTCAAAAAGCAGCCATCTATTCATTGAATTTTACAGCAGACCCACCTCAGAGAGTATTTAAACTTGCCGACCAGATCAATCCATCTATTTTCTGCATTCATATTACAAACTATAAAGCAGCATTATCCTTTATTAATCCAGAAGTGCCTGATGAAAGCAATTTTGATAAATTGATGAAAACATCTGATGGTTTTTCATTGAGTGCAGAATCAGATGTTTCTTTGACAACCAAACCGGATGCTCCAAATACTGCAAAATATGAGTATGGGACTTATCTGCAGACTTCAGATGCATTTCTGAGATTTCCTTCTCCCCTTACATCATCTCTGTGTACCGACAATAACCCTGCAGCATTTCTGGTTAACCAAGCTGTTAAGTGCACCAGAAGGATAAATTTGGAACAGTGAGAAGAAATTGAAACCCTGAGCATGGCTTATTACAGCAACCCTAAAATTTTGAGGGTGCCTGGTTCAGGACCAGAGGTCCCTATCACTGTTCAGTCCATCGTCATTCGGTCTCTAAATAAAACTCTAACCCGACTGGAAGACACTGATGTATCGAGGCCGCAGGTTCCTAGGCATGGGCATGGTAAAATCTGCACTAACATCGTTCTTGAGGTGAAGTACAGCCTCACGTATACAGATGCAGGTGAGATAATAAAAGCTGATCTCTTTCTTCTTCTGGGAGCAGTTAGCAGTGCAGTGGTTCCACTCCAGCAAAAGTCTGAAATTTATTTTATTCAGCAAAATAGAAAGCCAGTTCCTCTCAGTGGAAACCCTGGTTATGTTGTGGGACTCCCGTTAGCTGCCGGATTTCAGCCTCAGAAGGGATATCCTTTTTGGCTCTGTAGAGAAGCTTGATTTCCCTGTCGACGTGTGTGGGCCACACTTCTTATTGCTGAGAGTCCTGAGGGCTGGAGAGGCCAGTCTTGGCCAGAGCATCCTCTCGGTGGCTCTGCCTGCACAGCAAGTAGGGCTGTGTGCAGCCTGACAGGGTGGAACAGTTCGGCCAGGAGACTGTCAGTGCCTTACAATGAAAATCTTAAGACAGAAAAGTTGACAGACATTTAGAGGTATTTTACACTTAAACAGAGACTCTTAAACAAATTGAGTGATTTTGAGAATTTGGAATTAATTTTGAAGGGTCGGTTTCTGAGAATTTTTCTCCTGAGGATCTCCTAATCAAGGAAAATAGTTATAACTGTTTTTTGCCATCTCCTGGAAAATAACTATCAAAATTCCCAAGACTTAGAGAAGGGATATTTGGATCTCTCTCATGTGACTCATGGGACACCATCTCCTAAGAATCAGCTGCTTGAGTCCTGGGCAACTCCCTTAACCTTCTGTGAATGTCTGGGATTATTCAGACCACGAATAGATATGGACGACTTACTCTTCTTCGTAGCACAACTGAGCAAGCCTGCTTAGCAATAGAGGGGGTCCAGACCCCAGTATTATTTGGTTACAACATGCAGTCTGGCTGTAAACTCAGACTGACCAAAGCTATCACGTGTGGGGCGGTAGCGCAAAAGATGGAGAGCCTGCTGAAGGGCCAGGGCTTCCCAGATTATGTGGCCCCTTTTGGAAATTCCCAGGCCCAGGATGTACTGGACTGGGTGCCCAGCTACTTCATCACCCAGATGTCCCATATGAAGGATTCTTGCCAGCTCCCGGTGGCTTTGGCTATAGAAGTGAAGTGGACTAAATATGGATCCTTATTGAACCCACAAGCTAAAGTAGTCAATGTAACTGCAAATCTAATTTCATCCTCGTTTCCTGAGACCAACTCAGGAAATGAAAGGACAATTCTTATTTCCACTGCGGTTACTTTTGTGGATGTGTCTGCACCTGCAGAAGCAGGCTTCAGAGCTCGGCCAACCATCAACGCCAGGCTGCCCTTTAATTTCTTCTTCCCATTTGTTTGACAGTGTTCATATGAAAGGATGTGCTGATTCCTTAATATACATGTGAAATGTGAAAACTGTACATTCGATGAGATTAAATTTTATATACAGCTAGTAATTATCCAGCTTGTTCATTTTCAAGCAAGAGTAAAGTGTTCAACATGAGAAAAAAAAAATATATATATATACAATGGCTTCTATTTTTCAGAAAGTGAATCTGACAGTTGAGATTGGTAATTTCATGACCAAAAATTTTAAACGAAAACTATGAGATCCCTTTTTATATCTACCCATATGTACATTATAGATATGGTATTTTTCTAACTTCAGATGGTATTGCCAAAATTAATTTGTAAAATAGCCCTTTTTAAATGGCTAAAACAATGAAGCCCTTATATAAATTCTCAAAAATATGAGGTACTAACCCCAAAAAATTTCAAGTTCATATGATCTGGGAAAATATTCAGTACTAAAGTTAGTTTAGACTTTTCAAGATGGCAGAGGAGTAGGAGGATGTGAAGTTCATCTCTTCCCACAAACACATCAAAAATATATCTACAAATGGAAAGATTCTCATAGAACACATGCTGGACACTAGCAGAGGGCCTCAGACACCTAGAAGGATGAAAAAGATCCCTATGTAACCAGGTAGGATGAAAGAAAGAAGAAGGGAAAAGGAAGAGGAGAGGAAGCAGGACAGGACCTGTACCCCTGTCGGGGAGCTGAAGGTGAGGAGAGGTTCCCACATCTGGGGAAGCACCCTCACCAGCAGGAGATCAGTTGGACTGAAGGGGAGACTTAGAGGCTCAGAGAAGAGCCCAGCAACTGGTCTGTGGCAGGCAGGACAGAGTGAGACCTACACAGATGGTCTGTGCCACAGCTCTGTGCACCCTAGCCTGAGGCAGGTGTCTGCTGGTGCACACAGGGGCTGGATGCTGGAACGTGGGGTTTAGAGAGAAGACCCAGGAAGGGGACTGCTGTTGCCTATGAGGAGAAAGCCTGAGGGGACAGGAGTGAGGAGCTCCACAACTGGGAATGCTCATGGAGGAAGCCCGAACCACCACAAAAGTGGAGCGCCATTGTTGAGTGATGTGCAAAGGGTGGGGCTGCCATGGCGGCTTCTCCCCTCATGTGCAGGCCCCTTCCTTCATGGGTCCTAGGGAGGGCTCCAGCCAGAGCCAGCTCATATGCCTCTGCCATTTTCCCCTCAGAAACCCCCTCTCCAGTCTGGGGGACACACTCACCCTAATTGCTGCCTAACAGGCCCGCTCATTCCAGTCCCTACCCCAGAGCCCTCCTGCCTGGGCATCCTGCTTGCCCCATCTATTGCTGCCTTGGCTTCTTCCTGCCTGATGGGCTCCTGTGCTCTGGCAACCCCTGGAGCAGACTCTGGTGGGAGGAATAGATGCAGAGGTGGGACTGAAACCACAGCTGAGCCCCAGGGACAGTGTGACTAAGGAAGAAGAGCTGATATTTCTCAATGGAGTTATACCTCCACTGACAGCTTCCTAAATTCAGCACCTGTGAAATATCTGAAAGGACAACAAGTGCTCCTACAGCTAAGATGGGTCTGGCTTCAGCAGCTGTAGGCTTTGTGGGCATGTACACATGGAGGTTGGGCCAGGCCAGAGCCTGAGCTACCTCCATAACTCCCACAGAGGTCCAGGTGGTCAACCACTGCAGTCCCAGGACCTGACCTCAGTGGATCTGCGCCAGTGACCTGGTGAGAACAACACCTGAGAGTCACGAGGGCCAATTGCCAGCATATCCCATTAAGGTAGGACAAACGACAGTGCTAACAACAGTGTACTTTGTGAGTCCACACAACAGGTGAAAGAGGACACAATAGAGCACATTCACAAGTAAACAGCTCCAGAGGAGGAATACTCAGTGGCTTCTCTCAAAGTGAAAATGCTCCAATCCTGACTGCTTTGCATTACAGATCAGAAACACAGCTAAGAAACAGATCTGGGGGCCTCTACTCCAACAACTAGGGAGCAGACTCAACACCCAACAGGGCAGTGACAACCACAGAACAAAAGGAAGGCCCCACTAATTATCCAGGGCAGGTTCTGGTCACCACAATGCCAATCAAACCCCCTATCCAGGGTATAATGGCACGAACCTCTGGACCAACATCACCCATCAGGGGGTAGACATCAGAAGCAAAAGGAACTATGATCCTGTAGCCTGTGGAAAGAAGATCGCAAACACCACTAGTTTGACAAAATGAGAAGGCAAAGAAATATCTTGCAAATGAAGGAACAAGGTAACAGCCTACAAGAACAACTACATGAAGAGGAAAAAGGCAATCTACCTGAAAAGGAATTCAGAATAATGATAGTAAAGATGATACAAGATCTTGGAAAAAGAATGGAACTGCGTATTGCTCAGATACAAGAAATGTTTAGCAAAGACCTAGAAGAATTAAAGAACAAACAGAGATGAGCAACACAAGAATTGAAATGAAAAATACACTAGAAGGAATCAGTAGCAGAATAACTGAGGTGGAAGAATGGATAAGTGACCTGGAAGACAGAATGGTGGAAATCTCTGCTGTGGAACAGAAGAAAGAAGAAAGAATGAAAAGAAGAGAAGAGTCTCAGAGACCTCTGGGACAACATTAAATGCACCAACATTCAAATTACAGGGGTCCCAGAAGAAGAAGAAAAAGTCTCAAAATATTAACAGATTATTGTCAAAAAGTACCCTAACATGGGAAAGGAAATAATCACCCAAGTCCAAGAAGCACAGAGAGTCCCATACAGGATAAACCCAAGGAGGAACATGCCTAGATACCTATTAATCAAACTAATAAAAATTAAATTCAAAGAAAAAATATTAAAAGCAGCAAGGGAAAAGCAACAAATAACATACAAGGGAATCCCCATAAGGTTATCAATTGATTTCTCAGCAGAAACTCTGCAGGCCAGAAGGGAGTGGCAGGATATAATTAAAGTGATGGAAGGGGAAAACCTACAACCAAGATTACTCTACCCAGTGAGGATCTCATTCAGATTTGACAGAGAGATCAAAAGCCTTACAGACAATCAAAAGCTAAGAAACTTCAGCACCACCAAACCAGCTTTACCACAAAAGTTAAAGGAATTTCTCTAGGAGGGAAACACAAGAGAAGAGAATAACAGAGGAAGGGAAGAAAAAAGACCTACAAAAACAAACCCAAAACAATTAAGAAAATGACAATAGGAACATACATATTGATAATTACCTTAAATGTAAATGGATTAAATACTCTAACCAAAGGACATAGACTGGCTAAATGGATACAAAAACAAGACCTGTATATATGCTGTATACAAAAGACGCACTTCAGACCTAGGGACACATACAGACTGAAAAGATATTCCATGCAAATGGAAATCAAAAGAAAGCTGGAGTAGCAATACTCATATCAGACAAAATAGACTTTAAAATAAAGACTGTTACAAGAGACAAGGAAGGACACTACACAATGATCATGGGTTCAATCCAAAAAGAAGACACAACAATTGTTAATGTGAGGGTGAGTAAAAAATTATCCACACTCTGGTTATATTAAAACTTCTATAAATTCTATGGCCAGAGTGCAGATAATTTTTGACTCATCCTCATATATATGCACCCAACATAGGAGCACCTCAATATATAAGGCAAATGCTAACAGCCATGAAGGGGGAATTGACAGTAACACAATAATAGTGGGGGACTTTACACCAATGGACAGATCATCCAGAGAGAAAATTAATAAAGAAATATAGCCTTAAATGACACATTAGACCAAATAGGCTTAATTGATAATCATAGGATATTCCATCTGAAGGCAGCAGAATACACTTCCTTCTCAAGTGCACATGGAACATTCTTCAGGATAGATCACATCTTGGGTCACAAATTAAGCCTTGGTAAGTTTAAGAAAATTAAAATCATATCAAGCATCTTTTCAAAACACAACACTATGAGATCAGAAATAAATTATAGGAAAAAAAGGTAGAAAACACAAACACATGTAGGCTAAACAGTATGTTACTAAATAACCAATAGATCACTGAAGAAATCAAAGAGGAAATCAAAAAATACCTAGAGACAAATGACAATGAAAACATGATAATCCCAAACCTATGGGATGTAGCAAAAGCAGTTCCAAGAGGGAAGTTTATAGCAATACAATCTTAGCTCAGGAAACAAGAAAAACCTCAAGTAAACAACCTAAACTTACATCTAAAGCAACTAGAGACAGAAGAACAAACAAAACCCAAAGTTATTAGAAGGGAAGAAATCATAAAAATCAGAGCAGAAATAAATGAAATAGAGACAAAGAAAAAAATAGCCAAGATCAATGAAAGTAAAAGCTGATGAGAATATAAACAAAATTGATAAATCTTTAGCCACACTCATCAAGAAAAAAAGGGAGAAAACTCAAATCAACAAAATTAAAAATGAAAAAGGAGAAATTACACACAGAAATGGACATCACAGAAATACAAAGATCATAAGAGACTACTACAAGCAACTATAAGCCAATAAAATGGACAACCTAGAAGAAATGGACAAATTCTTAGAAAAACACATTCTAAGATTGAACCAGGAAGAAATAGAAAATATGAATGGACCAATCACAAGCACTGAAATTGAAACTGTGATTTTTTTTTTTACAAGTATTGTATTTTAATGAAGCTGATACAGACAATGTCCATTTAAAACCCATATCCCAGGCCAAAAAGTACAAATAAAGTCAAAAAGAGCAGTGTTCTGTTGTATACACTTCTGCATGAATAACTTTAACTGCTAATGAAAATTAGAACTTTTCTGGGATCTTCTGACAAGATTTTTCTTTCATCTTAAAATGCTTTCTCTTCAGTGAAGCCATGTTTGGAGTTAGTCATTATTCTCAACACCTCTGTCATTTTGACTCCAGCCTGATATTCCTCTTCTTTTGGTCCAGACCCTCATAGTTTAAAAGTAGCTTCAAGTTAAGGAAAGGTCATTTTTCCACAGTTCAGTTCTCTGAAAAACTTCCATCTCCCACTGAAAGTCACAGTCCAGGAGTGAAGCAATCACATGCTAGAACTGCAGGGCCAATTGGAAAGTCATTATGAACACTCGTATTAGTCGATCTTATTTATCACAAGTCTGCAAATGCACAGTCCTGGAAAAGGCGGCCTCTCTGTGCACACGTGTAATTTTTAAAAAGGAGAGGGTGATATGAAGGGGGCTGAGGTTTGATCACCAAAAATCAGCACAATGAAAACAAACAATAATGAATAATGGGCACTAGAATTCAAATTACCAGATGTTTTAAAGAGATGGGGTGCCAGTTTTCAATTGTTTTGAACACCACATTACAAAAGAACTATTTTTAAAAATAAAAAAGGATTAAGGGAAAAGAAAAAAAAAATAAAAAGAATATCTAAACCATTGAATGACCCCCTGTTTGTTCCTGATAAACTTCAATCACATCTTTTTCTTTCATTCCCAGTTCTTTTGGAGTGTGATTATCAGCAATTCTCTGACCTTCAAAGAGAAACCTGAGTGAATTCATGGGAAATCCCTGTCTTTGACAGTATGATTCTTTGAGTTTCTTGAGATGTGTCGTCATTTTCACTGTGAAGTGAATCTCACTGCTATCCTGTCTGATGACTTTGAGTTTAATATATTCTCCTTCCTTCTTATCCCCCAAGTTCTCAGTTGAAGGTTTTGCCTCCTGGTCAGACATGGTGACGGTGGCTTCCCCCAGGGTCTCCACACAGCAGCGGCCTCGGGTAGGCAGAACATCACTCTGGGGTTTACAATTCTGTCTCTCTTCCCCACAGCACAACACCGCAGCTCGAAACTGTGATTTAAAATCTTCTAACAAACAAAAGTCCAGGACCAGATGGCTTCACAGGGGAATTCTATCAAGTTTTTGAAGAGTTAACACCTACTCTTCTGAAACTCTTCCAAAAAACTGCAGAGGAAGGAACAGCCCCAAGCAAATTCTAAAAGGCCACCATAACCCTAATACCAAAACCAGATAAAGATACCACACAAAAAGAAAATTACAGGCCAGCATCACTGATGAAAATAGATGAAAAAATTCTCAACGAGATACTAGCAAACTGAATCCAACAACACATTAAAGGAATCATACACCATGATTAGTGGGATTGATCCCATGAATGCAAGGATTTTCAATATCTGCAAATCAATCAATGTGATACACTACATCAACAAGCTGAAGAATAAAAACCATATGATCATCTGCATAGATGCAAAAAAGCTTTTGACAAAATTCAACACCAATTTATTATTAAAAAGAAAAAAGACACTCTCCAGAAAATGGGCATAGAGTGAACCTACCTCAACATAATAAAGGCCATATATGACAAACCCACAGCAAACATCATTCTCAGTGGTGAAAAACTGAAAGCATTCCCTCTAAGATCAGGAACAAGACAAGGATGTCCACTCTCACCATTATTACGCAACACAGTTTTGGAAGTCCTAGCCATAGCAATTAGAGAAGAAAAAGCAATAAAAGGAATCCAAATTGGAAAAGATAAGTAAAACTGTCACTGTTTGCAGATGACATGATACTATACATGGAAAATCCTAAAGGTGCCACCAGAAAACTGCTAGAGCTCATCAATGAATTTGGTAAAGTTGCAGGATACAAAATTAATGCACAGAAATCTCTTGCATTTCTATACACTAAGAGCAAAAGACCGGAAAGGGAAATCAAGGAAACAATCACATTTACCATCACATCAAAAAGAATAAAATACCCAGGAATAAACCTATCTAAGGAGGTAAAAGACCTGTACTCAGAAAACTATGAGATACTGATGAAAAATATCAAAGTGACACAAACAGATGGAGACAAATACCATGTCCTTGGACTGGAAGAATCAATATTTTCAGGATGACTATACTACCCAAAGCAATCTATAGATTCAATGCAATCCCTATCAAATTACCAATGGAATTTTTCAGAAAACTAGAATGAAATATTTTACAATTCATATGGAAATACAAAAGACCACAAATAGCCAAAGCAACCTTGAGAAAGAAAAAAAGAAACTGGAGGGATCATGCTCCCTGACTTCAGACTATACTACAAAGCTACAGTCATCAAAACAGCATGGTACTGGCACAAAAAAACAGAAATATAGATCAATGGAACAGGATAGAAAGCCTAGAGATAAATCCATGCAATCTATGGTCACCTAATCTATGACAAAGAAGGCAAGATTATACAATAGAGAAAAGATAATCTCTTCAATAAGTGGTGCTGGAAAAACTGGACAGCTAAATGTAAATGAGTGAAATTAGAATACTCCTGACACCATACACAAAAATAAACTAAAAATGGATTAAAGACCTAAATGTAAGGCTGAATACTATAAAACTCTTAGAGCAAAACATAGGCAGAACACTTTTTGACATAAGTCACAGTAAGATCTTTCTCGATCCACCTCCTAGAGTAATAAAAATAAAAATAAATAAATGGGACCTAATTAAGCTTAAAATGTTTTGCACAGCAAAAGAAACCATAAACAAGAGAAAAAGAACACTCAGAATGGGAGAAAATATTTGCAAACAAAGCAACAGACAAAGGATTAATCTCCAAAATATATAAACAGCTCAAGCAACTGAATATCAAAAAAACAAACAACAAAATCAAAAAGTAGCAGAAGGTCTAAATAGACATTTCTGCAAAGAAGACATACAGGTGGCTAAAAAGTACATGAAAAGATGCTCAACATCACTAATTATTAGAGAAATGCAAATCAAAACTACAATGAAGTATCACCTCACACTGGTCACAATGGCCATCATCAAAAAATCTACAAACAATAAATGCTGGAGGGCATGTGGAGAAAAGGGAACCCTCCTATACTGTTGGTGGGAGTGTAAATTGGTACAGCCACTATGGAGAACAGTATGGAGGTTTCTTAAAAAAATCTAAAAATTAGAGCTACTATATGATCCAGCAATCCCACTCCTGGGCATATATCCAGAGAAAGCCATAATTCAAAAAGATACATGTTCCACAGTGTTCATTGAAGCACTGTTTACAACAGCCAGGACATGGAAGCAACCTAAGTGTCCATCAACAGAGGAATAGATAAAGATGTGTGCATATATACAATGGAATATTGCTCAAGCATAAAAAATGAAATACTGCCATTTGCAACAACATGGATGGACCTAGAGATTGTCATACCGAGTGAAGTAAATCAGACAGAGAAAGACAAATATCATATGATATTGCTTATATGTGGAATCAGAAAAAATGGTACAGATGAACTTATCTATAAAACAGAAATAGAATTACAGATGTAGAAAATAAATTTATGATTACCAGGTGGTAAGGGGGAGAGGGATAAATTGGGAGTTTGGGATTGACATATACACACTACTACATATAAAATACATAACTAATAAGGACCTACTGTATAGCACAGGGAACTCTACTCAATACTCTGTAATGGCCTATATGGGAAAAGAAGTTAAAAAAGAGTGGATATATGTATGTGTATAACTTATGCACTTTGCTGTACACCTGAAACTAACACAACATTGTAAATCAGTTATACTCCAATAAATTTTTTTTAAAAAGCTAGTTTAAGTTTGTTGGTTTAATTAATATGGTTGTGTCTTTAGCGTTATCAACATTAAGTATAATACTCTTAGCTGACCAAGTTTTAATGTAAAATTTGTTAGCAAGAAATATAACTAGGTATGATAAAAGTTTCATAAGTAAATTAAATGTAAATGGGATGATAGTTTTCAGGTGAACTCTTTAAGAGCACTTTTTTGGTCTATCTACTTTAAAATAGCTTTGCCAAATCATTTGATAACTTGAAAAAAAAACTTGTTTTAAGTGTTTTAGAAACTAGGTAAATTCTTGGAAAAATAATACATCCTGGTATAATGTTATCAGTCATAAATCTAGTTACTTTCTTAAACTGTTGTGTGTCACAAAAATAACCAAATTTTCTTGTCAGTTCCATTATAACAAACTCAGATCTTAAATATTGAATATTTTTAAGTCTGTTTTCATTTACAGAGAGTTATTGCTTACATTGCTGCTTTTACAAACATATTTCATCTTCAGAGAGGTTCATAGAAAGGACTCTGATACTTCCTCTAGAGTACAGTTTTCTGATAAACTTTCAGATTATATCATTGAACTGGATGAGAATTTATAGAACTCGAATGGAGAATCTGATGGCTTCATAAAACTGCTAAAAAAAGATCAAAATCAATAATTAAATTCATGGGGATGAATGAACTGATGAGGATGATGATAATTTGTATGACTTTTGGTTTAAATATTGCCTATTTTTTAATGTTTTGTTCTTCCAGATTTAAGGAACCCTATTCTGTCAAGGCATCTATGATTTACAGCAATTTGATATTGCAAAGCATTGTAAATAAAGATGAAACATTTATCTTTTTCTCTCCATCTGAACTCTCCAGGACTCAGAAGTTCTTAATGACTATTCTTATTTTCATGGCAATTTAGTCACTTACATAAATTCAAAATAATCTGTTCCCTTTAGCATAGGATACAATTTGAAAAACATTGATTTATTACCAAGTCTTTGTTTGGAATGTCATATTTAAGACTATGCATAAACTCAGGTATTAGCAGATGGTTTTAAAGTACTAAGATTGACTTTATGGAGCCAAAAATTCCCTTGGAAAAGCAGTCTGGTACTTTGCTTACAGGGTTCCCAGCTGTCTAATCAGGTGAGTAAGGAAGGTTACTTCCTGGCAATTGCAGGAAGCTCAAGATAATTTGGGGATCTCAAGAAGGGAGGGATTCACCTAAATTTGTAGGAATTGCAGGCATAGTTGGATGGCAAGTATATGGCTTGGCTTTCCTGGACTTGAGATGACTTTAAAAGTTCAATCTGAGATTCCTAATGAAAAGTTCCAGGAAAGCAGATTTAAAAGAGCTTATGTGATCAGTTGCTATTTTTTATACTTATATAAATAATCAGGACAAGTTTATTGATACCAGACTTATTTTAAGAAAAAATTAATCTTAATTTGGCAATATTTGGTTGAATGAGGGTGATTTTAGAGAGAAAAATTATGTTTCAGTAATGTACCTTTGTATATAATAGATTCTAGTGCTGTTAACTGTCTTTGATGTTTTGGTATTTACCTGTAAACTGAACTAGATTCTGAATTCTTCTAGTTTTCTCTGATAGCTCTGACTCTCCAAACTACTGTTCCCAGTTTTTTCCTCTTTTTCCTTGGAATCATTGAGAAATAAAACTGCACTTGTTCTGAAGCCAGGTAAGCTAAAATTGTACAACTTGATATAATCCTCAGGGAAATCACCATAATAGCTCATGTATAGACAATCTTTGTGTCTGTTGCTGTATGAGTCACTCAGAAAGTTGACCTAAACACGTGATGTTATCATCAGAGACATTTCAAACTGCGAGAAGAGGCTTTAACCTTGACATCTAGAAATCTTTTTCAGCTGGCTCCCCCCAGGACTTGGTACCTTATTTTAATCAAGATTGCAGCTAGTCATACTAACCATTTTTCTAATTTGTCCTCTGTTTGTTGTTTTTAAACTCCTTATGTTTTATATCTCCCATTGTTTTACTGCGACAGCCTCCAAAGGAATGGTGATAGCTTGACATCTGGAGGTGACTGATCACTCCTATAAGATTCCTCCTAATGAAGATCCATGAATTTCTCCTATATTGAGTGCTGCCTAAGACTCAGTTCCTAGATGGCTTCTTGTCACTCAAATGTGTCCATAAGCTCTCTAAAAGCACATCTCCTGCACAATTACCTCTCTTCCTCCTCCACGGGACATGATTCTCTTGGAGTAGGTCTTCCCAGCACCAAAGAAGTCAGTGCTGATGCCAAGTAGATAAATGGTTGATCACCAGTGCTTTCCCCCAAAAGATCTCGAACATAAGGGGGAAATGTGAACGGAAAGTCAAGAATTAAGAATTGTGTCTTATGCACGTCTCAGCTCAAATGGATTCTGAACTTCGACCAATTATTTTCTTAACATTGACATACAGAACATCTGCCCTGTCTTCAGACTCAAGATACATATCAGACCCTCACCCTAAAATAATTTGTGACTACCTATCTACTTACTGCAACCTTACTCTTTTTTTTATATAACTTTTGTTGAGATACAGTTAACATACAATAAACTGTATATATTTAGAGTGTACAATTTGGTATCCCAATCTCCCAATTCATTCCCCCCCCAACCCTCCCCGCTTTCCCCCCTTGGTGTTGGAAACTTACTCTTAAAAAATCACAACAGCCTATCTCTTAAGGACAATTACTTCCTTTTCTTGTGTCAGAGTCAATCATAATTCTTGCCAGATAACGTTAATGGCCTCATGGGTTTTGTCTTTATAAGCTCCTGACTCTTTTCTTCCTTGGAACACTCTTTTGGTTATACCTGAATCAATATCTTCCAAACGGCAATTCCTAAGACTCTAAAAAAAAAAAAAAAAAAACTCTTGTTGCAGGCTTCTTTGTTTTCATAGTCAACACAGTCTGCTCCTCTTCACCTGTTTAGGCTATATGGCTGTGCCCCGTCAGCCTGCAAGGTGTATATGAGTCACTTGGGGAGATTATCAAGATACAGATTCTGTGTTAGTGGGTCTGGAGTGGGTCCCAAGAGTTTCCTTTCGACAAGCTCTCTGCTGTTGGTCTCTAGACCATATTTTGAATATAGCAAGGATGTCAAAGCTCTATTCCTTACGGGCAAGGGTATCTCTTACGATACCAGTATGCCATTAGTTTCTTTTTTTTTTTTTTTTCCTTTTGTGTGGTTCAGTATTGCTGGACTCCCCTTGACTCAGTGGAGGGAATATTCAAAAAATATTGCTGACTCAAGAGGTAAACATGCTCCAGTGATCCTGTAGCCTCAGTGGCCTGCAGAGGGATGACCTGGAGGGGACCACTTCAAAAAGAGCAGCTATTGGATTTGGCAACCGTACCAACTGATATTATCTTTGCTTACATTCTGTGTAATTTCCTCATGTTCTGATCAGGCCACTGTGACATGACCATCCTTGCATGATCGGTGCTGTGGAATTGGAAAAAAAAAAAAAAAGAAAGCCTGTATGAATACTTTGGATAAAGCAGACCAATGAAGACTCTAAGAGCTCAGAGAAGAGGCTGAGAAGCGGCCAGAGATGGGGTGTATGTGGTTCTGGATTATTAGTCTGGAACTCCAGGTGACAGGTGGCACCCAGGATATTTCAGAACTATACAAGCGCCCTCAGAGTTACTTGGAAAAAGTAGAAAAATTTTCTGCCTTCACACTGACTAGAGGTTCAGGCAAAGTCATTTCAGTCTTAAGGGAAATGATGGTTCTCCTTAGGCCAGAGAATTTGGGAACACTTCGTGAAAATGTTGCAACAATGTTCTCAGTGGCACCTAACATCCATTCTCATTTTCTCTCTAGGTAATAACCCCCTCCCCAATTTTTAGCTAGGACATGGCACCAAATGTAGAATATTAGCTGCACCGAACAGCCTTCTTTGCAACTAGGTGTGACCATATAACCAAACTCTGGCTCGTGGAACAGAAGTGGAAATAACATAGACAACATTTAGAACATTTCATTGGAAGAAAAGGGTGTGCTTTTCCTTTCCCTTCTTGCGCTTAACTGAAAGGTGGACACAGCAATGACCATCTGGGACATGTTAAATAAGCATGAGGAATGGCAGAGCAACAAAGTAGAAGGAGCCCAGGTCCTGACAAAGTGGGGCCACCATGTAAACCCACCGTCTGCACCTGGACCTACATGAGAGAAATAAACTGAAATCTTGTTTCAGCCACTATTTTGTTTGGAATCTGTATAGCTTAAAAATATGTAGCTATTCTGGAAATATTTGGTGCCTAAAAGGATATAAATTGTCAGGTCAGGAAGGACAGGACCAAAATCCTCTTATTCAAATCAATGCTTTGCAGTCAACAAATATTTACTAAGTACTATAACAGGGAAGAACGGTACAACACTCCCCCCCTCCAACCAAATCCAGTCCTACTAGAGCTTATATTTAGTATAATTACACTTAATATTTATGGAGACCTGAGAATGGGAAATTTTGTATCTGCATTTCAGAGGCAAGGAGATTAAGGCTGAGAGATTTACAGTACAACGTTTGAGGTCACACCTGGTGAGGAGTACTTTCTTGATTCAGGAATTCAGGCTAAAGCCATACCCTCACCACTAAGACAGTGGTTTCCAAACTGTGCTGGGGGAGCCCCCAGGGGTCACAGAGGTCTGTCAAGGGTTGTCATAGAGGGAGGGTTGTGGCTCTGAGGGGTAAAAGGGGAGGATTCTCCCATGAGCCCTAGAAAGGCCTGGGATTAGCTCAAAGAGAAACCCAAGGAGACCTCAAGGCCAGGGATGAAGGTCAACCAGCTCTTAGGGTGAACCAATAGTGAAGGGGTGAGGACAAAGGCCCAGACACGGCAGGACCCCAAAGACAGATGGCGCCAGAGACCAGAGAACCCAGACACTTGTGGTCTCAACACTCTAGGGGCCTTCAGGCTCACACCCCCTCTCTGGCACTGCAAATCGAGCTGTAGACAGAGTGCACTACCTATTAAAAACATACCTGAGTTTGTGTTTGGAGATGCCTATCACATACACACAGGTGTACACACATACACAAATTAAAGTGACTTAGAAAAGAAACACAACATAATGTCAGCTGGGGCTGTCCCAGAGTGACACAATTCTTGGGAATATTTTCCAAAGTCCTTCTCTAAATTCTCCAGGTTTTTACAAGGTCCTCATGAGGATGTAATAAACATGGAGAAAACTAAAAAGACCAATATTCCTTAAAAAAGAACAATGATCAGGGATCTTGTTGAATCTCCCTTTTTATGTATTCTGAGTTTTCACACATTCCTTCAAGGAGTTTTCAATGAGAAAACTCTCTCAAGGGAAATGTTTTTATTTACTTATTTGCAGTTTTCGTTTAAGACACGAAAAGTTAGCGGTTTCTGTAACCAGGTTGTTCAAATAGATCTAATGAATCCTGTTACCAGGAATGGTCATCTGTCCATTTCCAGTCTGAGGACAGAACGCTGTGTTGTCCCCACAGACATTTCGCAAGCGGGGGAGGAGATCTTTGCAGGATAAATGGGCAGCAGTTCCCGTGAAAGCCCAGCATCCTGGACAGGCGGCGGCTCTGGATCCACCCCCCACATCCCACTCTCCCAGGCAGGTAATCCTTGGT
Source organism: Hippopotamus amphibius kiboko (assembly GCF_030028045.1). Taxonomy (NCBI): domain Eukaryota; kingdom Metazoa; phylum Chordata; class Mammalia; order Artiodactyla; family Hippopotamidae; genus Hippopotamus; species Hippopotamus amphibius. Next base: position 177,832,567 of record NC_080189.1, read on the forward strand.
GCTCCCACACGGGGGGCAGAGGGCCCCCTTCCCCAGGGTGGATCTAGGCATGGGCCTGGGGTCTGTGAACATGAGGCAGCAGGGAGGCGGGAGGACTTGTGTCCTGATGCTGGGACGGTTCTGCACCTTCTGAAGACCCGTCTCCTCTCTGGGTCTCGGTTTTCATCGTGCAGAGGCAGAAACATGGCATGAAGCCTTCTGGGGTCGTTTCTGCTTTTGAATCTTTGGGATTCCGATTTGAGCCAGCTCTGCACCCCATACAGCTGTGCATCCAACATTAGGGTGAGAACTCCCCCTCGGACCGTGAGGTGTGTTCCCTTGCCTGGCCCAGAGCTCTGCTCTCAGAGCCCAGTGTGGATGGCATTCGTGTACTGGTTCCCTCTGGGAAGAGGCTGCAGGGTCTCCAGGGAGGTTTCCTGGGCTCCACTGTCTTTCCAGGGCCCATGGCCAAGCAGACAGGAGGGTGCATCCATCCAGCAATGGCAAAAACAGGCTGCTCAGAAACAGAGCCAGTCCTCCAACCTGGCCTCATAGACAGGTGCTATTTCTCCAGGAATAATTTTGGAGGAAAATGTTTAGCTCTTTTCTAAAGAAATGAAATGGTTGCATCAGCCCTGAGTAAACAAACATCTGGGCCAAATGATTGCCTCTTTCCCTGGGCTTGTTCGAAGGCCTTTCCATTGGCTTCTGAAACTCCACTCAGCTGCCTCCCCTCCCTCCCTTCTCTCCTCTCCCCCTGCTCCCCCTCCTCTGCCTCTTTTCTCTCTCTCCTCCTCTTTCCTCCCCTCCCCTCACCAGGACACCCAGAAGCCCTTTCTCCTCTGAACTCTGAGGAGTGGGGGCAGAGGCTAAAGGTAAACAATGCTGTTTGCTGAGGTCACCAGCTTTGACCTCAGCCTCTCTTGGGCTTTCATGCAGTAGCTCTGTCCCCTGTCCCCAGGGACCACAGTTTGGCTTGAGCCTCAGAGAGGGGGTGGCATGTGGAGGAAGTGACACCTCTGAGACTCCTCTTATGACCCCAGCACCTTCATACTCCCCTGAGCCATACCACATGTTGGACAGAGATGGGAATTGAGGCTCAGAGAGGCTCAGTCACCTACTCGTTGCCACACAGCACTCACACGTGGCCACAAGGAAATCCTGGTGCAGGGCTCGGAGACGGAGCCTACCCTGCTTGCAAGGTGGAGTCCTTGCCAAGTTTTTGGTAGTAATGCGCACCTGGAGTCCACCTGGCATGGGCTGAAAAGACCAGTCTACCCTCCTTTGCTATTTGCACAAATATTATCAGGGCCACCTAGGCTCCAGCACTGCTCCTGCTGCCTGTGGTGGCCTCTCTCAATGAACCCTCACTGCAACCAGGCACCTCGATGGGAGTGACCCCAAAGGTTACACACTTGTCATTAAGAGGCCGGGAGAAGTGCTGTGGCTTCTGACTCAGTCCAAGGCTCCTTCCTGGGGAGTAGACAGGGGACATAACAGAGAAGGAGCCCCCGCTTCCTAGTCCCCTCTAACGGTGTCTGCTCCCCCAGCAGAACGGGGGATTGGCCCTCATTGGACAGCACCTCACACCCATCACCAGCTTCCCCTCCTCGGAGCCAGGCAACCCAGCCTTCTCACCCTCGCTCTCCACTTGTTTGTTGTGTGATCTTGGAAAAGCCCCTTCCCCTCTCTGTGCCCAGTTTCTCCATTGGAGAAATTGGTAACTGTTATAGCACTTGCTTCAAAGGGTGAGAGGGAGCTCAGAGCCTCCTCATGTATGTTGAGAGCCACGTGTTTACCTACCCTGGGAGGTCACAAAGCAGCAGAGGCAGAGAGAACAGAGGCCATGTGGGGACAGTGTGTGGTGGTTGGGATATCATGTGACATGCGGAGACCTAAAGGAGTTTTGCTTTTCAGAGATGAGGGCAGAGAGAATGTCCCCCCTGCTGGCTCTGGGGCTCCTGGTGGCTGGGCTCTGCTCCAGTGTCCACTGCCTCCCAGAGGATGGGACACAGGAGAAACAGTGCAAAGTGGTGCCTGTGGACGACCACACATTAGCCTCCAGCAACACTGACTTTGCCTTCAGCCTCTACAAGCAGTTGGCTTTGAAGACCCCCAATAAGAATGTCTTCTTCTCCCCACTGAGCATCTCCATGGCCTTGGCCTTCCTGTCCCTGGGGGCCCGCGGATCCACCCTGACGGAGATCCTGGAAGGCCTCAAGTTCAACCTCACAGAGACCCCCGAGACAAAAATCCACCAGGGCTTCCAGCACTTCCTGCGGACGCTCAGCCAACCCAGCAACAAGCTGCAGCTGAGCATGGGCAATGCCATGTTCGTCCAGGAGGATCTAAAGCTGCTGGAAAAGTTCATAGAAGATGCTCGGACGCTGTACGCCTCCGAGGCCTTCTCCACCAACTTCCAGGATCCCGACGCTGCCAAGAAGTTCATCAATGATTATGTGAAGAATAAAACCCAGGGGAAAATTGTGGAGTTGTTTAAACACCTTTCCTCAGACACAGTGATGGTCCTGGTGAATTACATCTACTTTAAAGGTGGGTGCTCTGTTTGGATTCAGAAGGAAACACTTTCGTTTTGTGTCTTCAGGGCTATTTCTGTCCTGCCTCTGCCAAATGTGTGGTTAGGTGAAACATTACAGAGGGGGCTGCCCTTGGCTGAGGGGGTCTTGGGCACCAAGACCCTGCCCTGACCATGGGCTTTGTCTATTTTCGAGTTTTCCAAATCACGGTTGTCATTGCAGGACATGAGTGCAGAGGGGGCCACTAACGCTTTGTCTGAGGCAGAGGAGACTTTTTATTCTGACTTCAACTTGCCCGGCTGCCAGAAAGAAGGAGCTGTGCTCTCAGCTCACTCTGGGTGGCCGGGAACTCCAGCTTCCTCACTGTGCAGATGCTTTTGGACCCGCTTAGGAAGGCCGCATCCATGTGCAGTGCGGGCAGTGTCTGACCTGGGCTCTGTCTAAGGGGACTTGGGCTTTGGTTGTCGAGGTGAGGCTGGTGGCCGTCTTCACGGTGTGACAGCCTCTGAGCAGCCTGGCCAACCCCAGGTTCTTCGCGTGTGCTCTTCTGTGACTGTGAGGGCGGAATTGGGAAGGCCACCATCTGAGGCAAGCCTCAGGGAAGGACAACATCCAGGACAGACTCCTTCCCAGGCTCTAGTTGGACCAGCGCCCAGTCCCATGGAGAGAAACTCAACATTGCGGTTCTCAGCCCAGAAGTTCATAAGGACCAGAATGAAGGTGGAAAGCCTTCACATCTGGAATCAGCAGTGCAAAGAGGGACACAGAATAGATAAGGACACAGAAAATGAGCATTGAGTCAGGGGGTGGTCAGGTGCCTAAGAGACACTAGCTGTGGGGACATCTGTTCGCTCTGTGCTAGGAGCTCCTGGCTGAGCCCAGGGTAGCCCTCCTGGGTCTGTGTTTTTCTCTGTAAATGAGGGCAGAGAATCCCAGTTCTCTGGAAAACGAATGCAGGACTGTTCTGCCACGTTTGTTCTCCAAGTATCCTGTGCTTTTCTCTCCTACCACCCTGCCCTGTCCTGGGATTTTCACCACCAAAATCTGCATCCCAGGGTCACCCCAGCCAGCCCAGCTTTCCCTCTGCTCCTGCCTCTAATGCTGGGGACACAGGCAGGGGTGGAAAATAAAGAAGGAAGTGGGGAGATACACAGTCCATGAAGCCCAGGGCTCTAGTCTCCCCTAGAAGCTCCCCCATGGTGAGTCCTCCCTCCTCCTGGGGGGACACCCCAGACATCTTCTGTGTTGACCCCTCTCTTCCTTTGTGGTCTCCATGTGGCTGCTGCTTCAGTCCGGCTCACAAGGCGTCAGGGACGTGTGTCCTCCCAGCAAAGCCAACAACTAACCACTGGTCACCTACACTGTTCCCTTTACGGACCAGGAGGTCCCATCTCCCCAGGCCCAGCCTCACCCCTGTCTCTCGCTTGCCCTCCACATTCCTGTTGGTTTCTCATGTGGCACAGTTTACCAGGTCTCTTTCCTGGCCCTTTTCTCAATCCAGACCTGGGGACTCACCCCAGTCCCCCAAGGCTCACCTGCCTGCCCATGTGTAGGTGCCAACCTAGCGGGGCCACCCCTAGAGGCACAGGGTGGTGGGCTGGGCTGCTGGTGTGGGGAAGGTCTCTGTTGTTTGGGGACCAGGGCAGAGGAGGGAGCAGCCTGCTGCCCTTGCACCACTGACCCCTCACCTGTCCCTCTGCCTCCAGCCCAGTGGAAGACCCTCTTTGACCCCCAGCATACGAAGCAGGCAGAGTTCCACGTGAGTGAGAACGAGACGGTGGAGGTGCCCACGATGAGCATTGGGGGCCTGAAGACGCCTTACTTCCGGGACGAGCAGCTGGGCTGCACGGTGGTGGAGCTCCTGTACAGCAGCAACGACAGCGCGCTCTTCATCCTCCCTGACGAGGGCAGAATGCAGGACCTGGAAGCCAAGCTGCACCCAGAGACGCTGAGGAGGTGGAGAGACTCACTGCAGCCCAGGTGAGTGTCCCCAGGACCCAGCACTGTGGGCCACCTGCCTTCTGGGCCCTTCCCCCTCCTCCTGGACTCCCAACCCCCGGCAACAGGGCCTCAGTCATGTCCAGGGGCGGGGGCAGTGGTGGGAGAGCCCGTCCAGGGATGACTTTGCCCTTGGCTGCCTGCGTGGCTCTGGGCCTGAATGGTTCGTTCTCTAAGATGATGACATGGGAGGGGGCAGGGCTGCGGGCTCCTCTGACACAAAGATGCGCTGAGTCCAGAGGACCCTCACACAACCCCCAGCACCCACGCTGCTCTCCCCGTGGCTCTGCCTCTTGAAGGAGGTGGGGGAGATTGAACTGGGGTCAGCTGAGGGCTCAGGAGAGACAGGCCCGGAGTCAGCTTGGCAGCGTCCTTTCCATTACACTCACTCATTGATTCACTCCTGCATCTGGCACTGGTTGAATTAATTAATTCAGATCATGCTATGTCCCAGGGACTAATTTAGACCCTGAGGGTAGGTCAGCAAATAAAACAGTAAATTCCCTGTTCTCAGGGCACTTACTTTGTGATTAAGCGAGAGAGACAAAAAATAAATACAATAAATTCTTCGGTTGATAGAGAGGTGAGAAATGGGGACGTGTGTAAGAATAAAGAAAAATATGAAAATTGTAGCGAGAAGTAGTTTGTGACTGTAAGTAGAGCGGCCATTAGGTCATGTTTGAGGTGAGGGCTTGAGCCATGTGGATGTGCTGGGAAAAGCATTCTTGGCCGAGGGAACAGCCAGTGCAAAGCCTCTAAGGCAGGAGCAAGCCTGGTGTGACTGGGGATTAGTGAGGCCAGAGCAGCAGAGCAGAAGGAGTGAGAGGGAAAGCTGGGAGAGGTCAGGGCCCCTGGGGAGATTCAGGTCCCTTGGGGCCTTGCAGACCCCTTGACACACCCCCCGTCCAAGGGAAATGGAGAGTCATCACAAGGTTTTGGCCAGAGAGTGAGTGACCTGAGTAATATTTTCAAAGGATCGCCCAGGTTGTCCAGTGGAGACAGACCACAGAGGCCAAGCATGGAGGCAGGGAGGCCTGCCAGGAGCCCAGTGCACTCATCCATGGGGAGCCACTGGGAGTGGACCAGGAGGATCCAGCATGTGTGGGAAGGGGTTGGCTTCTGGATAAACTGAGGGCAGACACACAGGCCAGGATGTGGAATTCAGGAGACCAGTAAGGAGGCTGACAGCAGAGGGAGAGGTAGTGCTGGGGGCAGTGTCTACAGGGGGCGTATAGGGAGGGTGTGTGGGCAGCTGTGCAGGGAGCAGAGGAGCCCCAGACCCAGAGTCCCACTCCCAGGCTCCCACTCCCCCGGCCACTCCCTGTGCTTCTCTGGGGCTCAGCTCCCTACTGAAAGGGGAGGGGTGTCCTTGACCTATTGTCCTAAGTAGGAGGTTCTATAGATCCAAGGGGGGAATGGGTGTGAAAGGTACTTTATAAACTGCAAAGGATGAGACCCCCTACCTACACGTGACCTTGAGGCTGTAGCCCCTTCCCCAACCCCTGTCCAGGGGACTGGCTGCCTAGCCTCAGGGATGCCTGATTCTCAGCCCCTCCTCACTGCAGTTTCAGGAGACTCTAGGATATGGGGACCCACCCTCCCCCTGCATGTACTCCCTTCCCAGTCTTTTCTTTCCTCTAACACCAAAGAACTACTACAGGGCAGGGTCTCAATGAATAGTTCTAAATGGACACAATATTCATCAAATAACTTGATTTACAAATAACTGAAGGAACATGCACCTACACATTCCTGGTCCATGGAGGATGCTTGGTAAGAATTTGTGGAACAAATGCAAAATGGAGGGTGGGAGGATTTAGGAAGGAAGGAAGGGTGGAAGGATGGAAGGAATGACAATGGGGAGGAGTAGTTACCTCCAATGGAGCCTAAGTTTAATGGGAGCCACAGCCGCTTCATATTTGGCATCTGTAAAGACCATGCACTGTGACCAGAGTCTTAAGGGAAATGTAGACAAAGAGAGAGGGACGCCTGGGGGCGTTGCTCCAAGAACACGCTGCCCGCTCTGCTCAGAAACAGAAGCAGAAGCAGAAGCAGTCCTGCCCTCAGGGAGCTCACTGCGGAGGCAAGATGGGGACCTTCAACTGGCTGGTTCAGGTCCCCAGGGCTCTTGAGTGCGGCCCCCAGCCCTCCACATCCCGCCCAAACCCCTGTCCGACCCTCACCTTGCTTCCCTCTTTCCTGCAAGCACATCCACCCACCTCCTGATTCTCTTCCCTCAGCCAGCTTAGTCCTCTCCTTGGGACTCAGGCTGGATGCCACCTCCTGCAGGAAGCCTTCCTGGTGCCCATGGAGTAGCCCCCCAGCACAGTCTCCCAGCAGCTGTGGAATCCCTGTTGGAGGGGGGGGCTTTGCCGTGTCCTGCAGGCTTGCAAGGGCCAGGCGTGGGCACTGCCACAGCCCCCGTCCTGGTGTGCTGCCTGGCATGTTAGACTCCTGCAGGCGGGAATGGATATTTAACAAATCAAGGAGAGTTAGCCTGAGGGGTCTAGAAACTGAGGAAAGGGGTACTAATCGAGGGAGAAGGGGGTGGTTGGGAAGCAATCCTGGGAAGATGCTGTGAGGTGGGGAAAGGTGAGCATCTTTTCAAGCACGTGTTCAAATTTCTGTTTCTCATTTCCTAGTCAGATACATGAACTCTACCTGCCGAAATTCTCCATCTCCAGCTACTATGAGCTGAAAGACATACTTTCCCAGCTGGGCATCAGGAAAATCTTCATCCCTGGGGCTGACCTGTCTGGAATCACAGGGACAGACAGCCTGCTGGTTTCCCAGGTGAGTCTTTAGACATTGGACAATTCAGCTTCCATCTTAGAGAATGAAAGATGGAGGCCAGGCAGAGGTCAGGTCATGTTGAATTTGCAAAATAACTGCATTTCTTATAACTCACTCACCCTCCCTGGGACTCCCCAAGCCCAGGAGAGCTAGGTTACAATCATGTCGGGGTCAGGTCCCCACCTTCCCTGAAATACAATGTGACACAGAAATCTGTCATTGGGAAGGACCTGGGGTGGAATCAGCAGCGGACCCCATGCCAAGCTCCATCGTTCACGTCCTATAGAGCCAATAATCAAACTCCTGCATCCCTCCAGCATTTCATCTCTAAGAGGAGCATGGCTCATGGACAATGGGTACCAACCAGGCAAGAGGTACAGGGATTAACTATGGCTACGGGGCCATCTGGATGAAAATACACTAAGAGCACGAGAGAGGAACACCAGGGCCACTGGTCCTGTGATCCTACAAGCAGAGAAGTCAGAGTGGATGGGGGAGGCTGGGCAGCCCTGCAGTCTCCCCTGAACCCCACCTGCCAAAGGACCTGGTAAAGGAGGCACGTGTGCCAAGGGGCCTGCAGGGTCCAAGGGTGGGAAGTCACATCCTATGCAAAGTAGCTGAGGGCTCAGGGACATTTCAGCTTCAGCAGGAGAGGAGTAGAAAGCAGTGCCCAACCATATGCTGCTTTGACGTGGGGTGGCTGTGGACGGTTGCCTGCAAGAAAAATGCCTTGTCGTGCCCCTCCCCCCTACACTAGGACGTGTTTTTGGGACAATAGAGTCTCTGAGTTAGAAGAGGGAGCCCCTGTTCTTTGCCTGTCTGACGCTGGGCGCTTCAGGCACAGCCTTTGACTTCAGTTTGCACATCAGTTCATCATGACTATGCAGTGCAGCTGACAGGTGTGTTGGGAGGACAAATGAATAGAGCAGGTTAAGAGCACAGTGACAGGCCAGCGGCAGAAGGTGGCTGGAGGTCAGTGCCCTTAGAGGCGCTCAGGCAGCTGCTCACCTCCCGCTCCCCTCGTCTCTGGTGGGTAATGCTCTGGTGTCCCCACAGGTGGTCCACAGCGCTGTGCTGGATGTGGACGAGGAGGGCACGGAAGCAGCTGCTGCCACGGGAATCAGCTTGGAAAAAACGTCCATAAGGAGGATCATTGTGCGTTTCAACAGGCCCTTCCTGATTTCAGTAATTCTCAAAAAGAGCCAGAGCATCATCTTTTTGGGCAAAGTCACCAACCCCAGGGAAGAGTAGAGATCCCCTCTGAGGGGCAGTTCTGTTCACCAAGGAGTTGGCTGCCCAGGTCCCTGGGTGCAGCCTGGCCCCTGTGTACCGAGGAGCCACCTTTCCTGATGCTACCTTCTCAGCCTTAGGAGGTGACAGTGACCCTGCTGGGGGCTGCACATGCACAGGGAGTCTGTGCCCTGCTCACCAGGAGGCTCAAAGCCTCCAACAGCAATAAAGCACCTTGGAGTCGACTCTTTTCTGTGTGTCTCTGCCCTGATCTGCCTGATTCCATGCTCTTGCCCCTGCCTGGGCCCCGAGGCCAAGCCCCGCCGACCTCCCACACATGCTCAGCCCACCCCAGACTCTGGGCCCCTCCGTCTCAGCCTCACCAGCCACCTTTGTGCCTATGACCAAGGTTACCGGACCTCAGGCCCAGGGCTGGGAGGAGCCCCTGCTGCCTGATGCCCACTTCCAGGGCCTCTGGTCCCAGGTCCAGGTTCACTCCTCCCTCCCCAGGGCCCAGGATGTGCCTTTGTGCTGACCTTGCAGGGGCTCTGACCCTGACCTTTTCTGGCACAGCCCCTGGACCCCTTGCTCCTGCAGCTGAGCTGGGCGCCTCCCCTCCAGGATCTCCCCTGCTGACCCCAGCACCCCAACCTGGAGAGACTAGCTCCTTCCACGTTCCCAGCCGAGTTCCTCCCTCACCTGAGGAGTTCCACATCCTCCCCTGAGAGAGGTTCCTCCTCAGTAGCCAGAACAGGAGCCGCGAAGTAAAGAAAGAGCAGTAAACACACACCTGCAATAAAAGGAACCCAGTTGGTTCTTCATCCCCCTGATGTGATGGGGTCTGCATGATCTCCAGGGAGACCAGCTCCAGACAGTAATGATGACGTCACCCACAGCTGAAGGCTTAAGGGCTCTCTGCTAGGCTGCCTGCTAAGACCTCTGCCTGGATTAACCCATCTAGTCCTTGTGATGATCCTGGGAGATACATCCTATCACTCATCCCATTTTACAGATGAGGAAACTGAGGAACAGAGGGGCTCAGTCACTTCCCCTAAGGCCGCACAGCTACTCATTATTCCAGGCAAGACGTTGTCCCAACCTCGTCGATTAGAATCTCTGAGCCCCACACCCGTTCCTCCCCAGAAAGATTTTCACAGTGATGTCCCTCCAGGGACTTCAGATCTGAAGGGCTGATGCATGAGGAAACAAGGCTTGGAAGGTGAGAGGAGAGGGCCACACTCAATTCAGGATGCCAGGGAAGGCTTCCTGGAAGAGGTGATTTCTGTGCTGCCGTCAGAGGAAGGATAGAAGGTCGTGGAGAGAATGTTCTGAGTAGGAGAAAGAGTGAAGGAGGTATTTTCAAGAAACTGAAAAATTTGGGCAGATCTGGAGCAGGAAGTGAAGGGCCTGCCCAGAGGATGGGGCCACGATGGAGCTGCTGGACCACTGGGGACCTGGCAGTCGGTAGGAGAGATTCCATAGACTCCTAGGCAGCCTTACAGGAATTTAAACAGAGCGTTGATGTGAGCAGATTTGCATAGGAGAACACTGACTCTGGCTGCAGCGTAGAGAAGTGATTCTGCATCCAGGACAGGGATGCAGGCTGGGCATGCAGCGGGTTATGGTGGGAACTGGGGCCAAAGCAGGTCCAGGCTAGAGAGGGAGAGTGGGGAAGAATGGAAGCCTGCGGAGAGAACAAATGCGACCATGGGTGAATGTGAGCAGAAGGAAAAATAACCCGCACCATAGCCTCACCACTAAGCCAGTGGTTTCCAAACTGTGCTTGGGAGCCCCCAGGGGTCACAGAGGTCTGTCAAGGGTTGTCATAGAGGGAGGGTTGTGGCTCTGAGGGGTAAAAGGGGAGGATTCTCCCATGAGCCCTAGAAAGGCCTGGGATTAGCTCAAAGAGAAACCCAAGGAGACCTCAAGGCCAGGGATGAAGGTCAACCAGCTCTTAGGGTGAACCAATAGTGAAGGGGTGAGGACAAAGGCCCAGACACGGCAGGACCCCAAAGACAGATGGCGCCAGAGACCAGAGAACCCAGACACTTGTGGTCTCAACACTCTAGGGGCCTTCAGGCTCACACCCCCTCTCTGGCACTGCAAATCGAGCTGTAGACAGAGTGCACTACCTATTAAAAACATACCTGAGTTTGTGTTTGGAGATGCCTATCACATACACACAGGTGTACACACATACACAAATTAAAGTGACTTAGAAAAGAAACACAACATAATGTCAGCTGGGGCTGTCCCAGAGTGACACAATTCTTGGGAATATTTTCCAAAGTCCTTCTCTAAATTCTCTAGGTTTTTACAAGGTCCTCATGAGGATGTAAAAAACATGGAGAAAACTAAAAAGACCAATATTCCTTAAAAAAGAACAATGATCAGGGAGCTTGTTGAATCTCCCTTTTTATATATTCTGAGTTTTCACACATTCCTTCAAGGAGTTTTCAATGAGAAAACTCTCTCAAAGGAAATGTTTTTATTTACTTATTTGCAGTTTTCGTTTAAGACATGAAAAGTTAGCGGTTTCTGTAACCAGGTTGTTCAAATAGATCTAATGAATCCTGTTACCAGGAATGGTCATCTGTCCATTTCCAGTCTGAGGACAGAACGCTGTGTTGTCCCCACAGACATTTCGCAAGCGGGGGAGGAGATCTTTGCAGGATAAATGGGCAGCAGCTCCCGTGAAAGCCCAGCATCCTGGACAGGCGGCGGCTCTGGATCCACCCCCCACATCCCGCTCTCCCAGGCAGGTAATCCCTGATGCTCCCACACGGGGGGCAGAGGGCCCCCTTCCCCAGGGTGGATCTAGGCATGGGCCTGGGGTCTGTGAACATGAGGCAGCAGGGAGGCGGGAGGACTTGTGTCCTGATGCTGGGACGGTTCTGCACCTTCTGAAGACCCGTCTCCTCTCTGGGTCTCGGTTTTCATCGTGCAGAGGCAGAAACATGGCATGAAGCCTTCTGGGGTCGTTTCTGCTTTTGAATCTTTGGGATTCCGATTTGAGCCAGCTCTGCACCCCATACAGCTGTGCATCCAGCATTAGGGTGAGAACTCCCCCTCGGACCGTGAGGTGTGTTCCCTCGCCTGGCCCAGAGCTCTGCTCTCAGAGCCCAGTGTGGATGGCATTCGTGTACCGGTTCCCTCTGGGAAGAGGCTGTGGGGTCTCCAGGGAGGTTTCCTGGGCTCCACTGTCTTTCCAGGGCCCATGGCCAAGCAGACAGGAGGGTGCATCCATCCAGCAACGGCAAAAACAGGCTGCTCAGAAACAGAGCCAGTCCTCCAACCTGGCCTCATAGACAAGTGCTATTTCTCCAGGAATAATTTTGGAGGAAAATGTTTAGCTCTTTTCTAAAGAAATGAAATGGTTGCATCAGCCCTGAGTAAACAAACATCTGGGGCAAATGATTGCCTCTTTCCCTGGGCTTGTTCGAAGGCCTTTCCATTGGCTTCTGAAACTCCACTCAGCTCCCTCCCCTCCATCCCTTCTCCTCTCCTCTCCCCCTGCTCCCCCTCCTCTGCCTCTTTTCTCTCTCTCCTCCACTGCCCCCCCACCCCCCCAGCAGCGCTTTCCCCTCTGAACTCTGAGATATAGGGGCAGAAGCTGAAGGTAAACAATGCTGTTTGCTGAGGTCACCAGCTTTGACCTCAGCCTCTCTTGGGCTTTCATGCAGTAGCTCTGTCCCCTGTCCCCAGGGACCACAGTTTGGCTTGAGCCTCAGAGAGGGGGTGGCATGTGGAGGAGGTGACACCTCTGAGACTCCTCTTATGACCCCAGCACCTTCATACTCCCCTGAGCCATACCACATGTTGGACAGAGATGGGAATTGAGGCTCAGAGAGGCTCAGTCACCTACTCGTTGCCACACAGCACTCACACGTGGCCACAAGGAAATCCTGGTGCAGGGCTCGGAGACGGAGCCTACCCTGCTTGCAAGGTGGAGTCCTTGCCAAGTTTTTGGTAGTAATGCGCACCTGGAGTCCACCTGGCACGGGCTGAAAAGACGAGTCTACCCTCCTTTGCTATTTGCACAAATATTATCAGGGCCACCTAGGCTCCAGCACTGCTCCTGCTGCCTGTGGTGGCCTCTCTCAATGAACCCTCACTGCAACCAGGCACCTCGATGGGAGTGACCCCAAAGGTAACACACTTGTCATTAAGAGGCCAGGAGAAGTGCTGTGGCTTCTGACTCAGTCCAAGGCTCCTTCCTGGGGAGTAGACAGGGGACATAACAGAGAAGGAGCCCCCGCTTCCTAGTCCCCTCTAACGGTGTCTGCTCCCCCAGCAGAACGGGGGATTGGCCCTCATTGGACAGCACCTCACACCCATCACCAGCTTCCCCTCCTCGGAGCCAGGCAACCCAGCCTTCTCACCCTCGCTCTCCACTTGTTTGTTGTGTGACCTTGGAAAAGCCCCTTCCCCTCTCTGTGCCCAGTTTCTCCATTGGAGAAATTGGTAACTGTTATAGCACTTGCTTCAAAGGGTGAGAGGGAGCTCAGAGCCTCCTCATGTATGTTGAGAGCCACGTGTTTACCTACCCTGGGAGGTCACAAAGCAGCAGAGGCAGAGAGAACAGAGGCCATGTGGGGACAGTGTGTGGTGGTTGGGATATCATGTGACATGCGGAGACTTAAGGGAGTTTTGCTTTTCAGAGATGAGGGCAGAAAGAATGTCCCCCCTGCTGGCTCTGGGGCTCCTGGTGGCTGGGCTCTGCTCCAGTGTCCACTGCCTCCCAGAGGATGGGACACAGGAGAAACAGTGCAAAGTGGTGCCTGTGGACGACCACACATTAGCCTCCAGCAACACTGACTTTGCCTTCAGCCTCTACAAGCAGTTGGCTTTGGAGACCCCCAATAAGAATGTCTTCTTCTCCCCACTGAGCATCTCCATGGCCTTGGCCTTCTTGTCCCTGGGGGCCCGCGAATCCACCCTGACGGAGATCCTTGAAGGCCTCAAGTTCAACCTCACAGAGACCCCCGAGACAAAAATCCATCAGGGCTTCCAGCACTTCCTGCGGATGCTTAGCCAACCCAACAACAAGCTGCAGCTGAGCATGGGCAACGCCATGTTCGTCCAGGAGGATCTAAAGCTGCTAGAAAAGTTCATAGAAGATGCCCGGACGCTGTACGCCTCCGAGGCCTTCTCTGTCAACTTCCTGGATTCTGACACTGCCAAGAAGTTCATCAATGATTATGTGAAGAATAAAACCCAGGGGAAAATTGTGGAGTTGCTCAAAAAGCTTTCCCGAAGTACAGTGATGGTCCTGGTGAATTACATCTACTTTAAAGGTGGGTGCCCTGTTTGGATTCAGAAGGAAACACTTTCGTTTTGTGTCTTCAGGGCTATTTCTGTCCTGCCTCTGCCAAATGTGTGGTTAGGTGAAACATTACAGAGGGGGCTGCCCTTGGCTGAGGGGGGCTTGGGCACCAAGACCCTGCCTTGACCATGGGCTTTGTCTATTTTCGAGTTTTCCAAATCACGGTTGTCATTGCAGGACATGAGTGCAGAGGGGGCCACTAACGCTTTGTCTGAGGCAGAGGAGACTTTTTATTCTGACTTCAACTTGCCCGGCTGCCAGAAGGAAGGAGCTGTGCTCTCAGCTCACTCTGGGTGTCCAGGAACTCCAGCTTCCTCGCTGCGCAGATGCTTTTGGACCCGCTTAGGAAGGCCGCATCCATGTGCAGTGCGGGCAGTGTCTGACCTGGGCTCTGTCTAAGGGGACTTGGGCTTTGGTTGTCGAGGTGAGGCTGGTGGCCGTCTTCACGGTGTGACAGCCTCTGAGCAGCCTGGCCAACCCCAGGTTCTTCGCGTGTGCTCTTCTGTGACTGTGAGGGCGGAATTGGGAAGGCCACCATCTGGGCAAGCCTCAGGGAAGGACAACATCCAGGACAGACTCCTTCCCAGGCTCTAGTTGGACCAGCGCCCAGTCCCATGGAGAGAAACTCAACATTGCGGTTCTCAGCCCAGAAGTTCATAAGGACCAGAATGAAGGTGGAAAGCCTTCACACCTGGAATCAGCAGTGCAAAGAGGGACACAGAATAGATAAGGACACAGAAAATGAGCATTGAGTCAGGGGGTGGTCAGGTGCCTAAGAGACACTAGCTGTGGGGACATCTGTTCGCTCTGTGCTAGGAGCTCCTGGCTGAGCCCAGGGTAGCCCTCCTGGGTCTGTGTTTTTCTCTGTAAATGAGGGCAGAGAATCCCAGTTCTCTGGAAAACGAATGCAGGACTGTTCTGCCACGTTTGTTCTCCAAGTATCCTGTGCTTTTCTCTCCTACCACCCTGCCCTGTCCTGGGATTTTCACCACCAAAATCTGCATCCCAGGGTCACCCCAGCCAGCCCAGCTTTCCCTCTGCTCCTGCCTCTAATGCTGGGGACACAGGCAGGGGTGGAAAATAAAGAAGGAAGTGGGGAGATACACAGTCCATGAAGCCCAGGGCTCTAGTCTCCCCAAGAAGCTCCCCCATGGTGAGTCCTCCCTCCTCCTGGGGGGACACCCCAGACTTCTTCTGTGTTGACCCCACTCTTCCTTCCTGGTCCACATGTGGCTGCTGCTTCAGTCCGGCTCACAAGGTGTCAGGGACGTGTGTCCTCCCAGCAAAGCCAACAACTAACCACTGGTCACCTACACTGTTCCCTTTACGGACCAGGAGGTCCCATCTCCCCAGGCCCAGCCTCACCCCTGTCTCTCGCTTGCCCTCCACATTCCTGTTGGTTTCTCATGTGGCACAGTTTACCAGGTCTCTTTCCTGGCCCTTTTCTCAATCCAGACCTGGGGACTCACCCCAGTCCCCCAAGGCTCACCCGCCTGCCCATGTGTAGGTGCCAACCTAGCGGGGCCACCCCTAGAGGCACAGGGTGGTGGGCTGGGCTGCTGGTGTGGGGAAGGTCTCTGTTGTTTGGGGACCAGGGCAGAGGAGGGAGCAGCCTGCTGCCCTTGCACCACTGACCCCTCACCTGTCCCTCTGCCTCCAGCCCAGTGGAAGACCCTCTTTGACCCCCAGCATACGAAGCAGGCAGAGTTCCATGTGAGCGAGAACGAGACGGTGGAGGTGCCCATGATGACCATGGGCCTGAAGACGCCTTACTTCCGGGACGAGCAGCTGGGCTGCACGGTGGTGGAGCTCCCGTACAGCAGCAACGACAGCGCACTCTTCATCCTCCCTGACGAGGGCAGAATGCAGGACCTGGAAGCCAAGCTGCGCCCAGAGACGCTGAGGAGGTGGAGAGACTCACTGCAGCCCAGGTGAGTGTCCCCAGGACCCAGCGCTGTGGGCCACCTGCCTTCTCGGCCCTTCCCCGTCTTCCTGGACTCCACACCCCCGGCAACAGGGCCTCAGTCATGTCCAGGGGTGGGGGCAGTGGTGGGAGAGCCCGTCCAGGGATGACCTTGCCCTTGGCTGCCTGCGTGGCTCTGGGCCTGAATGGTTCGTTCTCTAAGATGATGACATGGGAGGGGGCAGGGCTGCGGGCTCCTCTGACACAAAGATGCGCTGAGTCCAGAGGACCCTCACACAACCCCCAGCACCCACGCTGCTCTCCCTGTGGCTCCGCCTCTTGAAGGAGGAGGGGGTGTTGGAACTGGGGTCAGCTGAGGGCTCAGGTGAGACAGGCCTGAAGTCTAATTTAGACCCTGAGGGTAGGTCAGCAAATAAAACACTAAATTCCCTGTTCTCAGGACACTGTTTTTGTAATTGGGCAAGAGTGACATAAAATAAATATACTAAATTCTTCGGTCGATAGAGAGGTGAGAAATGGGGACGTGTGTAATGATAAAGAAAAATATGAAAATTTTAGCCAGAGGTAGCTTGTGACTGTAAGTGGAGCAGCCATTAGGTGATGTTTGAAGTGAGGGCTTGAGCCGTGTGGATGTGCTGGGAAAAGCATTCTTGGCAGAGGGAACAGCCAGTGCAAAGCCTCTAAGGCAGGAGCGAGCCTGGTGTGATTGAGGATTAGTGAGGCCAGAGCAGCAGAGCAGAAGGAGTGAGAGGGAAAGCTGGGAGAGGTCAGGGCCCCAGGGAAGATTTAGGTCCCTTAGGGCCTTGCAGACGCCTTGACAGACTCCCAGTACAAGGGAAATGGAGACTCATCACAAGGTGTTGGCCAAAGAGCGGGTGACCTGAGTAATATTTTCAAAGGATCGCCCAGGTTGTCCTTGGAGACAGACCACAGAGGCCAAGCAAGGAGGCAGGGAGGCCAGCCTGGAGCCCAGGGCACTCATCCATGGGGAGCCGCTGGGGGTGGACCAGGAGGATCCAGCATGTGTGGGAAGGGGTCGGCTTCTGGATAAACTGAGGGCAGACACACAGGCCAGGGTGTGGAATTCAGGAGACCAGTAACAAGGCTGACAGCAGAGGGAGAGGTAGTGCTGGATCCAGTGTCTACGGGGGCGTATAGGGAGGGTGTGTAGGCAGCTGTGCAGGGGGATGGGGGAGCCCCAGATCTAGAGTCCCACTCCCAGGTTCCCGCTCCCCTGGGCATTACCTGTGCTTCTCTGTGGCTCAGCTCCCTACTGAGAGAGGAGGGGTGTCTTTGACCCACTATCCTGCGAAGAAGATTCTGCAGATCCAAGGAGGGAATAGGTGTGGAAGGTTCTTTATAAACTGCAAATGATGAGACACCTGCCTAGACGTGACCTTGAGGCTGTAGCCCTTTCCCCAACCCTTGTCCAGGAGACCGGATTCCTAGCATCTGGGCTCCCTGTTTCTCAGCCCCTCCTCACTGCAGATTCAGGAGACCCCAGGACACAGGGAACCACCCTCCCCTTGCATGTACTCCCTTCCCAACCCTTTCCTTCCTCAAACACCAAGAGGTACCACAGGGCCGGGACTTAATGAATCGTTGTAAATATACACAATATTCACTAAACACCTTGATTTAGAAATAACTGAAGGAACATGCATCTACACATTCCCGGTCCATGCAGGGTGCTCGGTAAGAATTTGTTTAAAGAATGCAAAAAGAAGGGCAGGAGGGAGGCAAGGAGGAAGGAAGGGAGGAAGGAAGGAAGGAGGAAGGAAGGAAGGAAGGAAGGAAGGAAGGAAGGAAGGAAGGAAGGAAGGATGGAAGGAAGGAAGGATGGAATGACGATGAGGAGGAATACATACCTTCCTGCTCCCAAGGAGCTCAGCGTTTAATGGGAGCCACAGACAGCCTCAGCGTTTAATGCGAGCCACAGCCTTTCTATTTGGCATCTGTAAAGACCATGCACTGTGACCAGAGTCTTAAGGGAAATGTAGACAAAGAGAGAGGGACGCCTGGGGGCGTTGCTCCAAGAACACGCTGCCCGCTCTGCTCAGAAGCAGAAGCAGAAGCAGTCCTGCCCTCAGGGAGCTCACTGCGGAGGCAAGATGAGGACCTTCAACTGGCTGGTTCAGGTCCCCAGGGCTCTTGAGTGCGGCCCCCAGCCCTCCACATCCCGCCCAAACCCCTGTCTGTCTGACCCTCACCTTGCTTCCCTCTTTCCTGCAAGCACATCCACCCACCTCCTGATTCTCTTCCCTCAGCCAGCTTAGTCCTCTCCTTGGGACTCAGGCTGGATGCCACCTCCTGCAGGAAGCCTTCCTGGTGCCCATGGAGTAGCCCCCCAGCACAGTCTCCCAGCAGCTGTGGAATCCCTGTTGGAGGGGGGGGCTTTGCCGTGTCCTGCAGGCTTGCAAGGGCCAGGCGTGGGCACTGCCACAGCCCCCGTCCTGGTGTGCTGCCTGGCATGTTAGACTCCTGCAGGCGGGAATGGATATTTAACAAATCAAGGAGAGTTAGACTGAGGGGTCTAGAAACTGAGGAAAGGGGTACTAATCGAGGGAGAAGGGGGTGGTTGGGAAGCAATCCTGGGAAGATTCTGTGAGGTGGGGAAAGGTGAGCATCTTTTCAAGCACGTGTTCAAATTTCTGTTTCTCATTTCCTAGTCAGATACATGAACTCTACCTGCCGAAATTCTCCATCTCCAGCTACTATGAGCTGAAAGACATACTTTCCCAGCTGGGCATCAGGAAAATCTTCATCCCTGGGGCTAACCTGTCAGGAATCACAGGGACAGACAGCCTGGTGGTATCCAAGGTGAGTCTTCAAACATTGCACCATTCAACTTCCATATCAGAGCATGAAAATGGAGGCCAGGCAGATGTCAGGTAATCTTTTTTTTTTTTTTTTTTATTTAAGAACTTCCATAGTTCATTTTATTATTTTCTTCATTCTTTTTTTTCTTTAAGAACTTTTATTGAGATATATTTGACATACAATAAACTGCATATATTTAATGTGTATAATTTGATGTCAGGTCATCTTGAATTTGCAAAATCACTGCATTTCTTATAACTCACTCACCCTCCCTGGGACTCCCCAAGCCCAGGAGAGCTAGGTTACAATCATGTCGGGGTCAGGTCCCCACCTTCCCTGAAATACAATGTGACACAGAAGCCTGTCGTTGGGAAGGACCTGGGGTGGAATCAGCAGCGGACCCCATGCCAAGCTCCATCGTTCACGTCCTATAGAGCCAATAATCAAACTCCTGCATCCCTCCAGCATTTCATCTCTAAGGGGAGCATGATAGTTCTTGGCTCCGGTGCAGCGCCTAGCAGAGTAGGTAAGAGGTACAGGGATTAACTACGGCTACAAGGCCATCTGGATGAAAATACACTAAGAGCACGAGAGAGGACCACCAGGGCCGCTGGTCCTGTGATCCTACAAGCAGAGAAGTCAGAGTGGATGGGGGAGGCTGGGCAGCCCTGCAGTCTCCCCTGAACCCCACCTGCCAAAGGACCTGGTAAAGGAGGCACGTGTGCCAAGGGGCCTCCAGGGTCCAGGGATGGGAAGCCACGTCCTATGCAAAGTAGCTGAGGGCTCAAGGACATTTCAGCTTCAGCAGGAGAGGAGTAGAAAGCAGTGCCCAACCATCTGCTGCTTTGACGTGGAGTGGCTGTGGACAGTTGCCTGCAAGAAAAATGCCTTGTCGTGCCCCTCCCCCCTACACTAGGAGGTGTTTTGGGGACAACAGAGTCTCTGAGTTAGGAGAGGGAGCCCTGTTCTTTGCCTGTCTGACACTGGGCACATCAGGCACAACCTTTGACTTCAGTTTGCACATCAGTTCATCACGACTATGCAGTGCAGCTGACAGGTGTGTTGGGAGGACAAATGAATAGAACAGGTTAAGAGCACAGTGACAGGCCAGCGGCAGAAGGTGGCTGGAGGTCAGTGCCCTTAGAGGCGCTCAGGCAGCTGCTCACCTCCCGCTCCCCTCGTCTCTGGTGGGTAATGCTCTGGTGTCCCCACAGGTGGTCCACAGCGCTGTGCTGGATGTGGACGAGGAGGGCACGGAAGCAGCTGCTGCCACGGCAATCATCGTGGAAAGAAAACCGATAGGGAGGATCATTGTGCGTTTCAACAGGCCCTTCCTGATTTCAGTAATTCTCAAAAAGAGCCAGAGCATCATCTTTTTGGGCAAAGTCACCAACCCCAGGGAAGAGTAGAGATCCCCTCTGAGGGGCAGTTCTGTTCACCAAGGAGTTGGCTGCCCAGGTCCCTGGGTGCAGCCTGGCCCCTGTGTACTGAGGAGCCACCTTTCCTGATGCTACCTGCTCAGCCTTGGGAGGTGACAGTGACCCTGCTGGGGGCTGCACATGCACAGGGAGTCTGTGCCCTGCTCACCAGGAGGCTCAAAGCCTCCAACAGCAATAAAGCACCTTGGAGTCGACTCTTTTCTGTGTGTCTCTGCCCTGATCTGCCTGATTCCATGCTCTTGCCCCTGCCTGGGCCCCGAGGCCAAGCCCCGCCGACCTCCCACACATGCTCAGCCCACCCCAGACTCTGGGCCCCTCCGTCTCAGCCTCACCAGCCACCTTTGTGCCTATGACCAAGGTTACTGGATCTCAGGCCCAGGACTGGGAGGGGCCCCTGCTGCCTGATGCCCACTTCCAGGGCCTCTGGTCCCAGGTCCAGGTTCACTCCTCCCTCCCCAGGGCCCAGGATGTGCCTTTGTGCTGACCTTGCAGGGGCTCTGACCCTGACCTTTTCTGGCACAGCCCCTGGACCCCTCGCTCCTGCAGCTGAGCTGGGCCTTCCCTCCAGGATCTCCCCTGCTGACCCCAGCACCCCAATCTGGAGAGACTAGCTCCTTCCATGTTCCCAGCCGAGCTCCTCCCTCACCTGAGGAGTTCCACATCCTCCCCTGAGAGAGGTTCCCCCACAGTAGACAGAACGGGGGCCGCGAAGTAAAAAAGAGCAGTAAACACACACCTGCAATAAAAGGAACCCAGTTGGTTCTTCATCCCCCTGATGTGATGGGGGCTGCGTGATCTCCAGATGGTAATGATGACGTCACCCACAGCTGAAGGCTTGAGGGCTCTCTGCCAGGCTGCCTGCTAAGACCTCTGCCTGGATTAACCCATCTAGTCCTTGTGATGATCCTGGGAGATACATCCTATCACTCATCCCATTTTACAGATGAGGAAACTGAGGAACAGAGGGGCTCAGTCACTTCCCCTAAGGCTGCACAGCTACTCATTATTCCAGGCAGGACGTTGTCCCAACCTCGTCGATTAGAATCTCTGAGCCACACACCCGTTCCTCCCCAGAAAGATTTTCACAGTGATGTCCCTCCAGGGACTTCAGATCTGAAGGGCTGGTGCATGAGGAAACAAGGCTTGGAAGGTGAGAGGAGAGGGCCATGCTCAATTCAGGATGCCAGGGAAGGCTTCCTGGAAGAGGTGATTTCTGTGCTGCCGTCAGAGGAAGGATAGAAGGTCGTGGAGAGAATGTTCTGAGTAGGAGAAAGAGTGAAGGAGGTATTTTCAAGAAACTGAAAAATTTGGGCAGATCTGGAGCAGGAAGTGAAGGGCCTGCCCAGAGGATGGGGCCACGATGGAGCTGCTGGACCACTGGGGACCTGGCAGTCGGTAGGAGAGATTCCATAGACTCCTAGGCAGCCTTACAGGAATTTAAACAGAGTGTTGATGTGAGCAGATTTGCATAGGAGAACACTGACTCTGGCTGCAGCTTAGAGATGTGATTCTGCATCCCGGACAGGGATGCAGGCTGGGCATGCAGCGGGTTATGGTGGGAACTGGGGCCAGAGCAGGTCCAGGCTAGAGAGGGAGAGTGGGGAAGAGTGGAAGCCTGTGGAGAGAACAAATGCAACTATGGGTGAATGTGAGCAGAAGGAAAAATAACCCACATTTGGGTTTGGCTCCTGGGTTATGACAAAGCATCCCCTAAGGAAGGACCTCCAGGAGGAGAAACACATTGGGGGCAAGGGGATAGCTTCAGGTTCGGACCCCAGGTGCGGGGTTCTCAGGAGGCAGCCAAGGGATGTGCTCAGGGGATTTCAGGAGAGAATCAGGGCTGGAGGGAAGCATGAGGATTCATCCCCCCAGGAGGGGCATGTGAACACTGAAGGGAGGAGGTCCCCTAAGCTGAGTGTCATTGGGTGGGTGGGGGAGGGCACCAGAAAGGGCAGGGCATCAAGAAGAGGGAGTAGAGTGGGGAGGAGGGGGGAGGATGGGAGGAAAACTGTCACCCCAGGAGCACTGGAGAGGTACCCAGGGGACAGGGGAGTGGCCTTAGGGGTAAAGGAAAGATGAATGGTCCATGGGATGCAGTCATCTAAAGCCACAGTGGCCAGGGCAAGGACAGGGTGAGCAGAGTGACGGGAGGCCTGTCCTGGGCTGGAGAGGGAGAGAGGGAGAGCGAGAGGAGGGGTAGATGACCTTTCTAGAGTTTAGCCTTCAGGGCAGTGTGAGCTGGGCTGGAGTTGCCTTCTGTGCTTTAAAAACCCTGGAACCTTGGGCCCATTTGTGTGACCTTAGGAAAGATTCAGGAAGTGGGGTGAGAGCCACCAAGCCTACAGCGTGGCACAACTCCTAAGGGACAGTTAATAGAGGTGACTTGACTCACCCATAACCTGGGACTACACAGGGAGCACCCAGCAGGCTGGCACCCAGCATCCCTGGAGAGAGCATAGTGCCTGAGATGGAGGAGATGGGAGGGAATCCAGACCAGGTGGAGGGCAAGAGTCAAGATATCCTTGTCAGTTGCTAAGTGGGCTTAGTGTTCCTCTTCTCTTTCCCCTGGCACCAAGAGGTCACCTATCTACTGGTCTCCAATTGTTGTCTTTGCTGTGCTTCCCAATACTGACACCTGCTTGGACATCTTTGTCCTTGTTCTATTTTTCTATCTAATCTACCATTTCCTTTATCCATTTACACTTAGTTTGTTGCCCTATCTTGGCTATTGTGTGTATAATGCTGAAATCAACAGGTGCACGCACATGTTTTGTCATGGTAGTGATGTTGTTTTCTTTGGATGTACTTAGAAGTGGAAATGAGGATCATATGAAAGTTCTACTTTTAATTTTTTACAGAATCTCATTAACTTTCTACAGTGATTCTTCTGGTTTACATCCCACCAACAGTGTACAAGGGTTCCCATTGCTCTACATCCTGGCCAACACTTGGTATCTCTTTTTGATAACAGCCATTCTAACTGGTGTGAGGTGATTTCTCTTTGTGGTTTTGATCTGCATTTCCCTGACCTTTACTGATGTTGATCACCTTATCATGTCCTTGTTGGCCTTTTGTATGTCTTTTTTTGAAAGTGTCCAACAGGTTATCTGCTCTTTTAAAAATGAGATTATTATTATTTTTTTTAATTTTATTTATTTATTTATTATTTTTTTGAGGGGTACACCAAGTTCAATCATCTGTTTTTATACACATATCCCCGTATTCCCTCCCTTCCTTGACTTCCCCCGCCTCGAGTCCCCCCCACCCTCCCCGCCCCAGTCCTCTAAGGCATCTTCCATCCTCGAGTTGGACTCCCTTTGTTATACAACAACTTCCCACTGACTATCTATTTTACAGTTGGTAATATATATATGTCTGTGCTACTCTCTCGCTTCGTCTCAGCTTCCCCTTCACCCCCCCAAACCTCGAGTTCTCCAGTCCATTCTCTGCATCTGTGTCCTTGTTCTTGTCACTGAGTTCATCAGTACCATTTTTAGATTCCGTATA
Source organism: Hippopotamus amphibius kiboko (assembly GCF_030028045.1). Classification (NCBI taxonomy): domain Eukaryota; kingdom Metazoa; phylum Chordata; class Mammalia; order Artiodactyla; family Hippopotamidae; genus Hippopotamus; species Hippopotamus amphibius. The sequence goes on from NC_080189.1 coordinate 177,856,120, forward strand.
TGTGAGTTAGCATACAATATTTGTCTTTCTCTTTCTGACTTACTTCACTCTGTATGATAGACTGTAGTTCTATCCACCTCATTACATATAGCTCCATCTCATCCGTTTTTATAGCTGAGTAATATTCCATTGTATATATATGCCACATCTTCTTTGTCCATTCACTTGTTGATGGACATTTAGGTTGCTTCCATGTCCTGGCTATTGTAAATAGTGCTGCAATAAACATTATGGTACAAGTTTCTTTTGGGATTATGGTTTTCTTTGGGTATATGCCCAGGAGTGGGATTACTGGATCATATGGTAGTTCTATTTGTAGTTTTTTAAGGAACCTCCAAATTGTTTTCCATAGTGGCTGTACTAACTTACATTCCCACCAACAGTGCAGCAGAGTTCCCTTTTCTCCACACCCTCTCCAACATTTGTTGTTTCCAGATTTTGTGATGATGGCCATTCTGATCGGTGTGAGGTGATACCTCATTGTGGCTTTGACTTGCATTTCTCTGATGATCAGTGATGTTGAGCATCTTTTCACGTGTTTGTTGGCCATCTGTATGTCTTCTTTGGAGAAATGTCTATTTAGGTCTTCTGCCCATTTGTGGATTGGGTTATTTGCTTTTTTGGTATTAAGCTTCATGAGCTGCTTGTATATTTTGGAAGTTAATCCTTTGTCCGTTGTTTCATAGGCAATTATTTTTTCCCATTCTGAGGGTTGCCTTTTAGTCTTGTTTATGGTTTCTTTTGCTGTGCAAAAGCTTTTAAGTTTCATGAGGTCCCATTTGTTTATTCTTGATTTTATTTCCATGATTCTAGGAGGTGGGTCAAAAAGGATCTTGCTTTGATGGATGTCATAGGGTGTTCTGCCTATGTTTTCCTCTGGGAGTTTTATAGTGTCTGGCCTTACATGTAGGTCTTTAATCCATTTGGAGTTTATTTTTGTGTATGGTGTTAGGAAGTGTTCTAATTTCATTCTTTTACATGTTGCTGCCCAATTTTCCCAACACCACTTATTGAAGAGGCTGTCTTTTTTCCATTGTATATGCGTGCCTCCTTTGTCAAAGATAAGGTGCCCACATGTGTTTGGGCTTACTTCTGAGTTCTCTATTCTATTCCATTGATCTTCCTTTCTATTTTTGTGCCGGTACCATACTGTCTTGATCACTATGGCCTTGTAGTATAGTTTGAAGTCAGGAAGCCTGATTCCACCAACTCCATTTTTTCTTCTCAAGATTGCTTTGGCTATTCGGGGTCTTTTGCCTTTCCATACAAATAGTAAGATTTCTTGCTCTAGTTCTGTGAAAAATGCCATTGGTTATTTGATTGGGATTGCATTGAATCTGTAAATTGCTTTGGGTAGTATAAAAATGAGATTATTTATTTTATTGCTATTAAGTTGCATGAGTTCCCTATATATATTTTTAAGTTTGTATTTATTTATTTATTTATTTATTTATTTATTTATTTAGCTGGTCTGGGTCTTCATTGCTGCATGCAGGCTTTCTCTCTAGTTGCTTTAACTGGGGACTATTCTTTGTTGTGGTGCGTGGGCTTCAGTAGTTGCAGCATGTGGGCTCAATAGTCGTAGCTCCTGGGCTCTAGAGCACAGGCTCAGTAGTTGTGGTGCATGGGCTTAGATGCTCTGTAGCATGGGATCTTCCTGGACCAGGGATCGAAGGCATGTCCCCTGTCATTGGCAGGTGGATTCTTAACCACTGTGCCACCAAGGAAGTACCGAGTTCCTTACATATTTTTAATATTAACCCCTTATCAGATAGATGGTTTGCAAATATTCTGCCATTCTGCAGGTTGCTTTTCCATTTTGTTGATTATTTCATTTGCTGAACAGAAGCTTTTGAGTTTGAGCTGGTCCCGCTCATTTACTTTTGCTTCTGAGTTTATCCTTTTGGTGTCATATACAATGAATCATTGCCAAGACCAATGTTAAGGAACCCCTTCCCGCATTTTCCACTAGAAGTTTAGAGATTTCATGTCTTATGTTTAAGTCTTTCATCTATTTTGAGCTAATTTTTGTGAGTAGTGTAAGATAGGGGTCCAATTTTATTCTACTGCATGTGATTATACAGATTCCTCAATGCAGTTTATTGAAGAAACACTGTTTTCCTCATTGAGTGGTCTTAGATCCCTGCTCAATATTAGTAGTCTGTATGTGCAAGAGTTAATTTCTGGGCTCCTGATTCTGTTCTTTTATCTATGTGTATTTTTTATGCCATTACCACACTGTTTGCTTACTAGAGCTGTGTAATACTGTTTGAAATCAGCAAGTATGAGGCCTCCAGTTTTGTTCTTTTTCTTTTTTTCATGATTGCTTTGGAAAACTGCATACATGGGGGAATTAAACTCCCGAGGGGACGACAAAGGCCAATGTCATCCTCAGAGAGAACAGAGAACGGGGAGGGGGTCACCCTGTGGTCAGCCCAGGGGGATGTGGAGTCCACACTCTGCACGCCAAGCTCAGCTCCACGGCTCACTCTGGGCTGTTCTTTATTACCTGTGTGACCCAGTGTGCTGAGCCTCTCACCACCCTGAGCTTCTTTCTCCTTGTTTGTAAAGTGAGGGTGAATACTCTTACAAGGGTGAGTCAAAAATTATCGGCACTCTGGCTGTAGAATTTATTTTAATTAACTTTTAGGAAAGACAAATACATCATTTTTTGACATAATCTCCTTGCTTTTCAATACACTTTGTCCATCTGTCATCAAGCTTTCGTATTCCCTCATTAAAAAAATGTTTTAAGCCAAGCTGCGAGACATGAATGCACCACTGTCTTCACTTCTTCATCAGAAGTGAATCATCGTCTTTGTAGGGCTGCTTTTAGGGGACCAAACAGGTGAAAGTCCGATGGAGCAAGATCAGGGCTATAGGGAGGAGGCTTTAACACCTCAAAACGAAGTTATTGCAGAGTGTCACCAGTATGGGCAGAAGTGTGTGGACATGCACACCCTCGGACCACAAAACCTGAATCACTGCACGCTGCTTTTCTTTTGTGCAAATCACAAGTGGGGCATCCATTTTTGCTTGCACCACAGTTACAAATGAACTGATGTAAGACATTCACACCTGCACAGCAGTGACTGGGGAGATGGTAGCCTTGAACGGGCAATGCTGATAAGACAGTGAGGCCAACAGAAGTTTTTATATAACCGGAGTGAGGATAACTTTTGACTCACCCTTGTACAATAGCAGAATACTATTATGATATATAAGCACTATTTCTCTCCCTGGTCTCCTTAACCTCACCGGAAGGTGGTTAATTTTAGAGAAAAAATGTATCACTGTGGTATAAGCTGCTCCAAATGTGGGTGTGGATCTGAAGGCAAGGCTCTACCTGGCTTTGAGATCTGGGGCAATTACCTAACATTTGTGCCTCAGTTTTCCCTTCTCTCAAGTGGACATGATAGTATCTATCTTGCTGGGCTGCAAAGAGATTTCAACGAAAATTAATTATGCACAGTGCCTGGCTTGATAATAAGGCCTTCATACTTAGATTGTGTGTGTGTGTGTGCATGTGTGCTTGTGTGTAAGACACTCACATATAACATGATAACTCTCCATGGATGGGTATATGAGTAATGCCATATTGCCTCAGGATAATAACTTTTCTTGTTTTGAAATGTCAGTCTCCTCATCTGTAAAATGGGACCATTAATGTTAGCCTCATCAGTTTCACCCAGGTGTGAAATTTAAAGGAGATCATGGATGTGAATAGCCCTGGAGACCCAGAGAGCACTGTACACATATGAGGAGGATTGAGTTCATCTGCTGAATTAGGAGTGTGATTAAGGAGGGAAGACTACAACCTTACTGGCTCCTTTGGAGAAAATAAAAGAGCTCCCTGCCTTGGGATTCTTCCTGCTCTAATCCATGCCTCCTGGGAGCTTCCAGAGGAAAGGAACTCATGCCCCTTCAGTGCTTGCCTCCAGGGTTACTCCAAGTGGAGGTCACAACCCTCCTGCAGAAGAATCACCTGCTGGAGGAAGGAAGGAGAGCTTCTTAAATGCAGGGTCCCTGACTTAGCTCTGCCCTAAATCAGAATATCCTGGGATGAGTGTAGGATGCCTGCATTTTAAACAAGCTCCCCAGGGAGTTGTTACACACCAAATTTGGAAAATGCTTCTTTGAAAGAAACTCAACAAGTAGCATTAAAGAGATGATGAGTTCCCCATCACTGGAGATATTCAAGCAGAGGCATCAAGTATTCAGTGGGCAGACACTGATTAAGTGCCTCCTATGTCTAAATTAGCAGGGGAGGCTTCCCAGATGCTGAAAAGAGTAGGGCTGGGCTGTGAATGGAGCCCTGGTTCCCAGATGAAGTTTCCACTTTGGACATATGCACTCTCACCTCTGAGGAGCACGTGATTCTTCAAAGCTGCTGTAGTGTCATCTCGAGCTCTTATACCCAGGCCTCAAGCCTCCCCTGGGTCTGCTTCTCTACATACTTGTGGATGGGTTTCTGGGCCTCCAGCACTTCCCAGCTGGCGCCCAGGCCCAGGCCACTGAACGCACGTGGCCCATGCGGTCAAAGGAGCTGGGGGTCCCGCTCAGGGAGTCTGAGCAGCAGATCCTGAAAGCTGTCCTGGATCTTGGCCTCGGACCCACAGTGAGGTTGAACTAGGTGCTCCAGGAGGTGGGTCCTGCTGGCCCATGGGGACCCAAGGAAGAACATGTCCAAGGCCAACGAAATGGTTACTGGGGAGAAGGGAATGTTCTATCCAGAGACATCCAAGCCAACTGTCTGTAGGGGCTGAAGGCAAAACCTATGTCGCTCTCAGAGATTTTGTGGTAGCACAGGGCTGACCTGGGTGCTGGGGTGGGTGAGATCAGAATCTTCTTGGCTAACCAGGCCAGACAATGAGCCACGGCCGAGCACACTGACCATCGGCCACCACCGAGGGACCTCCATCCCCTGGGGCCCTTGGTCTGGAAGGAGAAGCAGGGAAGGACAACACAGAGGCAACAGTAACAGTGATCAGTGACATTCTCGGAGCGTCTGCTCTGCGCCTGGCACTGTGCATATGCCACAGGGTCGTGACCTCTTGGCATTTTTACCACAGTCATTGGTGTGAGCACTGTATTCACACCACCATTTAATAGGGAAGAAAAGGGAGGCTGGGGAAGGTGAGGGAGCTGCCCAAGGTCCAGCAGTGGGAAGGGGGTGGAGTCAGGACTGAACCCAGAGCCTGGCCGGGGGCGGATTCCTGACCAGATGAGAGGAACACCAAGCGGACGTCCTGTCTGAACAGAAGCCCGGGTACCTTGTGCACCTGCTGGGACCACCCTAACCTCCCAGTGTGCATGGGGCTCTGCTTGCTTCTGTGGGTGGGGATCCTGCTTCCTCTATCCTTGGAATCTGGCGGCATCCCAGCTGAATCTCAAGTCAGCTGAGTCTTCTCCAGCTGCATCCCCTGGCCTGGGAGGGGCCCTCTGCCCTCTCCAGATGGCACACAGGTCCCCTCCTTCCCACCCCTGCTGCTTCCCCGGCTCACACACAGAGTGTCAGTCTCATCAGACACCCTCAGAGCCCTCCTCAAATCCTGGCCCCTCTGTGACCCAGACCCTAACCTTGGGTGATTGATTTAGCCCCTCTGAGTCCTGTTTCTCATCCCTGGTCTTGAAGTTGCAGAGAGCTCCTGAGGGGTGCAGGGGCAGGAAGAGCCTCATATGCAGTTGGGGTCCTGGAGACCTGAGCTCATCTCCAGGCTCTGCTGCTGTACAGAAGCCCATCAACTTTTCTCACATCACCTGACCTCTCTGCGCTGTTCCTGCCTCTCTGGGGTGATGTCAGAATCCCACGTCTCTGAGTGGGTAGAAAATCACCGTGATCATGCACCAGGCTGACCCTACCTAGGACCTGGGACTTTATTCCCCCAATGGACTTGAGTCCTCCCTGCCCTCCCTTGATTGAGTATCAGCAGATCTCAGGGAGACCCAGAATCTGTGTTAGTAAGGGCCTGAGCTGGCTCTTGGCTGCATTTCACCAGTCATTGTTATCCTTTTAAAAGGTAAATCAGGTTGTTCACTTCCTGCTGGAGACCTCCAATGGCCCCCAGCACACTGAGGAGAAATCCCCACTCCTCATTACCACTTAGAGGCCCTACATGATCTGGCACTTGCCAAACTTCTGTCCTCACCTCTGATCATCCTTCCCCTCCTTACCTCTGCTCTAACCACCCTGGCTTTCTTGCTATTGTAGAATGTAGCAAGCTGCTTCCTGCCTCAGGACATTTGCACCTGCTGTTAGCTGCTAGAGCAGCCTCTCTCCAGCCCATTTCATGGCTCACTCCCTCACTTCACTCATTCTCTGTTCAAAGTTCACATCCTCAGGGAGGCCCCACCTCTGTCCTGGCCGCTCTATACCCTGCTTTAGTGAACTTCCTCCCTTCTGGAATCATATGAAATATTTCTTTGGCTTCCTCACTAGAGGTAAGCTTTTTCTGTGTCCTTCTCTGCTCAATTCCTAGTGCTCAGCATAGAGTGGACACTCAAACACTATTTATTCAAAGAACTGATGGCCCATGGGCACCCTTTGGGAAACCCCATTCTAGGGCCTCAGCCTTTCCCCCCGAAGCACAAGCATTTCCCTGCTGCCTGGGGACTCACCCCCAACCCCTGACCATCCCAGCTCCCCTGCCACTGTCCTGCTTGGCCCCTCTGGGCTTGGGTTAATTATTGACAGGGTGGATCATCATCACAGCTCTCCATCGTGCCTCTGGTTTTCCAGAGGACCTTGGCCAATCAACCTTTCTGTGATTTGTTTGTATGTTTATTTTGGCTGCTCCATGTGGCATGCAGGATCTTAGCTCCCTGATCAGGGATCAAACCTGTGCCCCCTGCAGTGGAAGTGCAGTGTTTTAATCACTGGACCACCAGGGAAGTCCCTAGTCCTGGACCTTTCTAAACATGAGTTCCCTTGTCTGTAAGAAAAAGAAACAACTGCAACTCCACCTCCAGGGAAGCCTCATCTGTGAAGATTTGTGCCTTATCACTTATTTATGGACAGAGGACAGGCTGGTCTCCATCTACCCATTTGCCTGGTAATCTACTTTGGTGAATATCTCAGTCAGATTGAAAATTCTATGATTTTATTCTCTTTTTCTATTTAAAATTCATCCATTCCTTCACTGAACAAACATCGACTGAAAAACTATCATGTGTCGGAACTTGAGCTACATGCTGGGGGTGCAAGATGGATGAGACACAGCTGCTTCCTGGGGGAGCTTGGAGCCAGTGAAGACAGACACTCAGGATTCATACAGAGCAGTGTGCCAGCCTACCCAGGGCCCCCAACCCGTAGAGCTTCTGAGCTAACACGAAGCCTTGATTCAATCAGTTTTCCCAATGTACAGATGGGAAAACGGAGGCCTGGAGAGAAGCTTATCCCTTCCCTCCTTGACTCACTCCTTCAACAAATAATCTGCTGAATATGAGGGACTGGCAGCCTGGGCCCAGCCTAGAAGGAGCTCACCAGCTTCTGCTTGAGGTGGAAATGCAGAGCAATGGCAGCCAGAGGAGGCCGGCACAGGGGAGACTGCAAGAAACAAGGAGGCAGGGAATTCCTGGAAGGCTTTCTAGAGGAGGTGACCCCTGAGCTGAGGTGGGAAGATGGATCAGCAGAGAAAAGGATTTCAGCTGAGAGAGGAACATGGTCAAGGTCATGGAGGCAGGGTGAGCCAGCACCACACAGGCTGTGTCCACATGCACAGCTCTTGGAGCTTGAGGGGCACTTGTGTGTCTTGTGAAGGGGTGACCTGTGGCCGGCTCACCAATCTGGCTGGGGGTCGGGACTGCAGCCCCACCCACAGCGCCACAGTCTCCTGAAACTGAAATCTGGGGACAATCAGCAGGTCTGCAGGGCTCTTGACACAGAGGCTTGTGCCTGCAGTGAGGACTGTGACAGCCTGGCCTCCTGGGATGACACAGACTGTTCTGAGGCTCCCTTGGCCCCTCACCCACCCTCAGCACCACCAACAGTGAGGAAAACAACCAGCCCCTCAGTGAGGGTTGTGTGGGAATCCATGCACAGAGGAGAAAGAGCTGTAAGCAAGGGAGGCACCCTGAGACTGGGGCTGGGGTACTGGGCGGAGTCTCAGGGGGTTGCAGCCTGACTCTCCTGAGTCTCAGTTTCCTCCTTTGCACGCCCTCACCTCTCAAGGTTGCCATGAAGCTGAAACCTAGAGATGCAGATGGACATTCTTTAAACCAGGAAAGGGCAGAGGGAATTGGGACGATGCTCCAGCCTCTCCTGGGGTCATTCTCTCCTCTGGAACACCTCCTGCTGCAGATGCTGTGCTGTCACCGGAGCGCAGCCCAGGTCATCGATCTTGCTTCCTAGGAACTTGGGTTATGACTTTTTCAGATGTCATAATTGCTTATTCATTTTGGTTGGAGCGGTTTTTGTATGGTAATGAGTAATCAATTGAACTTTCCACCTTAATGCAGCCTAAATAGAAAAGTCAATATGTACTCAACAGAAGGAGTTTTTGAAAAACTTTTGCAACCCAAAAGCCTTGTCCTTCCTGAGCTGGCTTGGTGGCAGGGGTGGCACAAAGGTGGCCTGCAGACTGAGTGTGGAGGCTGGGCTTACCTGGGTTAATAGGTGTGAACCAGGCTTCATTTTCTCTCAGCTTTGTTTTATTAGGACTTCATTTTTACTCTCTCCATCCACTGCTTGGACATAAACACCCACACTCTCACTTTTCCTTTACTTCTCAGGACCTTCATCTCTTTCTCTCGATGTTCATTTAAGAGATGGTACAGCAGGGGCTATGATGAGATGCATGGTATCCACTATCTTCCTTCCCTCCTTTCTTCCTTCCCTTCCTTCCTTCCTTCCTTCCTTCCTTCCTTCCTTCCTTCCTTCATTCTTTCACTATCCAGAGCCCACTTCATGCTGAGGATGCATTAAGCACTGGGAAATAAAGCACAATCTCTCCCTCAAGGACTTTTTTGTTTCACATTTTTTATACAAAATTCAAACATATACAAAATTAGAGAGGATGACATAATGAACCCCACATACGTATCAGCATCTTTAGTCCTTATCAACATGGGGCCGATATCATTTTTCCCTGCCTCCTAATCTCTTTTCTCTTTGGGGTTGTTTTGAAGCAAATCTTACACATCCTGTTATTTTAACTATAAGAATTTTAAAATACTTAAAATGGCATGTCATGCTAAAAAATAAACATAATTTCTTAATATTATCAAATATCAAGTCATCACTTCCCTAACTGGTTCCCAAACTTTCTTTTTAAGTTGTTTTTATTTGAATTAGAATCCAAACAATGTCCATACATGGTATTTAGTTCTGTATCTCTAAGTCTCTATATAATGAGGTGAAATTAATACAACATAAAATTAATCATTTTAAAGTATAAAATTCAGTGACAATTAGTACATTCACAATGTGTGGACCAGCACTTCTTCTTAGTTTCTAACTATTTTTTTTGCCTTTATATATGTATGTATATATATATATATATATATATATATATATATATATTTTATTTATTTATTGGGTGTGTTGGGTCTTTGTCGCTGCACATGGGCTTTCTCTAGTTTCTGCGAGCGGGGGCTACTTTTCATTGTGGTGCATGGGCTCCCCATTGTAGTGGCTTCTCCTGTTGTGGAGCACGGGCTCTAGGCATGTGGGCTTCAATAGTTACAGCACATGGGCTCAACAGTTGTGGCTCTAGAGCACCGGCTCAATAGTTGTAGCAATGGGCTTAGTTGCTCTGTGGCATGTGGAATCTTCCCAGAGCAGGGCTCGACCCCGTGTCCCCTGTATTGGCAGGCGGATTTTTAACCACTGCGCCACCTAGGAAGTCCTTAGTTTCTAACTATTTTAATCACCCCAAAGACCACCTCATCCCCATTAAGCTGTCACTCCTCATTATCCCCTTTCCCTAGGATCTGATAATTACTAATAGACTTTTTGTTTCTCTGGATTTAATGTCTGGACAAATGGAATCTTACAATATGCATGGTCTTCAGTAACTGGCTTCTTTCACCCAGCATGATGGTTTCAAATTTCATCCATGTTGTATGTGTATCCGTCCTTCATTCCTTTTCATGGCTGAATAGTATTCCATTGTCCAAGTATACCCTATTGTGTTTATCCATTCATCTGTTGATGGTCATTTGGCTGTTTGAGGTTTCCAGGGTATTATGAATAATGCTACTATAAACATTCATGTACAGGTTTTTGTATGGACATATGTTTTCATTTTCTTGGGTATATTTGAGGAACTGCCAAACAATTTCCATAGCAGCTACACCATTTTACGTTTTCACCAGCTCTGTACAAGGGTTCCAATTTCTTCATATCCTTAACAATGTGTTATTTATTTTCTATAATTATTATGATTACATTCTTCTTAGATTCAAGGTAGTGTTTTATTGTGGTTTTGATTTGCATTTCCCTAAGGATGAATGTGTTCAGTGAGTATGTGTTCAGTGCTTAGTAGGCATTTGTGTATCGTCTTTGAAAAAAAATGTCAATTCAAGTCCTTTTTCCATTTTTTTCATTGGATTTTTTGTCTTTTATTATTGAGTTGTAAGTATTCTTTAAATAATCTGAATATGATTTCCTCATCAGGTATAGGATTTGCAAATATTTTCTCTCATTCTGTAGGTCATCTTTTCACTCCCTTGATAGCTGTCTTTTGATGTATGAAAGATTTTAATTTTGATGAAGTCCAATTTACCTATTTTTGTTGTTGTTACTTGTGCTTTTTGTGTCAGATCCAAGATTCCATTGCCAAATCCAAGATCACAAAATTTATTGCTATGATTTCTTCTAAGAGTGTTACAGGTTTAGCACATACACTTAGGTCTTTGATTCATTTTGAGTTAAGTTATATACAGTGTGAAGATGGGGTCCATCCTGACCCACTCTATTTTTAAAGAATATATTACAATATTTATATTTTTTATATTTTTAATTTGTATATAATTGCTTTACAATGTTGTGTTAGTTTCTGCTGTACAGTGAAGTGATAAGCTATATGTATACATATATCCCCTCCCTCTTGGACCTCCCCCCATCCCACCCATCTAGGTCATCACAAAGCACCAAGCTGAGCTCTCTGTTCTACACTGCAAGTTGCCACTAGCTATCTATTTTACACATGGTAGCGTATTTATGTCAAACCTAATCTCCAAACTCATCCCAGCCTTTCCTTTCCCCACTGTGTCCACACGTCTGTTCTCTATTTCTCTATTTCTATTCCCGCCCTGCAAATAGGTTCATCTGTACCATTTTTCTAGATTCCACACATATGCATTATTATACAATGTTTGCTTTTTCTCTTTCTGACTAACTTTACTCTGAATGATAGGCTCTGGGTCCACCCACGTCTCTACAAATGACACAAATTTGTTCTTTTTTATGGCTAAGTAATATTTCAATGTATCTATGTACCACACCTTTATCTATTCATCTGTTGATGGACATTTAGGTTTTCTCCATGTCCTTGCCATTGAAAAATAGTGCTGCAATGAAAAATGCGGTACATGTGTCTCTTTGAACTACTGTTTTCTCAGGGTATATGCCCAGTAGTGGGATTGCTGGGTCACGTGGTAGTTCTATTTTTAGTTTTTTTATGGAACCTCCATACTGTTCTCTACAGTGGCTGTATCAATTTACATTCCCACCAATGGTGCAAGAGGGTTCCCTTTTCTCCACACCCCATCCAGAATTTTGTTTGTAGGTTGTGTGATGGTGGCCATTCTGACCGTTGTGAAGTTGAAGTGATACCTCATTGTAGTTTTGATTTGCATTTCTCTTATAATTAGTGTCATAGAGCATCTTTTCATGTGCTGTGTACCTCTTGGCTATCTGTATGTCTTCTTTGGTGAAATGTCTATTTAGGTCTTCTGCCTAGTTTTTGATTGGGTTGTTTGCTTTTTTGATATTGAGCTGCATGAGCTGTTTGTATATTTTGGAGATTAACCCTTTTTCCATTGCTTCATTTGCAAATATTTTCTCTAGTTCTGTGGGTTGTCTTTTCATCTTGTTTATGATTTCCTTTGCTGTGCAAAAGCTTTTAAGTTACATTAGGTCCCATTTGCTTATTTTGTTTTTATTTTCATTACTTTAGGAGGTGGGTCATAAAAGATCTTGCTGTGATTTATGTTAAAGAGTATTTTTCCTATGTTTTCCTCTAAGAGTTTTACAGTGTCTGGTCTTACATTTAGGTCTTTAATCCATTTGGAGTTTCTTTTTGTGTATGGTGTTAGCTAGTGTTCTAATTTCATTCTTTTACATGTAGTTGTCCAGATTTACCAGCACCATTTATTAAAGAGGCTGTCTTTTCTCCATTGTATATTTTTTGCCTCCTTTGTCACAGATTAGGTGACCATAGGTGTGTGGGTTTATCCCTGGGCTTTCTATCCTATACCATTGATCTATATTTTTGTTTTTGTGCCGGTACCATACTGTCTTGATTACTGTAGCTTTGTAACACTTTAATATCTGTGCCCATTACTACATTTAAAGCTCCTTGAAAGCTCATACCTTGATATTTATACACCAGTGCATTCTCAGTAAGACTACAGGGATTAACACATAGTGGGTACTCAGTGAATATTTGGGAAACAAATGAGTGAATGAGTGAGTATATTGCTATAATTTTAGTCACAGAAAGTGATTATTGATATGGTTGGGGTAGATCTTTTAACTTTCTATTCGTTTTATATTTGATCTGTCTGTATTTTGTATTTTTTCTCACTGTGTTTTTGGGTTATTTGAGGAGTTTTTTATGTTTATGTTTTACTCGACTGTGGCTTATAAGCTATGCATCTTTGTTTTTGTATTTTTTCAGTGGATTGAGAATTTACAATAAAATTTCTTATCAATATCTATCTTCTGATAATACTGTATCACTTGAAGTGAAGTGTAGAAACTTATCTCAGTATTCTTGCTTTGTTCTTCCTTTTGTCCTGTGTGCTGTGATTGCCTTTTCAACAATTTACATATGTTATTCTCCACAATACATTGCAACTTCTTTTTGCTACAGTCAATTACCCAGCAAAGAGTGTCATAATGAGGAAAAAAATACATACTTTTTATTATTTTTGGTCCTCTTTATTCTTGGGTACCAATTTGGTTTGTGTGTTTACCTTCTGTCCCAAGAACTTGCTTTAACACTTTTTGTAATGCAGGTCTGCTGGTAATGAATTGTCTAATCTTTTGTTTGTTGAAAAAAAATCTATATTTTCCCTTCAACTTAGAAAAATATTTTTGTTGGGTATAGAATGTAATGTTATGAGACAACAATCATTTCTTGTTATTGTCTCTCACAATTCTGGCAATTGGCTGACTAGGCTCAGCTAGGCTTTTTTCACTCTGGGTGTCTCCTGTGGTTACTCTTAGACAATGGCTGGGGCTGAAACCACTGAAGGCTTCCTCACTCATATGTCTGGTGGTTGATGCTGGTTGTGAACCAAGACCTCAACTGAGCTGTGGTCAGGACACCTGCATAAGTCCTTTACACGTGGCTTGGCCTTCCTCACAGTGCTAGACTAGAAGTCACAAAGGGTCACTTGTCCTCCACCATGAGAGCCGAGGTGGTCTTAAAGGCCCAGTCAGGAAGTACCAAAGTCACATCATGGGTTGAGAAATATAGTTTCAGTTCTCATTGCAAAATATATTCTCCCAAGTATTCCTTATAGCATAATTTAGGTTTATGAAGTATTGCTTTCCTGTTTACTCCTTTTTCTTCTCCTTATATTTCCTACCATGACTAAAATTGTGTTAATTTCTTTTTTGCCATATATATAGTCAAATTTATTTGTTTCCCTTAATATTTACCTTCCTTTTTTCAATGGTCTAAGTTGGGTGTTGGTTTCAAAGGTTCTTGGAAATTACATACTAACTCTTATTTTTTTCCAATCAAGATGTACTGTTTTTTCCCACCAAGACAGAATATCATGCCCCCCCCGCCTTAAATCCAGTGTTTATTTCTCAGTCTGATAAGATGAGACCAACAAAAATACTTTTGTTTTTCTTCTCTCTCTCTCTCTCTGTTCCTCTCTTTATGAAACATGTGAGAGTTCTTTATTTCCATTTTTTTGTTGCTCCATGTGGTAGGCTGAAAAATGGGTCACCAAAATATATCCATGTCCAAATCCCTTAAAACTTGGGAATGTTACCTTTATGCCCCCCAAAAGCTCAGAGGATGGTAGAATAATAGCACATTTGATTAACTGAAGGATCTTAAAATGGGAGATGAGGAGTTTATCCTGGATTATCCATGTGAACTCTAACTGCCAACGCTTCTGATAACAGATTGGTAGAGAGGACTGACATAAGAAAGAAGAGAAAAATTGAGTGATGGAAGGAGAGATTGGAGTGATGGACCACAAGCCAAAGAGTATTGGCAGCCAACAGAATCTGGGAGAAGCAAGAAGTGGAATCTGCCCTAGAGGATGTGCTTTAAGTTACCCAGTGTGTGGTAATTTATATAAACAGCCAATGGAAACTAACACACCTGACAAGCCCAAGTTTTGTTACGTAAAGTGGTGGAAAAAGAGAAGCATTCTGGCTTCTTACACTTGCTATTTTGAGCACCACCTTTAGGAGATTCCTGGGGCAGATGTTAGTTCTGTGTTCTTCTTGGTTCTGCTCAGCCCAAGAGACAGGCAGACTCAGCTTAGCTAGTCAGATAGTCAAAGTCAGCCCTTCCTCCAGGGAGCTCTGTGGACCAAGATCTTCCCAGGATCCTCTAGTTCCCAGCATCTCCCAGGACACTTGCAGTCTGATCTCCAGGTTTTTGCCCATCCATGAGACAGGAAACCTCACACTGGTTGTACCTAGTGGTCTTCTATGGCTCAAGGTGCCATCGATGCCCAATACCAACTTGATAAATATCTATGGATTAATATCTTCCATATCTTGCTTGTCAACCACTTTTTTCTCTCTAGGCTTTTTATTATGAGCATTTAAACATGATCAAGATTTACTCAACTTTAACTTTCAAAAAAAATATGTCTCCCTCAGTGGTGACTGATGAGGAAGAACTCCCATTCCCCAGTGACCGCACTGCACATAAAGGACACAGCCTCACTGTGTAGATCCACAGACCATCAATGTCTTTAAAAAGCTGTAATTGCAACACCTGTACAAGAATTAAACTCCCAATATGGTCATTTTCTTCTAGGGTCAAGAATGGAAAAGTCTTTCTATTTTTTTTAAGAAAGAGCATAAGAGGGTAGAGAGAGCCTGGGTTTGGCATTGGGTTGGTTTTTCCCAAGCTCCCCAGCTCTACCATTTAACAACTGGGGATCCTTGAGCAAGTCATGAGATTAGGTGTTGGAATTTTTCCTTCTTCCAAACCCGTTCCCTGGATGCTGTCACAGACCAAGACTGGGTAATAACATTTAAGACAAAAGGAGGGACTGACATTTTCTTCAACCATAATCAGGAACCAGAACTACACAATGAGGCAGTCAGTCCTGGCAAAGTCAGACAATGATTATCTAGTAGATTATCTACTTGTGTAATATGCCCACCCACCTGGCTGCACCCAGAGTGGAGCCTGGTGGGATTGAATGGATGAATGACCATCTTACAATCTGCCCAGGGGTTAGGGCAAGGGCTTGGGGGAAGGAAGGGCATAGAGGGTTTTTCCAGACTGTGAGACTGTGGGGACAAGAGAGGGAACTTATGAAGAAGGGAGAGAAGAATGAGAAGGTTCCAGTGGGGAAGGACTCCCCTGAAATTACAAGGAAGATAGGATGAAATGGAGAAGGTGGGAGGGTGGCCAAGAAATTCACCCAAACCCCAGACCTCTATGGGCCACATATGGCTGGAAGCTCTGATGTGAGCCTGAACTAAAAGTAGGAAATGCTTCTTCCTATTTATGGGCCCCATGTCCATCTGATCATTTCACTGTAAAACCAGGCCCCTGGCCAAAACCAGCCCACAGATTATTTCTGTGTATCTCAGAAGCTAAGAAATGTATTTAAATACATATAAATACATTACATTATAAAAATAATTTTTAATTGCATTTAAATTACATTTTAATAGAAAGAAAATAAAAGGGAGAACAGGATAAGAAGGAGGAGGAACGAGAGAGGAGGCAATCAAAAATGGCTTTCAAAATGTTTAGTATCTACCCTTGACAGAAAAGATTTGAGGACCACTGAATTATCAACGCCAACCTTCCAATAAGGGCAATTTTTCAGCACTAGAGAAATGAGTCACCTTTTGAGCACAATTGTTACCTGTTTCATTCCCTAGTGTATCTCCAGTTCCTAGAATAAAGCCTGGCACCTGGAATCTCTTGTAAATATTTGTGGAATAAAAGAAGGAATAAATGAATGAGTGATGTACAGAAAAGTACTAAGTAACCTATAAAGTCCATGTATAACAGGGACAAGAATACATATTCTTTAAAAATCTGTTGAGGCTTCTTATTCTGGAGGGGAAGCTGGTCTCTGCCTTGGACAAGGTCCTTCATGCATTCTGGGAGAGCCAGGTTTGGAGCCATTTTATGCAGAAGAAGGGCAAATCTCAGACCTGGGAGTCAAAAACAGAGAGGAGATCCAAATTCTGTGTAGACCCCTTCTGGGCTCTTGGATGACACTCTCCCTACCCCACCCCAGGCAATAAAAGACAGATTAGCATGAGAAAAACAAACAGAAGTTTAATAATATGCACACCTACTGTATACAGAAGATACCCAGGAAAACTGAGTAATTCTCAAAAGTGTTCATGGATGTCATCTTAAATAACATCTCCAACTAAAGACAAAAGAAGATGTTGGGATGTGAAGTCAGTTATGGGAGGTCAGGCCAAACAGACTAAATACTGCTACCTTTATAATTGTAAATATCCCTGTGAAAGGATAGCATCTACTTTGTTTTCAGAGATTATCCTTTGTTGCTTGTTTCTTAAAAAAAATCAATAAACTCAAAGTAATTTTTATGCCAAAGAGGTTTTAGGGTGATTTATGTGAAAGGTAAATCAATATGGAGAGTGTATTGTTCAGAGAGTTCTCTAAAATGGAGTTGGGATGTCACTGAAGAATTGTGACTTACAAATGTCCCAGTACAAATGGAGTCTGCACATTGGCCATTTATTGTCTAAATGTAGGTACAAAGACTATTTGCCCAATGTTTCAGAAACTTGAGGTACTTATAGGACCATACCCTAAAATAATTCTTGATAGCCTGTCTACAAAATGGATCCTTACCCTAAACAACTTGTAACAGGCTACCCCTTTATTTTGACAGAGTCAATCATTTTCTTGCAAGACAATTTAACAGCCCCCCATCTTTTGCCTTTTACGCCCCTGACTCCTTCTCTGCCCTGAACACTCTTTGGTTTTACCTGAATCTGCGTGTCCTAAATTGCTATTCCTAAGACACCACTTTAAATCTTTTCTTACTTGTAGTCTTCTGCATTTTCTTAGTGGACATTACTTGGTGTCAAAAGTGGGATAAAGAGCACCCTGCCCCCTCTCCAGCATTGCCACAAATTTGAGTAATATACCTACAAGAGTCCAATGTACTCTGTCATCTGCTAGATGGTTTTGGATCATAACAGTGAGTCCTCCTGTGCCCAAACCTCCTGTCTTGGTAGAGCTTCTAGTTGATTTGTGTCTCCTCTGTTGTCAGCTTGTGTTTGCAGGACTTTGTTCCTCATTTTGTTTTGGTGAGTATTACACTTGGAATAATGGGAAGTTCACTCTCTAAGGCTAAGAGTTGCAAAGAAGCCTCCTTCTGCATCTCCTGCTGGCTTTATGTATACAAACTATGGCTCTCATCTTGCAAGTATTTATCTTGCTGGATTATGACTATCCAGGATGAATTGCGATTAAGTTGACCTACTTCAGTCTCATTTGAAAATCCTAGATTAGTTATCTGCATGCTCAGTTGAAGAAAATCTATAGAACAAGACAATAAGAATGGGAAACATATTTTATTCGGTATTATATTTGAGTCTTCCCAACATAATAATCAATCCTTATTGCTTCTCTCAAAGAAACTTAAAATTATCTCAAAGGATATCCAAATTTGAAAGATCCACTGAGGTTTCTGAGAACTGACTTTTTGACTCCCTCTCTTCCTGTTCTTCTGTCAGCCACAATGATCTCTTCCTAGCTATTCACGTATTTTCTGAACTTTATTTTCTGATGTCGATATATATCCCTTGCTGAAGGCTAGGCATAATGCATCCCTGTATCAACAACTTAAAAAAAAAACCACAGGTATAATATCATTGGATTTTAACTAATCTATGAATTTAAGTCACATATTACAGGTCATTGCAAAACTGGAAATGCACCTCTACAGGCAATTCAAATTACATTCATTACTTTTTATAGATCCCAGACCCTATTTTATTTATTTCAAAAGTTTTGTGACATTGCTGGGAACTCTTAACTAGATCATCTTCAATTGCTAAGACTAAAAGGAGAAAAAAAAGAAAAAAGAGGAAAAGTGGTTTTTGAAAACTCAAACTGCTAAAAGGACATTTTCTCCCAAGCAGCCACATTAAAATTGCTTTTTAAGGGTAAAAACAGATCTTCAAAGTCTTCTCCATAAATGATAAGAGACTTTAGCCATCTGTGTGACTAGACTTTATTTATTGTAGCTATTATTTATAAACTAGGGAGTTTTGTGTTGTACTTGATACATGACTAAAGTTTCAGAATGAAACTATGAGATCCCTGTCTATGTCTATGTATGTACATTACAGATACAGTATCTTTCTACCTTCAGATGGTATTGCCAAACTTGATTTGTAAAGGTACCTTATTGAATTGGCTTAAACAAACAACTGAATATATAAAATTATCTGATATATAGTAGATACTATCCCAAATGGATTTCAGTTACTTGTGATCTGGGAAAATATTTGGCATTAAATCTAGATAAAAGTTGTTTGTTTGATTAACATGGGCATGTCTTTGCAACTTATGAACATTAAGTATAACATTAAGTATAATGCTTTTATGGTATCTAGTTTGACTACCAATTTTGTTAGCAAGAACAATCACTTGGTATAATGAGAAATTTTCACAAGTAAATTAAATATAAAATGGATAAGTGTTTTTAGGTGAATTCTATAAGAATAATTACGTTTCATTGCATGCCTTCTTAAAAGTATCATAGTTTCCTCTAATCTTTTAGTAATGTGAAACTTTGGAGTTTTGCTAAGTTAAATGATGAGCATTTGACTGTCTTGATGTTTTCCAAACAAATAAAATACTGAAACATTAATTGATAAACAAGTCTAAGTTTGCCTGCTTTTTCTTATGACACACACACAGAAAACACTAAAGATGTTTGGATAGAATAGAAACATATTTTTTACTACATTGAAAAAAAAATATCTGCTAGGAGAATATATATGTTTCTACAAATTATAAACTGTATTCATAATTTTACCAACTAAAAAATAATGGTAAAACATAGTTTACACTTGCCACTTACTAGTTTTCACTAAAAAATTAAGGTTGCTGAGGGATAAGAACTTTAATTAGTGTGTGTACTTAACACACCTAAAATTAATAAGGAAAAGATCTTCATATGAATTTTAAAGGTATAAGAAATGGAAATACGTTTTATTAAGGAAAAAAATGATTTTGTCTTAAGGCTGGTTATTTCTAAATGGGAAAGCAAATTAAGGACAAATAAAATGGAAGTAGAAAGTCATAAAATGTTTGTGTAGAAAAGCATCTTTAAAAATGAATTGTGGGAAAAAATAGTTGCCAACGAAACAACGGACAAAGGATTAACCTCCAAAATATACAAGCAGCTCATGCAGCTTAATACCAAAAAAGTAAATAACCCAATCCACAAATGGGCAGAAGACCTAAATAGACATTTCTCCAAAGAAGACATACAGAGGGCTAACAAACACATGAAAAGATGCTCAACATCACTAATCATCAGAGAAATTCAAGTCAAAGCCACAATGAGGTATCACCTCACACCGATCAGAATGGCCACCATCAAAAAATCTGGAAACAACAAATGTTGGAGAGGGTGTGGAGAAAAGGGAATTCTCCTACACTGTTGGTGGGAATGTAAGTTGGTACAGCCACTATGGAAAACAGTTTGGAGGTTCCTTCAAAAACTACAAATAGAACTACCATATGATCCAGTAATCCCACTACTGGGCATATACCCAGAGAAAACCATAATCCCAAAAAAACCATGTATCATAATGTTTATTGCAACACCATTTACAATAGCTAGAACATGGAAGCAACCTAAATGCCCATCAACAAATGAATGGATAAAGAAGATGTGGCATATATATACAATGGAATATTACTCAGCTATAAAAAGGGATGAGATGGAGCTACATGTAATGAGGTGGATAGACCTAGAGTCTGTCATACAGAGTGAAGTAAGTCAGAAAGAGAAAGACAAATATTGTATGCTAACTCACATATATGGAATCTAAAAATGGTACTGATGAACTCAGTGACAAGAACAAGGACGCAGATGCAGAGAATGGACTGGAGAACTCGAGGTTTGGGGGGGCGGGGTGTGAAGGGGAAGCTGAGACGAAGCGAGAGAGTAGCATAGACATATATATATACTACCAACTGTAAAATAGATAGTCAGTGGGAAGTTGTTGTATAACAAAGGGAGTTCAACTCGAGGATGGATGATGCCTTAGAGGACTGGGACGGGGAGGGTGGGGGGGAGTCGAGGGAGGGAGGGAATACGGGGATATGTGTATAAATAGAGATGATTGAACTTGGTGTATCTCAAAAAAATAAATAAATAAATAAATAAAATTGGAAAAAAATGAATTGTATATGCTGGTAAAACTAGCTAAAATGGAAATAAATTTAACCAAATGAGTTTTAATATCAAAAGTTGGTTGGTAAAATATTGGAATTCAGTTTACCTGCATTAAAAGATCAATTTTTTTTTAACTGGTCTGTCCTTGATAATGACATTATGAAAGGTTTTCTTTCCCTTTAAGTAATCTGTCAGGAAGAAAACAAGATCTATTGACTTGTCAAAATGATCACTTACATTCAATGTTGTCTTCATCAGGTCTTTGATTACTTAAATAAACCTATTATATAACCTTCTAATTTGCCTATAAAGTCTTTAATTGTCATCTTGCTTAAATGAATAGCAAATTATTGTCTCACAATGACCAACAAGACTATTTGAATATTTTTTTAAGAAAAAAAACTTTTTTTGTTTTTAACAAAATTTAAAAATCAAATTCTAAATGAAGTCTTTTTGACAGAACGAACTTTGAGATGTGAAATATTTCAGATGGCCCCTGAAATATCTCAAAGATTTGTTTTATCTCCATATCAAAAGGGAGAGGCTAAACTAATTAGTCTGATTTGATATGTTAAATTACATTGGAAACATTGTTAAATGAGTAATACTAAACCTTCTTTCTGCTGAGTCTGCTTAGGTATCTGTTGTAAGAGTTTTACAACCTATGTAAAATTCTTGGAAATCTGATATGTCCTGATATAATGTTATCAGTCACAATTCTTGTATTCATAATGAAATGTGTGTCACAGAAATAACCAAATTTCCTTGTCAATTCCATTAAAATGAACTCTCCTGTCTTCAATGAGGGGGACTTTAAATCTTTTGTCATTTACTGAGAGCTGAATATTTTATTCTGATGCTTTGGAAAATATATTTCAGCTTCAGAGTGACTCATGGAAGGGATTCTGACACTTGCTTTAGAGTACATGTTTCTGAGAAACTTTCAGATCACACCATTGAGCTTGGTAAGAAATTAGAGAACTCTAAGGAAGAAACTGATGCCTTCATAAAGCTGCTGAAAAAAAAAGATCAAGATCAAGAATTAAATACATGGGAGTGAATGCATTGCTGAGGATGATTGCAACGTATATGACTTTTTGTTTAAACATTGCCCATTCTTTTATGGTTTTCTCCTCCAGATTAAAGGAAACCTCTTCCCTCAAGGTGTCTATGATTTTCAGCAATTTTATATAGTATACATTTGTAAGCAAAGATGAAACATGTATTCTTTTTCTCCCTACATGATCTCTCTAGAATTCAGAAACTTTTATTGAGTATTCTTGTATTCATGACAATATAGATTTTTTAAATAAATTCAAAAGAATCTGCTCTCTTCAGAACAGGACGCAACTGGGAAAAAATTGGTTTATTACCAAGGCTTTGACTGGAATATCATATTTAAGAGTATGCATAAACTCAGATATTTCTGGGGGCTTGAAGGAACTAAGACTGACTTTATGGAGCCAAAAGTTCCTTGGGAAAATAGTCTGATACCTTGCTTACAGGGTTCCCAGAAACCTAACCAGGTGAGTACGAAAGATCATTTCCTAGCAAGTGCAGGTAGCTCAAGATATTTGGGGGATCTCAAAAAGAGAGGGATTCACTGAAATCTATAGGAATTGCAGGAGAAGTCTGATGGCAATTACATAGATAGGATTTCCTGGGCTCAAGAGACTTTTAAAAGTTCAATCTGGGATTCCTAATGAAAAGTTCCAGAAAAGCGGATTGAAAAGAGCTTATGATCAGTTGCTAATTTTCTTACACTTAGGTAAAAAACCAGGACAAGTTCATTGAAAGCATACTTATTTTGAAAAAAAATTAGTCTTAATTTGGCTGTATTTGGAAGAAATGAGGTGATTTTAAGGGGAAAAATTATTTGTCAGTATTATACTTCTGTGAATATTAGATCATAGTGCTGTTATTTGCCTGTAGTTTTGGTGTTTACCTGTAAACTGGACTAGATCCCAAATTCTAGTTTCCTTCAGTATCTGGCTCTGACTCTCCAAACTGCTATTTCCAGCTTTTCCACATCCTTTTGAATTGAAATCTTAGAGAACTTAGGCTGCCCTTTTCCCTGAAGCCATGCATGCTAAAAGTGGTCTTTATATATCTCAGAGAAATCACCATAACAGCTCATAAGTAGACAATCTTCAGGCCTGTTGCTCTATGCATCACTCAAAAATTTACTTAAGTATCTGATGACATTATCAGAGACCTTTCAAACTGCAAAAAGAGGCTTTGACCCTGACGTCTAGAAATCTTCTTCAGCTGGCTCCCCTCTGAACTTGGTGCCTTAGTATGTTCAATCTTGCAACTGATCATTGTTCTAATTTGTTCTTTGTCGTGTATCTCTCATTGTTATATTATGACAATCTTATTGGGAAAAATGATAGCTTAACATGTGGTAGTGGTTGATCACGCCTGTAAGATTCTTCCTAATGAAGATCCACGAATTCTACCTCTATTGAACACTGCTTAAGACTCACACCTAGGCAATTCCTTGTTGGTCAAATGTAGTCATAAGCTCTCTAACAGTGTGCTTCCTGCACAACCACCTCTTTTCCTCTTGCATGGGACATGATTTTCTGGGAATAAGTCTTCCCAGCACTGAAGAAGTCAATGCTGTTTGCCAAGTAAACAAATGGTTGATCTTCAAAGGTTTCCCAAAGTAGATCTGGATCAAAAAGGAAAAATGTGAAAGGAAAATCAAAATGGAGTCGGTGTTGATAAGACAGCTCCCTAAATGGATCTGGGAGTCCACTGAAAACTGTGACTTATGCACCCTCAGCCCAAATGGAATTTGACGTTAGATCAGTTAGTGTCTTAACACCAGGCATCCAAACTTCTGCCCAGCATTTCAGAAACTCAAGGTACTTACTGAATGCTTACACTAAAATAACTCATGAGTATGTATCTACTTATTGGATGCTTACTTACCCTAAATAAATCATGAAAACCTATCTCCTTAAAAACAAGTATGTCCTTTCCTGTGTCAGAGTCAATCATAATTCTTGCCAGACAACCTTAACAGCCTCATAGATTCTATCTACATAAGCCTCTGAAACGTTCTCTTTCTAGGAACTCTCTTTTGGTTTTATGCAAATCTGTGGCTCCTGAACTGTAATTCCTAAGACCCTAAAAAATCATTTTGCTATTTTCAGCCTTCTGAGTTTCCTTAGTCGATATATATTCTGCTCCCCTTTCTCTGCTTAACCTATATGAGTGTGGCCCTCACCCTGTAAGGTGTATATCACCTGGGAAGCTTACAAGGCTACAGATTCTGAATTATATGGGGGTGGGTCTCAAGAATTTGCTTTTCTAAAAAGCTCTCTGCTGCTGGTCCCCAGATCCAACTTTGAGTATAGCAACTGTCTCAAAGCTCTATGACTCATGGGCAGGGTTACCTCTTAAGAAAATAGTGTGCCCATAATTTCCTTTTTACTTTCTTCTGGGGGGTTCAGAAATATGCTTGGGGTCCCCTGGACTTAGAGAGGGAATAAGAGAAGGGATTTCTGACTTAGGAGATAAACAGGCTCCAGTGCTCCTGTAGCCTCAATGGCCATAGAGAGATGACCTTGAGGGGATTACTTCAAAGAGGAAGAGACAATGGATTCTGGACCATTACAAATTATGCTCTCATCAGACTGCAGAGAAGACTGTGATATGACCACCCTATATGAACAGTGGTTTTGTGGAATTGCAAAAATATCCTCTACCAATATTTGGGACAAGCAGACCAATGAAGGCTCTAATTGCTCAGAGAAGAGGTGCGAGATGGACAGAGGTGTGGTGCATGTGGCCCTGGAACATTAGTCTGGAACTTTAGATGACTGGTGGCACCCAAGACGTGTCAGCTCCCCACAAGCATCTCCAGAGTTACTTGGAAAATGGAGAAACTTTACTGCTTTCACATTGACTGGAGGCTTAGACATAGTCAGTTCAGTCTTAAGAAAAATGATGGCTCTCCTGGGGCCAGAGGACTTGGGAACACGCAGGTAAAATGTGGCAAGATTTGAAGTCATGACCCATGTTCATTCTCATTTTCTCTTAAGAAATAAGTGTCCAGTTATCAGCTGTGACATGGCTTGCCCAATGCAGAATATCAGCTGCATGTCACAGCCTCCCTCACAGCTTGTAGTGGCCCTATGATCAAGCTCTGGCCAATGGAACAGAAATGGAAATAAGACAGGCAATGCTTAGATACTGTCTTTCAAAGAGAAAGGCGTGCCTTTCCCTTCCCCCTCCTTGCCCTGCCATTAAATGGAAGGTGGATGTGGCAAGGAGCCATCTGGGACCCCACAAACACCATGAGGCACAGAAGAACGACAAGATAGAAGGAGCTTGGGTCCCTGACGAAGTGGAGTCACCACGTCAACCCACTGCCTGCAACTGGATGCACAACAGAAATGAACTGCAGTCTTGTTTTAGCCACTGTTTCTGTGGGAGTCTCTGTGACTTAAAAATAGTCAATTCTGGAAATCTTTCGAGACTGAAAGGACAGGTATTATCATTTCAGGAAGGATGGCACCAAACTCTTGATCATCTCTGTATCTTGCTGTCAGTGAATATTAAGTTCTGTAAGGATGCAGCACGATGGAAAACAAACAAAAAATCTGTCCTACTCGAGTTTGCATTTAGTGTTATTTGACTAAATCTTTATAGACATGCCCCCCCACCCCTTTCCAGTCAGGGAAATATTATCTGCTTTTTAGAGATGAGGAGATCAAGATTAATCGATTTCCAGTACATTTCCTGGAATCACACAGCTGGTGGGTAGTGCTTTCGGGATTGAAGTTTACCTCATGCCAAAACCAGACCCTCACCACTAAGCCAGTGGTTTGCAAATTGTGCTTGGCGGAACCCCAGGGGTCCCCAGAGGTCTGTCAGGGGGTGTGATGGAAGGAGCGTTGTGACTAAGAGGGATGAAGGATCAGGTTTTTCCCATGAGCCTAAGAAATACCTTGGATTAGCTCAGAGAGACATCTAAGGAGACTTCAAGGTCATGGATGGAGGACAACCAGCTCTTAGGTGAACCAATAGTGAAGGGAAGGAGGACAAAGGCCAAGGCCCAGCAGGTCCCCAAAACAGATGGTGCCCGAGACCAGAGGCCCCAGACACTTGTGCTCCTGACACTCTCGGGGGACCTCGGGCTCACACCCCCTCTCTGGGAATGCGGGAGGAGTGCCTCAACATGCAAACCCAACTGTAGACAAACAGTGTATTGCATAGTACAAACATGTCTGAGTTCCCGTTTGGAGATTCCTATCACATACACACGTGTGCACGCACACACACTTCAAAGATGAGTGACTAATAAAGAAACACAGCACAGTGTTCACCTGGGATTTCCCTACGTGACAGAGTTCTGGGGAATAATTTCCACGCCCTTCTCTACGTGTTCTGGGTTTTCATATGGTCCTTGATGGGGATATCAGACACGGGAATGAAACCCGAAAAAGAATCAATAATTTATTTAAAAAGGGCAATCATTTGGGATATTTTTCAATGATCCTTTTGATGTTTTCTGAGTTGTCACATGTTCTGCAATGAGTATTTCACAAACAAGAAAACTCTAACACGGGAAAGGTTTTTTGCGTGTTTATTTTGTGGTTATTTTTTAAGGGGCAAAAAAGGAATTTCTGTAACTAGGTTGTTCAAATAGATCTAATGAATCCTGTTACCAGGAATGGTCATCTGTCCATTTCCAATCTGAGGACAGAACACTGTTGTCCCCACAAACATTTCGCAAGTGGGGGAGGAGATCTTTGCAGGATAAATGGGCAGCAGCTCCCGTGAAAGCCTAGCATCCTGGACAGGCGGCGGCTCTGGACCCACCCCCCACATCCCGCTCTCCCAGGCAGGTAATCCCTGATGCTCCCACACGGGGGGCAGAGGGCCCCCTTCCCCAGGGTGGATCTAGGCATGGGCCTGGGGTCTGTGAAGATGAGGCAGCAGGGAGGCGTGAGGACTTGTGTCCCGATGCTGGGACGGTTCTGCACCTTCTGAAGACCCGTCCTCTCTCTGGGTCTCACTTTTGATCCTGCTAAGGGAGGGACATACCACCAGTGTTTCAGGGATCTTTTTGGGTTTTGATACCTTGGGATTCCGATTTGAGCCAGCTGTGCACCCCATACAGCTGTGCATCCAGCATTAGGGTCAGAACTCCCCCTCAGCGCCGTAAGCTGCATCTTCTTGCTTGGCCCAGGGCACCACTCTCAGAGAGCCAGGCAAACAGAATGAGCACACTGGGTCCTTCTGGGCAGAGGCTGCTGGGTTTCCTGGGCTCCACTGTCCCTCCAGGGCTCCTGGCCAAGCAGACAGGAGGTGAATCTGTCCAGCAACGGAAAAGACAGACTGCTCAGAAACAGAGCCAGCCCTCCAACCTGGCCACATAGGTGCTATTTCTCCAGGAATAATTTGGGGAGAAAATGTTTAATTTAAAAGAAATGGTTGCATCGGCCCTGAGGAAACTAAGGTTTGCAGCTGCTGATGTCCTCTGTCCCCAGGCTTGTCCGAAGTCCTTTCCGCTGGCCCCAGGATGGGACTCCGCTCAGCTCCCTCCCCTCCACCCCTCCTCCCCTCCTCTGCCTCTTTTCTCTCTCTCTTACCTTCTCTTCCCCTCCCCACCACCCCAGCAGCCCACCCTTTCTCTTCTGAACTCTGAGGTGAGGGGGCAGAGGTTAAAGGTAAACAGTCCTGTTCACTGAAGTCTCCAGCTTTGAACTGAGTCTCTCCTGGAGGCTTTCATGCAGAAGCTCTGTCCGCTGCCCCCAGGGACACAGCTGTAGCTTGTAGGGACCCAGAGAGCATGGCATGTGGATAGGGTGACACGTCTGGAACTTCTCTTATGAGCTCAGCACCTTCATACTTTATGTGCCCTGAGCCATTCAACAGGTTGGACAGAGATGGGAATCAAGGCTCAGAGAGGTTCAGTCATTTGCTTGTCACCACACAGCACTGACAAGGGGCTGAAATCAATCCTCCTCCAGGACCCTGAGGGTGAGCCCACCCTTGTCCCCACTAGGAGTCCTTGCCAGGTTTATGGTGGAAACACCCACCATGTGTCCACCTGGCCGGGGCTGAAAAGACCACTCTACCCTCCTTTGATCTTTATACCAATCCTTAACAGGGCCACCTAGGCTCCAGCACTGCTCCTGCTACCTGCGGTGGCCTCTCTCATTGAACCTTCACTGCGACCAGGCACCACCACAGGAGAGCCTCCCTAAGGTCACACACTTGTCATCAAGAGGCTGGGAGAGGTGCTGTGTCCTCTGACTCAGTCCAGGGCTCCTTCCTGGGGTTCTACTTGGGATCACAGAAGAGAGGACATAGCAGAAAAAGAGCCCCTGTTCCCTAGTCCCCTCTGAGGGTATCTGATCCCTGAGCCGGAGAGGGGATGGGTTCTCACTGGATGTCACCTCACACCCATCACCAGCTTCCCCACCTCGGAGCCAGGCAACCCAGGCTTCTCACCCTCGCTCTTCCACTTGCTTGCTGTGTGACCTTGGAAAAGCCCCTTCCCCTCTCTGTGCCTAGTTTCTCCATTGGGTAAATTGATAACAATGTCAGTACTTGCTCAAAATGTGAGAGGGAGAAGGTTCTGTGTATGTTAGGAGCCCCTGCGAGGTTGCAAAGCAGCCAGGGCAGAAAGAAAAGAGACCACTTGGGGACAGTGGGTGGTGGTTGGGACATCACCTGACCATGGAACTTAAAGGAGCTTTGCTTTTCAGAGATGAGGGCAGAGGGACTATCTCCCCTCCTGGCTCTGGGGATCCTGGTGGCTGCGCTCTGCTCCAGTGTCCACTGCCTCCCAGAGGATGGAACCAAGGAGGACCAGTGCAAAGCGGTGCCTGTGTACGACCACACATTAGCCTCCAGCAACATCGACTTTGCCTTCAGCCTCTACAAGCAGTTGGCTTTGAAGACCCCCAATAAGAATGTCATCTTCTCCCCACTGAGCATCTCCATGGCCTTGGCCTTCCTGTCCCTGGGGGCCCGTGGACCCACCCTGACGGAGATCCTGGAAGGCCTCAAGTTCAACCTCACAGAGACCCCCGAGACAGAGATCCACAAGGGCTTCCAGCACCTCCTGCAGACGCTCAGCCGCCCCAGCAATCAGCTGCAGCTGAGCATGGGCAATGCCATGTTCGTCCAGGAGAATCTAAAGCTGCTAGAAAAGTTCATAGAAGATGCCCGGACGCTGTACGCCTCCGAGGCCTTCTCTGTCAACTTCCTGGATTCTGACGCTGCCAAGAAGTTCATCAATGATTATGTGAAGAATAAAACCCAGGGGAAAATTGAGGAGCTGTTCAATGAAATTGATGCCCTCACAAGTTTAATACTGGTGAATTATATCTTCTTTAAAGGTGGGTGCCTAGATTGGGGATCAGAAGGAAACATAGCTTTTTTCTGAGGCTTCAGGGCTATTTCCTTCCTGGCTCAGCCAATAGTGCCATTAGGCAAAATATTATAGAGGAGGCTGCCCCCAGCTGAGGGGGCTTGGGCACTAAGGCCCTGCTCACCATAGGTTTTGCCTGTCTTGGGGTTTTCTAAACTCCAATCATCATTGCACGACACACGTGCAGGGGAGCCACTAGCACTTTGTCTGAGGCAGAGGGAGAATTTTATTCTGACTTCAACTTGCCCGGCTGCCAGGAGGAAGGAGATGTCCATTCATATCACTCTTGTGTGACCAAGAACTGTATCGTCCTTCCTGATGAGGTGGTTTTAGACCCACTCTGGAAGGACGCGGCTGTGTACGCCGTGGGCCATTTCTGACCTGGGCTCTGTCCCTTCTGGGGCACTTGGTCTCTGGAGGTTCCTGGTGAGGCTGCTGGCCATCTTCATAGTGAGACAGGCTCTGAAGAGCCCACACATCCCATGGGTCTTCATTTGTGCGCGTCTATCATCTTGATGGTGGGTTTGGCAAGGCCAGCATCAGGGAAAATCCTCCGCAGAAGGGAACCTCCTAGAGAGGACTTTCTGCCAGCTTCTAGTTGGTCTGATGCCCAATTGCAGTGATAGGAATTCAGCATTGCAAACCTCAGCCTGGAAATTCATAAGGGGCTGAACGAAGGCAGGTAGATTTTGTACAGGGAGCCAGCAGAGCAAAGAGGGACCCAAAGATGGATCAGCAAGTCAGGAAGTGGCCAGGGGCCTAAGAGACACTAGTTGTGGGGACAAGTTAGCCCTGAGCTAGGGGCTCCTGGCAGAGCCCAGGGCAAGGCCTCCGGGGCCACTGTTTTCACCTGTAAATGAAGGCCTGTGACTGAATTTCTCTGAAAAATGCGTCGAGGCCTGTCCTGCTATGCTTGTTCTTTGAGTTTCCTGTGTTCTCTTCTCCTACCACCCTACCCATCTTAGGACGTTGTCCACCAAAATCTCCTCCCCAGGGACACTCCGGCCAGCCGACCTTTCCCTCTGCTCCTGCCTCAAACCGTGGGGACACAGGCAGGGGTAGAAAACAAAGCGGGGAGGTGGTGGGGTATGGAACACACTTCATGCAGCCTCAGAGCTCTCATCTCCCCAAGAAGCTCCCCCCACACAGAGTGCTACATCCTCCTGGGGGGAGACCACGGCGCTCTCCTGTGTTGACCCCGCCCTGCTTTCCTCTCCCCCTATGGCTTCTGCTCCATCCGTGCTCAGAAGGCTGTGGGGACATGTGTCCTCCCTGCAAAGCCAACGACTAAACACTGGTCTCTAACACTGTTCCCTTTAAGGACCAGGAGGTCCCATTTCTCCCCAGGCTCAGCCTCACCCCCGTGTCTCCCTTGCCCACCACAATCCTGTTGGTTTTTTTTTTCTTTTCTTTTTTTTTGCAAAAGGTTTTTAATTTTTTTTAAAGCTCTTTATTGGAATATAATTGCTTTACACCGTTGTGCCAGTTTTTGAGGTATACCAAAGTGAATCAGCTGTATTTATACATATATTCCCATATCCTCTCCCTCCCATGACTCCCTCCCACCCTCCCTATCCCATCCCTCTAAGTCATCACCCATCATCCAGTTGCTCTTGTGCTATGCAGCAGCTTCCCACTAGCTATCTATTTTACAGTTGGTAGTGTATATATGTCAATACTACTCTCTCGCTTCATCCCAGCTTCCCCTTCGCAGCCCCCCCCACACCGCTCCTGCTGGTTTTTTTTTTTTTTTTTATAAATTTATTTATTTATCTATTTATTAGCTGTGTTGGGTCTTCGTTGCTGCACACGGGCTTTCTCTAGTTGTGGCGAGTGGGGGCTACTCCTCATTGTGGTGCACCGGCTCCTCATTGCCATGGCTTCTCTTGTGGCGGAGCAGGGGCTGTAGGCACGCAGGCTTAAGCAGTTGTGGCACATGGGCTCAGTAGGTGTGGCTCACGGGCTCTAGAGCGCAGGCTCAGTCGTTGTGACACATGGGCTTAGTTGCTCCGTGGCATGTGGGATCTTCCTGGGGCAGGGATCGAACCAGTGTCCCCTGCATTGGCAGGCGGACTCTCAACCACTGCGCCACCAGGGAAGCCCTCCTGCTGGTTTTTAATGTAGCACAACTAACTAGGTTTGTTTCATGACCCCTTCTCAATCCAGACCTGGGGGGATGCCCTCTGTCCCAGATGTAGGTGCAAACCTAGCAGGGCCATCCCTAGAGGCACGTGGGGGGCTGCTGGTGTGGGGAGGGTCTCCCCTGCTCAGGTAACACTGCAGAGGAGGGAGTGGCTGGGAGCCCTTGCACCGCGGGACTCCTCACCTGTCCCTCTGCCTCCAGCCCAGTGGAAGACTCCCTTTAATCCCAAAACTACCTATAAGTCAGAGTTCCGCGTGAGCGAGAACGAGACGGTGGAGGTGCCCATGATGACCATGGGCCTGAAGACGCCTTACTTCCGGGACGAGCAGCTGGGCTGCACCGTGGTGGAGCTCCTGTACACCAGTAATGACAGCGCGCTCTTCATCCTCCCTGACGAGGGCAGAATGCAAGACCTGGAAGCCAAGCTGCTCCCAGAGACGCTGAGGAGGTGGAGAGACTCACTGCAGCCCAGGTGAGTGTCCCCAGGACCCAGTGCTGTGGGTCACCTGCCTTCTCGGCCCTTCCCCCTCCTCCTGGACTCCCGACCCCCAGCAACAGGGCCTCAGTCACGTCCAGGGGTGGGGGCCGAGGTGGGAGAGCCTGTCCAGGGATGACCTTACCCTTGGCTGCCTGCATGGCTCTGGGCCTGAAAGGCTCCTTCTCTAAGATGATGACATGGGAGGGGGCAGGGCTGCGGGCTCCTCTGACACAAAGATGCGCTGAGTCCAGAGGACCCTCACACAACCCCCAGCACCCACGCTGCTCTCCCCGTGGCTCCACCTCTTGAAGGAGGTGGGGGAGATGGAACTGGGGTCAGGTGAGGGCTCAGGAGAGACAGGTCCGGAGTCAGCTTTGCACTGTCTTTCCATTACACGCACTCATTGATTCAATCATGCATTGGACACAGGTTGATTAGAATAACTGAGTACATGATCCAGGGACTAATTTAGACTCTGAGCACAGGTCAGCAAATAAAACACTAAAACCCCCATCTTCATGACACTTATATTGTAATTGGGGGAGAGAGATAAGAAATAAAGTAAATGACTTGGTAGGTTGTGAGGTGAGAAATGGGGAGGTGAGTAATAACAAAGAAAAAAGATAAAGAAAATTGTAGCTGGAGGTAGTTTGTGATTGTAAATAGAGGGGCCATTAGGTGAGGTTTGAGGTAAGGGATTGAACCTTGAGGATGTGTTGGGAGAAGCATTCTTGGCTGAGGGAACAGCCAGTGCAAAGCCTCTAAGGCAGGAGTGAGACTGCTGTGACTGAGGATTAGTGACACCAGAGCAGCAGAGCAGAAGGAGTGAGAGGGAAAGCTGGGAGAGGTCAGGGTCCCTGGGGAGATTCAGGTCCCTTGGGGCCTTGCAGACCCCTTGACACACCCCCCGTCCAAGGGAAATGGAGACTCATCACAAGGTTTTGGCCAGAGAGTGAGTGACCTGAGTAATATTTTCAAAGGATCACCCAGGTTGTCTAGTGGAGACAGACCACAGAGGCCAAGCACGGAGGCAGGGAGGCCTGCCCAGAGCCCAGTGCACTCATCCAGGGGGAGCCGCTGGGGGTGGACCAGGAGGATCCGGCACATGTGGGAAGGGGTCGGCTTCTGGATAAACTGAGGGCAGACACACAGGCCAGGGTGTGGAATTCAGGAGACCAGTAAGGAGGCTGACAGCAGAGGGAGAGGTAGTGCTGGGGGCAGTGTCTGCAGGGGACATATAGGGAGGGTGTGTGGGCAGCTGTGCAGGGAGCAGGGGAGCCCCAGACCCAGAGTCCCACTCCCAGGCCCCCACTCCCCCGGCCACTCCGTGTGCTTCTCTGGGGCTCAGCTCCCTACTGAGAGGGAAGGGTGTCCTTGACCCACTGTCCTGAGTAGGAGGTTCTGCAGATCCAAGTGGGGAATGGGTGTGGAAGGTACTTTATAAACTGCCAAGGATAAGACATCCTAGATGTGACCTTGAGGCTGCAGCCCCTTCCCCATCCCTTATCCAGGGGACCAGACGCCTTGGGGATGCCTGACTCTCAGCCCCTCCTCACTGCAGTTCCCAGGAGACTCCAAGACACGGGGACCCACCCTCCCCCTGCGTGTACTCCCTGCCAACCCTTTCCTCCCTCCAAAGCCAAAGACCTACCACAGGGCGGGGGCTCAATGAATAGTTGTAAATAGACTGAATAGTCATCAAACACCTTGATTTATAAATAACTGAAGGAGCATGCATCTACACATTCTTGGTCCATGGAGGGTGCTCGGTAAGAATGCGTTGAATAAATGGGTAAGGAAGCAATGAAGGAAAGAAGGGAGGCAGGCAGGGAGGGAGAAGGTTGGGCTATGGGGACGAATAGATACCTCCCTGCTTCCAGTGGACTCAGAGTTTAGTGGCATCCACAGCCTCTTCAAATTTGGCATCTGTAAAGCAGGCACAGTAAGAAGAGTCTCATGAAAATATAGAGCAAGAGAGAGTGAAACCTGGGGGTGGGAGACAGCATCTCTTGCTCCAAGAACCTGCTGCCAGCTCTGCTCAGAAGCAGGAGCAGCCCCGCCCTCAAGGAGCTCCCTGGGAAGGCAAGATGGAAGCCTTGGATTGGTTGATTCAAGTCCCCAACGCTCCTGAGTGCAGGCACCAGCCCTCCACATCCTGCCCAAGCCCCTGCCCGGCCCCTCCCCTCCCCACGGAGCACATTCAGGCTTCCTCCACACTGTGGAGCAGCCCCTCCTTCTTCCCTCGTTCCTTCAAGGGCATCCACCTGCCCCCTGGCCTCCTCTTCACCCAGGCAGCGCCTTCCTTTCTCCAGAAGTCAGGCTGGATGCCACCTCCTGCGGGAAGCCTTCCTGGTGCCCGTGGAGCAGCCCCCCAGCACAGTCTCCCAGCAGCTGTGGAATCCCTGTTGGAGGAGGGTGTTTTCCTTGCCCTGCAGGCTTGAAGGGGAGGAGAAGAGCCAGGCATGGGCACCGCCCCAGCCCCAGCACTGATGCACTGCCTCCCAAGTTCGACTTCTACAGACCTGATCGATAATTAACAGACTAAGGAGAATTAGCCCAAAGGGTCTAGAAACTGATGAAAGGAGTACTTTTTTCCAGTGCTAAGGTGGTGGTTGGAGAGGAAACAACAGAAGACCAAGCTGTTGGGGGTGGGGAGGGGGGCATAAAGCGGACACTGAGTCAAGCATGAGTTCAAGTTTATTTTTCTCGTTTCCTAGAGACATAAATAAACTCCACCTCCCAAGGTTTTCCGTCTCCAGTGACTATAAGCTGCGAAAGATACTTTCCCAGCTGGGCATTAAGAAAGTCTTCACCCACGAGTCTGACCTGTCGGGAATCGCAGAGGACCGTAATCCATTGGTTTCCGAGGTGAATCTTTACACTTTGGACAATTCATCCTTCTTATAGGAGCTTGAATATGGTAGACAGCCATGTGTTTGGCTAATTCTGAGTTTTCAAATTCATTCAATTTCCTAGAACTCACTCACCCTCCCTGGGACTCCCCAAACCCTGGAGAGTTGGGTTACAATCATGTTGAAGTTGGCGGGGGGGGAAATGTTGTCCCACATTCCCCGCAACATAATGTGACCAGAAGTCCATCATTTGGAAAGATCTGAAATCAGCGGTGGACCCCATGCCAAGCTCTACTTTTCACTGCTTATAGAGGCAAATGGCTAAAATCTTGTACCCCCTCAGTTTTTTCATGGGTGAAAGAGGGTGATAATTCTCAGCCAGCATGCAGAGCCTAGCAGAGCCGATAAGAGGTTATAGGTACTAACAACGGCTACAAGGCCATTGGGATGAAAATACACTAAGAGCACAAGACAAGAACACCAGGGACCCTGTTCTGTGATCCTAGAAGCAGAGAAGTCAGAGTGAATGGGGGAGGCTGGGCAGCCCTGCAGTCTCCCTGCACCCACCTGCCAAGGGACCTGGTAAAGAAGGCACAGGTACCAAGGGATCCGTGTGGTCCAGGGATAGGAAGCCACATCTTACGCAAAGTAGCTGAGGGCTCAGGGACATTTCAGCTGGGGCAGGAGAGGAACAGACAGCAGTGCCTTCTTGTCTGCTGCCTCGACATGGAGGGAATGTGGACAGTTTCCTGGCAAGAAAAATGCCTTGCGTTGCTCCTCCCCCCTACGCTAAGGGGTGTTTTGGGGGCAGCACAGTCTCTGGTCTCAGACAGAGAGGGATGCAGATGAGGGAGCCCCTGCTCTTAGCCTCTCTGACCCTGGGCCCAGCACTCACAACCTCACTTTGCACATCTGTGCATCATGACGGCAAACCAGCTGACAGTTTGTTGGGAGGACAAACAAACTGAACAGGTTGACAGCACAGTGAAAGGCCAGCCGCAGGTGAATGAATGTCAGTCCCCTCAGAGGGATCTAGGCAGCTGCTCACATCCTGCCTCCCCTGTCCCAGTGGGTAATGCTCTGGTGTCCCCACAGGTGATCCACAAGGCCGTGCTTGATGTGGGCGAGGAGGGCACCGTAGCAGCTGCTGCCACTGGAATCATGATGATGACTTCATCCTTGCACGCATTAGTTGTTAGTTTTTCCAGGCCCTTTCTGATGTCCATAATTGACAAGGACACCCACAGCATCCTCTTTTTGGGGAGAATCACCAACCCCAGGCAAGCCTAGAGCTCCCCTCTGAGTTGCCAGTCCCCGTGCTATGGAGTTGGGTGCCCTGGTCCCTGAGAGCAGCCTGGGCCCTCTGCACTGAGGAGCCAGGCTGCCTGGTCCTGCCTGCTCACTCTTGGGAAGGTGACAGTGACTCTGCTGAGGGGTCCACATGCACAGGGAGTCTGTGCCCTGGGCACGAGGAGGCTCTGAGCTCTACAACAGCAATAAACCACCTTCCTTGGACTGGACTCTTTCCTGTGTGTCTCCACCCTGATCTGCCTGACTCCACACTCCTGCCCCTGCCTGGGCCCTGAGGACAAGCCCCCCCCGACCTCCCACACACACTCAGCCCACCCCAGACTCTGGGCCCCTCTGCCTCAGCCTCACCAGCAGGCCCAGGAGCTGGCTTTGTGCCTGTGATCAAGCCCACTGGACCTCAGGCCCAGGGCTGGGAGGGGCCCCCGCTGCCCGATGCCCACTTCCAGGGACTCTGTCCAGGCTGACTCCTCCCTCCCCAGGGCCCAGGATGTGCCTTTGTGCTGACCTTGCAGGGGCTCTGACCCTGACCTCTTCTGGCACAGCCCCTGGACCCCTCACTCCTGCAGCTGAGCTGGGCCTCCCCTCCAGGATCTCCCCTGCTGACCCCGGCACCCCAACCTGGGGGACTAGCTACTTCCAGCCAGGCTCCTCCACCACCTGACGAGTTCCACGTCCTCCCCTAACGGAAGATCCCCCTCAGCAACCAGAACGGGGGTCCTGGGAGAGAAAGACCAGTAAACACACACCTGTAATAGGAGAAACATACACAGCCCTTCCTCCCCCTGATGTGATGGGAGCTGCGTGATCTCCAGGGAGAAGGGCTCCAGGCGGTAACGATGACATCACCCACAGGTGAAGGGTGGAGGGATCTCTGCCAGGCAGCCTGCTAAAACCTCTGCCTGGAATAACCCATCTAGTCCTTGAGATGATCACATGCGATACTTGCTGTTACTCATCCCATTTTACCGATGAGGCAACTGAGGAACAGAGAGGCTCAGTCATTTCCCCCAAGACCACACAGCTAGAAATTATTGCAGGCAGGATGTTATCCCAACCAGATGGATGTCAAAGGAACACTCTAAACCACAGAGCCATTCTGCCCATTAAGATTTTCACAGCGGCAGCCATCATGGGACTTAAGATATAATGGGCAAGATGGATGATGAACAAAGGGACTGGAGGCTGAGAAGAGTGGACCAAACTCGGTGGGAAGTCAGGGAAGACTTCCTGGAGGAGGGAATTTCAGTACTGCCAGCAGAGGAAGAGTAAAATGTTGTGGATGAACAGAGAGGAGAAGGGTTCCAGCAGAAGAAAACGTAATGGGGACATTTTTAAGAAAGGGAAAGAAGTCAGAAGGTACTGGAGCAGAAAGCAGAGGG
Source organism: Hippopotamus amphibius kiboko (assembly GCF_030028045.1). Taxonomy (NCBI): domain Eukaryota; kingdom Metazoa; phylum Chordata; class Mammalia; order Artiodactyla; family Hippopotamidae; genus Hippopotamus; species Hippopotamus amphibius. The sequence goes on from NC_080189.1 coordinate 177,893,471, forward strand.
ACTGCAGAGAGGATGGGCCATAATAAAGCCGCTGGACCACTGAGGACCTGGTACTCAGTTTGGATTCCGGAAAGTTTCCATAGAGCCTTAGAAGGCATCAAAAGAATTTAAGCAGAGGGTTGATGTGAGCAGATTTGAATGGTAGAAAATTGACTCCAGCTACTGTGTAAAGAAATGATTCAGGGCCAAGACAGGGATGCAGGCTGGGCATCAAAGGGCATGTGGCAGAGAATGGGGCCAAAGTGGGTCCATCTGGAGCAGAAGAGTGGGGAGGCGTGGAAGGCTGGGAGGAGAGCCAATGTTTCTGTGAGTGGATGTGGGGAGATGGCGGAATAACCTGCTTTTGGGCTTGGCTCCTGGGTGATGACAAAGCATCCCCTGAGGAAGGACCCCAGCAGGAGGAGCACATTGTGGGGGGAGGGGACACCTTCAGGTTTGGACTCCAGATGCGCGGTTCCCAGGAGGCAGCCAAGGGATGTGCTCAGGGGAGTTCAGGAGAGAATCAGGGCTGGAGGGAAGCATGAGGATTCATCCCCCCAGGATGAGCAAGTGAGCACTGAGGGGAGGAGTTCCCCCAAGCTGAGTACTAAGGGTGTGAAGGGGAGGGCACCAGAAAGGACAGAGCACCAAGGAGAGGGAGCAGAGTGGGGAGGAGGGGGGAGGATGGGAGGAAAGCTGTCAACCCAGGAGCACAGGAGAGGTACCCAGGGGACAGGGGAGGGGCCTTAAGGGGTAAGAGAAGGATGAGTGGTCCATGGGATGAAGTGATCTAAAGCCACAGGGGGTGGGGCAAGGACAGGGTGAACAGAATGAGGAGAAGCCTGCCCTGGGCTGGACGAGAGGGGGGTGCAGATGACCTTTCTAGAATATAGCCTTCAGGGTGGTGTGAGCTGGGCTGGCGTTGCCTTCTGTGCTTTTAAGTTGCTGGAGCCTCGGGCCCATTTGTGTGACCTTAGGAAAGATTCAGGAGGTGGGGTGACAAACACCAGGGTTGCAATGTGGCACAACTCCTAAGGGACAGTTAATAGCGATGTCTTGATCCTCCCCTAATAAGTTTTATTTTTGTACTTTTTAATACACAATACACTATTTGTCTACAACTTGATTTGCATGTTGAAGCACCGCTCTCGCATTCCCAGAGAGGGGGTGTGAGCCTGAGGGCCTCTGGGAGTGTGGAGAGCACAAGTGTCTGGGGGGCCTCTGGTCTCGGGCACCCTCTGTTTTGGGGGACATGCCGGGCCTTGGCCTCTGTCCTCCTGCCCTTCACCATTGGTTCACCCTAAGAGCTGGTTGTCCTCCATCCCTGACCTCAAAGTCTGCTTAGATTCTCTGAGCTAATTCCACGTATTTCTTGGGCTCATGGGAAAAACCTGCCCCTTCATCTCTCATAGTCAAAAGCTGCCATCCTTGACAACCCCTGACAGAACTCTGGGCACCACCGGGGGTTCCACTGAGCACTGTTTGGAAACCACTGTGTTAGTGGTGAGGGTATGGCTTTGGCATGAGGTAAACCTGAATTCTGAAGGTACTACTCACCAGCTGTGAGACCTCAAGCAATTTATGGGAAATCCCTAAACCTTCACTCCTCTTCTCTACAATGCTGATAATAACATTTCCTCCCAGGCTCTATAAAGTTTAAGTGATATAATACCAACTGTAAGCTCTAGTAGGACAGGATGTTTTTGTTTGTTTTATATAGAGGTGCATCCTTAGAGTACTTAGTAAATACTTATTAACTGTAAAGCACTGAGTTGACTGAGAAGAGTTTGGTCCCATTCTTCCTGAAATGATAGTTTATATCCTTTCAACTCCAAATATTTCCAAGATTGATTGCATATTTCAAAATTGCACAGAATCCCAAAGAAACAGTGGCTAAAACAAGACGGCGGTTTATTTCTCTCTCATGTAGGTCCAGATGTAGGTAGTGGGTTGTTGACATTGTGGCTCCATTTTGTCAGGACCTAGGCTCCTTCTGTCTTGTTGCTCTGCCATGTGTTATGTTTGTTTGCCAGATGGCTCATTGCTGGGTCCAACTTCTATCTAATTGGAAGGGCAAGGGTGGAAGGGAAAGGCATAGCCTCTTCTTTGAAAGAAGTGTTCTAAATGTTGCCTTTGTTGTTTCTACTTGTGTTCCATTGGCCAGAGCTTGGGCATATGGCCACACCTAGCTGCTAGGAAGGTTTGCGGTACAGCCAATATTCTACATTGGGTGCCATATCCCATCTAAATATTCTGAGGTTTTATCTCCAGAGAAAATGAGAATGGACATTGAGCACTCAGCCTGAGACTACTACTCTTGCTCCAACATTCTACCTGATTGTTCCCAAGATCTCTGGTCCCAGGACAGCCATCATTTTCCTTAAAACTGAACTGACTTGGTCTGAACCGCCAGTCAATGCGAAGGCAGAAAATTTTCTACCTTCCAAGTAGAATGAGGATGCTTCTGGGGGGCTGACATGTCCTGGGTGCCATCTGTCCCCTACTGTTCCAGCCTAATGGCTCCCCAGGGCCATAAGCACCACACCTCAGGCCATGTCTCAGCCTCTTCACTAAGCTGTTACAGCCTTCATTGGTCTGCTTTCTCCCAAGTATTGGTACAGCCTTTCTTTCTATTCCACAAGCACTGTTCATGCAATTATGGTCATGTCACAGAATTCTCCTGGCCTAAGTGAATTAGAATATGGAAAAGAAGCAAAGCTAATATCATCTAGAACTGTCCTCAAATCCACTGGCTCTTTCACTTTAAGGTAGTTCCCTCCAGGTCATCTCTCTACTGGCCATTGAGGCTACAGAGTCACTGAAGCTTGTTTATCTCCAGAGCCAGTGATCCCTTATGAATAATCTCATCTCTAAGTCCAGGAACCTTAACTGCAATTCTGAGCCCCAGAAAAGAAGCAAAAAAAGAGAAAGAAAAAGAAAGAAAGAAAAAGAAAAATGGGAGCTTACTGGGGTCTTAACAGATACCCCTGTCCAGGGAATAGAGCTTTGACACACTTGCTATACATAAATGTGGTCTGAGGACCAGCAGCAGGGAGCTTGTTAGATAGGCAAATGCTTGGGACACACCCCAGACTTACTAATAAGTCAGGGGCTTATAAAGGCAGAAGCCATGAGGCTGATAGAGCTATCTGGCAAGTATGATTGACTGTAACACAAGAAAGGAAATACCTGTCGTTAAGAGATAGACTGTCATGATTTTTTAGGGGTAAGTTTCCAATAAGTAGATAGTCACAAATTATTTTAGGGTAAGGGTAGGATATGGATCCTGATTTTGGAACATTGGGCAGGTGTTCTGAATGCCTGTGCTAAGAAAATAATTGGTCAAAATTCAGAATCCATTTGGGCTTTAACATGATGTCATACTCCTTCAGTGACCTCTGGGTTCCATTTTAGAGAGCTCTCTAAATGCTCTCTAAAAGCTCCAGCAGTACAGGCACAATTTCGATTTTCCTTTCACAGTTCCCCCTTTTGATCAAAATCTTTTATTGAAAAACATAGGAGATCAACCATTTGGTTATTTGTCCTCACGCTGAGTTTTTCACATCTTTCATTGCTAGTCCTGGAAAGACATTCCCAGAGAATCATGTTCCATGGAGGAGGAAAAGAGGTGGTTATGCAGGAGGTACATTGTTAGAGAGTTTATGGCTACATTTGAGCAAAAAGGAGCCATCTAGGGAGTGAGTCTTAAGCAAGTGTTCAATATAACTCCATGGACTTGCATGGATCTTCATTAGAAAGAATCTTATAGGAGTGATTAATCACCTCCTGAAGTCAAGCTATTATTTTACCTGTGGAGGGAGTTGTAGTACAACAATGAGAGATACAAAGCATAAGAAGTTAATAAGCAAAAAAGAGAGAACAAATTAGAACAATGATTAGTACGGCTAGTTGCAATTTTGATTGTAATACGGCGCCAAGTCCAGAGGGGAACCAGCTGAAAAATATTTCTAGATATCAGGGCTTTTTTTTTTTTCACAGTTTGAACTATCTCTGATGATGGCATTGGGTGTTTAGGTCAACTTTCTGAGTGACTCATACAGCAACAGGCACTAAGGTTGTCTATAAAAGAGCTATTGTGGTGATTTCTCTGAGGTTTATATCAAGCTGCCCAATTTTATCTTGCATGGCTTCATAAAAAAGACTGGTTTATTTCTCAGTGAGTCCTAGTCAAAACGATGTGAGAAAAGCTGGAAACAGTAGTTTGGAGAGTCAGAGCCAGCTATCGGAGGAAACTAGAGTTTGGGTTCCAGTCTAGTTTTCAGGTTAAATACCAAAACCTTAAAGACAATTAACAGCACTAGAATCTAATATCCATAAAGATAAATTGCCAAAACATTATTTTCCTCTTTAAAATCAACTTCATTTCTAACAAATGTTGCCAAATTAAGACTAATTTGTTTTCAAAATTGTCTTTTCAACAAACTTGGCCTGAATATTTACTTAAGTGTAACAAAAATAACAATTGATCGTATAAGCTCTTAAATCTGCATTGCTGGAACTTTGCATAAGGAATCTCAGATTGAACTTTTATGGAAACGATGAAAGGCAAGACAAAGACTTGCTGTCAGAATTTGCATGTAATACCTATAGTTTTAGGTGAGAGGGAGAAGGCAAAGTCATAGATCTACATCACAACTATATACTCATTTTCCGTGTTTTGACTGAAAACTTTCTATAACTGACACTCTGCCCCAATACCTTCATTTGTATTTAGCAGGAGGTGGTACTTAAGGTGATGACTTGGGCCATTTGAGGGAGTTACTCATTTTTCCTGGGTATCTTCCATGTATACAGGAGGTGTACACATTATCAAACTTCTGTTTGTTTTTCTCCTGTTAATCTCTCTTTTATTAAAGTGGGGTCTCAGCCAAGAACCAAGTAGAGTAGAGGGAAAATTATTTTTTCTTCCATATACAGGATTTGGATCTCCTCTGTGCTTCTGGCTCCCTGATTTCAGATTTGTCCTTCCTCTACATAAAGTGGCCCCAAATGCAGTTCTGCCGGAATGCATGGGGGGACTTGTCCAAGGCAGAGACCGGGTTCCCCTCCAGAATAAGAAGGCTCAGCCCACTGTAAAAGAATATGTATCTTTGCCCCAGTTACACATGGACTTTATAGGTTACCATGCACTTTCCTATACATCACTCATTCATTTATTCCTTCTTTTATGCCACAAATATTTACAAGCAAGTCCATGTGCCAGGCTTTGTCCTAGACACTGGGTATCAAGCAGGGATTGAAACAGGTAATGATCCTGATCTCATGTGACTTATCTCTCTATTTCTGGAACATTGTCCTTAATGGGAAGTTGGGATCTATAATCCAGGGGTCTTCAAATGTTTTCTGTAAAAGGCCAGATAGCAAATATTTTACATTTTGAGGGCCATTGGATCACCTCCTCCCTTCCCTTCACATTTCTCCTCCTCCTCTTTCTCCTTTTTCTTCCTCCACTTTTTTCTTCTTAGCAATTTTTTTAAAAAACATGATTTAAATATAATTTTTATAAAATAATAGATATATTTAAATATAATTCTTAGTTTATGAGATTTACAGAAACAATCTCTGGGCTAGTTTGGCCAGGGGCCTGGTTTTACTATGAAGTGGTCAGATGCACATGGAGTTTATAAATGTGAAGACGCACTTGTTCTTTTTAGCTCAGGCTCACATCAGAGATTCCAGCCACACATGGCCCATAGAGATGTGCGGTTTGGGTGAATTTCCATACTGCCTCCCCACCCCACCCACGACATTCCATCCCTCCCTCCTTGCAATTGCAGGGGGGCCCTCCCCTACTGGAACCTTCTCATTCTTCTCTCCCTTCTCTTATTCTCTCCCTTGCCCCAATAACCTCTTGGTCCTGAAAATCCTTCTGCTTCCTTCCTCCTCCAATCCCCTTCTCCTAGATCCTGGGCAGGTTGTCAGATTGTAATTCATCCATTCAGTCCCATCAGCTCCACCCTGGGTGGGGCCAGGTGGGTGCTGCTTACTCCACAGGCAGAACATCTAGTAGAGAATCCATGTCTGAATGCCTCTTCATATAGCTCTGGTTTCCGATTATGTGGAAAAAAAATCTCTGTCCCTCCTTTCATCTTAAGTATTATATTATCACCAAATCTTGGTCTGTGCCAGCCTCCTGGGAAGGGGTTTTGGGAGGAAGGAAAACTTTCAACATCTAATTTCATGACTTACCCAATGACCCCAAACTGTAAAATAGTAGAGCTTGTGGAACTTGGGAAAAACCAACTCAATGCCAAACTCAGGCTCTCTCTACTCTCCCATGCTCTTTCTTGAGAAAAAAAAAAAGAAGACTTTTCCATACTTTTGCATAAGAAAGAAAATAACAATCTTGGGAGTATAATTCTTGTATGGGTGTTGGAGTCACTGCTTTTTTTCAGAAATTAATTGTCTGGGTCTGCACAGGAAGGTCTGTGTCCTTTATGCTGGGTGGGGTGCCAGCTAAATGGGCACTCTGTCCTCATTAGTCACCACTGAATGAGAGATAATACTTTTAAAAGTTAAAAGTTGAGTGAATTTTGATCATGTTTAAATGTTGATGATAAGAAGCCTAGGTGGAAAAATTCTTGATAAGTCAGGGAAGGAAGATCTTAATCCATGGACATTAATCAAGTTGGTATTGGTCACTGATGGGGCCTTGAGCTGCAGGGGACCTTCAGGGACAACCAGTAGAGGTTTCCTGTCGCGTGAATGAGCAAGCACCTGGAGACCATTGTTCAACTGTCCTGGGAGATGCTGGGAAGTAGAGGATCCTGGGAAGATCCTGGCCCACAGGGATCCTGGAAGGAGAGCTGACTGTGACTCTCTGACTAGCCAGGCTGAGTCTGCCTATCCCTGGGGCTGAACCAGAGCAGGAAAACCAGGGAACTAAAGTCTGCCCCAGGAGGTGGTGCTCAACACAACCAGTGTATAGAGAATGCTTCTCCTTCCACCATACCTAACAAAACCTAGGGCTTGACAGGGGTATTCATTTCCTATGGCTGCTTATACAATAACCACATACTGGGCAACTTAAAACACAGCCTCTAGGGAAGATTCCACTCCTTGCGTCTTACAGACGCTGCTGGCTGCCAACACTGCTGGGCTTATGGGTGCCTCCCTCCAATCTCTTCCTCTGTAGTCACATCAATTTTTCTTCTTCTGTCTGTGTCAGATCTCTCTCTACCACTCTCTTATAAGGACTCTTGCAATGGCACTTAGGGTTCACAGGGATAATCCAGGACAACCTCCCCATCTCCCATCTCATGATCCTTCAGTTAATCACATCTGCAATAATCCTACCTCCTCAACCTTTTATTTGGCATAAAGGTGACTTTCACAAGTTTCAAGAATTCAGACATGGATGTATTTTAGGGAGTGATTTTGTAGCCTACCTCAAGGGTAACAAGGAAAAAACTGAAATAAATAGCTCTCAAATGTTTCATAAAGGGAAGAGCAGGGAGAATGAGATTGAGAGACAAGGAAAAGAAGAGTAAATATTTTTGATGTTCTCATCTTATTAGGGTCAGAAATAGCCATTAGATTTGGGGCAGGAGGACAATATTCCATATTGGTGGGGAAAAGAGTCCATTTAGATTGGAAAAAAGCATTGGTATCTTGTCTCCAAAGAACAGTTGGAAACACATATTCAATTATGAGCATTGATAAAAAGAAGCCAAATATTAAGGGAAATCAATATATTTGACCTTCCACATAAATACAGAGCAAATAAAAATTAATGGCATTTTAGTCAATGTAGGAAGTATAAGGAAAAGAAAAAGGAGCAAACAAGAAAGAAATACATCATAAATCTAAGGAACACATGGGAGAACGTATTTTCCAAAGAGAGAAAAAAAACATATTTTCTGCCCCACCATGTGACCTTGGCACTTCCTGGGTGGACCTTTATGACCCCCTTGACCAATATGGCAGAGCGCAAGTGGTGTTTTGTGACTTCTGGTCTAGCACAGTACTGTGAGGAAGGCCAAGCCATGTGGAAAGGACTCACATAGGTGTTCCTGACCAGAGCTCCAGCTGAGGTCTTTGAGGACAACCCATATCAACCACCAGACATTTGAGTGAGTAAGCTTTCGATGGTTTCAGCCCAGCCATTGTCTGAGAGTAACCACAGGAGACCCCAGAGTGAAAGCAGCCTAGCTGAGCCTAGTCAGAGTCAATCACCAGAACTGTGAGAGGTAATAGCAAGAAGTGATTGTTGTTTTATAACACTACATTCTATACCTAGCCAAACTATTGTTCAAAATTGACGGTAAGTTAAAGATTTTTTTAGACAAAAGATTAGAAAGTGTATTACCAGCAGACCTGAGTTACAAAAAATATGAAAGAAATTCTTGGGATAGAAGAAATTACACACATAGAAATTGGTACCTAAACCCAGGAACGAAGAGTACAAAAATAGTTAAAAGTAGGTTTCGTCTCATTTTGAAACTCTTTGATGGATAATTCCATTTTTCTAGCAAAAATAGTTGCAATGTATTGTAGAGTTTATAACATATGTCAAGTAAGAGAAAGAGAACGGTAGCACAAAGAACAAATGAAGAAAAAAGCAAGAATATTGAGATAGGGTTCTTACAGTTTACATGAGGAGATGTAATGTTATTTGAATGTATACATTAAGTTAAAGATTTATTGTAAATTCTCAATCAGCTGAAGAAAAAGTACAACAAAGAAGTATAGCTTATAAGCCAACAGTAGAGTAAAATAGAAAAATAAAAATTCCTCAAATAACCCAAAAGTATGGCAAGAGAAAAAACACAAAATAAGGATGGATCAAACAGAAAATAAACAGGAAAAAAAAGAAAATAAACAGAAGTTTAGACGATTTACCCTAACTATATCAATGATCATATTCTGTAACAAAAATTATAGTAATTTATTCACTCATTCATTCATTTATTCACCAAATATTTATTGAGTACCTACTATCTGCTAATCACTGTAGTCTTCTTGAGAACACAATGATGTACAAAAGTGTCAGAGTCCCAGCTCTCAAGGAGCTTTGACGTAGTAATGGGTACACATATTAAAATTTCAATGAAAAGATATTGTAACGCATTCTTTGAAAAATAGAATGGGTCATTTTGGACCTTTACCTCAAACCATATATAAAAATTATCTCAAAATCAATCAAAGGCCTAAATGTAACAGCTAAACTTGTAAAATTCTTAGAAGAAAACTTAGAAGTAAATCTTCACGACCTTGGATTTGGCCATGGATTCTTAGCTCCAGCACCAAAACATGAGCATCAACAACAAAGAGAGATAAACTGGATGTCATCAGAGTTAGAACCTTTTGTGCATCCAAAGACACCATCAAGAGAGAGAAAAGACAACCTACAGCATGAGAGAAAATATTTGCAAAGAACGTATCTGATGAGGAAACTATATCTAGAATATTTAAAGAATATGTACAACTCACCAATAAAAAAGACAAACAGTTCAATGAAAACTGGACCAATGACTTGAACAGACATTTTCCCAAAGAAGATACACAAAAGTCCAATAAGCACTGAACCGGGGAAACACAAATCTAAACCACAGTGAGATGCCACCTCACATCTATTAGGATGGTAATAACAATAGCAATACTAGAAATAACCAGTGTTGTCAAGAATGTGGAGAAGTTGGAACCCTTGTAAATTGCTGGTGAAAATGTAAAATGACGCAGTGGCTGTGGAAATCAGTTTGGTGGTTCCTCAAACAGCTAAAGGTGAACTTACTGTATGACCCAGCAATTCCATTCCTAGGTGTGTACCGAAGGAAAATGAAAACATATGTCAGCACCAAAACCTGAACAAGAATGATTATAGTAGCATATTCATAATACCCCCCAAAAAAGTGAAACAGGCAAATGTCCATCAGCTGACAAATGAATAAAGAAAATATGGTGTACTCAGACAATGGAATACTATTTAGCCATAAAAAGGAATGAAGTACTGACACACATACAATGTGGATGAACCTTGAAAACATCATGCTGAGTGGAAGCAGGCAGACACAAAAGATAGCATATTATATGGTTCCATTTATATAAAATGCCCAGACATTAAATACAGAGATACAGAAAGCATGTTAGTATTCATAGCTGCCGGGTGCTGGGAAAAGGGGAGCGACAGCCTAATGGGTAGAGTGCCATGTTTGGAGGTGATTAAAATAGTTAGAAACTAAGAAGAAGTGCTGGTCTATAGCATTGTGAATGTACTAATTGCCACTGAACTTTACACCTTAAAATGGCAAATTTTATATTATGTAAATTTCACCTCAATAGGAAGAAAGAGACTTGGAGATACAGTAAGTGAATGCCATGTGAAGACACTGTCTGGATCCTCATTCAAAATAATGAACTGTTAAAAAAAAAAAAAGTGGGGACCAGTGAGGGAAAATAATCACTTGATATTTGATAATATTAAGCAATTATTTTTCTAAATTGTGATATGCTATTGTGAGTATGAATTTAAAAATCTTATAGTTAAAATAAAAGTCTGTGTAGGCTAATCATTAGAGAAATGTAAATCAAAACCACAATGAGGTATCACCTCACACCGGTCAGAAGAGCCATCATCAAAAAAATCTAAGAATGGTAAATGCTTGAGAGGGTGTGGAGAAAAGGGAATCCTTCTACACTGTTGGTGGGAATGTAAATTGATACAGCCACTATGGGAAACAGTATAGTTTCCTTAAAAAACTAAAAATAGAACTAACATGTGACCTAGCAATCCCACTACTGGGCATACACTCAGAGAAAACCGTAATTCAATAAGATACATGTACCACAATGTTCACTGCAGCACAATTTACAATAGCCAGGACATGGAAACAACCTAAATGTCCATCGACGTGAATGGATAAAGAAGATGTGGCACATATATACAATGGAATATTACTCAGCCATAAAAAGGATATGAAATTGAGTTAATTGTAGTGAGGTGGATGGACCTAGAGACTGTCATACAGAGTGAAGTAAGTCAGAAAGAGACAAACAAATATCATATGCTAACATATATACGAAATCTAGAAAAATGTACTGATGAACCTAGTGGCGGAGCAGGAATAGACACAGACTTAAAGAAAGGACTAGAGGACACGAGGGGAAAGTGAGAGAGTAGCACTGACATATATACACTACCAAGTGTAAAATAGATATGGAGTGGGAAGCTGCTGCATAACACGGGGAGAGAAGCTCTGTCCTTTGTGAAGACCTAGAGGGGTGGGATAGGGAGGGTGGGAGGGAGGCTCAAGAGGGAGGGGATGTGGGGATATATGCATACATATAGCTGATTCACTTTGTTGTACAGCAGAAACTAGCAAAACATTGTAAAGCAATTATACTCCAATAAAAATAGTATATTTTTTAAAAAAAAGTCTGTGTAGGATTTGCTTCTAAACAACAAAAAGGGGGAAAGAGATTAGGAGGCAGGTAAAATGATGTCGGGCCCATGTTGATAATGACTGAAGCTGCTGATATGTGTGTGGGGTTCACTGTGCCATTCTATTTCTGTATGTGTGTGAATTTTTCCATAATAAAAATGTGAAACTAAAAAATTCTTCAGGGCAGGATTGTGCTGCATTCCCCAGCACTTAATGCATCCTCTGCATGAAGTGGGTGCTGGATAGTGAAAGAATGAAGGAAGGAAGGAAAGAAGGAAACCACGCATCTCATCAGAGCCCCTGCTGTCCCCTCCCTTTAGTGAACGTCAAGAGAAAGAACTGAAGATCCGAATAGTCAAGGAAAAGTGAGGGTGTGGGTGTTTATGTCCAGGCAGTGAATTAGCAGATTAAAAATAAAATCCTGATAAACAAAGCTGGGAGAAAATGAAGCCTGGTTCACACCCATTAACCCATGAAATCCCAGCCTCCACACGCAGTCTGCAGGCCATCTTTGTGTCACCCCTGCCACCAAGCCAGCTCAGGAAGGACAAGGCTTTTGAGTTGCAAAAGTTTTGTAAACACTCCTTCTGTTGAGTACATATTAACTTTTCTGTTTAGGCTGCATTAAAGTGGAAAGCTCTATTGATTCGTATTTACCATGTAAAAACCACTCCAGCCAAAATGAATAAACCGTCATGACATTTGAAAGAGTCATAACCCAAGTTCCTAGGAAGCAAGATCGATGACCTGGGCTGCGCTCCTGTGACAGCACAGCATCTGCAGCAGGAGGTGTTCCAGAGGAGAGAATGACCCCAGGAGGGGCTGGAGCATCACCCCAATTCCCTCTGCCCTTCCCTGGTTTAAAGAATGTCCATCTGCAACTCTGGTTTCAACTTCATGACAACCTTGAGAGGTGAGGGCGTGCAAAGGAGGAAACTGAGACTCAGCAGAGTCAGGCTGCAACCCCCTGAGACTCATCCCAGGACCCCAGCCCCAGTCTCAGGGTGCCTCCCATGGTCACAGCTCTTTCTCCTCCGTGCATGGATTCCCACACAACCCTCACTGAGGGGCTGGTTGTTCTCCTCACTGTGGGTGGTGCTGAGGGTGGGTGAGGGGCCAAGGGAGCTTCAGGGCAGTCTGTGTCGCGAAGGAAACTATAAGCAAAACGAAAAGACAACCCTCCGAATAGGAGAGAATATTTGCAAACGAATCAACAGACAAAGGATTAGTCTCTAAAATATATAAACAGTTCATGCAGCTCAATATCAAAAAAACAAACAATCCAATCAAAAAGTGGGCAGAAAACCTAAACAGACATTTCTCCAAAGAAGACATACGGATGGCCAAAAGGCACAAGGAAAGCTGCTCAACATCACTAATTATTAGAGAAATGCAAATCAAAACTACAATGAGGTATCGCCTCACACAGGTTAGAATGGGCATCATCAGAAAATCTACAAACAGTAAATGCTGGAGAGGGTGTGGAGAAAAGGGAACTCTCTTGCACTGTTGGTGGGAATGTAAATTGATACGGCCACTATGGAGAACAGTATGGAGGTTCCTTGAAAAACTAAAATAGAGTTACCATATGACCCAGCAATCCCACTGCTGGGCATATACCCAGAGAACACCATAATTCAAAAAGACACATGCACCCCAGTGTTCATTGCAGCACTATTTACGATAGCCAGGACATGGAAGCAACCTAAATGTCCATCAACAGATGAATGGATGAAGAAGATGTGGTACATATACACAATGGAATATTACTCAGCTGTAAAAAGGAAAAAAATTGGGTCATTTGTAGAGACCTGGATGGACCTAGAGACTGTCATACAGAGTGAAGTGAATCAGAAAGAGAAAAACAAATATCATATATTAACACATATATGCGGAATGTAGAAAAATGGTACAAATCAACCAGTTTGCAAGGCAGAAATAGAGACACAGATGTAGTGAACAAACATATGGACACCAAGTGGGGAAAGAAGTGGGGGTTGGGGTGGGATGAACTGGGATATTGGGATTGCCATATATACATTCCTAATAAGAAAAAAAAATCAAATTTTACACTTTAAATATATGCAGTTTATTGTATGTCAATTGTATATCAATAAAAGTTCTTAAAGAAAAAAAATAAAAGAACAGTCTGTGTCATCCCAGGAGGCCAGGCTGTCACAATCCTCCCCTCAGGGATAAGTTTCTGTGTCAAGGGCCCTGCAGACCTGCTGACTGTCCCCAGCTGCTTGGAAGGTTCAGGCGAAGATTTCAGTTTCAGGAGAGTGCAGGGCTGTGGGGGGGGGGGGGGGGGGGCTGCAGTCCCGGCCCCCAGCCAGCTTGGTGAGCCGGCCACAGGTCACCCCCTCACAAGACACACAAGTGCCCCTCAAGCTCCAAGAGCTGCGCATGTGGACACAGCCTGTGTGGTGCTGGCTCACCCTGCCTCCGTGACCTTGACCATGTTCCTCTCTCGGCTGAAATCCCTTTCTGGCTCTCTCCTGATTCATCTTCCCGTCTCAGCTCAGGGGCCATCTCCTCCAGGAAGGCTTCTGGGAACTTGCTGCCCTCCGAGTCGCCTGCAGGCTCCCCTGTGTAGGCCTCCTCTGACTGCCATTGTTCATGCGCTGTAATGAGGACTCTGCATTTCCATCTCTCAAAAAAGTGGGCAACTTCCTCCCAGGCAGAGCCCAGGCTGCCAGTCCCTCATATCCTGACTGCTGAATATTTGTTCAAGGAGTAAGTCAATAAGAGAATAAGCGAGCCTCTCTCTGGGACTGATCTTCCCATCTGAACAATGCTCCGATTGGATCATGGCATCCTGTCAACTTGAGAGCTCTGTGGTCTTAGGGGCCTGGCCATGCGGGACCCACTGCTCTGTGTGAATTCTGGGTGTCAGTCCCCACTGGCCCCGAGCTTGCCCAGGAAGCAGCTGCGTCTTATCCCTCCTGCACCCCCAGCACGTAGCTCAAGTCCTGACACATGGTAGATTTTTGGTTGATGTTTGTTTGACGAGTGAATGAATAAACAAGTGAATGAATGTTACATGTTATAAACATAAACATTATAACCAAGTCGAGATGTTCAGAAAGCAGATTACTAGGCAAATGGACAGATGGAGACCTGTCTGTTCTCTGCACATAAGTAAGTGATAGGGGACAAACTTTACAGATGAAGATTTCTAGGAGGCTGGGTTTCAGTTGATTCTTCCATTCACAGACAAGAGAACTCAAGTTTAGAAAGTTCCGGGACTGCCCAAGCTCATCTGGAAAACCAGAAGTTACACTCTAGAGAGGAAACCAGTAAATATGCTTTCTCATTTCAGATGGGTAGAAGAAAAGTAAAGCGGAGTGGTAAGGACAGAGGTGAGACTCTCTGAGGAGGTTACCTGTGAGCAGAAAATGAATTAAGTGATAGAGTGAACTTTGGAAGGGCCTGGAGAAAAAGGCTGTTCAAGCAGCTAACAGCATGTGCAAAGGTCCTGAGGCAGGAAAGTCAGGGTGTTTAGAGCAGAGGGAGGGGAAGAATGGTCACCTAGAGATCAGAAAGTTTGAGATTGCAGATCATGTGGGGCCTTGAAGTCGTGGTGAGGAGTGTGGATTTCTCCTTAGTATGCTAGGGGCCAATAGGGGTCTCCAGCAGGAAGTGAACAAATCTGATTTTCCTTTTAAAAGGGTCACAATGGGGCTTCCCTTGTGGCGCACTGGTTGAGAATCCGCCTGCCAATGCAGGGGACACAGGTTCAAGCCCTGCTCCAGGAAGATCCCACATGTCGCGGAGCAACTAAGCCCATGCGCCACAACTATTGAGCCTGCGCTTTAGAGCCTGTGAGCCACAACTATTGAGCCCATGTGCTGCAACCACTGAAACCCATGCACCTAGAACCCACGCTCTGCAACAAGAGAGGCCGCGGCAATGAGGAGCCCGCTCACCACAATGAAGAGTAGCCCCCACTCACTGCAACTAAGGAAAGCCCGTGCACAGGAACAAAGACCCAACACAGCCAATAAAATAAATAAATAAATAAAATAAATAAATTTATAAAAAAAATAAAAAATAAATAAAAATAAATAAAAATAAAAGGGTCACAATGGCTGGCTACATGGAGCCAAGGGTCAGCTCAGGCCCTTACTAACCCAGATTCGGGGTCCCCCAAGTCAGAATCACTAGGCAGGACGAGGCCTCAGGTTCACCAGGTGACTAACACCTGCTGCCTTCCGGGGGCCTGCCCTGAGCCAGGTCCTGGTCAGGGTCACCTTGGTGCATGATTCTTTTGAAGCCTGCAATCCTGTTATGTGGGGTTCTGACACCACTCCACAGAGAGGCAGGAGCAGCGCGGAGAGGTCGGGTGACATGGAGAAGTTCACTGGGCTTCTGTGCAGCAGCAGAGCCTGGAGCTGAGCCCAGGTCTCCAGGACCCCACCTGTATGTGACACTCTTCCTGCCCCTGTCCCCCTCAGGAGCTCTCCGCAAGTTCAAGACCAAGGATGAAAAATGGGATTCAGACGGGCTAAGTAGCACCCAAGTTCAGGTTCTTGGATACAGGGGGAGCGGGAATTTGAGGAGGGGGTCACCTGGAGGAGGGCTCTGAGGGTGTCTGATGAGACTGATGCTCTGTGTGTGAGCCGGGGAAGCAGCAGGGGTGGGAAGGAGGGGACCTGTGTGCCATCTGGAGAGGGCAGAGGGCCCCTCCCAGGCCAGGGGATGCAGCTGGAGAAGACTCAGCTGACTTGAGATTCAGCTGGGATGCCGCCAGATTCCAGGGACAGAGGAAGCAGGATCCCCACCCACGGAAGCAAGCAGAGCCCCACGTGCACTGGGAGGTCAGGGTGGTCCCAGCAGGTGCACAAGGTACCCGGGCTTCTGTTCAGACAGGACGTCCGCTTGGTGTTCCTCTCATCTGGTCAGGAATCCGCCCCCGGCCAGGCTCTGGGTTCAGTCCTGACTCCACCCCCTTCCCGCTGCTGGACCTCGGGCAGCTCCCTCACCTTCCCCAGCCTCCCTTTTCTTCCCTATTAAATGGTGGTGTGAATACAGTGCTCACACCAATGACTGTGGTAAAAATGCCAAGAGGTCACGACCCTGTGGCATTTGCTCAGCGCCAGGCGCAGAGCAGACGCTCCGAGAATGTCGCTGATCACTATTACTGTTGCCTCTGTGTTGTCCTTCCCTGCTTCTCCTTCCAGACCAAGGGCCCCAGGGGATGGAGGTCCCTCGGTAGTGGCCGATGGTCAGTGTGCTCGGCCGTGGCTCATTGTCTGGCCTGGTTAGCCAAGAAGATTCTGATCTCACCCACCCCAGCACCCAGGACAGCTCCCCCCACTGCAGGCCAGCCCTGCCTCTTTCAAGGGAGGGCATGGAACTTAGGTGGTGGAGGAGCTCAGCTGGAAACGTCAAGTAGCTAGTCCCCCAGGTTGGGGTGCTGGGGGACAGCAGGGGAGATCCTGGGGGTGGGGAGGAGGCCCAGCTCAGCTGCAGGAATGAGGGGTCCAGGTGCTGTGCCAGAAGAGGTCAGGGTTGGAGCCCCTGCAAGGTCAGCACAAAGGTACATCCTGGGCCCTGGGGAGGGAGGAGTGAACCTGGACCTGGAACCAGAGCCCCTGGAAGCGGGCATCGGGCAGCATGGGCCCCTCCCAGTCCTGCGCCTGAGATCCAGTGGGTGTGGTCACAGGAACAAAGCTAGCTGGTGAGGCTGAGACAGAGGGGCCCAGAGTCTGGGGTGGGCTGAGTGTGTGTGGGAGGTCAGGGGGCTTGGCCTCAGGGCCCAGGCAAGGGCAGGAATGTGGAGTCAGGCAGATCAGGGTGGAGACACACAGGAAAGAGTCCAGTCCAAGGAAGGTCATTTATTGCTGTTGTAGAACTCAGAGCCTCCTTGTGCCCAGGGCACAGACTCCCTGTACATGTGGACCCCCCAGCAGAGTCACTGTCATCTTCCGAAGAGTGAGCAGGTAGGACCAGGCAGCCTGGCTCCTCAGTGCACAGAGGCCAGGCTGACCCCAGGGACCAGAACACCCAGCTTCTTAGCAAGGGGACCCACAGCTCAGAGGAGAGCTCTAGGCTTGATTGGGGTTGTTGACTTTGCCCAAAAAGATGATGCTCTGGGTGTCTTTGTCAATTATGGAAATCAGAAAGGGGCTGTTGAAACGCACAATGGTCCTTACGATGGACCTGGGGGAAAGCTCGACTCCTGTGGCAGCAGCTGCTTCCGCGCCCTGCTCGTCCACATCCAGCACAGCGCTGTGGACCATCTGTGGGGACACCAGAGCATTACCCACGGGAGACAGGGTGGACAGCAGGTGAGCAGCTGCCTGAGCGCCTCTAAGGGGACTGACATTCACCCACCTCTGCCGCTGGCCTGTCACTGTGCTGTTAACCTGTTCAGCTTGTTTGTTTCTCCCAACACACCTGTCGGCCAGCTCACATAGACAGGATGCACAAATGTGCAAAGTGCAGTCAGAGGCTGTGTGTGCCAGGCCCAGGGTCAGAGAGGCTAAGAGCAGGGGCTCCCTCATCTGCATCCTTCTCTGTCTGAGTCCAGAGACTGTGCTGCCCCCAAACAGCCCCTAGTGAACGGGAAGGGCCAGATCAAGGCAATTTTCTCATAGGCAACTGTCCACATTCCCTCCATGTCGAAGCAGCAGATGGGCGGGCACTTCTTTCTGCTCCTCTCCTGCCCCAGCTGAAATGTCCCTGAGCCCTCGGCTACTTTGCATAGGATGTGGCTTCCCATCCCTGGACCCAGCAGGCCCTGTAGCACCTGAGCCTCTTTTACCAGGTCCTTTGGCAGGTGGGGTGCAGGGGAGACTGCAGGACTGCCCTCCCCCATTCACTCTGACTTCTCTGCTTCTAGAATCGCAGTACCAGGGTCCCCCATGTCCTGGTCTTATGCTTTCAGTGTATTTCCATCATGATGGCCCTGCAGACATTGTTAGTACCTCTTACCTCTTACCTGCTCTGCTAAACACTGCACACTAGCCAAGAACTCTCACCCTCCTTTCTAAAATAAGAGTGAGGGGTACAGGACTTTCATAATTTATCACACGAGCAGTAAGCGCCGCAGCAGGGCTGATTCAGGGTTCAGAGCTGATTCCATCTCAGGGGCATCACCAAGATCGGCTTATGTCTCAAAATATATTGCAAAGAAGGTGGGACCGGCCCCCAAGATGGCTGTAACCCAGCTCTCCTGGGCTTGGGGATCCTGGGGAGGGTAACTGGGTAATAAGAAATGCAGTTGTTTTGCAATTTCAAGATTACCCGAAGGTCTGCCTGGCCGTCACCTTTCCAGCTCCTATGTGGATGATGAAATGTCCAAATTTAAAGACTCACCTGGTGGACTTCCCTAGTGGTCAGTGGTTAAGAATCTGCCTTCCAATGCAGAGGATGCGGGTTCGATCCCTGGTGGGGGTACTAAGATCCCACATGCCACGGGGCAACTGGAGCCCGCATGCGGCAACTTGAGAGAAGCCTGGGCACCGCAACGAAGATCTCGCGTGCCTCAACTAAGACTCAGTGCAGCCAAATAAATAAATAAATAAATACTCACTTGGGAAACTGCTAAGTGCATGGTATCTGTGATTCCTGACAGCTCAGCCTCGGTGAGGGTGAAGACTTTCCTCACGCCCAGCTGAGGAAGGATGTCTCGCAGATTATACTTGCTGGAGATGGAGAACTTTGGCAGGTAAAGCACATCTAACAAACTAGGAAACGAGAAAAATAAACCTGAACATCTGCTTGACTCAGCGCCCACCTTTCTCCCACCTCTCAGTGTGGTCTTCCGAGGTTTCCTCGCCAATCACCCCCTTCTCACTGGAACTGAGTACTCCTTTCCACACTTTCTTCACACCTCCTGCTTACTCTCTTTAATCCCTTAATTATGCATCCCTGGTTGCAGGAGTCTAACATGGCACGCGGTGCACCAGCGCCACACCTGGCCCTGCTTCTCCCCTGCAAGCCTGCAGGACGTGGGAAACACCCTTGCTCCAGCTGCTGGGAGACTGTGCTGGGGCAGGTGCTCCACAGGCACCAGGAAGGCTTCCTGCAGGAGGTGGCATCCAACCTGTGTCCTGGAGGAGGGGAAGGAGCTGGCTGGGTGAAGAGGAGGCCAGGAGGCAGGTGGATGCATTTGCAGGAAAGTGGGAAGAAGGAGGGGCTGCTCCACCGTGTGGAGGCAGCCTGAGAGTGGGCCGTGGGGAGGGGAGGGGCCAGCAGGGGCTTGGACGGGACGTGAAGGGCTGAGAACTGCACTCAAGGGCCTTGGGGACCTGAATCAACCAATACAACGTCTCCATCCTGTCCTCCCAGGGAGCTCCTTGAGGGCGGGGCTGCTTCTGCTTCTGAGCAGAGTCAGCATCAGGTTCTTGGAGCAAGAGATGCTGTCTCCCACCCCCAGGAACCCCTCTCTTTGTCTGTATTTCCCTTAAGACTCTTGTTACTGTGTCTGGTCTTACAGATGCTAAATATGAGCAGGCTGCGGTCCCCTTAAATTCTGAGTCCCTTGGGAGCAGGGAGGTATCTATTCTTCCTCATCATCTGTCCTCCCTCCCTCCCTCCCTCCCTCCCTTCCTTCCTTCCTTCCTTCCCTCCCTACTTTGTTCCTTTCTCCTTCCTTTATCCATTAGTCAACAATATCTTACTGAGCACCCTCCAAGGGCCAGGAATGTGTAGATGCAGTTTCCTTCAGTTATTTGTAAATCAAAGATGTTTGATATTCTATCCATTTATGACTATACACTGAGCCCCTGCCCTGTGGTAGGTCTTGGTGTTGGAGGGAGGAAAGGGCTGGAAGGGAGTATGTGCAGGGGGAGGGGGGGTTCCTGTGTCCTGGGGACTCCTGGGATCTGAAGTGAGGAGAGGCTGAGAGTCGGGCAGCCCCCAGGTGTCTGGTCCCCCGGACAGGGGTTGGGGAAGGGGCTGCAGCCTCAACATCACATCTAGACAGTTCTTTCCTCCCTTGTGGTTTATAAAGTACCTTCTATACCCATTACCCCTTGGATCTGCAGAACCTCCCACTAGGACAGTGGGTCAAGGACACCCCTCCCCTCTCAGTAGGGAGCTGAGCCCCAGAGAAGCACAGGGAGTGGCCGGGGGAGTGGGAGCCTGGGAGTGGGACTCTGGGTCTGGGGCTCCCCCACCCCCCTGCACAGCTGCCCACACACCCTCCCTATACACCACCTGCAGACACTGCACCCAGCACTACCTCTCCCTCTGCTGTCAGCCTCCTTACTGGTCTCCTGAATTCCACATCCTGGCCTGTGTGTCTGCCCTCAGTTTATCCAGAAGCTGACCCCTTCCCACACGTCCCGGCTCCTTCTGGTCCAGCCCCCAGTGGCTCCCCCTGCATGAGTGCACTGGGCTCCTGGCTGGCCTCCCTGCCTCCTTGCTTGGTCTGTTCTCCACTGGACAACCTGGGCGACCCTTTTAAAACATTCGCTCTTCAGCCCAAAACCTTGTGATAACTCTACATTTCCCTTGGTAGGGAGCGGAGTCAAGGCGTCTACAAGGCCCCAAGGGATCTGAATCTCCCCTGGGGCCCTGACTTCTCCCAGCTTTCCCTCTCACTCCTTCTGCTCTGCTGCTCCAGCCTCACTAATCCTCAATTACATCAGGCTCACTCCTGGCTTAGAGGCTTTGCACTGGCTGTTCCTTTAGCCAAGAATGCTTTTCCCAGCACATCCTCATGGCTCAGTCCCTCACCTCAAACATCACCCAATGGCCACCCTGCTTACAATCACAAAGAACTTCCAGGTCCCGTTTTCTTCTCATTATACTCTGCGTTACTATCCCCGCCTCCTCTTTTCTAACCATTCAGCACTGCATTTATTTCTCCTGTGTCTCTTTCAACCACAAAGCAAGCTCATGAAGGGAGAGAATTTAATGTTTTACTTGTTGAGCTACCCTGAGGGTCTAAATTAGTCCCTGCCACATAGTAGGTTCTCAGTTAACCAGTGCCAGATGCATGCTTGAATCAATGAGTGTAATGGAAAGGACGCTGCCAAGCTGACTCCGGGCCTGTCTCTCCTGAGCCCTCAGCTGACCCCAGTTCCATCTCCCCCACCTCCTTCAAGAGGCAGAGCCACGGGGAGAGCAGCGTGGGTGCTGGGGGTTGTGTGAGGGTCCTCCGGACTCAGGGCATCTTAGTGTCAGAGGAGCCCGCAGCCCCGCCCCCTCCCATGTCATCATCTTAGAAAAGGAGCCTTTCAGGCCCAGAGCCACACAGGCAGCCAAGGGCAAGATTATCCCTGGACAGGCTCTCCCACCTCGGCCCCCACCCCTGGACATGACTGAGGCCCTGTTGCGGGGGTCGGGAGTCCAGGAGGAGGGGGAAGGGCCGAGAAGGCAGGTGGCCCACAGCGCTGGGCCCTGGGGACACTCACCTGGGCTGCAGTGAGTCTCTCCACCTCCTCAGCGTCTCTGGGTGCAGCTTGGCTTCCAGGTCCTGCATTCTGCCCTCGTCAGGGAGGATGAAGAGCGCGCTGTCGTTGCTGCTGTACGGGAGCTCCACCACCGTGCAGCCCAGCTGCTCGTCCCGGAAGTAAGGCGTCTTCAGGCCCCCAATGCTCATCATGGGCACCTCCACCGTCTCGTTCTCGCTCACGTGGAACTCTGCCTGCTTCGTATGCTGGGGGTCAAAGAGGGTCTTCCACTGGGCTGGAGGCAGAGGGACAGGTGAGGGGTCAGTGGTGCAAGGGCAGCAGGCTGCTCCCTCCTCTGCCCTGGTCCCCAAACAACAGAGACCTTCCCCACACCAGAAGCCCCCCACATGCCTCTAGGAATGGCCCGGCTAGGTTTGCACCTATTCCTGGGACGGGGGGATCCCCGAGGTCTGGATTGGGAAGGGGGCCATGAATCAAACCTGGTAAACTGCGCCACATGAGAAACCAACAGGAATGTGGAGGGCAAGGGAGAGACGGGGGTGAGGCTGGGCCTGGGGAGATGGGACCTCCTGGTCCTTAAAGGGGACAGAGTTAGAGACCAGTGGTTAGTCGTTGGCTTTGCAGGGAGGACACACGTCCCTGCAGCCTTGTGAGCAGGACGGAGCAGGAGCCCCATGGGGACCAGGAGGGCAGGGCTGGGGTGTTCCCCCAGGAAGATGCAGCACTCACTGGGGGGAGCTTCTTGGGGAGACTAGAGACCTGGCACTTCATGGAGTGTGTATCCCCCCATTTCCTGCTTTGTTTTCCACCCCTGCCTGTGTCCCCATGGTTAGAGGCAGGAACAGAGGGAAAGCTGGGCTTGCTGGCGTGTCCCTGGGATGGAGATTTTGGAGGACAAACACCTAGGACAGGGCAGAGTGGTGGGAGCAAAATGCATAGGAACCTTGAAGAACAAACATGGCAGGTCAGGCCCGGATTTCTTTTCCAAAGAAATGCAATTCTCTATTTATAGATGAAAACAAAGACCCAGGAAGGTTAGCCCCAGGCTCTGCAAGGAGCCCGCAGCACAGGGCTAACTTGTTCCCCAACAGCTAGTGTCTCTTAGGCACCTGACCACCCCCTGATTCAATGATTGTTTTTTGTGTCCTTATCTGTCCTGTGTCCCTATTTGCACAGCTGCTCCCTGTGTGAAATCTATCTGCCTTCACTCTGCCTCTTATGAATCTCGGGGCTGAGGTTTGCAATATCAAGTTCATATCAATGGGATTGGGCATGGGACCAGCTAGCATCTGGGAAAATACACTGCCCTGGATGTTGTCCGCCCCTCAGACTTTCCCCAGGTGGTGTCCTTTCCATTTCCCACCTTAAGATGACAGAAGCGCAGCAGTGAGGACCCTTGGGATGTGCGGGCTCCTCAGAGATTGTCTCACTGTGAAGACGGCCACCAGCCCCACCTCAAGACCCTTAGAGGGAGCCCAGGTCAGACACAGCCCACAGTGTGCACAGCAGAGGCCTTCCTGAGCGTGTCCAAGAGTGCCTCCTTAGGGAGGAAGCTGGAGTTCCCGGCCACCCTGGAGTGAGCTGAGAGGACAGCTCCTTCCTTCTGGCAGTCGGGCAAGTGAAAGTCAGAATAAAAAGTCTCCCTCTGCCTCAGACAAAGTATTGGCTGCTCTGCACTTATGTCCTGTAATTTGGAAAAAGCTAAAATAGACAAAGCCTATGGTTGGGGCAGGGTCTTGGTGCCCAAGCCCCCTTAAGCCATGGAGAGCCTCCTCTTCAGTGGTTTGCTAACAGCACAGTTGGCTGAGCTAGGATAGAAATAGTCCAGAAGCCTCAGAACTAAATATGTGTTTCTTCCCAAATCCCCATCCAGGCACGCACCTTTAAAGTAGATGTAATTCACCAGGATCACCTTCGCTAGGGGGTCAAGTTCCTTGAACAACTCCACAATTTTCCCCTGGGTTTTATTCTTCACATAATCATTGATGAGCTTCTTGGCAGCGTCAGAATCCTCGAAGTTGGCAGAGAAGGCCTCAGAGGCGTACAGGGTCCGGGCATCTTCTATGAACTTTTCCAGCAGCTTCAGCTGCTCCTGCACGAACATGGCATTGCCCATGCTCAGCTGCAGCTGGTTGCTGGGGTGGCCGAGCGTCTGCAGGAGGTGCTGGAAGCCCTTGTGGATCTCTGTCTCGGGGGTCTCCGTGAGGTTGAACTTGAGGCCTTCCAGGATCTCCGTCAGGGTGGGTCCACGGGCCCCCAGGGACAGGAAGCCCAAGGCTATGGAGACACTTAGTGGGGAGAATATGATGTTCTTATTGGGGGTCTTCAAAGCCAACTGCTTGTAGAGGCTGAAGGCAAAGTCGGTGTTGCTGGAGGCTAATGTGTGGTCGTCCACAGGCACCGCTTTGCACTGGTCCTCCTGGGTCCCATCCTCTGGGAGGCAGTGGACACTGGAGCAGAGCGCAGCCACCAGGATCCCCAGAGCCAGGAGGGGAGATAGTCCCTCTGCCCTCATCTCTGAAAAGCAAAGCTCCTTTAAGTCTCGGTGTGTCAGATAGTGTCCCAACCGCCACCCACTGTCCCCACGTGGTCTCTGTTCTCTCTGCCTCTGCTGCTGGGTGCCTCTCAGGTCTAGGCACCCTCCTGCCTCCCAACATACATGAGGAGGCTCTGCGCTCCTTCTCACCCTTGGAAGCAAGTGCTGAAATTGGTATGAATTTCCCCGACAGAGAAACTGGGCACAGAGAGGGGAAGGGGCTTTTCCAAGGTCACACAGCAAGCAAGTGAAAGAGCAAGGGTGAGAAGGCTGGGTTTCCTGGCTCTGAGGTGGGGAAGCTGGTGATGGATGTGAGGTGCTGTCCAATGAGAGCCCATGCCCCCTCCTGCTGGGGGAGCAGACACCATCAGAGGGCAGTAGGAAGCGGGGGCTCCTTCTCCACTATGTCCCCTGTCTACCCCCCGGGAAGGAGCCTTGGACTGAGTCAGAGGCCACAACGCCTCTCCCACCCTTTTGATGATGCATGTGACCTTAGAGGGGCACTCCCATCGTGGTGCCTGGTCGCAGTGAGGGTTCATTGAGAGAGGCCACCACAGGAAACAGCAGCAGTGCTGGAGCCTAGGTGGCCCTGTTAAGGGTTGGTATAAAGATCAAAGGAATGTAGAGTGTTCTTTTCAGCCCCTTCTAGGTGGACACATGGGGGTTGATTCCGCCATAAGCCTCAAAAGGCCTCCTGGTGGGGAGAAAGCAGGGTGAGCTCTGAGCCCTGGACCACAATTGCATTTTGGCCACTTGTGAGTGCTGTGTGGTGACAAGCAAGTGACTGAGCCTCTCTGAGCCTCAATTCCCATCTCTGTCCAACATGTTGAATGGCTCAGGGGACAAATGATGAAGGTGCCTACCCATTAAGAGGAGTTCCAGAGGTGTCACCTCCTCCACCTGCCACCCTCTCTAGCACCCTACAAACCAGAGCTGTGATCCCTGGGGACAGGGGACAGAGCTACTGCCTGGAAGCCTCCAGGAGAGACTGAGGTTAAAGCTGTTGACCTCAGCAAACAGGATTATTTACCTTTGGCCTCTACCCCCTCACCTCAGAGTTCAGAGGAGAAAGGGCTGCTGGGGATTGGGGAGGGGAGGGGAGGAGGGGAAGGGAGCTGAGCAAAGTCCCATCCAGAGGCCAGTGGAAAGGGCTTCACACACGCCTAGGACAGAGGCCATCAATTGCCGCAAATGTTAGTTTCCTCAGGGCTGATACAACCGTTTCTTTCAAAAAGAGTCAAATATTTTCCCCGAAATTATTCCTGGAGAAATAGCACCTGCTCTTTGGCCTGTTTGGAGGGCTGGCTCTGTTTCTGAGCAGTCTGTCCTTTCAGTTGCTGGACACACACACACCTTCCTGTCTGCTTGGCTGGGGGTGGGGGTCCTGGAGGGACAGCGGAGCCCAGGAAACCCCCCTGGAGACCCAGCAGCCTCTCCCCAGAGGGACACAGTGCACTAATTTTGTCTGCCTGGCTCTCTGACAGCAGCGCCCTGTGCCAGGCAAGGAGATGCACTTCATGGCCCCGGGGTGGGGGGAGGGGTGTGGGTTTCTGAGCCTGGTGGTGGAGGCACAGCTGTACGGGGTGCACAGCTGGCTCAGATCAGAATCCCACAGAGGAACTTCCCTGGTGGTCCAGTGCTTAAGACTCTGTTCTCCCCATGCAGGGGCCTCAGGATTGAACCACGGTCAGGAAACTAGATCCCGCATGCCGCAACTAAGAGCCCACATGCACACAACTAAAGATCCTGCATACTGCAACTAAGACCTGGCACCGCCAAATAAATAAATAAGTGAATATTAAAAAAGAAAAAAAAAATCCCACAGAGTCAAAGGCAGAAATGACCCAGAAGCCCTGGTGGCATGAGCCCTTCCTTTGCAGGATCAAAACTGAGACCCAGAGAGAAGACTGGTCTTCAGAGGGCACAGAACTATCCCAGCATCACGACCCAGGTCCTCCCTCTTCCCTCCTACATCATGTTCCAGAGGCCCCATTGCAGAGTCCTCGAACCACCCTGGGGAAGGGAGCCCTCTGCCCCCAGTGTGGGAGCATCAGGGATTACCTGCCTGGGAGAGCAGGATATGGGGGGTGGATCCAGAGCCGCCACCTGCGCAGGATGCTGGGCTTTCACGGGAGCTGCTGCCCATTTATCCTGCAAAGATCTCCTCCCCCGCTTGCGAAATGTTTGTGGGGACAACACAGTGTTCTGTCCTCAGACTGGAAATTGGCAAATGATAATTTCTGATAATGGGATTTATTAGATCTATTTGAACAACCTAGTTACAGAAACTGGTTTTTGTCCCTTAAAAAAAAACTAAACTAAAAACAAACAAATGAACAAAATTTCCCTTGAGAGTGTTTTCTCCAGTTTAATAGAACTCATTGAGGGGATTTCCCTTGTGGTGCAGTGGTTAAGAATCTGCCTGCCAAAGCAGGGTTCTCATGTTCAGTCCCTAGGCTGGGACAATTCCACATGCCATGGAGGAACTAAGCCCGTGCGCCACAACTACTGAGCCTGTGCTCTAGAGCTCATGAGCCACAACTATTGAGCCCACATGCAACTAATGAAGCGCGTGCGCCTAGAGCCCATGCTCCACAACAAGCGAGGCCACCGCGATAAGAAGCCTGCGCACTGCAACGAAGAGTAACCCCCCGCTCACCGCAACTAGAGAAAGCCCGCGTGCAGCAACAAAGACCCAATGCAGCCAATAAATAAATAAATAAATTACTTATTTTAAAAAACTCATTGAAGAATGTGTGAAAGCTCAGAATATATATAAAGGGACATTGAAAAATACTCATGATTATTGTTCTTTTTTAGAAAAAAAATCAACTCTTCTTTGTTTTTTCCCCTTTTTGTGATATCCTCATTGAGGACCATGTAAAAACCCAGTAAATGGAAAGAAGAGTATCTGCAAATATTCCCAAGAATTGTATCTCCCTGGGACAGCCCTAGCTAACATTGTCTCCTGTTTCTTTTTTGTCATTTTATATGTGTGTTTGTAAGTGTGTGTATATGATCGGAATCTCCAAACACAAACTCAGATAAGTTTAAAATGCAATACACTTTATGCGTATATAGCTCTATTTGCATGTTGAGATACTCCGCCATTCCCAGAGTGGGGGTGTTAGCCCGAGGGCCCCCCGAGAATGTCAAAAGCACAGAGTGTCAAAGCACAAATGTCTGGGTCCTCTGGTCTCAGGCACCATCTGTCTTTGCGGTCCTACTGTGCCTGGGCCTTTGTCCTCACCCCTTAACGATCGGTTCACCTTAAGAGCCGGTTGTCCTTTATCCTTGATTTTGAGGTCTCCTTAGATTCTCTCTGAAGTAATCCCAGGCCTTTCTTTGACTCATGGGGAAAAACCTCCCCTTTCATGCCTCCTACTCACAGCCATCCATCCTTGACAAACAATGACAAACCTCTGTGACCCCTAAGGATTTCACCGAATCCCGTTTGGAGAGCATTGTGTTAGCGTGAGGGTATGGCTTTGGCATGAGATAAATCTCAGTCCAGAAAGGCTTCTCACCAGCTGTGTGACCTTGAGGCATTTCCTGGAAATCCTTCCACCGTCGTCTCCTCATCTCTAAAAGCAGATAGCAACATTTCCCTGATTAGAAAGGAGGGAATGTCTAAAAAGACTAAGTGAAATAATACTAAATGTGAACTCTGTGAAGGCAGGATTTTTTGCTTGTTTTGTACAGTGCTTGCATCCTTAGAGAACTTAACAAACATTCTTTGACTGTAAGACACTGAGGTGACCAAGAAGAGTTTGGTCCCATCCTTCCTGAAACAATGATTTATGCCCTTTCAGCCTCCAAATGTTACCAGAATTGATAATGTATATTATTTTACACAGAATCCCATAGAAGTAGTGGCCGAAGCAAGACTGCAGTTTACTTCTCTCATGTAGGTCAAGATGCAGGCAGTGGGTTGACACGGTGGCCCCATCTTTCAGGGACCCGGGCTCCTTCTAGCTCATTGCTCTGCCATCCCTCATGTCTGTTTGCCAGGTGGCTCATTGCTGCGTCCACCTCCCAGTTGAGGGGAAGGGGAGGAAGGGAAATGTACAGACTTTCCTTTGAAAAAAAGTAATGATCTCAATGTTGCCCACGTTATTTCCACTTCTGTTCCATGGGTCAGAGCTTGGTGGTAGGGCTACCCCTACCTGCAAGGGAGGCTGTTCAGCGCAGCCAATATTCTACATTGGGTCGCCGTGTCCCAGCTAAACATTTGAGGTTCAATTACCTTGGGAGGAAATGAAAATGGACATTGGGCATGACTGCTACCCTTGCCCCAACATTTCCCCCGAGTGTTCACAAGTTCTCGGGCCCCAGAAGAGCCATCATTTTCCCTAAAACTGAACTGACTTAGTCAATGAACCTCCATTCAATGTGAAGGCAGACATTTTTCTACCTTTTCCAGGTACCGCTGAGGATGCTGGTGCGGGGCTGACATGTCCTGGGTGCCCCCTGTCCCCTGAAGTTCCAGACTAATGCTCCAGGGCCACATGAACCCCACCTCTGGCTATCTCTCCGCCTCTCCCTGAGCTCCTACAGCCCTCACTTGTGTCAAGTTTCGATACAGGCTGCTTTGGGTCAAATTTCGATACAGGCTGATTTGGGTCAAATTTCGATACAGGCTTTTTCTTCAATTCCACAAGCACACTTCCTGCAAGGATGGTCATGCTACTGTGTTTTCTAGGTTATGATGAGGATATAAGGAAATTGCAACACAGAAGAGAAGTAAGTTCCTTGAGTTTTTGGAACTTTGGGCAAACTTTGGATGCCTGCATTTAGACAATAAGTGGTCCAAGTTCAGATTTCATTTGGGCTGAGACGTGCATAATTACACTTCCTCAATGGCTTCCCAGCTCCGTTTTAAAGAAGGCACCAAACAATACTGTCTCCATTTTGATTTTCCTTTCACATATGTCACCCCCAAATATGCCTCTTCTGCATAAGAATTATTTTTGAGCTGATTATTTTTATGAAACAGCAGACACAAGAGAAACTCTGAAAATGAAATAGAAGCTTTCTTTCTGTAAGTGACATTTGCATTTATGAGGGATGTATCCATTTGTCATGGTTTCTTCCACACTGTAGTAGGAAGAGGAGGAGGATGACTCTAAATCTCTAGAAACTCTTATCAAGGGAGAAGGCAAAGGAGTAAATCTGCATCACAACCATACCCTCATTTACCGCGCTTTGCCTGAAAACCACCCATAACTAACTCCTCACCCCAACATCTTCCTTTTTCTTTGCTAGAGATGGTATTCAAGGTGATGGTTTGGTTCATCTGAGGAAGTTACTCAGTTTTATGATTATCTCCCATGTGCAGGAGATACACATCTTATTAAACATCTCTGTTTTTCTCCTTAATCTGTCCTTTATTATGGGGGTGGGAGTCAGACAAGAATCTCCAAAAGTAGAGGGAATATTACTTTCTCCCCAACTCACGATTTCAATCTCCTTTCTGTTTTCAGCTCCCTGGTTTGAGATTTGCTCTTCCTCTGCGTAAAGTGGCTCTAAAGAGTGCTCTCCCAGGATGCGTGATGGATCTTGCTCGAGGCAGAAACCAGCTTCCACTCCAGATCAAGAAGGCTCTGCAAATTTTAAAACAATATTTATCTTTGTCCTGGTTACCCATGGACTTTATACATTACAAGCACTTTTCTATATATCATTCTTTCCTTTATTCCTTCTTTTATTCCACAAATATTTACAAAGTGATTTCACGAGCCAGGCTTTCACCTAGAAACTGGGCAGGGAATCCAGCAGGGAAAGCTCCTGATCTCAAGATGGGTCACCTCCCTAGTTCTGGAACATTACCCTTAATGGAAGTTTGGGGTTGATTATCCAGAGGCCTGCAAAAGTTTTCTGTAAAAGGCCAGAAGCAGCTATTTTACATTTTGAGAGCCACGTTTGGTCACCTCCACCCATCCCCTCCCTCTTCTCCTCCTCCTCTTCTCCTTTTTCTTAGCAAACTTTTTCAAATGCAAGTTAAATATAATTTTAAAACATTTTCATAATATTATATATAATTTATTAAAATATGATTCTTGGCTTGTGAGATACACAGAAACAATCTGTGGGCAGGTTTGGCTGGGGACCTGGTATTACTGGGAAGTGGTCAGATGCACATGGAGTCCATAAACATGAAAAAGCACTTCCCTCCTTCAGCACAGGCTCATATCATAGCTTCCAGCCACATGTGGCCCATAGAGGTCAGGGGTTTGGGTGAATTTCTTTGCCACCCTCCCACCTCCCCATTCCATCCCACCCTCCTTGCAGTTTCAGGGGGAGCCTTTCCCCTCTGGAATCTTCTCGTTTTTTTCTCTCTCCTTCTCTCCTTCTCTCTCTTGCTTCTGTGGCTTCTTTGTCCTGAAAAACCCTCTGCTCCTTCCCCAGTCCCCTTCTCCTGGATCCTGGGCAGGTTGTCAGATTGTCAATCATCCATTCAGTCCCACCAAGCTCCAGGTGGGACTCCCTAGGTGGGGCCAGGTGGGTGCTGCATGTTCCACTGGCAGAACATCCAAAAGATAATCCCTGGCTGACTTTGTCGCAACTGACTGCCTTTTTGTATAGTTATGGTTTTGATTAGGTTGATTATTTTGATTATTAGGTCTTGGTCTGTGTCAACCTCCAGGGAAGGGTTTTGGGAAGGAAGGAAAAATTCCAACATCTAATCTCATGACTTACCCAAAGACCCCATGCTGTTAAATGGTAGAGCTGGTGGCGCTTGGTAAAAACAAACCCTATGCCAAAATCAAGCACTCTCTACCCTCCATGCTCTTTCTTAAAAAAAAAAAAAAAATAGGAAGATATTTCCATGCTTGAGTATATGACAGAAAATTACACTCTTGGGACCCACTTCTTGCACAAGTGTTGGGTCCACTGCTTTTTTAAGACATTGGTTGTCTGTGGATATGCACAGGACAGCTGTGTCCTCTGGGTAGGGTGGGGTCCTAGCTGAAAGCGTGCTCTGTCCCCATCAGTCACCACTCAGTGTGAGATACATTTTTCATTTGTTAATGTTGAGCGGAACTGGGTCATGTTTAAATGCTGGTGACATGAAGCGTAGAGAGAAAAAATGGTTGACAAGTCAGGAAAGGAAGATATTAACGCATGGATATTAATCAAGTTGGTATTGGGCATTGTTGGGGCCTTGAGCAGCAGGGGACCTGCAGGGACAGCCAGGGTGAGGTTTCTTGTCGCATGGGTGGACAAACACCTGGAGACCAGAGTCCACGTGTCCTGGGACATGCCGTGAAGTAGAGGATCCTGGGAAGATCTTGGCCCACAGAGATCCCTGGTGGGAGGGCTGGCTGGCTTTGACTTTTTGACTAGCCAGGCTGGGTCTGCCTGTCCCTGGGGCTGAGCAAGACCAAGGAGAACACAGAACTAACATCTGCCCCAGGAACCTCCAAGAGGTGGTGCTCAAGACAACCAGTGTAGGGGGAGAGAATGCTGCTCCTTTACCATCATACCTAAGAAAACCCAGGGCTTGACAGGTGTGTTACTTCTTATGGCTGCTTATAGAAATTACCACATACTGGGCAACTTAAAACACAGCCTCTAAGGCAGATTCCACTCCTTGCCTCTTCCAGATTCTGCTGGCTGCCAACACCCTTTGGCTTCTGGGTGCATCCCTCTAATCTCTTCCTCCATAGTCATATCAATTTTTCTTCTTCTGTCTGTGTCAAATCTCTCTCTACCAATCTCTTATAAGGACTCCTGTGATGGCACTTAGGGTTCACAGGGATAATCCAGGACAACCTCCCCACCTCCCATCTCATGATCCTTCCGTTAATCACATCTGCAATAATCCTACCCCCACCCCCAACGTTGGTTTTTGGCATAAAGTTAACAGTCACAAGTCTCAAGCGTTCAGACATGGATATATTAGAGAGTCATTTTTCAGACTATCTCAATGGACAACAAAGAAAAAAACTGAAATAAAGAGCTCTCAAATGTTTCATAAAAGGAGGAGCAGGGAGAATGAGAGAGAGAGACAGAGAGAAGAGAGACGCGAGAGAGAGGTAAGTATGGTAAGTATTTTTGATGGTCTCATCTTATTAGGGTGGGAATTAGCCACTGGATTTGGGGCAGGTGGCGGTTAGTATTACATTTGGTGGGGAAAAAAGAGTACATTTTGATTGGAATAAAGAGTTACCTAATTTCCAAGGATAGTTGAAACACACATCCAATTATGACTATTGAGAAAAGGAAGGTAAATATTAAGAGGTGTAAGTGTATTTGACCCTACAAATGGATATATGGCAAATCAAAAAAAAAAAAAAAAAGAATAGAATTTTAGTCAAAGTAGGAAATATATGGAAAAGAAAAAAGAGTAAACAATAAAGCACTACATCGTAAATCTAGATTATGAGGAAAGAACACATTACATTTTCCAAAGAGAACCAAAATCATATTTGCCATCCCACAAGGTGACCTTGACACTCCCCAGGTGGGCTTTTTTGACTGCATCAACCAAGATGGAGGAGGAGGACAAGTGATGCTATGTGACTTCTGAGTCTACACAGTACTGTTGATACTGAGCAGGGCCCTGTGGGGCTCCTGGGCGCAAAGCCTTTCTGTGTCCCCTATTTCTTTGATTATAGGAAAACAGCCTTCATTCAGCCTCTGCGACCTTCCCTGAGTTCCAGTGGGCAGATTCAAGCAGTTGTTAATTAATGAAGGGAGGGGATGCATGAGACCTGGGAGAACCAGGCAGGAGCAGCCTTGGGGCAGGCCCTGTTTCCCCAGCAACAATACACACAACAATATCTTTGAGCTATTTTGCATAAGTTGAAACCCCCTCCAGATGCAAGAAATTAATGATGGTGTGCTGCCCACAAGCATGTAGACCCCAGACCAGTTGGACCTGAAGGCTGATGATGCTGACTCCTACTTAGCTCACCACCAGCCCATCAGAAGGATGCAGGATGGTTACTGCCTTGGTCCTTATGGCCTACCCCTGACCACGAGCTCCAACTATAAGACCTCTCCCTATTCCCCAGGGAGGGGACACAATTCTTGAGGCGCTAGCCACCGTGTTCCCCTTTTGCCTGGGAAAGTAATAAAACTATTCCTTTCTACTCCTCCAAAGCTCTGTCTCCATATTTCTATTCAGCATCGGTGAACAGAGGCCAGGTTTTTCTCGGCAACACTGTGAGGAAGGCCAAGCCACGTGGAAAGGACTCATGTAGGTGCCCTGACCACAGCTCAGCTGAGGTCTTTACTGACAGACAGCAACCACCACCAGACATGTGAGTGAGGAAGGCTTCAATGGTTTCAGCCCCAGCCATTGTCTGCGAGTAGCCACAGGAGACCCCCAGAGTGAAAACAGCCTTGCTGAGCCTTGTCAGAGTTGATCACCAGAACTGAGAAGTAATAAGAAATGATTGCTGTTTTATAACACTACATTCTATACTCAGCAAAAATATTCTTCACAATTGCAGGCAAAGTATAGATTTTTTTAGACAAACAAAAGATTAGACAATTCATTACCAGCAGACCTGCATTACAAAAAACTGAAAAAAAAAAGAAAGTTATCGGGATAGAAGGAAAATACACAGATAGAAATTTGTACCTAACCTAGGAATGAAGAGTAGCAAAAGTAGAGAAAGTAGACTTTTCCCCTCATTTTTAAATGCTTTGATGATATTAACTGTTTATAGAAAAAAAAGAAAAAAGAAAAAAAATTGCAATATATTGTGGAGTTTATAGCATATGTAAATTAAAGATAAGACAACAATAGCACAAAGTACAAAAGGGAAAAAAATCAAGAATATTGATGTAAGATTCTTAAATTTTACTTGAAGAGACAATGTTATTTGAAGGTATACATTGATAAGTTAAAGATTTATTTAAACTTTTAATATACTGAAAAAATGTAAAACAAGTATAGTTTATAAGCCAAGTTGAGTAAAACAGAAACATAAAAACTCCACAAATAACCCAAAAATATGGCAAGAGAAAAAGTACAAAATACAGATGGATTGAGTAGGAAACAAATAGAAAGTTAGACGTCTACACTAACCATATTGGTGATCAATTCTGTAACCAAAATTATAGCAATTTTTTTCACTCATTCTTTCATTTATTCACTAAATATTTATTGAGTACCTACTATCTGTTAATCAGGGTAGTCTTATTGAGAACACAATGGTGTACAAAAGTGTCAGAGTCCCAGCTCTCAAGGATCTTTGAGTGTAATAATGGACACAGATAAGTATCTCTCAATTAAAATATATTGTGATATTTCTTGGAGCATGATATGAAGAATCAGGCGGAAGGCAGAGTTAATATTGTCTACGGTGAAGAAAATAGCATTACCTGCAAGATTTCTCAGTGCCTTTAATTCCTTTTCCAAACTGTCGAAGGTTTGTTGATCAGCAATGTGATCTAAGAAAGGCTCGTCGTGGTCAGTATCACCAATATATTCAAGTTCTAAAATTTCAGAAGCAGCTCTAGAGAGTGAGTGAGCAGCTGCACTTCCTGACTGGGGATGAGAAGAGGAAAGGGGGCTGGAACCTTTTTTCACAGAGTTGGAAAGTGGTAAATTTGCTGTTGAAGGTCTCTGTGATGTCTGGCCTAAAATAAAAAATCTAAAATTTTTTTAATTTAATTTTTTTAATTAAAAAATTTAAAATCAAAAAAATATATTGTGGTATATTCTTTGATAACAGAGTGGGTCAGGCTGGACCTCTACCTCACACCATATGTAAAAATTAACTCAAAATGGATCAAAGACCTAAGTGACAAGTCTAAACCCAAAAAACTCCTAGAAGAAAACAAAGGAGTAAATTTTCACGACCTTAGATTTGGAAATGGATTCATAGATCTGACATCCAAAGCATGAGCAACAACAGAAAAAGAAGGTCAATTGGACTTTATCAAAATTAGAACTTTTCACATGTCAAAAGACACTATCAAAAGAGCAAAAAGACAACCTACAGAAGGAGAGTAAGGTTTTCCAAATCATGCCTCTGATGAGGAAATTGTATCTAGAATATTTAAAGAATACATACAACTCAATAATGAAAAGACAAGCAATCCAGTGAAAAACTGGACAAAGAACTTGAATAGACATTTTTCCGAAGAAGATACGCGTGTCCAATAAGCACTGAACGCAGGCTCACCATCATTCATCCTTAGGGAAATGCAGATCAAAACCCTAACCTGACATCTACTAGGGTGAAATAATAATGATGGTGATGATGGAAAATAAATAACAAGTGCTGTTAAGCATGTGGAGAAATTGGAACCCTCATACACAGCTGGTGAAAATGTAAAATAGTGCACCTGCGGTAGAAATCGATTTGGCGGTTCCTCAAAGAGCTAAAGGTACAGTGAGATTTGATTTGGACCTTGTGACCCAACAATTCCATTCCTAGATGTACACCCAAGAAAAATAAAAACATATATTCACACACAGACCTGTACATGAATGTTTATAGTAGCATATTCATAATACCCCCCAAAATTGAAATAGGCAAACGTCTGTCAACTGACCAATGGATAAACATAGTATAGTACATTCAGACAATGGAATACTATTCAGCCATAAAAAGGAATGAAGTACTGACACATAAACAGTGTGGATGAACCTCGAAGACACCATGCTGAGTGAAAGAAGCCAGTCACCAAATATCACATATTGTATGGTTCCCTTTATATAAAATATTCAGACGTTAAATCCAGAGATACAAAAAGCCTATTAGTAGTTGCCGGGTGCTAGGGAAAGGGGGTAACGGAGTGACAGCTTAATAGGTATGGGGTCTCCTTTAGGGGTGATTAAAATAGTTACAAACTAAAAAGAAGTGGTGGTTGCACAACATTGTGAATGTACTAATTGCCACTGAATTTCACACTTGAAAATGGTTAATTTTATGTTATGTAAATTTCACCACCATAGAGAAAGAAACTTAGAGATACAGTAACTAAATGTCATGCTTAGATATTGGTTGGCTCCTAATTCAAAATAACCAACTGTAAAAAAAAAAAAAAAAATCTGGGAACCAGTTAGGGAAGCAATGACTTGATATCTGATGTTATTAGGGAATCCCTTTTTACGGCATGATATGCAATGGTGGGTATAAATTCTTTTAAATTCTTATAGTTAAAATAAAAATGTGTGTAGGATTTGCTTCAAAAGAACCCAAGGGGAAAAGGGATTGAGAGGTAGGGGGAAGTGATGTTGGCCCCATATTGATAATGCCTGAAGCAGATTATACGCCTGAGGGGTTCACTATGCCATCCCCTCCATCTCATATATGTTTGAATTCTTCCTTAATAATAATGTGAAACAAACAAACAAAATCCTTGAGGGCAGGATTGTGCTCCATTCCCCAGCACTTAATGCATCCTCTGCATGAAGTGGACACTGGATAGTGAAAGAATGAATGAAGGAATGAATGAATGAAACCATGCATCTCATCAGAGCCCCTGCTGTACCCTCCCTTTAGTGAACATCAGGAGAAAGAAGTGAAGATCCGGAGAAGTCAAGGAAAAGTGAAGGTGTGGGTGTTTATGTCCAGGCAGTGAATGAGCAGGATCCTGATAAACAAAGCTGGGAGAAAATGAAGCCTGATTCACACTCATTAACCCAGGAAATCCCTGCTTCCACACGCAGTCTGCAGGCCATCTTTGTGCCACCCCTGCCACCAAGCCAGCTCAGGAAGGACAAGGCTTTTGAGTTGCAAAAGTTTCGTAAACACTCCTTCTGTTGAGTACATATTAACTTTTCTGTTTAGGCTGCATTAAAGTGGAAAGCTCTATTGATTCGTATTTACCATGTAAAAACCACTCCAGCCAAAATGAATAAACCATCATGACATTTGAAAGAGTCATAACCCAAGTCCCTAGGAAGCAAGATCGATGATCTGGGCTGCACTCCTCTGAGGGGCACAGGATCTGTAGCAGGATGTGTCCCAGAGGAGAGAATAAAACCAGGAGAGGCTGGAGCATCGCCCCAATTCCCTCTGCCCTTCCCTGGTTTAAAGAATGTCCATCTGCATCTCTAGGTTTCAGCTTCATGACAACCTTGAAAGGTCAGGGCATGCAAAGGAGGAAACTGAGACTCAGGAGAGTCAGGCTGCAAACCCCTGAGACTCAGCCCAGGACCCCAGCCCCAGTCTCAGGGTGCCTCCCTTGCTTACAGCTCTTTCTCTTCTGTGCATGGATTCCCACACAACCCTCACTGAGGGGCTGGTTGTTTTCCTCACTGTTGGTGGTGCTGAGGGTGGGTGAGGGGCCAAGGGAGCCTCAGAACAGTCTGTGTCATCCCAGGAGGCCAGCCTGTCACAGTCCTCCCTGCAGGGACAAGCTTCTGTGTCAAGGGCCCTGCAGACCTGCTGATTGTCCCCAGCTGCTTGGAAGGTTCAGGCAAAGATTTCAATTTCAGGAGAGTGTGGGGCTGTGGGTGGGGCTGCAGTCCCGGCCCCCAACCAGCTTGGTGAGCCGGCCACAGGTCACCCCCTCACAAGACACACAAGTGCACCCCTCAAGCTCCAAGGGCTGTGCATGTGGACACAGCCTGTGTGGTGCTGGCTTACCCTGACTCCATGACCTTGACAATGCTCTTCTCTCAGCCAAAATCTTTTTCTTGTCTCTCTCCTGATCCATCTTCCAGTCTTAGTGCAGGGGCCACCTCCTCCAGGAAGCCTTCCAGGAACTGCCTAGAAATAAAGGCCTCGTAGTTTCCTCCTATGGGGTCAATTGATGATTCTAGAATTTTCCTTGCAGGCTACTCACAAGGCCGTGATGACTCTGGATGAGCAGAATTCAGAGGTTGCTGCTGCCACCAGCATCCACCTCACTCCTAGACCTCACCCCAATGGGGACCCCACACTCCCTCCAGGTGCTGAGTTCAATTGACCTTTTCCTGTGATAACTCTGTGATGACTTTCCACACAGAAACAGGAAGACTATTTTGGAGGGAAAGATTGTCAACCTATTGGGATCATGGCTCCACGGGTGCCCTGGATGACTCCAAAGGAACAAAGTAGGGGACCACTCTGGGGACCCAGTCAGCCTCCACATCTTTATATGGCCCTGGAGACATCACCGGGCATCTGGGGTTCCATTTCTTCATCTAGAAGTGAAATGGGAAATACGAATATTTTGAAGCACTGATGAAGGCAGATACTCTTGTATAAGCTTCATGCAGCCATGAAAACAACCACTGGCCCACATGCCAGGAGCTTCTGTTGGAGAGTCGGGTTTAGTGAGGTCGTCCATATACTCTGGCTGCCTTGCCTGGTTTGTATGGGAACCTACGAGGTGAGGGTAATAAGGGAGGCCAAGGTCGTGTCATCGGGAGAACAGCTCCTGTGTGCTAGGTGCTTTGTGTATTTTATTTCATTTTAAAATTAATTCCCACAACTTCAGAACAACTATTAAATGAAATTGATCATATGCTCAATTGTTATGATCAGTTGATTATATTTGGCAGGTTTTTTTTTTAATCTACAAAAAAGGCAATTTCATACGGTTCCCCCAATACAATTTCTCCCTTCTCTTAGCTGACATTCAGAGCTTAAAAGACCCACCCCAGCTAACTCAGCTAGAAAGTAGCCGAGCTGGGATTAAGATGTGTTTTATTTCGAAGCTAGACTTTCCATTCTCATTCATTTTCTAGGTCGGTGATTTTCAAACTTGTTTGTGTGCAGAAATCCCCTGAGGATCTTGTTAAAAAGCAGATTTTGATTCAGTAAGTCTGGCCCCGGGGCCTGAGGTCAGGCATTCCTCATGACGCCCTAGGATGCCGAGGCCTCTGGTCCGGTGACCATGCTTGGAGTAGCAGGTGCTAAATCCTCCTGCCCCTGGGACCCCAGAAGGGGTTGTGTGGGTGCTTCAGTTCAGTGCTTGTGTGAGACCGAACGTAAGTGTGGCAATGCCTTTTTGAAGCCTGCAGACAAAACTTGCTGTAGGATTACATACTAACGAGTGTTTTGCAGGAAAATAAGGTTTTTAAATAAAGGCTTTGTGCCCATTCTAGGCTTACTGCCGGTGCTTGTCCACGAGCTGCGTTGCATGTCAGTCACAGCCACTGGGACGCTGGCCGTCAGCCGGCTCACATCCTTGTTCTCCAACTGCACAGAAGGGAGCCACACAGGCTCTGGGGCCAGACACGCCTGAGAGTAAATCCCACCCTGGCTCTCACCAGATGCCCCCTTGGAGCAGTAATGAGAACAGCAGACAACACAAAGGGCAGGTCAAGTGGCTCTAACACATGATCCCACTGAACCCTCATGTAACATTTTACATTTACTGTCAGAAACTGACTGATTTTTTTTTCTCATCTGCAGTGAGAAGGTGGCCACCAAGCACCAATGAGTCAATGAAGTCAGCCTTCCAGAAGGGGGAGCCCCGGAGTCACTGAGCGCATCTCCTGAAAAAGAGGGGTGAAAAGGGCTGGAAAATGAGTGTCTCGTCTTTCATTTTTTGAGGGTTGACAGTGGAGACCCCAAACTCAACTGGCTGTGGGGATAGGGGGGCCTAAGGGGGATAAGGGAAAAATAACTGCCCAAGTTCAGTAGCGGATGTCAGCTGAGCTGGTGTTGGGAATGCGTAGGGAGTGGAGGGGACTGCAGTAAACTGGGTCTCATCTAAAGGAAGCTTCCAGTGTTGGCCTGCCTGTAACAATCGCTTAGATGAGATAGAAGTTTGTATTTGGACCCCACATAAAAGTGAACTGGGACTTCCCTGGCGGTGCAGTGGTTAAGAATCCTTCTGCCAGTGCAGGGGAAACAGGTTCCAGCCCTGGGCCAGAAAGATCCCACGTGCCGTGGAGCAACTAAGCCCGTGCACCACAGCTACTGAGCCTGAGCCCTAGAACCCAAGAGCCACAACAACTGAGCCCACATGCTGCAACTACTGAAGCCTGCATGCCTAGAGCCCATCCTCCATAACCAAAGAAGCCGTCACAGTGAGAAGCCCACGTACCACAATGAAGAGTAGCCCCCGCTTGCCGCAACTAGAGAAAGCCTGCATGCAGCAATGAAGACCCAACACAGCCAAAAAAGATAAAATAAAATAAATAAAATGCTATCTTTAAAAAAAAAGTGAGCTGGCATGGTAGCTGCAGTTTATCCAGGCTTCTTGTAAATTGTGGGTCTGCCATGCCTAGGGTGTTGTCCTCACCTGTGTGTTTGAAGATCATGCACCAGTGCCTCCACCTTCAAGCCAACAGGAAGGGAGCAAGGGAAAAGGTACTACCCATGAGCTACATGTGTCTCTTCAGCTTATCTCCTATTGGCCAGAATCTTGTCACATTGTTCACCTAGCTGCAAGAGAAGCAGAGATTTATCATTTCTATCTTAGGTTACCATGTGTCCAGCCACAAATTGGAAGTTCTCTTACTTTAGAAGGGATGATTGGCTACTGGGGACCCCCAACACGTAGCCTCTGCCTAAGTTCTTAGCCTCAGTTGGATATCATCTTGCAGAAAGGTGTCCCAGGGTTTCTGGCTTTTCAATTATAAGAGAAACTAAAAAGCCAGGTTTTTATGTGAAAATGCTTCCATTTTCGATGTTGACCACTAATTCAATTTAAAATTTTCTGAGCCAGCCAACAGCGTGTAGGGTCAAGGAAGCACACGGTGGGTCCAGAAGGCAGCTGTGCAGAGTGGAGGGCGGTCAGCAGGATCCCTCAGCCTGGCCCTGTAAGGCGCTGGCATCAGGAGCTTAGTTAAAACCCAGTCCTGCATTGAAATCCCCAGGTAAACGTGCAACTGTCCCCAGAGAGGGAAGACAGCAGCTATGAAGCAGCTTACGTCACAAGACTACATTTCAGAAACGTTTGACCTCATTTTACAGAAGATGTGCGGTACTCATTTTTCGACTATTTCAGTTAATAAAGCCAGTATATATAAAATCATTGTTACAAGAACATAATCGGTGATTTTACTGAAATGAAGACAAAAATTAATAAATATTATGAAAAATATATGAACATTTGTGAATTATGTACAACTTTATTTCTCATTGAAACATTATTAGCCCATCAACAGACGTGCAATAAGTATTCCACTCAGTCATCATTCATACTTTTCAGTCATGTAAAACTGTAGCTGGATCCAGAATTTTCAATTCTTTTGTTTGAAGGTATCAATTTTCAAGGGATGGATTTTATTCAGCAGGTTATTTTATTTTATTTTACTTTTAATTAGTTTATTTTGTTTTTATTTCTTGGTTTCATCGGATTTTTGTTGTGGCATAGGGGATCTTTCATTGCAGTATGAGGGCTCTTCGTTGTGGTGCACGGGCTTCTCTCTAGTTGTGGCACTTGGGCTCCAGGAAGCGTGGACTCAGTAGTTGCAACATGTGGGCTCAGCAGTTGTGGCATGCAGGCTTAGTTGCCCTGCAGCATGTGGGATCTTAGTTCCCCTACCAGGGATTGAACCGGCGTCCCTTGCATTACAAGACAGATTCACAACCACTGGACCACCAGGAAAGTCCCTCAGCAGTTTATTTTAGCTTGATTGATAGCTTGTCAATATCTGAATATGTGGGAAATGGTTTCCTTTCATACTTTGCCCTTGGAGGGCCCAGCTAGGAGGTGGCTGGGGTCTTCCATTTGTCCCCTCTGGGCAACTGGGACAGCAAGAAGAAGTGGACAGAGTCGGGACTCCTCAGTCCAGAAAGAGGTGGAGGCTTGGAGCCAGGAGGGGTCACAGAGCAGGGATGGGCATGCCCAGCTGGATGGTTCATCCATCACTCACTCCACAAGCATCTACTGAGCGCCCACTGCACACCAAGCACTGGGCATGACTCAGGTTTACGTGCTCGGTGTGCGGGAGGGAGCAGGAACCCATCCTACAGGTCATCCCATGGAGAAGATGGAGAGTCCTTGGTGCTGGAAGTCCTAGTTGGGAGGATCATCTAGGATCAGTGCTTCCTGCTTGGATGGCCATTGAGGATGGCCAGAGTTTCTTGGGCAGAGATTCTGGGCATATGATGGGGAATGTTGTGGGATGGGGGTGCTTTTCTGTTTTAGGAGGAAGGGAATTACCAGTTCAAGTCAAACCAACATGGAGTGTTGGAAAGGATGACCAAAACCTGGGGCTACCAACCTTGACCTCAACCCACTGGACAGCTCGGCCTTCCAGAGAAGTAACCAGGGGGAGAAAACTCATCCTTCACCCAGCAGGCCTGCCTGAGTACCTCTGCCATGCAGACTCAACTGGGCTACACCCAATCGAGTGTTAGGGACCAAATGTCAACAGTCCCTAAAGAGAGAGGAGCACTGGAGACCTACGATGAAAGGATATGTGGGAGTCCTCCTAATGACATATTCGAGCCTGGGGTAGGGGAGCAAAGTGGTTAGGGGCTAGGTTCACATCCTGCCTGATTGATACTTGCACTTTGTGGCAAATTATGTAACTTCTGTGCCTCCGCCTGCTTCTATTAGCTGGACGTTCTCTCACCTGTACATGGGGTTTTGCTAGTCCCTACCCCACGGGGTTGTGAAGATGAAATGAGTTAATATGTGGGACGTGATTGGAAGAGTCACCAGGCCAGGAAGGAGCCATGGAAATGCCCACTGTCATCATCCCTGGAGTGAGTGAGCTGAGTGGTGGCGCCCAGAAGGTATGTCCACATCCGGACCTCCTGTGAATATCACCTTATGTGCAAACAGGGTCTTGGCAGATGTCATCAAGTTAAGGATATGGAGATGCTCTCCCTGGATTAAATCCAGTGATAAGTGTCTTTAGAGGAGACAGGAGAGGAGAAGACACAGGCACCGAGGTTGATGGAGTTATGTGGCCACGAGGGAGGCTGACGGCCTTGGGAGCTGGAAAAGCCTAGACCCTCCCCTCTGGGGGAGCTCCCCCAGAAAGCACTAATGACACTTAGACCTGGGACCCCTAGACTCCAGAACTTTGAGAGAATACACTTCTTTTTTTTTTTTAATTTTCATTGGGGTATAGCTGATTTTACAATATTGTGTTAGTTTCAGGTGTACAGCAGAGTGAATCCATTATACGTATACAAATATTCACTCTGTTTAGATGCTTTTCCCATATAGGTCTTAACAGAGTATTGAGTAGCATTCCCTGTGCTACACCGTAGGTCCTTATTAGTCATCTATTTTATATATAGTAGTGTGTGTATGTCAGTTCCAATCTCCCAGTTTATCCCTACTTTCCCTTACCCCCTGGTAACCATAAGTTTATTTTTTACATCTGTAACTTTATTTCTATTTTGTAGACAAGTTCATCTGTACCTTTTTTTT
This sequence comes from Hippopotamus amphibius kiboko, assembly GCF_030028045.1. Classification (NCBI taxonomy): domain Eukaryota; kingdom Metazoa; phylum Chordata; class Mammalia; order Artiodactyla; family Hippopotamidae; genus Hippopotamus; species Hippopotamus amphibius. Next base: position 177,937,000 of record NC_080189.1, read on the forward strand.
TTTTTAGAGTCCACATATAAGTGATATCATATGATATGACTTTTTTAGTTTAAGCCACCCAGTTTGCAGTCATTGGTTTCGGCAGCCCTAGGAAACCAACATGATACCCTCCACGATAGGTACTCTAATGCCAGTTTAGGGTCTACAGTAGTATGGTAGTGGGTAAATGCTTGTTGAATGAACACCATGTGGGGCTGCGCTTGTGGCTGGTGTGGCTTTAATCCCCACCTCTGGGTCAACAATGCTGTGTCCCTTGAGTTCCCTGGATAAGTCAGATCTGTTCTGGGTCGCATCCTAGGGGGTGGCAGAGAGTCCTCTCTGGCCATATGAGGCTCTTCCCCAGGCCCTTCTCCAGACAGGAGCTTCCTCATGTGGGGCTCCACTCTCGGAGACCCTGCTGAGTCGTTCCTTGTCCAGGCCTTCAGGGGCCCTTGGAGCCACCCAGTATTTAGGTGTCCAGGTCTCTGGTCATTCTCAGCTATCCTGAGGGACCCTTTACAAGGTCTGGTCATCCCCAGGCCTTCGTGAGGGCCCCTGCTCATGCACCCTGTCTCCTCTCCATTCTGGCTTTGAGGGACTCTTTCATGTTTGTCCCTCTGATCTGCCCACGTCCCCATCCATACTCTGAGAGATGATCTGGTCCAAGTCACAGTGTGAGTTCAGCCATCCACAATACCTAAGCTGAGGGGTCCCTCTGCTGTCTGGTTCTCAGTCCTCTATCCCAAAAGTCCTGCAACAACAAAGCTCAAATACAAGTCAGCCTTCTGGGACAGGCAAGCACACCAGCAGCACAGGAAGCCTTGGAAAAGATCATCCTTCCACATGCTGGGGAGCCGGGCCCTGCCTTCCAGGAGCTCCCAGTGGATCTGGCAGAATGTCAGTCGCAGCTACGATGGTGGGCAAATCGAGGACAGGTTTAGCTTGATGAGGGAGACTCGGTGGACTTTCGGAAAGACCTTGGTTGCTGGGGGGTGCCAGGTGGCAGCTTGATGCCAGCCACTGGCTGCATGACCACTAGCAAGTACATGTGTAACACGGAGGCCATAGCAACGCTTGACACGCCTCATTCACCCCCACTCCATCCCTGTGGCGGACAGGCTCCTCGCATTGGACAGTGGGGGAAACCCAGAGACAGAAAGGCTTAAATAACTCCCTCCTCTGAGCCCCCAAATGAAAGCAATGTCACTCCAGATCCCTCAGAGCCCTCCACAGCTCTCCTGAACCCTGACGCCTCCTCCTGGGTGGTTTGTGCCCACCTCTCATGCGGGCAACAGACCACGCCACGCCTGGGCCACCTCTGCATCTTTCAGGGCCACGAGGCAGTGCCTGGGCCACAGTGGGCAGTCAGAGAGCCCGGCTGGCTGCAGCGTTGGCCAATCTGGGCTGTTCCCAAGTGAGGAGCTGAGGAGAGAGAGATGGAGGCTGAAGCAAGAGGGAGAGAGGTGTTAACACAGAGCCATCCTTTGTCTTACACACACACACACACACACACACACACACACACACAACACGTGCATGCACACACACGGGCATACACACAGGGGGCAGGATGGGGCAAGAGGGAGAGCGGTACCCCAGGGACAGCAGCAGAGAAAGACAGCAAGGAGACAGGAGAGAAAATTTCACAGACTCCCAAAGCAGAGCAGAAGAAATTGTTTCCAGAGGCAGTTTGGAGTTGGCCCCCCGGCCCCTGAAGCCCCGTCACTTAGCGGGTCTAGAGGTCCCCTTGCAGCTGCCAGGACCGGGAGGAGGTGGGGGGTGGGTAGGGGTGGACGGGGCCTGCTGGAGAAAATCTCCCCAAACCAGGCTTGGCATCCGGGCCTCTGATTGCCCTGAGCCTGGGGGAGGGGTGGCAGAGAAAAGTGGTCCAATATGGTTGGTCCCCGAGCACAGCCCAGATGCCCTACTGCTCGTTAGCAGAGGTGGGAGCGTAACCTGAGAGCCCCGAAGGTGTGGCCCTTAAAACCAGGCCCTCGCTAAGCAGGGGGCTCTGTCTGCTGGATCTGGGGTTGGCAAAACTAAAGCACAAAAAGCTCACGTTCTTGAGAGGAAATGCAGTGTGAAGTGAGGGGAGGGGAGCCAGCTGAATTCCTCCCTATTTCTTCTTTTGTTGTAGGAAGAACATGTAACATGAGATCTACCCTTTTAACAAATTTTTAAGTATACAACACTTTTTAAAAGTGTGGTGTTAACTACAGGCACAAGATTGTACAGCAGATCTCTAGTATTTTTTCATCTGGCGTAACTACAACTTTATATCCATTGAACAGCAATTTCCCGTTTTCCCCACCTCAGCCCCTCGCAACCACCATTCTACTCTTTGTTTCTAAATGACTTTGGCCATTTTAGAGACCTCACATGTCCTTCTCCAACTGGCTTATTTCACTCAGCATAATGTCCTCCAGTTTCATCCATGTTGTCACCTGTTACAGAATTTCCTTAATTTTTAAGGTTGAGTAATATTCCACTGTATGTATACAGTGAAAAGAAAACCTACAGGATGGGAGAGAATATTTGCAAACCACATATCTCATAAGAGGTTAGTATCCAAAATATGTGAGGAACTTCTACAACTCAACAGCAAAAAGAGATATAACCGTATTTAAAAATGGACATAGGACTTGCATTGACGTTTCTCCAAAGAAGACCAACAAATGGCCAACAGCTATAGAAGAGGATGTTCAAGGTCACTAATCATCAGGGAAATGTAAATCAAAACCACAATGAGAAATCGCTGCACACTTGTTAGGATGGCCATTATCAAAAAGTTAAAGAGAAGTGGTGGTGGTGATGTGGAGAAATTGGAACCCTTGTTCACTGTTGGCAGGAGTGTAAATGGTGCAGCTGCTGTGGAGAACAGCATGCAGGATGCTCAAAAGATTTCAGATGGAATTCCCGCATGACCCAGCAATGCCACTTCTGGGTATTCACCCCAAAGAATTGAAATCAAGACCTCCCAGAGATATCTGCACACCCATGTTCCCTGCAGCCCTATTCACAATGGCAGATAAGTGAAGGCCACCCTAAATGTACATCATCAGCTGAATGGATAACGAATTCCTCTCACTCTTTTCCTCTTTTTAGTCTTCATCCTCTAACGTGAGAGTAGGAGAAGATCCCACGGGGATCTACCCCCGTGCTTCTCAAACAACGTCCCTCAGAGGGGAGGATGACAGGTTGATGGGCAGAGGGGGCCAGCGGGTGACACTCGGTGTCCCCCTCTCTGCTCCAAGCTGGGCCATTCTGCCTCCTGTTCTTCTTCTTTTTTTTTTTTTTTTTTTTTTTTTTGCCATGCCACACTGCTTGTGGGATACCAGTTCCCTGACCAGGGACTGAACCTGGGCCAAGACAGTGAAAGCCCAGAATCCTAACCACTAGGCAACCAGGGAACTCCCATGCTCCCTGTTCTTAAAGTAAGATTTCAACTGAGAGAGAGGTCGCACTGCTAAAACTATTAAAATCTAAATAACTCTTGATGACACCATATGATGTAACTTGTTGTTTTCCCAGGGAAGGGAAAGTGGATGGTAATATCCCGAGGCCTCGTGGCCAGAGTGGACAAGAGGCCGGCCTGAGGCATACGGGCCTCTGAGTCAGGCAGCCCTGGGTGCTCTCCTGAATTCTGACCCTTTTTAACTGCATCACCTTGGGCGAGTTGCCGTACTGACTTCACATCCCTCCCTTGTAAAACTGGGATCAGGTAGTGCCTCGTTCATGAGGTCGTTGCCAGGGTAAAACAAGTTCTAACCCCACCACCCCAGAAGCTTGTGGGGCAGCCTTTGGAAGCACAGCTGCTATGACCTGGGCTGGGCACCCTGGAGACCTAGTTCTAGTCTCAGCTCGACCACGAATACCTCGTCCCATTCCCCGCTCTCTCCTCATCTGCTCAGTAAGAACATTGATCTAAAGACCTGGTTCTCCACTTTGGCTGCACAATAAAATCACCTGGGAAGTTTCAGAATGTATTAGTCCCCTTCCTCCCCAGGTGTCACTCCAACAGTTTCTGATGTCATTGGTCTGGAGTGGGCTTAGATATCAGTGCTTTTCAAAACTTCCCTCAGTGATTCTCACATGCAACCAGAGTTGAGAACCACTATTCTAGCTATTCTTAAGCCCCCTTCTGGCTCTAAAACTCTGTGGCTGGACTCAGCTTTATTCCAGAAATATCCAATAAAGTACCTAATAGGTTTCAAGCACTGTCAGATCTCTGGGCCAGTGATGTTTTCATTCATTTCACTGCTTAGGAAATGTCTGATGTGGCTTAAACTGGGAGTTTTCAGATAAGATTCTTTTCTTTCCTTGATATTAACCTGCTTCTGTCTTGCCAATTTTCCAAATAAACTAACTTTGTGAATAACAACCATATGGCCCAAGTTCATTGTCCTATGATCTATATAGGTTAAATATGGGAAAGGATGTCTGTGAGCAACTCTAGCTTACCCTGATGTCAGCATTAGGTCATGCCTACCCACCCTATCTTGGCTGCAGTTTAATAATTTTTAAAAAGTTTGGAGAAATCAATAACTTTCACACATACAAATAATGAGGAAGAAAGAGAGAAGGAGAGGGAGAGAAAGAGAAGGGGGGGAAGAAAGGAAGGAAGGAAGGAAGGAAGGACTTCTTTTCACACAATAGTAATAGCAAGGACAAATGAAACAGTCAAGAACAAAATTGAGAAATGTACAAGCTCTAGATGGAGGAAAAGTTTTAAATGCTGCTGAAGAACAAAGAGGAGTTTCAAACGAAAGGAAAGGTACAACATGGCCTTGGGTGGGAAGACTCACCATCATAAAAATATCAGTTCTTCCTACATTAAGTTATAACTTTAATAGGAACTCAATAAAAACATCAATGGCATACCGTAACTAAATAAGATGATTCTATAATTCATGTGAAAAAAATAAGCAAGCAAGAATAGTCAGTAAAATTCTGAAGAAATGGAAAATATTAAGAAAAAAAAATACTGGAGAGGACTAGCATATTAAAACACACTACAAAAAAAATAAAAAAGTAAAACACACTACAAAACTCCTAATTACAAATCATGAAATTGTCATTTATGAATTATAAAACACATGATTAAAACCAAATGCTGCATGAATAGACAGACTGATTAATGAAACAAAATAGAAAGCCTGTAAATACTCCCAAACTCATAATGGAATTTTGACCACAATAAAGAAGGTATTTCAAGTCAGTGGACAAAAGGTGGATTAGTCATTAAGTAGAGTTGAGACAACACAGTTGTCATCTGGAAATAAAAGTTGGATCCACAATTCTGGTCGAAATCATTGAATCTGTTCACAAATATTCCAGCTCTCTCCTTCTGATCATGTGATTTGCTCTGATCAATGAAATGTGAGCATAAATGTGTCCCTTCCAAGAGGTAGCTCTTAAGAGCCAGGGTATAAGTCACCATAGCTCTGTGTTCCTAGCTCTGTCAGCCTGGCTCCCAGAGCCACCTGCTAACCAAAAATGCACACATAACATGAGTAGGAAATTAGCCTTTGTTGTTTTCAGTGATGAGGCTCGGGGTTGTTACTGCAGCATACATGAGCTTATCCTAACTGTTGCATTCACAGCATACACCAGAATGAATTTCATAGGCATTAAGGATGTAAATGTAAAACGTGAAGCCCAAAAAGCACTAGAAGAAATCGTATAAGAACTTAAAATCTTGGAGTAGGGAACACCTTTGTAACTAAGAATTAAAAACCCAAGCCCATTTTTTAAAAGATTAATAATTTTAAATACATACAAAAATTTTTAAAAATCACTGCATTACAAAAACTGGCACAAGCAAAGTCAAAATACAAAGGAAAAACTGGGGAAATCACACAACTTGTATCATGGAAAAAAGACTAATTGCATCTGTATATAAAGAGTTCTTACAAATCAATATGAAAAAAAACTAGTAATCTAATGTAAAAATTGACAAAAAATATTAATTGATTTTTCATAATAAAGCAAATGAACTTGGCTCTTAAACTTATGAAAATATCACTCAGGCTAAGAGAAATGCAAATTAAAACTACAGATGAGAAGTTCTGTTTCATCTGTCAGATTGGTAAAGATCAAAAATGTTGATGCTGTATTGATAAGAGTATGGGAAATAGGAAGTCTCATATATTCTTAGAGCAAATATAAATCAGAACAGCCTCTCTGAATAAATGCCTAATAATATGTCTCAAAATTATAAATACATATATCCTTTAACCCAGCAATTCCATTTTCTAGGAATTTATCCCACAGGTATAGTTATACAGGTGAAAAATGATATGTATAACAAAGTTATTCATTGCAGCATCATTGAAATTGCAAAAAAAAAAAAATAATAGAGGGACTTCTTAGGTGGTGCAGTGGTTAAGAATCCACCTGCCAATGCAGGGAACACAGGTTTGATCCCTGTTGCAGGAAGATCCCACGTGCTGTGGAGCAGCTAAGCCCATGTGCCACAACTATTGAGCCTGCGCTCTAAAGCCCATGAACCACAACTACTGAAGCCCGAGAGCCTAGAGCCCATGCTCCACAACAGGAGAAGCCACCACAATGAGAAGCCCGCACACCACGGCGAAGAGTGGCCCCCACTCGCCCCAACTAGAGAAAGCCCGTGTGCAGCAACAAAGACCCAATGCAGCCAAGAAAGAAAGAACAAAAGAAAGGAAAGAAGGAAGGTGGGAAGGAAGGGAGGGAGGGAGGGAGGGAGGGAGGGAGGGAAAAGGAAACAACCTAAATACTCCATCGATAAATGACAGTTTACATAAATGAGAGTCCATGCATATGACGGAATCTAATGCAGAAAAAAGAATGGGTGCACTCATTGTGAATCTTTGTGAGCTGATGTGGGAAGATCACCAAAATATATTGCCAAGTACATGAAAAAAGCAAGGTGCAGGACCATGTATTACGCCACCATTTGTATATGAATAAAATATTTCTGGAAAAAAAGTTCAAGTTGTTTAAAACATGCTTGCCTCTGGGAAGGGGATGTTGGTGTCTGGAAGAAGTTTGGAGGTAAATTTGACTATATTCCTTTCATTCATTTTGAATTTTGAATGATGTGAATATTTCCTCTTCAAAAAACAACATTAAATAATGGGGAGAACAAAAAGCTCTCTGAGTGGAACTAGTTTTCTACAGTTGGCCAGCATAAGACCACAACTAGGATCCATCAGACAATGAGATTAAGTGTTCATGTATTTCTGAGCATTGGAAACAATGATGTAACCCTAGAGAGGTCTGAAATCTCATACCAAGAAGGTTCAAGGCAATTGACCATAATTTCCCACTGCACTGAGTTTCATATATTTAAGAATTAAAAGCCATTTCTTCAGAAAAGCTAAAACCAGGTCTTTTGTAAAAGGTCAACTCTAATTCCACTTCAGCTGAGAGATTCTCTCCCTAACTAAAGCCATCAAATTGCTCCAGAGCATCAAATGTATGTCTTATCTTCTTATCTTAGAGGCTCCCATGGAGATTGTACTCACAGCTTCCTTCTCAACAGAGACCCCAAAAGGCCTTTGCCTTTCTATCCACTTAGACCACTAATTTCAGGTGAGAAATACCAGCCTGGTATTACATAGGCAGAGGGATGATGACACATCAGGGACCCGTGATGATTCAATAGGAGCTGGGGGACAAAACTGGGCCTCCTACTCAGAGATCCACCCCAACCCTATGTAGCCTACCCTAAGGACATTGTACCTAGGGTCAGCGTGAGAAGAAGCTTTAGATCAGAAAGACATAGATTTGAGGGGACTTCCCTGGTGGTCCAGTGTTTAAGAAACCGCCTTCCCCTGGTCAAAGAACTAAGATCTCACATGCCACAGGGAAACTAAGCCCATGTGCCACAACTAGAGAGCCTGCGTGCCGCAACTACAGAGCCCGTGTGCTCTAGAGCCCGCGCAACACAACCGGAGAGAAGCCCACATGCCACAGCTAGCGAGGAGCCCATGAGCTGCAAAAAAGAAGCCCGCATGCCACAACTAAGACCTGACACAGACCAAAATAAATAGATAAATAAACAAATAAATAATAAAAAAAGAAAAACATAGATTTGAATCCATGCTTCATTGAGGCATTTATGCAGAATCCCTCACATTCAGAAACCATCCCTGGCAAGAGGTTCAGACAACAACAATGGATTCCCCTTAGAATGGATACTGGAGAGCCAGGCACCATGACCATGACAATAAAGATCTTGACCATGAGCATCCCAGAAGTACCATTAGGACAGGAGACTTAAGGACTGCCTACAATTTAATCAGCCCCACATGAGCCTCTTCTTCAGCTACCTGGGGGAGGTATACTCACCCACACTCATTTCCTGAAAATGATTGACAATGAATTTCCAGTCAACTGGATGAGGATTCAAAGCCAGATGAATTTAATTTAAAAAATAGGCAATGTAACATTTCTTATACACCTAAGTTGGTAGAGTAAAATAACTACCGACTACATTTTTATTGTTGCTACCATTACGTTAATATTTTGCGGGAGATGCTGCTTTTCTGTTGTCCCGACCTGTTGACTCACATAATTACGTGTCCAGCGGTGGAGCTCTCTCCGCTTTTGTCTCACGCCCCAGCCTGAGCCCACTTGCTTAGAGTTGGTGTCTCTGCCTGCCGCTCCATTGCCCAGCCTCTGCCTTCCCTTTTCTGCCCAGATACTTTGGGTCAGTGTGACACCTGTGTTTAGACACTGTGCCTTAGCTCCACACTCTGTTTCATAGGTTAGTCCCACCCACTCCCACATCTGGAAGTTTTAACACCAGTAGATGACTAAGATTGTCCAGAGACCTCATCTAACTTGCCCACTCTGAACATCTAAATCTCCACTAAATTAACCATGTAAGGTGGATCCAATCCATTTTAAGAGCTTCTTTAACTTGGAATTTTATGCATAAAAGAAAAAAAGGTCATTGAGAATCACTGACTCCATGTCTTGTAATAAGAACTGTATTAAGTTAATTTAAGCTTAAGTATACACATGACAGATGCTGTCTGGGGGTTTTTCATGATGCTTCTAGCTCCTCACCATCAATGAAGCAGTGAAACCCCTTACCCACGATGGCGAGATAACAGTCTCTGTTATGGCTGACATGCACCCCTTTTCTCTTACCTCTGGACCCTGTACTGCATGCTCTCAGCTGTGTGGCTTGGCTTTCTCATCCTTGTCCTTTTGCCTTTGGATGCCATCTCAATGGGAGCCCCCGTTACCAAGGTCTCATCAACTATACTTAGAAATGCTCAAGTTCCTTTCAAGTAGAATGTTACTGGAAGCTCCGTCTCCCTCTCATATGTCTCTTAAAATTCTGGCTGATCCTGTAATTCATCCACTCAACAAATACATTGCACTGGATGCCTTTTCTTTGCCTCTTTTTAAACTCTGGGGATGACTGTCTGTTTGTTGGTTTCTTTGATTCGTATCTGGTTTGGACTAGATGGTCTCAAATTCTTCCCATCTTCTGGGCCATGGCTTAAAGGGTTTTTGTGAGTGCTAAATAAGACCACATAATGAGAGTGTCTCACATAGTGCCTGGCACATAATAGCCACCATAAACTATAGCTATAATTATAATTATTATTATTGTCTCCTGTTTATGCCATCCCTCGTTACCTAGCACACAATAGTTGCCTTGGCAATTGTATTTCAATGATTTCCAAGAAAGGACCCCCAGTTTCTTATTACCATCTCCCTCTGCTCCTCCAAATTAGAGTAAAAATGCCAAATAACTTCCAAAAACCAATGACATGACATTTTAATCCTACATGGTTATGGAAAACTGCCTACTTCACTGAGGCCATGCCTTGGTGTACACACAAAGTCCACTTTCAAATTCTTCTTTGATGTTGGGTCTCGACGTTCAGCAAGCTGAGAAACTCAACAGGAAGTGGAACAATAAATCAAAAGTTGCAAAGCCAAGGAGAAAACTTTTTGTACTGATAATAATCTAATTGTTAATGGCATTCTCTAGCACAGTGGGGAGGCAGCCCGACTCAGAGGTCCTCAGGGACTCAGGACCCTCTGCCCAAGAAGCCGTGATCATGGAGATTATCTGGGTAGCTCTATTCTCAAGGTATCTGCTATGACTTAGCTCCTCCCCCTGTTCCAGGCCCCATGACCTCCTTCTGCCCTTTTGATCCTGATTCCCCACCACCATGACATAGCTCATTACCCAGGCCCAGGTCTTTGGAGGCCAATCCTGAGGCTGGCTAACATGCAGACAGAGAAGTCCATTCATGGGTTGGCAGAAATCAGAACACACACACACACACACACACACACACCCCTTTATATATATATTTATTCATTTATTTTTTTTGGCTGCATTGGGTCTTTGTTGCTGCACGCAGGCTTTCTCTAGTTGTCTAGTTGCGGCTAGCGGGGGCTACTCTTCATTGTGATGCGTGGACTCCTCATTGCGGTGGCTTCTCCTGTTGCGGAGCATGGGCTCTAGGCACACAGGCTTCAGTAGTTGTGGCACACAGGCTCAATAGTTGTGCTCACGGGCTCTAGAGCACAGGGTCAGTAGTTGTGGCACATGGGCTTAGTTGCTCTGCAGCATGTGGGATCTTCCTGGAGCAGGGATCGAACCCATGTCCCCTCCATTGGCAGGCGGATTCTTAACCGCTGTGCCACCTAGGAAGTCCCACACACACCTTTTTGCCAATCCATTTGAAAGTAAGTTGCAGACATCAAGACACACACATATACACGTATGCATGCATGTATACCTCTATGCTTAGATGAGTGTTCACACGCACACACAAATGTAGTCAAGAAATGGGGCGGGCATCTCTGACTCCCAGGGTTGGTGCTCAGTGCAGTCCCAAACACACACTCTCATGACTAACACCGTTCAGGCTGCAGCAAAACAGAAATGTGTCTCCCTGTCTCTGGCTCCATGTCTTCAAAACAAAGGATAAGTGTGTCTGGATGCTGGAAAGGATCATGAGTTGTGTCCCTGTTGATTTTGGAGATGGACCCTGGTTCTGAGAGTGGGGAGGATTTGAGTGCTTAGGTAAGAAGAAAGACAGACAAATTGATTTAGATAGTAAAAATGCAATAGATTCTTGCATGTGATGTATCATTTTTTAGAAATACAGATGTTCATTTTCCTGTCTTAGTTATGTTACCATTTGTGTTTCAGGAGGTACTCACAAATCAGCACAATATTCCCAAATAGTTGCTAATGACAGCTGAGGAACCGTTCTTCGATATTAAATAATTGTATACTCCCAAATTTGTATAACATAGGTCTAGACAAAACACACATGAAGCAGGAGATGGATTTTTCACATTGCCAATTATGCTAGAATTGCAAATGGCTCTATATTTATTTAAATAGTTAATCAGATTTAACTAGATTTAAAAATAAATTCTGCTCTATTGAAAAAATTCTTATTTAAAATCTTATACTTATTAATTTAAATTTGCATTTTGTCATTTAATGAAAGACAATTTAAATATGTTAGAAGACAAAATCATGATTTGAAAACATGAAGTTTTGTATTTTCCGTGCATACATTTTCATTTACACTTTAATGAAAGTACGTTCAGGGACATCCCCTGTGGCCCCGTGGTTAAGAATCCACCTGCTGATTCTGGGGACATGGGTTCGAGCCCTGGGCATGGAAGATCCCACATACCACAGAGCAACTAAGCCCATGCGCCACAACTACTGAGCCTGCACTCCAGATCCTGTGAGCCACAACTCCTGAAGCCCTCATACCTAGAGCCATGCTCTGCAACAAGAGAAGCCACTGCAATGAGAAGCCCATGCTCCGCAGTGAAGAGTAGCCCCCACTCTCCACAACTAGAGAAAGCCTGAGTGCAGCAATGAAGACCCAACACAGCCAAAAATAAATAAATAAGTAAATAAATAATTTATATTAAAAAAAGTACGTTCACATTTTGTAAACTTTGAATTGGTGACGTTTCATTGTTTAATACTGTAACTCATGACTGCCAATAGAAAATATTGTGTAATAACCTTGATTGTAGCAATATAATCAGTGATATTGCTGAAAAAGAATAAATGAAGGAATAAAAATATTTTAAAATAAATATCAATATATAGCCATGTAAGAATTTTGTATTTATACACTGTATTGCACAAACATTGACAGTTCATCATCAGAATATCCAGAAATGCACGATAATAATTAAATTGAGTTTTTTCTTCAAAATGTTGCCAACTCTTAATCATATAAAATTATAGCTTTACAGATGATTTGTTTTGTTATTGTACAAGTATATTTGAAAAAGGTAGGAATGATTACGCATTATTTAGTGGTTCATTAGTTTGACTTACAACTTTTAAATGTTTGGGCATATAGTATGTGAGCTTCTAATTATACTCTGATCCCAGGGCCTCCATTTATAGTCTCATTCTAGGTTCTGCAAATGTCAGGACAGGCCTGCACACACAGACCTTGAGACATATACACTTATCCCATTAACATAAGATGTGAGTGGAAAAACAAATACATATTAGCCAGCCAAATATCTGATTAGTTATAACAATGTTCTCTAGCATGTAGTAGAGAAACTTGAAGGCAAAGTGGTTTAACAATTAATAAACTATTAATGTAATACAATGCACTTATAAAACCAAGCAGTCTTAACAGATGACACAAAGGCAGTTGATAAATTTTGATATTTATTCTCAATTTAAATTTCTGCAACATGCTGGAAAATTAGGAAGAGTCGAACATCCAACTTAATCTCACATTTGATGGTGAAATATTGCAGGTATTGCCATTAAATTGGGACAAGAAAAGGATGCCAGGGGGTATTTTTATTAGTTCATATTGTTCTTGAATTCCCATCTCATGTAATTCTGTATGAAGTAGAAATAGGAGATATAATTTCTGGAGGAAGAGATGAAACCAGGTTATTTTTAGATAGTATTGTATATCAAGAAAACCCAGGGGAATCATCTGAAAAGCTATTAAAAAGTAATGAGAGTTCAATAGTATGGCCAGATCTATGATAAATATGCCAAAGTCAATAGCTTTTTTTATATACCAGCAATAACAGATGAGAGGACATAAAGAGAAAAAGAGATTCCCTCCATAATAACAATAAAAAACACAAAATCTCTAAGAATGATGCTAAAAAGATAGTGGAAGAATCTATATGAAGAAAAATATGAAGCTTTACTGAGGGCCATAAAAGAAGACAAGAAAATCGAGGGAACATATCCCTGAATGAGAAGACACGATAGGGAAAAGATGCCAATTCATCCAAAATTAAATAAAGATTTAATGCAATAATAGTCAAACCAACAGGTGGTTTTCATAACTTGACAGAAGTGGATATAAGGTGACTCTTAGAAAGTTAGAGTAGCCAATAGTATTCTTTCAAATAAGGGGAAAACACAGTCATTAAGCTTCCAGTTATTAAAACATATTATCAATGTACATTAATTAAAACAGTGTGTACACGTATGATTACAAATCCATCCAAAGAAAAACAAAAGCCCATTTGTCTGTAGCTCTTTAACTATCTTGTCCCAACCCTCTTCCCCAATTCCAATTGCTGCTGACCTGCTAAATCCATTCTCAGCTCCAAGTCAGTGAAAGCGAAATATACAAGATACTCCTTGATTTGTAACTTTTTATTATAAAGGTCGTATATTTGGAAAATGTAAAAATATTAATCTTTTTATGATACAATTATAGTCCTTTGTCCCTTTTTGGCCAAAAGTTTGCATTTTTAAAAATTTTTTTAATATTATTTATAGCATAGTACAATGAACAGAAATTTTAAATTTCTAGGCAGACAAATCTAATGATCTTTTACCTTGTAATTTCTTCTGTTGTTTTTAGGCTAAAAAAAAATCCTCCCCAATTTAACCAATGATAAATGTGATATTTTAAATTTGGGGGGGGTGGGATATAGAGGATATTATTTGCAAAGCAGGAATAGACACAGATGTAGAGAAAAAACGTATGGATACCAAGGAGGAAAGGCGGGTGGGAAGAACTGGGAGACTGGGATTGACATGTATACACTATTGCTACTATGTAGGAAATACATAACTAATGGGAACCTACTGTATAGCACAGGAAACTCTACTCAGTGCTCTGTGGTGACCTATATAGGAAGGAAATCCAAAAAAGAGGGGATATATGTACATATACAGCTGATTCACTTTGCTGTACAGTAGAAACTAACACAACACTGTAAAGCAACTATGCTCCAAAAAAAATAAACACCTGAAAAAAATTAAAAAATTAAAAAATAATGGGGGGAAGATGAACTTTTCAATCAATATAGTTGGGATAATGTGGTAACTATGACAAAATTATTTTTGACTGCTGCTTCATTCTTTATGTAAATATATTCCAAATGAAGCAACAAATTTAATTGTAAAAAATGAAATTTTAAAAAATATATTAAAGTGAACACAGGACAGATTTATTGGTATTTATGGAGTGTGTGTGTTTTCTCTTCGGCGTGATCCTGAACCCAAAAGCCATAAAAGGAAACACGATGAATTAGACTATGTAAAACTTCATTATTTATTCAATGTGGCAACGGGGTCATGGGATTCCAGCTGGGAAAGCTTCATCCCAAGGAGAAGCAGGATTAATAAGGCGATCTCTGATCCACGGCTCTTGCAAAGCAGAAGGCTTCCGGGCTGCAGAACCTATCTGGTTCAGGTTTTTGAAGACGTCTTGTGCTCTTCACGCCACAGGGTTAAAAATTATGCCAAAAGACATGCAGCTTGCATGCCACACTCATGGAGAACACACTCAAGACCTCACTATGAAACATTTCATTCTCCCGCCCACCCCACCAAAGAATCTCTTCTTCCTGTTATCGGTAGTTCTGAATGTTCAATTTTTCCCCACCATGGGATCAAAGGTACCTAAGTGGATGACTGCAAGTAGAAAAATAGAGACCAAAATTCAAGTATTGGCAGTTTTTCCATTTTCATAGTGTGTGAGTTTTCAATGGAAGTGTAGCGACAAAAAGCACCAATGCAGATCAGAATGTTTCAGGGAAGGGGGTTCAGCTGTTCAACTTTATAATAAGTATAAATAAACCTGTTAAAATTTTCTGGACAATGCCAGAATTTGGATTTTTTTTTAAAAGTGAATTTTTTTTTTTTTATTGACAGCAACTAAATTGCGATTGTAGCATTTTTTTTTTTTTTTTTTTGGCACACGGGCTTAGTTGCTCCGCAGCATGTGGAATCTTCCTAGAGCTAGAATCGAACCCGTGACCTCTGCATTGGCAGGCGGACTCTTAACCACTGCGCCACCTAGGAAGCCCAATTGTAGCATTTTTATCATACAGTACAATCCATCATTCACTATGCTTTTCTGAATTGACCTGCATACAAGTACGTGTTTAATGTTGTCTGTCTTCTGTGCTGTTCCTATGTCTGCTATTAAAATACATTAAACTATTTTCTTAAAAAAGAAAGCAGAGCTACAATTACTGATAAATGATAAATTGATGTGTGAAAAACGTAAGATGTAGAACACTGTGTGTAATGTGCTTCCTTATTTTTTTAATACACATTATACCTTTAAAAGGATACCAAAGCACAATAATTGTTAAAAAGATGACCCTCTGGATAAGGGGATGGAAGAAGATGCAGGGGCGGGGGGTGGTTAGAAACATACTTGAGAGTGACGGGCACTGGGGCCTGTTGAATTGCTTTCTGCATATTAACTACTCAAATAAATACATCTGAAAGGTCTTCCCAATCTGAGATCAGATATATAATCATTTATACTTCATTTGTTTTTACATTTAGATCTCCAATTCCATCGGGATTTATCTTGGGAACTGGTAGAAGATGGCTTTTCCAACTCTGAGCCCAGGGGTCCTATGGAGTTACAACCTTGGTGCAGTCTGGGGGGCTTCCAGCATCACCTTCATCTGGATTATCAGTCAGGACCCCACCTCAATTTTGCAGTGTGCACATAGAGGTGGAGATGCGATGTTAGCAGGTGGAAATACACGTCTGGAATGCTGAAAAGGGGTCAGGCCTGCAGTGCAGTTCAGTAATTTCAAAGAAAAGAGATGCCAGTATTTTTGTAGTCATGTTATCTAAGAAAGCAGAAAGAGAGAAAGAGAGAGAGAGAAAGAAAAAGAAAAAGAAAGAAAGAAAGAAAGAAAGAAAGAAAGAAAGAAAGAAAGAAAGAAAGAAAGAAAGAAAGAAAGAAAGAAAGAAAAGAGGGAGGGAGGGAGAGAGGAAGAAAGAAAAATATAAACCATTAACTTAAAATTTTGTAATTTGATTTATTTTTTAATTGCAGTATAGTTTATTTACAATATGTGTTAGTTTCATGTGTACAGCAAAGTGATTCTGTTATACAAATATATATTTATTCTTTTTCAGATTCTTTTCCCTTATAGATTACCACAAGAAAATGAGTATAATTCTCTGTGCTATATGTTAGGTCCTTGTTGGTCATCTATCTTATTTATAGCAGTGTGTATTGTTAATTTCAAAACCCTAATTTATCCCTCCCCTCCTTTCCTCTTTGGTAACCATAACTTTGTTTTCTATGTCTGTGAGTCTCTTTCTATTTTGTAAATAAGTTCATTTGTTGCATTTTTTTAAGTTCCACATATAAGCAATATCACAAACCATCACCTTTTGAAAATCTGACAGCGCTAAGATGAAACAAAAGGGAAAGTATCACAAACCTTTTAGAAGTCCACAAAGGCAGTGGCCTTGTAGGTCTAGAGGACATGCACGTGACCAGGAACCTATGCCCAGGGCATCAGGTGAGAAACTCACGGTGGGAAGACTGAATTCCAGGGCCACTGAGGCTGATGACACTAGGGAGCTGAAAACCCACAGGGCTTGGGTGGCTTGTTCCTTCACGCTTCAGTCTTTGTTGAATCCTACCGTGCACCAGGGATAGCCCAGGAGCTGGGATTAGCGCAGGGAGCAAACAACCAAGTTCTTGCCTTGATGGTGTTTCAATTCTAGTGGACAGACAAGGGGCAACAACAGTGTAAATGTGAGATGTATAACATATGGGATGGAGAGGAGCGTGTCAGAAACTAGCACGAGGCTGGTGGGAGGGCTGGGGAACGCGGGGGGGAACAGTGTGCTCAGAGAAGGTCTCAGTGGCAATGCCACATTTGAGCCTAGACCTGGTGGTGCTCTGTGGAGAGCTGGGGCCAGACAGGGCCAGACCTGGGTATGAACCCCCTGCGAGGGTGCCTGGCAAGCTTGGGGGAAAAGCAAGGACAGATACTCAGAGAGGAAGCCTGGCAGTTTCACTGGTGCCTTCTCTGCGGGGCCTGGGACTGGACTGGATGGGACACGTGACCTCCAGATTTGGGACTCACATTTTGATAAGGACAATTTGATGCCCAAGGCATTTTTGGGGATGCCTGCTAAGGCAAGATGACATTGGCAACAGGTCTCTGGAGGCCATGTCCTACCCAGGCACAATTACCTCATGAATCCATTTTAATGCCAAAAGCCCATCCCTGCTGGAAGGGTTTGCTTCGTAGAACACTTAGTTCACCAGAAACGTCAGTTTCCTAAATGTGCTGATCCTCAAGTTTGGGGAAGTCCAAGTTTGAAGGGCAATATAGGATTAAATTAAAACACACGTGAGCTCGCATCCCCCCCCCCCCCGCCACACACACAGGGTCAGACTGGAGAACATGGGTGTCCTGTGGCCAGAGACAGAGCTCCAGGAACAGCTATGAAACGAGCCATGAGACTGTGTGGGGGTGGTTGCTGTCACACAAGGAGTGAGCCCCCAGCCTCACCATGGAGGCCAGAGGGGCCGGGTTGGGTTCTGGTTTCTCCCCTGGTAAGAAAAGACTGAGTCTCAGCACTTTTGTGTTTCTTGTCCCTTCCTGGGGCTGGACCATCATTGTCAAGATGACACATGGTTCTCCAGTCTCTCTTCTCTGCTGAGATGTCTTCAAGACACATTGCATCTCAGGGCAGGACCATCGGATGCAGACTAAGCCACCTCCAGCCAGCGCTGGGCTGTGAGGTCCTGGATGGGAAGATGGACAGAACCGGCTCTACCACCCACCTGCCATCAGACCCCAACACTCAGCTGTGGTCAAAGGACATCAATGCTTAACCTCTCTGCGCCCCTGTCTTCTCATCTATCAAATAAAGACCAGGTGCTCCACCTCATAGGCTTGGGGTTCATCACACGGTCCTTTTCTTTTTTCTTTAATTTTTATTTTATCTTGGAGCATAGTTGATTCACAAGATTGTGTTCGTTTCAGGTGTACAACAAAGTGATTCAGTTGTACGTATATACGTATCTATTCTTTTTCAAATTATTTTCCCAGTTAGGTTATTATAGAATATTGAGCATAGTTCCCTGTGCTGTACAGTAGGTCTTTGTTGGCTGTTAATTTAAATATAGTGGTATGTACATGTCAATCCCAAACTCCCATTCTATCCCTCCCCCCGACCCTTCCCACCTGGTAATCACAAGCTCACTCTCTAAGTCCGTGAGTTACAGTGTTCTTTTCAAAGACAAAGACTGTCTTGTTCATCTGTGGGTCCTCAGGGACTGGCACAGGGCCCTGGGTTAGGCATTGTCCCACTGAAGTTGGAATGCAACTGCATGAAGATCCCTGCAATTTAGTGTAAATTAATTTATTAATATTTTTGTGTCATCATAAAGGAGCAGCGAGTGAGGGGAGCCCCCGGCTACCAGAGCTCAGAAAAGGCAGCAGGCGCATAGGTTGTAATCTATTCCAGGAGTCCCATCCTGGATCCCCTTGGAAGCCCATGGAAAACAGAGCGCATAAAATGGCTCTGATAAGCCCCACGAGAACATTCTTTAAAGGGCACATGGAGGGCTTCCTAGGTGGCGCAGTGGTTAAGAATCCGCCTGCCAATGCAGAGGCCACAGGTTCGATCCCAGCTCCAGGAAGATCCCACATACCGCGGAGCAACTAAGCCCGTGTGCCAAAAAAAATAAATAAATAAAGGGCACATGGAGTCAGAAGACCAGAGTCCAAGTCCAGGCATCGTGGTGGTAAGATCTTGAGTAAGTTTCTTGACCTCTCTGAGCCTCAGTGTCCTCATCTGTAAAATGGGAACAAAACTAACTGCCCGCCTATGTCTGCCATATTGGATGGGAGTGTCAGCGAGCTGACATGTAAGATCGCCTGGCAATGGTGAGCATGGCTGGAGGTGACAGACGTGGCATAGCCAGAGGTGAGTAGGGCAGCCACTGTGGCCCCTAATTCCAAACACAAGAGGTTAAAAGGTGACTCCACGCAGCGAGAGAGTAGCACAGACATATATATACTACCAACTGTAAAATAGATAGTCAGTGGGAAGTTGTTGTATAACAAAGGGCATCCAACTCGAGGATGGAAGATGCCTTAGAGGACGGGGGCGGGGAGGGTGGGGGTGACTCGAGTGGGGGGAATCAAGGAAGGGAGGGAATACGGGGATGTGTGTATAAAAACAGTTGATTGAACTTGGTGTACCCCCCAAAAAATAATAAATAAATAAAATTGAAAAAAAAAAAAAAGGTGACTCCATCTCAAGTCTGGACTGACCCAGAGGCCAGTATCAAAGCAATAGCTGCCAGATATCCCCGAAGGAGAGGCTCTAGTTACCTGTGTGGGGTTCACAAAGAAGGTGGATGAAACCTGTTTTGGTAACTCTCATCCCAACACCCAATATCAGGTGAAGGGACAGGACAGAGAGGAGTTCCTGGGGAGAGCTGCTGGGGTGTGCCCTGCTGCCTGGAGGAGCAGTCCTCTGTCCTGGGCGGGGATCTCAGGGGACCCTTGGGCAGCTCGTGCCTCCCCGGGTCTGTGGGTGCAGGTCTGGCGGGTGTCAGCCCCGTGCCTCAGAAACCCTGAAGACAAGAGGCTGAGCTTCCAGCCTGGAGTGTAAGAGAGCGGAGGTGTTGAGGGAGGAAGAAGAGGGGCTGGAAGGGACTTTCACTGATGGTGGGGCAAGGACGTGGAGGTTGCTCCCCCATTTACCAAACACACGCCCGAGGGAACTGGCTCGGGGTCAACTTGGAAGGGACTTTGCCCAGAGGGCACCTGGAGGGGCAGAGTGCCCAGGACAGGGTGGGCTGCAGAGCCCAGAGGCCGAGGGTGAAGGTGAGAGATGCACCCAGGAGCACGAGGAGAAGCGCACCTCATGGTTCCTGGCGGGGGGATTGCTAGGAATCCCGCAAAGGCAAGAAAGATGCTCAGCAAACTTCTCCAAGCCCGGGCCGCCGCCGCTCTGTCTAGTAGAACATTTGCTCACCAAGCCTCTCCCTGCTCCTTCCTTCAGCCCTGGGGCAGCAGGAAGGACAGCTGGGGAGGCTCAGGTGCCTGCCGGCCGAAAAAAGGGGGAAGAGGCCTCCCAGGCCCACCTACCCCTCCACCCCCACCACCATGGACTCCGAGCTCAAAGTTGCAGGGAGGCAAGAAGGAGTTTATATCTGGGTAGATTTCAGTGTTTTCATTATTACACTGGATAAAACAAAGAAATTGGGGGTTTTCAGCTAAAAGTAGACAGAAGACATTTCGTTATCCAGGAGTGACCATGAAAGGGATGGGATGGGACTTGCCCAAGATAGCATCTGTGGGTAGAGAAAGACATAGACTGTCCCTGGGAGGAGACATCCAGAAGCTTTAGGATGGACTCCTAAGGACTCCAACCTGCTCCAAGTGGGCATATATGTGCACAGAAACTCATAACTGTGTAGGGGGTCAGGAGGACAGTAGGGGCAGGAGGCTGGTGAAGGAGGGACCCAGTTTTTTTACTCTAGGTGCTTTTGTATTTGGGGATGCTTTTCGAAATGAATGTGTAGACAAGTATTGCTTGTGGAATTACAAAAAAAATTGTATCTATATGTGTATACACACACACACACACACACACACACACACACACATACACACACCATGTTTCCCCCTCTTAAAGGCCAACCTTCATTCTCTGGCCTTGACCCCCACTTGCAGGTTATAACTGGCTTCCGGAAACATCCCATAAATGTTTTCCACGATCGACCCAAATTCTGGCCTGCCGTGGCCCAGTCCAGCAGTGAGGGTGAGGGAGACAGAAGCAGAGAAAAGAGGAAGGGGCGGACAGGATGGGCTGGGGGAGACCCATATGCCTTCTTCTTCTCCTTCCTTTTCTATAAACACTGTCATTTGCCATTAAATGTGAAGATGACATTGATTAGAGAAACTGCATGACAGCTCAGTGGAAAATACTCTCAGCTCATTACGCAAATATCCAAGGCCTCACTTTTAATTACTCACTTAGTGCCGGATTAACTGCCAGTGCCTGCCAACAGCACGGCCTTCCTCTCCGGGAGTCAGAATGAATCAAGAGGAAACCAGATGAGCCTGAACCTGTCACCCACTCCCTGACTCTGGTAGGAAAATGTTTAGCCAGGAAGGCAGGGTCACCACGCAATCCAGGGGCACGACTGAGCAGGGAAACAGCCTCACTTCCTGTTGGTGTATTTTCTTTTGGTTTCAGCCCCAAGTGTTATTCTAGGTGGAAAGACCTCCTAGAATGCCGTTTTCTTGGGGGAATCGGAAGAAAAGCAGCCTGACGAATGTGGGCTCACTTAGAGACCTCAGATCTCAGACCAAGTGAGGGCTTGAAGATGCTTTTGAGGCTGGTGGCACGAAACTCTGTGACACGGACTTTGTCATTCATTCCACCCCCTCACACGCATGCACAGGGCACTGACTCCGTGCCAGCTCCGTGCTACACACGTTAGGGTCAGAGATGGAAAGGGTAAGGCCACTGCCCTGGAGACTCAGTCCAAGGAAAAGATAGACAGGAAAATAAATAAGAGTGATTAGCTTCTGTGATGCTGGGACAGAGGTCTGCACGGGTACCGCAGAGCATGAAGGAGGGGGTGGGAGAGGAAGCGGGAGAAGTTTTGCGGAGGGGAGCTGGATCAGAGATGACCAGTGAACAAGGACAAGGAGGAGCCGTGAGAGGCAGTGGGGCAGTGAAGTGTGAGAAAGTTCACAGGACGGGAAAGGGACTGATGTGGAAATGGAGGGTGTGTGTGCTACTCTTTAACTGCCCAAAACCTCTGAACTCTCTTCCTGTACTTAAGAGCATCCCTCTTAGGAGTCCTAGCCTTCCCAAGGTAGAAGCCAGCAACTCTCCTTCCCAGCTTCCCTTGCAGCTAGGGCAGGGCCACATGACCTTGAATCTACCAATCAGACACAGCCGTGGGAGACTTGATGGTATGACCAGGGATGCCTTGCAGGCTAGCCTTGCAGACTCCACCCTGCTGGGGTGGTGAGACCCAGTGCCCAGCATCATCAGCACCAGCTTCCTGTGTGTTCAGCTTCAGTGGCACTTGTTCCTGTACTGGGAGGGAGCCATTTCTTCTGCTCTTGAGCCTCCAAACCTGCACCCCAGGCTCTCCTGGAGCCCTGGAGAGCTTCCAGTGTCCTTTTACAACCTCTTCTTCTCTTTAAACTTACTAGATGGTTTCAATTGTTTATAACCAAGCATACTGATTGGTACAACCCAGTGGCTTCCCAGTGAGTATGACAGAGACCTTACAATTGGGGGAGTTTCCTCAAAGCTAGGGCTGATGTAGGGGTTTCTGTGCCACCTCCACCCTTCCCCCCACCCCACTGCTCTACTTCTATCTCTTTCATGCACTCCTCTTTCAAATGAAGATTGCATTCATAAAACAATTACAGTAATAATAGCACTTAACATTTATGGAGCACTTGTTATGTGTCGGGCCCTGGGTGGCAGACTGTATTTCCCAAGATGGCCATAACAGACTCTCTCGCCTCACTTGCTTTTCTTATAACACGACCTTGACAGTCTTCCCTTCCCACCATGAAGTCTCTTCTCCCAGCCCTTGAATGTGGAAAGGCCTCTGACTACTGCAGAAGTGCCACTGTATGACTTGTCATAAAAGCTGCGGCAGCTTCCACCTGGTTCTGTTGGGCTCCCCCATCTCAGAACCCAGCCACCACATAGTAAGAAAGCCCAGGCCACGTGTGGGTGGGGGGGCCTGCAGCCACAGCTGAGACCCCGGCCCACAGCCCGCAGCCCGTGCCAGACAGATGAGAGAGGAAGCCTGGAGTTGGTTTTACAGGCGAAAACCATGTGATAGACCCAAGTGAGAACCACCCAGATGAGCCCTGTCAATCCCCAGGAATGTGAGTCAGATGAACAAAATCATCGTTTTCAGCTGCAGGGTTTGGGGTGTTCTATTATAGGTAGAATGATAGGTAGCTGGAACGCGCTGTTTAGTCTTCACCACAGTCCTGTGAGGGAGGTATTTTTACTATCCATCATTAATACCATTCTCCTCCCTTTTATCAATGGAGAGGGACTGAGTAACTTACCCAATGAGT
Organism: Hippopotamus amphibius kiboko; assembly: GCF_030028045.1. NCBI lineage: Eukaryota > Metazoa > Chordata > Mammalia > Artiodactyla > Hippopotamidae > Hippopotamus > Hippopotamus amphibius. Next base: position 177,960,337 of record NC_080189.1, read on the forward strand.
AACTCACTCAGGTGGCTGGTGGTAGAGCTAAGGTTCACATACACACTGGCTTTAGAGTCGGTAGGCGTTACCACAATGGTGTGCTGACTTTCTTGAAAAGTCCTGCTGTAAACAAGAGAGTCATTGGAGGATTTGTAAGTGGGGAAGTGGAGAGGGGCAGCCATGGCCATATTTGTGTCTCAGAAAGACTGCAGACAGTGGTGGGGAGGAGGGATTGAGGATGAGTGTCAGGGCAAGGCGGAGAGGCTACCTCCGCCTCTGAAGCATCCAGGTGAGAGGTGACCAAGCCTCCACCCAGGCGGTGGCCATGGGGATGGAGCGAGGGAGACAGATCTGAGAGACAGCTCAGGGGGAGCATTGGCTTGGCCATGGGAATGGGAGAAAAGGGACACGGGGTGGGCACATCAGACAATGTCCCCATGGTTTACCTGGGTGGCTGCAAGATGAGGGCACCGATATCTTGCTGATTTCAGCAATCACTAAATGACACGACTCACCCAGTCCTAGCTGTCAGCCTTGGTTATCAGCCAATATCATAGTTACCATCAAACACCTTACGAGGATGACCAGAACTAAGCCTTGTAACAACAGGGATGTGCTCGGTTCTGTTGTGTTAACCACCAACCCTACAAATATCACGGAGCCGTGAAGTGGAATGAAATAATGCCTTTTGCAGCAACATGGACGGACCCAGAGATGATTATTGTGAATTGTTTACGCATCCTCTTCTTTGGCCGTCTGTGAGCTCCTCAGGGCCCAAAAGCCTGACTCACTCCTCTCTATAGTAGCAAAGCCTCCCATTGGTCTGGGTGCCAGTTGCATAGGCAGGAAATTCATCAAGCTGTGCACTTTTGCTACATGTACATTGTACATACTTATCAGAAGTTGAGGATGTCCCGCTCACCCCTCATCACAAGAATCAGAAAACTGGTCCTCAGTCTGACAGCCATCAGTCAAGGGAGCAGAATGGAACCAGCCTCCACCCTCATCCATCCTCCATGGTGTCTCTCTGCTTTTTGGCTAAGACAGGACAAAGGCACCGAGTGGCTTAAATGTGTGTCTAGGCAGCATGAGCCTTTCGGATGTACAAAGTCCATTAGCTGGAAACCTGGCTGAGGAGACACTGTTTGCCTCCCGGCCCGTGCTCTTGGGACCTGGCAAACATCTGACCCGTCCTGGACGACTTTTCCAGGGTCAGCTTATTAGGAATGAATCCTGACTAATTCGGTCACCCTTCCATTTCTCAAGTATGATTTGTGGCTTCATTGCAGCAGGAAAAAAATAATGAAAAGCGCACAGCCCGGGCCATTTCCATAATTCATAACCGTAATAAAACCCTCGACGTGCTGTCGTGACTTATAGCAGTCTGAGGGGCATGCACCTTGGGGCCAGCAGAGGGCCCAGATGTTTCCGTTACAGAATTTTTTAGAGTTCACAGGCTGGAGAATCCCGGCTTTCCAACTATTACAGCAAAGCTCAGCCCTAGCTGGAGGCAAAAGCCAGAGCCTTGGCCCTGGGGCCTGGGGCCCAGGAGGGGTCTGTGCTCAGGCTTCCCTGGAAAGCAGAGGGTGTCGAAGCCTCAGAGGTTGCAGCCAGCATTTTGGAGTCAACTTCAAAGCATCTCAGGCCTACAAAAGGCCCTCATCACACAGGCGGCTGGCCTGTGTGGGCCCCAAGAGAGCATAAGTCTGATGTATCAGGTAGAGGATTAGACTATGAGTGACGGAAAACCCAGGTCAAACAGCTTAAACCATAAAGGGAATTTATCAGCTCACATAAATGAAAAGTCCAAAGATTGTCAGGCTTCAGGAGAGGTTTGATCCAGAGGCTCAAACGATGTCACCAGGAAGAAGGTGTGTTCCATCATTTTTCTCTGCCTTCCACTTCAGGCCCATTGGCAGTCCCAGGATTTCTCCCTCAAGATGAAAAATGGCTGCACCAGTTACAGACCTCACAGCCTTGAGGGTAAGAAAGATTGTCTTCTTTTCCCCAAGCCCCAACTCTCACTACACCCACTGGGTCAGCTGTTCATCCTCTAACCAACTGGCATTTGAGGGGTAGGGAAGAGGGCAGGACATGCTGATCAATTTGAGTCAAGTGGACAACTATAGGTCAAGTCCACACACTCCATACATTTGAAAATGAGGGGAGAGCAGTTCCCAAAGGGGAGACTTGTTTTACCCAAAGAAGCAGGAATGCACATGCTGGAGAAACAAAAGGCAGATGTCTGCTATGTAGAGCAGGGATGGGCAAGTGGGGTCTGGGGGCCAAATCCAGCCCAACACTTGTTTTAGTAAATAAAGTGTAATTGGAGCACAGCCACACTCATTCATGAGTGTATTGTGTGAGGCTGCTTTCACACTACAGTGACAGCTGATTAATTGCAAGAGTCTGTCTGGCCTGTAAAGCCTAAAAAAGTTACTATCTGGCCCTTTTACAGAAAATGTTTGCTGACCTTTGATGTAGAGGAAGGTTCATTTTAATGCGAGCCTTCTGAGACGATGGCTAAACACAAACAGTGGACATTTCCAGCGTCCATACACTTTGAACCCATAGTTGGCACCTGCTCCTGCCTTCTGCCCACACTCTGGCTGGGGACCAAGGGGGTCCAGGAGAGCCAGGGGGCCAGGCAAGGTGGTGTGGGGCTTGTGAGTACAGGCAAGTCAGGAGAAGGGCATCTGATACTGGCTGCTGCCCGGGTGACCTCTGTCAGATCACATGCCTTTTTTGGCCAGGTCGGGTGGATGGGATGGCCCCGAGGATCTCACATCTAACAGTACGTGTCCTCCTGGGACACGACTAGAGGGAGACCCTTCCCCCCTCCCCACTTTCCCAAATCTGTCTACAGGAGGAGGAACCCATCAGTAGGGGGCGGGAAGAGGCACTATGTGATCACCCTTATTTATCGGTCCCTCACCCTCCTACAGGCCTTAGTAACCAGCTGCAGTGTTAATTACCTGCTGGAATGATCCTCTTACCTCTCTCTCATCTAGGTGTGTTCATCCTTTATTAGCAGATCAGGAGTCTCAAATTTTCCCCATCCCAGTAATCTGAAATGCCAAGTTCTGGCCGGGTGAGATGGCTAATTCCCACCAGGTTGTCTTCATGTTCAAGATTATGTCTGTGTTCATTGGTCCCTGCGTTTGGGCTAGGGCATTAATGACACTGCAGACAAGGAAGATGCACGCAAACCTTCAGCATCTTTTAATGTATTCTAATAACTTAGTTCTTGCCTTTTATGCCTGTGGTTAAGAGAATGTGTCTGAGTTACAAAAGATTTCCTCACTGTAAGCAGAAAAGCGTGTATCCACAAACACATACACCCACAAAAATTCCATCAGCGCCTTCAGGGATGTTCAGGTACATACAGCAATAGCTGGGCACACTCGCCTCTGCCTGTACACATACACACGCACTTCCATGCAAGTGCGTGCGTGGATTCATGCAGACAGGACCGCACAGCAGCCCCTTGACCATGCACCACATGCATTCACTGCAGCACCTGTGTGTGCCCAGGTCACCTTTAAGAGGCCCTAAGCACAGAAGCCCCCGCATGGAATTTAAAAGAAAAGTTATTTTTTGGAAATGTCGGAAAACTTATGTGTGTGCTAAAAATGCAGCGATTCTTTTTTTTTAGCTCTTCATTGGAGTATAATTGCTTTACACTGTTGTGCCAGTTTCTGCTGTACAACAAAGGGAATCAGCTGTATTTATACACATATCCCCATATCCCCTCCCTCCCGCGACTCCTTCCCACCCTCCCTATCCCAGCCCTCTAGGTCATCACCCATCATCAAGTTGATCTCCCTGTGCTATGCAGCAGTTTCCCAGGAGCTATTTTACATTTGCTAGTGTGTATATGTCAACGCTACTCTCTCACTTCGTCCTAGCATGAAGCCTATTCTTTTTGCATTTTTCTGATTAGAACCTTAATTTCCCTGCACACATGTATTTGTTTGCTCATGTGTTCATTCATCCGTGCATCACGGCACCCCTGCTTTGCCGGAGCCCCGGCCATGTGGGTGCGTAATTCTGCCTTGGGGATGACCCAGCAGGGATGCACACGGGTTCACACAGCTGCACACCCCGACGGTGAGTGAGTACTCACGCGTGGTGACACTAGTGCTCCCCACATGGGCGCGTGCGCACACACACACAGAGCCTAACGGAGCTCCAAGCCAGAAGCCCCAAGGAGGAATCTGACACTGGTACCTGCAGGGTCAGACACAGCCAGCGCTTCTGTAGGACCCCTCTCCTCCCTCCTGGTGTCTTGGCCATTGTGGGTTCCAAGCTCAGCTGGAGACTTCACAATATGCTTGCACACAGTGAACCCTGCAGCCCTCGGAGGTGGGCAGGAGTGTGGTTCAGAGGAGAGAGAAAGATGTGGGCTTGTGGAGGGGGGCCCAGGGAGGGAAAGAGGGCACATTCCACACGGGGGGATAGGTTGGGGGTGACGGGGGCTGGCCAAAGGACCCCAGACAGGGGCCAACACTGTGACCTGGATGTCAGATGGTGACCAACATATGCCAGACTGACCCCCTTCAAATTACAATATGAGACCACCCAGCCCCAGACTCAGACTTTAGTTCAATTCAGGATTTCCGTTTATAGCTTTCAAAACTGCTGGGTAGGTCCCACCCTAATGTTCTGATTTAATTGGCCTGGGGTGGGTCCTGGGCATCTGAATGTATTGATGTAAAACCTTCCCAGGTGATTCTAATGTGTAGCCAATGTTGGGAACCTCTAGTCTGCAGGAGCCCTGGTGAGTTCCTGTGACGGGGAACTCACTATCTGTCCTGGCAGCTTCCTTTCTCTGGGGACAATTTCAGAGCTAAGAGCCTTTCTCCACAGCAGTGTGGTACCAAATTCCCAGAATGGCGAAAGCAATTTCAGGAAGTATCCTACCGCTGTCGCCGTGGTTCTTGTGCCCCCTTCTCTGGGTGTCCATTTGCAACAAGACCTGCCTCCTCCAGAAAGCCTGCCATGACTGCTGTTTCTCCCATGTCCCTCTCCAGGCTCTGAGCACCCAGAGCCCAAGGGCGGAGTCCTTGCTTCCTGTCCCCGGTGTCCAGCCCGTGAGGGCACTGGTAGCTGGCACCTTGCAGGCTGCAGGATGCGGCTGAGCGAGCACAGGCCTGGGGTCTGGCAGATGATGGCCTGATGCACCCCCCTGGGCAGTCCCCCTGCTTCTCAGAGTCTGCTTCCTAGGCCACAACACAGGGAGAGGGGCAGGGAGGTGTTGGGGGGGGGGCATGGGTGGGATTCAGCTGAATGAGATACAGCTGAAAGAATTTGTGAACCACGAGAGCACCCTACCTGGCCCGCGGAAGGGGACCCATCGTGGGTTCTCCCACCTGGAGCAGGGAGCCTGATGGGCAGGGTCGACCTCTCTGCTCCACAGAGCAGGCCCAGTGCCTGAAGCCCAACTTACTATTTAGGGAGCCACAAAAATGTCTTCATTTCTTTTATTTTTTTTCTCTTTCATTGTATCTTTTAAGCTCTTTATTGGAATATAGTTGCTTTACACTGTTGTGCGAGTTTTTGCTGTACAACAAAGTGAATCAGCTGTATTTATACATATATCCCCACATCCCCTCCCTCCTGCAACTCCTTCCCACCCTCCCTATCCTGGCCCTCTAAGTCATCACCCATCATCGAGTTGATCTCCCTGTGTTATGCAGCAGCTTCCCACGAGCTATCTATTTTACATTTGGTAGTTTCTATATGTCAATGCTATGCTTCCACTTCGTCCCAGCTTCCCCATCCCCCCCCCCCCACCCTGTGTCCTCAAGTCAGTTATCCACATCTACATCTTTATTCTTGCCCTGTCACTGGGTTCATCAGTACCAATTTTTTAGATTCCATATATATGAGTTAGCATATGGTATTTGTTTTTCTCTTTCTGGCTCACTTCACTCTGTTGACAGTTTCTAGGTCCATCCACCTCACTACAAATAACTCAGTTTCATCCCTTTTTATGGCTGAGGAATACTCCATTGTATATATGTGCCACATCTTCTTTATCCATTCATCTGTTGATGGGCATTTAGGTTGCTTCCATGTCCTGGCTATCGTAAATAGTGCTGCACTGAACATTGTGGTACATGTTTCTTTTTGGACTATGGATTTCTATGGGTATATGCCCAGTAGTGGGATTACTGGGTCATATGATAGTTCTATTTTTGTTCTTTAAGGAACCTGCAAACTATTTTCCATAGTGGCTGTACCAACTTACATTTCCATCAACAGTGCAGGAGGGTTCCCTTTTCTCCACACCCTCTCCAGCATTTATCGTTTCTAGATTTTTTGATGATGGCCATTCTGACTGGTGTGAGGTGATACCTCATGGTAGCTTTGACTTGCATTTCTCTAATGATTAGTGATGTTGAGCATCTTTTCATGTGTTTGTTAGCCATCTGCATGTCTTCTTTGGAGAAATGTCTGTTTAGGTCTTCCACCCATTTGTGGATTGGGTTATTTGCTTTTTCGGTATTAAGCTGCATGAGCTTCTTGTATATTTTGGAGATTAATCCTTTGCCCGTTGCTTGGTTGGCAAATATTTTCTCCTATTCCGAGGGTTGTCTTCTTGTCTTGTTTATAGTTTCTTTTGCTGTGCAAAAGCTTTTAGGTTTCATTAGGTCCCATTTGTATATTTTTTATTTTATTTCCATTATTCTAGGAGGTGGGTCAGAAAGGATCTTGCTTTGATGTATGTCATAGAATGTTCTGCCTATGTTTTCCTCTAAGAGTTTTATAGCGTCTGGCCTTAAATTTAGGTCTTTAATCCATTTTGAGTTTATTTTTGTGTATGGTGTTAGGAAGTGTTCTAATTTCATTCTTTTATGTGTAGCTGTCCAATTTTCCCAGAACCACTTATTGAAGAGGCTGTCTTTTTTCCATTGTGTATTCTTGCCTCTCTTGTCAAAGATAAGGTGCCCATATGTGCATGGGTTTATCTCTGGGCTCTCTATTCTGTTCCATTGATATACATTTCTGTTTTTGTGCCAGTACCATGTTGTCTTGATCACTGTAGCCTTGTAGTATAGCTTGAAGTCAGGGAGCCTGATTCCTCCAGCTCCATCTTTCCTTCTCAAGGTTGCTTTGGCTATTTGGGGTCTTTTGCATTTCCATACAAATCATTAAATTTCTTGTTCTAGTTCTGTGAAAAATGCCTTCATTTCTTTTAAAATCAGAGGGAAAAAGTGAATGTCATCCACTCTGGATTATATTTTTCTTCTTGCCAATGCTGTTGTAAAATATAATTTTAAATGTTTTCATGGAGAAAGGGGCCCTCAAAAGCCGTACCAGAGTCCCATGGAGAGGGGTGATATCCAGGCCCAAAAGTGCACCCTGGGTGGCCTCCCCTACCTCCCAACGCACCCAGATCAGTATCTCAGAAAGCAAGGTCTGTACCTGACCAAGCTGACTTCAGTCAGCAGAGCTTCTCCAAGAAACTGAGGCAGGTGAAAGCGCAGGCTCTGGAGTTACATGGTTCAAACCCAAGCTGTGTGTCTTAGGCAAATTACTTCACCTCTCTGTGCCTCCATTTCTGCTTCTGTAAAATGGCAGTGCTCCCCCTCAGAGGTTGTCGTGAGGATTCAGGGAGATGATGCATTTAAAGACATGGGCACCTGGAAGGTCTGTTATCAGCTTCAGAGAAAACAGGGGATGCAGGAGCTTCTCAACCCAGCCTTCCTTCTCCTGCTCAGTCCCATGTGACCTTGGGTCAGCCACTTCCTCACTCTCCTCTCTATCAGATGTTCATCTGGGGGAACACAGAGCTCCAAGCCCCCTCTTCCCTTTCAGCTTTAATCTAATTATAGGCACCCTGGAGGAAGGGTCTGGGTCAGTTCCCCCCAGACCTGTCCCAGCCAGTCTGCAGTCAAGCCAAGAGGGTGACCCTGCGGGAGGGCCCATGCCTGCGGGTCCCAAGAGCCTTGGGGATGAGGTTGACCTTCAGCGCTCTTGAGGCCTGAGAGCTGACGTGGCTTAGTGAACTGGCTCTAAGTGTGTGGATCACAGCTCACCACTTACAGCTATATGGCCCTGTGTGGGCCTCAGTCGCCTCATCTGTGAAATGGCCATACCCATCTCCCAGGGCCATGTGGAGATGTGATGAGCTCCAATTGGCTCTTGGCCCCTGGGGGTGCTCAGCCGCCCAGAAGAAACCACCCGCTGGGCTGTTCCTACTCCTCTGGGCCTGGCTGAGACCCAGAAATCCCAGCAGGTGGCTCTATTTCCATCCACCCACCAGCACTCAGTAGGTGCCCAGTGAATACTCACGCATAGAATCTTCCTAAAGCACAGGTCGAACTTGACAGCTTTCAAAGTGCTTTGCATCTTACAAAGCACAGAGACACATATCATTTGTGTCTCTTCACTAAGTCCTGAGACATCTATCTTTCTTTCTTTCTTTTTAATTTTTTTCTTTTGGCCACGCCACGTGGCATGTGGGATCTTACTTCCCCCACTAGGGATAGAACCCATGCCCCCTGCAGTGGAAGCACCGAGTCTTAACCACTGGACCGCCAGGGAATTCCCCATGATGATTTTTATGATTATAAAACAGAAAGCACAGCAACGTATAAAAAGCAGAAAGATTACCCACAATCCCTTTCCCTGGAAGCAACTACCTTTATTAACATGTTGGCATGTTTTTCCCTACTCCCTTTACTATTTTAAAAAAACACTTTTTATTGGAATATAACATCCAAAAAACGTATACAGGGCATGTCTTCGTCCCTCTGGACGGCTATCACAGAACCCCATAGACCGGGCGGCTTATAAACGACAGAAGTTTATTTCTCGCAGTTCTGGAGGCTGGAGGTCCGAGCTGAGGATGCCAGCGAGCCGGGTTCTGCTGAGAGCCGTCTTCGGAGTTGCAGATGGACTCCTCGCTGTGTGCTCACAGGGCAGAAAGAGAAACAGCCCTCTGGGGTCCCTTTTAATAAGGGCACAAATCCCACTCCTAAGGCTTCACCCTCATGGCCTCCCACCTCCCCAAGGCTCCGCCTCTAGATACCCTCACCTTGACTTCCATATATGAATTTGGGGGGGACACAAACATTCAGCCCATGACACTGTGTAACCTGAAGAGTACAGCTTGCTAAATATCCCTGTGAATGTAGCCACCAGCTGGATCGAGATACAGAGTAATTCAGCCCCGCAGCAGTTTCCTGGTCCCCGCCCACCCCTGGACCACAACAGCGGCCATTCTAGCACCTGTCACCATAGTTGAGCGTTCCTTGCTTTAGAATTTTACATGCATGAGATTGTTTGTATCTCCCTTCTTTCGCTCAGCATAATGACTGAGGGGCTTTCATTTTGCTGCCTGTGTCTGGGTTTGCGATTTTTTCCTGCACCATCATTAATTTATCATCTGTTGACGGACATTTGGGCTGTTTCTAGTTTGGGGCCTATAATGGATACAGCCTCTATGAACATTCTTGCCCTTTGGTGGGTTTCACACAATTAATACATTTCATCATCATCGTGTATATTATACAATGTATAATAATATACACGATGCATATCATATGAATAATAAATGCATTAAATAATATGAATATACTAATGTAATATACACATTGCATCATATGAATAATTAATGCACTAAGTAATACGAACACACTAATGAAAAGTAATATAATTTTATCACAGTAGATGACATCTTAACTGTGTGGCCCATATTGTCAGCTAAGGTTACAACACGAGTATTTCCCACATCATGAAGGCCCCTCCAAAGTCACTGTGCTTCAAAGCTATATAAAAACCCTGATTTTATTTTTCTGTTTTATAGATGAGAGCACTGAGGCTCGGAGAGAGTGGCAGTGAAATCACACCTCAAACACTGACCCCGGGCTCTTTGCCCTCATGGTAGAGTTTCACCGTGAGGGAAAAAAAACAGCATAAAATATAAACATGCCACCAACCAACCAGGGAAAAGGACATTTCACACGCAATAGAGAAAGTAAAGGTTTAAGGAAGATGAAAGGCGTTTTGTGGGCTGGCTTTTACGAACAGGAAGCAGAAAGAACTGAGAGGGACTGGGATCCACGCAGTCCTCCCCGCAGGAGGGTCCAGGGCGCCTCCTCGGCAGGATTTAAAGGGGCGCTTGGGCGCCCGCGCCAACCACTAGGCGGCGCCAGAGCAGCGCCGATGCCGGCTTAGTCAGGCCGGGCTGGGACCACAGTGGGGTCCAGGGAACCAACCTGGGGCCTCTGACCGAGACTTCTGGGAAAAGACCAGGGAGGAGACGTCTCTGGCCGCGGATTAGAAGCTTTTTAAAGGACACCCTGCCTCCGCATCCCGAACTGTCCTGAGTTCCTTCAATCCCCTAAGCTTCCCTGACCTCATTTGTCAGCCAGGAAGGCTGGAATGAGGCGGTGGGGGGCACGATCAGACACAACGCAGGGAAACTGGGCAATTCCTGCTGTCCCTCCCCATCCCCTTCACAGAAACCCTCACCACTGGGGCCGCAGATGTATAACTTTCCAGCCAGGCAGTACCCGGAGCCCAGCCCCTCACCTTTCCACCGAGCTCAGAGAAGGCCATCGCGAGCCCGGGGCCACACAGCCATCACGGGGCTGTGGTCCTCACTCGGCTGCTCTGCATCTTGCTGCCGCCCTGGTGGGGGCGGGGGGGCAGCCAGTCCCGGAGGGGTCCCTCTGTACCACCACCCCCTTCTACTGCGAAAGCACCTTTCAGAATAACTGGAGTCTCCTGCAATATACAAGAAGTGATGTTTCCAGTTACTCTTCTAGACACGTGTATGCTTTGGGTTGAAGGAAGACACTCAAAAAAGCTTTAAGACAAAAGTGACATGAATGCTAGAAGTACACGTGGAGCATTTCCCCAAAGCCAGCGGTGAAGTCATCCATTCCGAGGGAACTCCGAGACACCTGGTTCCACAGTTCATTCTGCGCACTGGGGACCTGAGAGGTGTAACTGTCCCGAGCCGTATGGCAGACGTGAGGTCACTTACAACTGAAACTCCCATGGGGTGGGTGGGGGTGAAACTCCAGGGTCTGTGCTGTGGGGGCTGCAGGAATGGCTTGAACCATCCTTCACCTGCGAGAAGCCCGAGAGACAAAATGATGGAAACTAGAGAAGGAAATTCAATGGAGCAGGAGAAGCAAAACCCACCTCCCCAGGCCAGAGGAGGCCACATTTCAGAAGGGAGGGCCACTGTTCCAGTCGCCCCCTCCACCTTGTGTCGAGTCCCTTCTCACATGGGAACAGTGAACCCGAAGCTGACACACACACCTGGGCGTGTAGCCCGCTGATTATCCAACACGTACTGTCATCAGCATCAGTAGTATCGCTGTTATTAACTCTTGTAGCACTGGTGCCCCTCCAGGCACGGTAACCCTGCAGGAGTGTACCTTGTCCTCTCTGTGCTCCAGGAGAGAGGAGAGTTGGGAGGCCATGTGCCCAACCCCCCACGGCTAAAAAACCAGGAGGCTGGTGTCACAGCCAACTCCAGTGCTGGGGCTTCCTGAGGGAGGGACCCTGGCTGTTCAAAGTGGAAGGAAATATAGCGACTGCCTTTCGAAGGAGCTTCTGGATGGTTGGCAAGGGCAAGAGTTCATACGTGTGCACAAATATAGCGAAAATCCTGTAAATCGTAATTCTGCTTTTAACATCTAATCCTTTCTCACCAAACTATTGGTAAAACCTCTGCCAGAGAAAGAAAAATGCCTCCATTTGGGTTTGAACCAAATCCCCTGTCTGTCTTCTTGTTTGGAAACTGCAGCCACTCTTCTCTGGCCCCTGCTGTCCACATCCTGCTCTGCTATACACGAGTGGGCGCATCTCGAGTGGCTGGAAATTCTCAGTCTCTCCTGGCATAATGGCTCAAGGTGCACCGATGTAGCCCCTGGCTGGCCTTCTCCCGGTGGCTCCCCACAAGAGGTCTCTCTGTCTTTCTGCTGGGCTGCACGATCCTTAAGGGCAAGACTGACATTCATCGTCTGTCCCCAGCGTCAGTCCCAGGCCAGACACGGGAGAGGGCTCAGGCCTCTGGCTCCAGGAGGCCTCAGTCACCGGTGAGTGGCAGAGGTCTCGGAAATAGAGAAGGCCTCATCTAAGTTACGATGTCAAACTTGGACAATAAACTCCTTATATTTTTCTAGACTCTCCAGTACCACCAATTGCTAGATATTCATGTCACCCCTAGACTCTGAGCTTTGGGTCTCTTAACTGAACAGACGATGTCACAGCAACTAAACACACTTCATACTCTGCATCAAAACAAATTCCAAATGGAACAAATATTTATGCACAAAACAAAAACAAAAAAACAAAACACTGAGCTCTGAAAGTGAAAGAAGAAAGCGCAACATTTTATATATGATTCCAGAATGGGAAAATGCTTTCTCTAAGCATGATACGCAACTCAAACACAATAAAAGACTGTTGAATTCTTATAAATAAAATTTTTGAAACTGCAAGGGGAAAAATCAATAAACAAAATCGAAAGAAAAGCAACAGGGGCTTCCCAGGTGGCTCAGTGGTTAAGAGTCCACCTGCCAATGCAAGGGACACGGGTTCCTGGGCCAGGAAGATCCCACATGCAGTGGAGCAACTAAGCCCATGTGCCACAACACTGAGCCCACGTGCCACAACTACTGAAGCCCGCACACCTAGAGCCCGTGCTCCACAACAAGAGAAGCCACCACACTGAGAAACCCACATGCCACAACAAAGAGTAGCCCCCACTCGCCACAACTAGAGAAAGCCTGCATGCAACAATGAAGACCCAACACAGCCAATAAATAAATAAAAAATAATAAATTTAATAAAAAAAAAAAAGGAAAGCAACAAATGGGGGGGAAATATCTGTAACTCATATCGCAGATCAAGAGACACTTTCCTTGATATTTAAAGACCTCCTACAAATCAATAAGACCAAAAGCCCCATAGAGAAAAATGGGCCCAGGACATGAACTGCCTGGGTTCAAATCCCACCTATGCCAGCTACTAGCTGTGTGTCCTTGGCAAGTTACTCGACCTCTCTGGACCTTGGTTTTCTTGTCTGTATAAGGATTCTGTTCTTGTGTGGGTTATTGTGAAGATTAAATACATGACTGTTCCCCGGAATTACTACTGTTTACTTGCCTGTCTCTTCTAAGACTGGGGGCTCCCTGGGGTCAGGGGCTGGGCCCAGCACAGACTCTCCTGTCCAGCACCCGTGTTTGGTGAATTGAGCCCATCTGCCTTGAACTTGCCATGATGGCAAGGGGAGTCAGGATAAAGGATCCAATCCCGGGTCTTTTGGCTTAAGACTCAGATAAAGCTGCTAAGGTCCCCGTTATGCATCCAGGTTAGAAGGAAGGAGAAAAACAGACTAAGGACCTCGAATGGCAGATGCAGTCCTCCACTGAACAAATGTTATAGTTCCATGGGCCCTGGGTGGAAGTTAAAATTCATAGACTGTTAATTAGCACGTGAAACAGGAAGTTTCTAAATAGCTTTGCACCGAGGCAATTCAGCAGGCTGTGGGCCAGAGCTTAAAAGCCTGGATTAAAAGAGAGAGAGGGGAAAAAAGGAGGGCAAAACCCCAAGACATCCCTGCTCCATTTTACATCATGGCAACCCACGTGCTCATTTCTGCCGAGACCTCCTGGGGAAACAGCAGCCTGTCCCCCTGGTGGGCTTTGAAAGGACATGGGGCTGCAAGCATCCTGGTGCTGGGAGAGAGTACGGGGGTGGGGGGTGGTGTGTGTGTGCATGTATATGTGTGACCACCTTCACAGGCCACTAAATGCTGTTCCTGCCTGCTTTTAAAGCTACCCTTGCATCCTTGATGAACCAGGATTCAGTGTCAGCTGTCATGGAGACATGACAAGGTGAGATCAGGAGGTGATGGTGGCCTTGATTCAGTGAAATGAATGCCTTTGGATTGAACCAAACAGTTTTGAGGACCTTGAGTCCCAAATTTGCAGCTCAGTGACCCCCTTCCCTCCCTGGACCTTGGTTTCCCCCTCGACAGGGAAGCCCTGGCCCCATAGCTGCCAAGGACCTGCACCTGCACAGGTGGGATGTGCCCCATCCCCACGGGGCTTGTGGCTCTTCAAGGCTGACCCTAGTCCAGAGGGCAGCATTTCCCAGGTGTCATGGTCGGTGAGTGTTTTCCCCAGTGGTCGCACCAGCCCAAGGCTCTGCTCTTCGGGTGCCCCAGACGCTGCCACGGGCTGCTCATGGACCAGGTCTGCACGCTGCCCAGTGCCCACCTCGGGTTAACTGTCCTCAGTGGCTGTGACAGTGCGCCAGGCACCTGAGCTCACTCTGCTTGGAGAGTCACCATGAAAACATTTGCCTGTTCTGGATGACGCATACCTGCAGGGCACAAGTATCCTGTATTTCAGCCTCTGGGACAGGATCATGCCACCAAAGGTCCAAAAAGCAAACTTTTTTTGAGTCTGAGAGATGCTAAGGGAACCTGTCCACTGGTTATGAAGCCATTCCTAGTCTCTTCCAGCTCCTCCAGGCCTAGCCAATAGATGGTGCCTCCAGGAAGCCTTCTTTGCTAGTCTTATTCAGTCCATTCAAGCTCCTTCTGATCAGCACTTGCTGATCATCTACACCACACCAGGCACTGTGGAAAGCCGAGAGACCTGTAAAGTTTCCTTTTTCTGAGCTCCCTGACATTTTCTCACCTCCCAGTCACAGACGCCATTGTCCTCTGGCCTCTCTTGGATTACTGTCTACCCTCTCTCATCTTTATCTCTCCCCACCACCACCCCTAGAATACACCTAGCTTAGTGCTTAAGAGCCAGATGGCTTGGATTCAAATCCTGCTTCTGATGCTTCTGGCTGTGTGACCTTGGACAACTTAATGTACTTCTCTGTGCTTCTGGTTCTTCACTTTTATAAAGCTCTTAGAACAGTGTCTGACCCTGAGCAAGCACTATGTAAGGGTTTTATTTTAAGTGAATAAGGCATTGGTAGATCAGGGCACACATCGTGCCTCCAGGAATCATAAACTCACATGCCTGGAGACATAAGGCGACATCAGACAACAAGTGAGCGAGAGGGCTGGGTGTGGAATGTGGCAAAGATGGGCGCTCCAACACCGCCAGCGAGAGGGTGGCAGCTGTTCAGCTCCCAAGCTCACTGCTCTGCAGGAAGGAGACACCAGGTTTTCCCATTTTCAAGGGAAGCTAGAAGTTCTGAGTGTGTGTTTTTAATGTAAAATCTCAACTTTTAAATATTGGCAGCTAATTTAGAAAAAATGTCAATGCATTGAAAACTTCTGTCCACACAAAAACTGACACATGAATGTTTATAGCAGCTTTATTCATAATTGCCAAAACCCGGAAGTAACCAAGATGTCCTTCAGTAGGTGATGGATAAAGAAACTGGGGTATATCCAGACGATGGCATGTTGGTCAGTGCTAAAAAGAAATGAGCTATCCAAGCCATGAAAAGACGTGGAGGAAATTTAAATGCATATTACTAAGCGAGAAAAGCCAATCTGAAAATGTTACATATGTATAATACCAACTGTATGAATTCTGGAAAAGGCAAAACTATGGAGACAGCAAAAGGATCAGTGGTTTCCAGGGATGGAGGGTAGAGAGAGGGAAAATAGGCAGAACACAGAGGATTTTTAGGGCAGTGAAACTACTCTGTATGATACCATAACAATGGATACATGTCATTATATATTTTTCCAAACCCATAGAATGTATAACATCAAGGGTAAACCGTAATGTCAACTATTGACTTTGAGTGGTAATGACATGTCAGTGTAGGTTCGTTGATTATATATAACACATGTACCATCTACTGAGGGATGTTGATGGTGGAGGAGGCTGTGGGGGGGTGGCGGGAAGGAGGTATATGGGAAATCTCCATACCTTCTGCTCAATTTTGCTGTGAACCTAAAAGTGCTCTACAAATAAAGTCTATTAAAAAAAAAAGTCAGGACTTCCTAGGTGGTGCAGTGGTTAAGAATCCACCTGCCGATGCAGGGGACACAGGTTCAATCCCTGCCCCAGGAAGATACCACATGCTGCAGAGCAACTAAGCCCATGCGCCACAACGATTGAGCCCGTGTGCCACAACTACTGAAGCCCATGTGCCTAGAGCCTGTGCTCTGCAACAAGAGATGCCACCACAATGAGGAGCCTGCACACCACAATGAAGAGTAGCCCCCACTTGCTGCAACTAGAGAAAGCCCGTGTGCAGCAACAAAGACTCAATGCAGCCAATAAATAAATAAATAAATTTATTAAAAAAAAAAAGTCAAGACATTGCTGGCCAAGCAAAACATATATACAGGCTGGATAAGGAAGACCTGTCTGTTATCTTAGTCATGCACAGTTTTTGTTCAACAACTAGACTGTGAACTCCATGACGGCAGAGCCCTGCTGTTCTTGTTCACTGCTGTATCCCCAGGGCCGGGCGGGCGGGGGCCGGGGGCTATGGGGCACGGAGAAGGGTTGGCTAGTATGATGCTGGGCAAGAGTGAATGAAGGAAAGAATGAATGAATTGCATGTTTTTCTTAACAAGAAAGATGACGGAAACCAACATTTACTGAGTGTCAGCTATGTAGCAAGCACCACACGGGGCACTTCATGAGCTTTGCCACGTGAATTAATTTAACACTCTCTCATGATGGAGGTATTATCAGCTCTGCTTTGCAGGTGTAAAACAGAGGCTCAAGAGGGTTATGTTGTTTGCCCAGTATCACACAGCAGAGCCTGGAAGGGTTCCCAGGACTTCCAGAATCCAGTGGCAAAAACTCCCATTTCAGCCTGCCCTGGTAAGGGTGGAAGTTGGATGGAGAGGTGGATGGCTAGATGGTGGATGAATGGATGGATGGAGGGACAGGTGGATAGATGTTTGAATGGATGATGAATGCTTGGATGATGGCTAGATGGATGGATAAATGACTGGCTAGACAGCTGAATAAGTAATGGATGGATGGATTGAAGAATGGATGAATGGAAGGATGTATGGATGGAAGGATGGATGGATAGATGGATGGATGGATGGATGATGAATAGATCTGAAGAATCCTTCTCCTCATGAAAGTTCCAGCATAATCTTTCTTCCCTTTCCCACTTCCTGTCACTGCAGAAATTCCAGATATTTCCATTAAGCAGTTAAATGAGATGCCCAAAAGGGGGCTGATTTCACAGTTAGCAACAAAACCAGTTTAAACAGGGTGCTTGCTGGGGGTGGGGGTTGGGGTGGGGGGAGTTACCTTTCTTTCCCCTTTACACCTTGGCCAGGTGCAAACAATGTAATGAGGTTAATCACAGAGCCATCCCCAAGTCCTGCAGAATCCACATTTCCTAACACCCCCCACTCCCCCACCCCAGTGAGGATCCGGAAGGGCTGCATCCCTCCCTCCCTCCTCCACCGCCTTCCATGATAATGGGACCCTACTGGGAAATGGGGCTGAGATGCACAAGGCTCCCCAAACATTTCCCAGCACCCACTCCCTAGCTGTGTGATCTGGAGCAGGGGACTGATCCCAGCTGAGCCTCTGGTTCCTCGTCTGCACAAAGGGGTATGATGGTGCATGTACAGTCCCGAGCGCAGAGACGGTGCTCATTACATTTTGGTTTCCTTCTGCTCAGCCCTTAACTAGATGGTCCATCCAGGTCCAGGCTAGGAAACCATCTGAGACTGGACTGTTTGCTTTGATAAGCTAAGCATTCATGCACTCTCCTTGCACGAGCTGGGTAAGTACCCCCCTTGGGTCCTGGTACTTCTGACCTCTAGGCATGAATGGCAGGGGGCTGGAGTTCCCCTTTTAGGCTGAGCCAAGCGGTGTGTTTAAGGCTCTTTATGCCTCCCCAGGTGCCTGATTCAGTGCAAGCACAGGTTCTAACCTCAGACTCTCAGGATCAGTATTCATTCCCCACTTAGGTGCCTGAACCAAGAGCTCGTTTAGTGCCAAGTGAAAGGAGCATTTTGTTTGCCCCCAGGCCCTCCCCGCCACGGTCTACCTCTGCTTTTTATGTGCCCCAGCAAAACCCCAAGGTCTTCTCTGGTTAATACGGTAATTATGACTCCCAAGTCAGTGGAAAGACCAAGCTTTTCCCAGAGTCTCTGAAAGGAAAATCTGAAACCTGGGCCATAAAAACCAGACCCGAGGGCAGAGAACTGGAATCCGGGAAGCAGTGTGGCATCATGGAAAAAGCTGGAGGCCCAGACCTAGGAGAGCCTGACTCTGGCTCCTGCCCTTGGCATGACCCTGGATGAAGCACCCTCATTCTGTGGTCTCAGCTTCCTCATCTGTGTGATGGGGTCGCCACCAACAAAGGTCAGGAGTTGGAGACCCTGTGGGCATCCGTGTTCACATATGCATTCATTCAACACGTGTTTATTAGTCGTCTGCTCTGAGCTAAGTGGCCAGAGCAATTTATCTCATTTAATTCTTACACAGATCTCCTGAGGAAGGTACTGTTATCTCCATTCAAAGAAATGAGGCTCAGCACGTGGGTGACTTAACCAAGGCCAATAGGAAACACAGCAGGGATCAAACCTACGTGTCTTTGGCTCTAAAATCTACGCTCCTGCCGCTAAGCTCCGGAGATCCCCATTGGATGCTCAGGTCAGAGCTGGAGTGATCTGAGGTGTGTCCAGGGGGGAAAACTAAGGCTCAGAGAGACTGACTAGCCCTGGGCTGTACCTATGTGTTTGTGATCACTCCAGAGTTGAAGCTGGTTGTTGCCACAGATGAGTCCCTGCTCTCATGTAAAACTCCACTTTGCAAAAGAAATACCCAAGGTATGCAGCTACCTCTGTCCGTCCAGAGCAGAGTTACCCAGAGGTGGGAAAGTGTCAGCCATGGAGGACCTGACACCACCTTGAAGAACAGAGCATCACCCATTGAGAAAGTTACTCCCTTTACAATTCTTTTCCAGCCTTGCCGATGATGTCAAGGACAAGAAAGCATGGTGCTGATGCTTTTAACGCCTCCCTGACACCTATTCATCCTTGTTTTGCAACTGGGAGAAAGCATATCTCCGTATCTCCGGGTCACAGACTTCAGCACACAGAAGACAAAAGTATACAGCTAGGATGATAAGCCTTGCTTTTCATTTTGTTTATTGTTAAGATTACTTTCTGTTTATTGCCGGGGATACGGTTTTCTGTTTATATATACAGTTTCCTCTCTAAGGAAATTCATTCAAGTAAAAAGAGGATCAAGTTAAAAAAAAAATCTTAGTAACTGTGAATTTAAAATTTCAGTTTTTCCTACTGTATAGCACAAAGAACTATATTCAGTATTCTATGATAAACCATAATGGAAAAGAATATAAAAAAAGAATGTATTATATATGTGTGTGTGTGTATGTGTGTGTGTGTAACTGAATCACTTTGCTCTTCACAACATTGTCAATCAACCATACTTCAATTAAAAAATAAAATAAAATTTTAATATTATTTTATTTTAATTTAATTTTAAATTGTTAAACAATAGATCAGGTGCTTTGTGGCATGGCTGCCACAGGTATTGCAATGAGCAAGTCCTGTTCAGTCCCACAGCCCTGGTTCAGACGGCACTTGACCCAGAAGAGGGTGACGCACAAGGCTGCATCCACATCCACATGTCCTGCTGCGGCCACACAGGATGCTGGGTAGCACTGAGCCCGATGACTGGCATCCCCTGCTTTACCCCATTCCTAGCACGTACACAGGCAAAGCAAGTCTCCAGTGTCTCTCGACTCTGAGGCTGGACAGGAAGGGGACCCCACTCTCCAGTCTGCTCTGCCCCAGCCAAGGACCTGGGGGCAGGCCCCCATGCTGACTTCTCTGTCCATCAAGGAGAACATGGAATCCCTCTGACCCCTCTGCTGTGTGGTGACAGTGCTGACTTCCCCTTGTATGATGGGTACCCAAATTCCAGGAGATTCACTTTCTGGGTCTGGGTCTGGTCTCTCCTCCAGCCGAGGCTACCATGTATTTATTCAATAAACAGTAACAGAATGCTTCTTACATGTCCTGGGGTTCTTCAGACGTATTAACTCAGTTAATCCTCGCCACCCCTAGGGGGAGGTACTGTGGGTCTACCCATTTTACAGATGAGGAGACTGAGGAAAGGTGATCCAGGTGGGACCATTAGAAGCAGTGGATCAGGATTTGATTGCTGTCAGTGTAAGTCCCACTCCAGCCAGAGTGTCCTCCACTCTTAATGGCGGAATGATGCCTCGCTACCAGAAGCACACTAAAAAGAAATGTATCAAAACCAGCGCTGGGATGGGAGTCAAGCCTCTGAACTTCTTGCCCTGGCTCCCCCACTGCCTGCTGTGTGATCTTAGTCTAGTCCCTGTCCTCTCTGGGCCCCAGTCTTCTCATCAGTAAACAGGCAGGTGTTATCCCATATCAGGTGTCAGAGAACTACAGTCTTCGGGCCCAATCCGGACAGTTTTGTAAAGTCTTACTGGAACAGAGCTGCACCCATTCACTCACATATCGCCTGTGCCTGCCTTAGCCCTGCAGCGGCAGAGCTGAGTACGTGTGATAGACCTAAAACATTTACCATCTGACCCTTTAAAGTTTCCCACCCCTGTCCTAGAAGATCCAGGCAGAGACTTTATTTTGTTCGCTGCTATTTTCAGAAATCTAGCAGGCTTCCCCTAGATGCTTATTGAATGAATGAATGAATCTCTGAGCACCCTGCCTGCTTTGATGTCTGGCCATGGCTGGTGGATTGGGATCACTTCAAGGCCTATGACCTGCATGTCTCCTTCGGCTGTCATTAGGCACATTGCCCAGTGACTGGCGGTCATGGAGATGTGCCAGTCAGGTCTCTCTTCAACAAGGAATTTGTGGGACTTCCCTGGTGGCGCAGTGGTTACGAATCCGCCTACCAATGTGGGAGACACGGGTTCGAACCCTGATCCGGGAAGATCCCACATGCCGCAGAGCAACTAAGCCCATGTGCCACAACTATTGAGCCTATGATCTAGAGCCTGTGAGCCACCACTATTGAGCCCACATGCCACAACTACTGAAGCCCGGGCGCCTATAGCCCATGCTCCGCAACAAGAGAAGCTGCTGCACTGAGAAGCCTGTGCACCACAACAAAGACTAGCCCCTGCTCTCTGCAACTAGAGAAAGCCCGTGTGCAACAGCTAAGACCCAATGCAGCCAATAAATTAATAAATATATATATATATTTAAAAAAAGAAGGAATTTTTGGTTCAGCTGCAAGAACAGGGGTTAGCTGACAACCTTCAGCTGTGGGTAACATCCAGCTCCACCAGGCATTTCAAAGCCAGTCCCCAGCCAAAAACTGGTCTGTGTTTTAGGACCCGGCCGCTTGCGGCCAGCATAGGACATCCTAAGGTGCAGTGTTTGTTCTGGAGCTCTGCACTGGCCTGGCCAAGACTATTAGATGCTCACGGGGTGTCTGAGACTCCCCCTGCCACACCCGCTTCTTCTTCCTTTGTCTTTCGTAGGCGTTACCTACATAAACCTCTGCCGCTCCTAGTGCCACCTCAGCAACTGCTTTCTGCAGGAGCTGAACTGCCACAGGGACAAACTCCTCAGCAAGCGTTTACCAAGCACCTACTGTAAAAGGAGCACTGGGCTAGGAGCTGGGGGTGCAGACCCACTGATCTCAAGATGAACAGATCTGGTCACCAGCCTTGAGAGCTTGTCTGGAAGGTGGAACACTCAGCTCCCCTCCCATATTCCAAGCACCGAATCTTACGGGTTCCAGTACTCACAGACTTGCAGAATGTTCCAGCTGAGCTTGGTGAGTATTTGGTAGCACTCCTGCTATTTGTAGAGGAAGAGACTTCGTCTCAGAGAGGTGTTGGGGACTGAGGGAGCCAAGGCCCACTGCCCTCCTAAATTTGGAAGCAGCAAGAAGTAGGCACAAGGATCACATAAACGTAAATTGCAAAGTCAGGTTTATTGGAAGAACTGATTGAAAAGTGAGGCTTAGATCTGTGGCCAAATCCAAATCCCTAAGACTTCCTGCCCAGAGTTAAATTCAACCACACAACCGCAGGCCTCTTTCCTCCCCCAAAGAGGGGCTGGGTTGTGCCCCTTTGTTCCCCATCCCAAAGTCACCATCAACTAAGTTACTCCTCCTCTCCAAGAAAAGACTGAGTCAGGGGCTGGTGGGTGGCCAGGCTATTTATCTCTCACTGGTTAATCCCGCAGAGGAGAGGGCGGAACGTCTCCCCTCCGTGGACACAGAGGAGAGCGGAATTAACGGAAGAGATGTGTCTCAGATGGCACGTGGGCTATTGGTGGCAGAGTTGGAACTAAAAGGGAAAGAAAACCTGATGGTCAAGCACAACATATTGAGAGGCCTGACAGGAAACAGGCAGCTCACTTCACAGCTGGAATCTGGGGAGAGGGTCACGAAAGGACTAGTCACAAAATGTGGGCAAAGCAAGAAGACCTGCAAAAGAGGATGACGCATTGCTGCTCTTTGGGGCTGAAGCAGGATGGACATGGAGAAAAATGTGTTCCTGGAGCCCAGTGAGAGCTGCAGGCTGACGGAGGCGCTGCCTGGTGGGAATAATTCCAGAGGGACTCCCCCCTGGGTGGCAGTCCTGAAGCAAGGAGGGACTAGGGAACAAATACCCCAGCCTCTCTCTGCTGCCACCCTCTGAGCTCTTACTGGGCCTCCCATTGTCTGACGCCATGGACCACAGGAACTTGGGAAATGAAGTCCACAGGGGTGACTTCCCCAGGCACAGAGCAAGAGGGAATGGATCTGGAGGGGGCTGGGGGCATGGGAGGGATGCAGGCCAGCGGAAAACGGAGAATGAAGAGCTCAAAAGCTGACTATGGCATGCGCTTTATGTACAGTATTTCATTTAATTCTCCCAGGTTGCTTTGAGGTAGGAGACATCTGCCCCTTTTACAGGTGAAAAAGCTGAGGCTCAGAAAGATTTGGAAACCTGGACAAAGGATCACAGGAAGGAGTTGCTGGGGCCAATACTGGAACCTCCATCTCTAGAATCTTTCTTCTCTCTCACAGCAGACCCCACAAGGGCTCACCAAGCTTCCCGGGGCTCTGTCTGGGTTCTTGCCAGGCCAGGAAAAGGCTACCTTTTCATGGCTGGCTGTTCCAACGTTTTATATATTCGTCCTGCATTCATTCCAAGCACCATTTGATTTGCCAATTCTGCAGCAAAGTGTGAGTCTCTGCTAATCAAGCCCCAAAGGCCGTTGACTCCGAGTGCTTCATGACCCAAGTGCACCCCTCACTGCGTTTCTCCAGACATTCAGAAGAGTCTGTTCGGTATTTGGCTCGTGGAGCCCTTGAACGCTCTCCTCCAGGTGCGCTCAGATGAATGTACCAATAGACAGCTGAGAACAGCAGCAGAGCAGGAAGGGTGTGAGGAAGGCCCCCGTCACTCACTGAGAGGCTAGAAAATCCTCTGCCATTGGGGGCGCAGTGGGGAGGAGTGGAGGGATACTGCTCTTGGGCTCCGCACACAGTGGGTGCTTGGTAAGTTGTTCTGAAATGGGTGAGCACCTGCTTTGTGCCTGTAAGTACAGTAAGTCCCCTACACACAAACGAGTTCTGTTCCAGGAGCACGTTCATAAGTCCAATTTGTTCATAATTCCAACAAAGTTAGCCTAGGTACCCAACTAACACAATCAGCCATATAGTACTATACTATAATAGGTTTATAATACTTTTCACACAAATGAGACATAAAAAAACCCACTAAAAATAAAGAAAACATTTTTAATCTTATAGTACAGTACCTTGAAAAGTACAGTAGCCCAGTGCAACAGCTGGCATCCAGGGGCTGGCATCGAGTGAACAGGCAAGAAGAGTTACTGGCTGGAGGAGGGAGAGGAGGTGGGAGATGGTAGAGCTGAAGGATGGTCAGCAACAGGAGATGCAGGACAAGCTGCAAGTTCACTCATGCCTGACATTGATGGAAAGCACATTCGCATCTTTTGAAAGTTTGCAACTTGAAGGTTCGTATATAGGGGACTTACTGTATAATGCTCCAGGGAAAGTGCCCAGCACAGAACCGAGTGTTCACATACATATAGCAGATGATGAATGCCATGGGCTCCAGGTGTTAGGACCTGGGTTCCAATCCTGACTTCTCTGCTTACTGGCTGTGTGACAGTGGACAAGGACTGGGCTTTTCAGCCTCATTTTCTAATTCTGTAAAATAAGAATCATAAACATGAACCAAATGCCAGTCCCTATTTCATGGGATTGATAAAAAGTGTGAAATAAGAGCTGGAAAAGAGTTAACCCTCTAAATAATGTATAAAAAGCATACCATAAATGATACCTGTGGTTATTTTAATGAGCTGTATGATCTTGGGCAAGTTACTTACCCTCTCTGTGCTTCAATTTCCTCATCTATAAATGGAGGGAAAATAGTGCCTAATTCATTGGGTTGTTGTATAGATTACATAAGACAACGCATGTGAAGCGCTAACATGGGAGCCTGGCAGACCGTATAGATTCCCTAAGTGCTAGCTCTCATGTCAGTAACCATCACCATCCTCAACAGCAACACTGGTCCCTCTCCTGCTGCCCAACTCCTACTCATCTTGCAAGGGTCACCTTCTCCAGGAAGGCCTCCTGGATCTTAATCTGGGACCTCAAAGCAGCCAAATAGCTTTAACCTTCCTTCTATCATTGTTTTGAAATGACCACCTCCCAGGCTGATCTCCACCTACATGCTTCTCCCCTGGGGCCAGGGTCCATTTCCTCTCTCCTCCATCCTCCCAGAACCTAGCCAAGGCCCACCCCTCAATAGGCTTTCCATCAGTGTCGGCTAGATAAAAGGAATTAAAGTGATTTAATAGATATTACCTGAAATTGAGTCTGAATATAGGTGGTAAGCAAAACAAAAGAGGAATACAAGTTATAATCCCTGCTTTCCAGGAGGTAAGATTCTGCACGTGGAGAGAGAGGTGAGTCAAAACTTGAAGATATTACTCTCTCCATTTTGCAGATTATGAAACTGAGGCTCAGAGCGGTCAGGTCATGTGCCCCAGGTCACCCAACAAGAAGCTGCAGAGCCTAATCAGGAAGGCAGGCTTGCTATGGCTTGCCTGCAGCTAAGCCTCATCACTTCTTTTTTCTTTTATCCTGTGGTTGCATCTCAAGCAACCCCAGCTCAGATGTGTTTTATCAGCATTTCCTTCTGTCTACAGCCAATTACTGGGTCAGCCAATCCCCAGGGCCCCTGCCCAGGGCATAGCAAACTCAGAGAGGAAATTTCGCATTTAAAGTCAAGGATTTGGGGGCTTCCCAGGTGGCGCAGTGGTTGAGTCTGCCTGCTAATACAGGGGGCACAGATTCGATCCCTGGTCTGGAAGGATCCCACATACCACTGAGCCCATGCACCACAACTACTGAAGCCTGCGCGCCTAGAGGCTGTGCTCTGCAACAAGAGAAGCCACCGCAATGGGAAGCCCATGCACCACAACGAAGAGCAGCCCCCGCTTGCCACAGCTAGAGAAAGCCCTCGCGCAGCAATGAAGACCCAATGCAGCAAATTAATTAATTAATTGTTTAATTACAAAAAATAAGAATAAGATAAAGTCAAGGATTTCACCATACTCCACACTGTATGGAAAGCTGGAGAGTTCACATTGCATCAAGTATCCCACTTCCCAGTCCTCAGGGGCTTATCGCTTGTGTGTTCATGTGAGCGCAGGAAGCAAAAAGAAGGAAATAAAAGAGTGCTGGGTCTTGAAGACTGTGGCCAGGGAAGACCTCTCCAGCTGAGACCTTCTTCTCCAGGACTAGACTTTAGACACCTCCTCCCCCAACCCCGCTCCTGGGACTCACACCACCCTGGGACCATCACACCCCCAGGGCAGCCCTGCACCAGCCCCGAGGTGCGCACCAAGCCTTGGGACTGTATGAAAGGCAGGGTCTAGGGCAGTGTGTCCGGGTGTGTTCCGCATTCTTCCAAGCCCCCAGGTAAGGCTGGCGCTGCTGGGCTATAGACCCCCGGACCAGAGAGGTACTTGGACCCGCTCCCCCATTGCCCCCCATGAGGCTCTTCTCCCCCAAGCCTTTTCTTCTAGTCTGGGCCTCCCCTCCCCCAGCCACCCACCCTCCAGACCCTCCACTCCCACTTATGCCTGAGTGCAAGTAGGTGGCAAGAGGCATAAAGTCTTCCCTTCCAAGCTCCTCCAGTCTTTGATATGGACATTTTTAAAGTCTTATGTACATGTGATGCAAAGGGAGGTCCAAGCCCCTGCAAACCACATTCCCCACCCACGTATCTCACACTTCCGGCCCCACTGACCCCCAAATCCTGCCACATGGAAATGCTGGGCCTTGTTGCCCCTACTCTTCATGCCATATCACTATGGTTAAGAGCCTGGGCTGGAGCCCTAGCTCTGCCCTCTACTGGTTGTGTGACACTGGGCAAGGTACACACCTTCACTTTTCCTCAGTTTCCTCATCTGTAAAATGGGCATAATGGCAGTACATCTGCCTCCAAGGATGGTGATGGGGGTCAAATGAGTGAATGTTGGGAAAGCACTTAGAAGAGTATATTGTCAGTGCCTAGTTAAAGGTCTGTTAGATGATTAGTGAATTACTTCCCGTCTCATGCTGCAGAAACCCACAGCCCACACAGCCCGGTCGCTGCCCTTGGCAGAGGCATGTGCTTGTTCTTGTCTCAGTACCTTTCTTCGCAACAACCTTGACAGCTCGTATTACTATGCCCATGTCACAAATGAGTAACTTTAGGCTCAGAGATGTTAAGTTACACAGGCACTATTAAGTTAATTGGCTGTAAAAAAAAAAAAGAAAGAAAGAAAAAAGAGAGAGAGAGAGATAAAGGGCATAGATCAATTTATCTCTAGTCCTGAACAAAGCACTGGACACATAACCAAACTCAATATTTGTTGGATGAATCAGTGAATGACCCAAGAACACACCAGCAACTTGTGGTGGGACTAGGACCTGAAGCCAGATGATCGGATTGCAACAGAAGAATCAGACTCAGCCTCGGAGGCCAAGGGGCTGACAAGTAATGTGGTGACTGGGAATTAAAAGTTAAAATGCCTACAACTTATGGTTCTTTAAATGTCCCTGGAATATAGCAGCTATCAGCAAGTATTCTAGGAAAGAGAGAAGGAGGGAGGGAGGGAAAGAAGGAAGGAAAACACTGAATTAATTCCCATCAGAAGTTTTGCTATTTCATTCATTCAAAAAAAAAGTAGCTATTAAGCACAACTAAATAGCCCTGTTCTTGGTCCTGGGAAAACAAAGCAGATGAAAATCCTGCTCTTCTGGAGCTCACATTCTAGTGGGAAGAGAAGGACAATAAATAAATAAAGAAGGATTTTTGAAAAGTAAATTCTGCTGCAATTTGTCCAGGGATAAGTGTTATTGAGAAAAATAAAAGCAGGGAAGTTGTTTAGAAAGTGGGAGTTGGACGTGGGAGGTCTTTATTGCCCTTTCACAGTTATAAGATCCTATGTGTGGAACTTTACTTGGGTCCTTTTCAATTTAAAGAAAAACAACAACAATAAAAAACAGACAACCCACTAACTACCAGTCAATGAGCACCTATAGGTGCCAGGCAGCTTGCATCAGTATCTCCAGTAATCACCAAAGCAACCGTAGGACCAGTACCAGCCTGTTTCACAGGTCGGGTTTAGAGATGTTGAGCAAACTTCCATAAATCAGAGAATTAGTAAGTGACAGCATCAGTTATATTCTCTCAGCTTTACATCCACTCATCTACACTGTGTTTAGGGATGCTGGGGCCCAGGGTGTGCAAATGTCATTCCTCAGATCCACCAGGCAGCTTGTTCTAGTGGGCTCTGCCAAGTGGGTCACTCGCAGGAGACTGGGTGGCAGGAGGAAGCGAGAAGCACAGCCTCCTTCTGCTCTGCCTGCTGTTCCTATTGGTATCACCCAGCAATATCACCCTTCACCATGACTCTGCACTCAGTGGCAGTCTAATTTCTTTCCCTGTCACAGGGGTCTGATCCCTAGCTCCACAAGCCCCTCCTCCAAGCTCCCCAACCCCAGTGCTCTTGTTCTTGCCCCCCACCCCCATGGGTGGCAGCTGCTTCCAGCATTGACCTCTGGCTCAGCTCTCTTTCAGTCTTCCACCTCCTGTGAAGTCCATTCCCACGTTAATCCCCTTCCGTGCCCACTGTGGCTTGTTCTCCTGGATGCACCCCAACTGATACAATACTTGCCAGGAGACGTCACAGGAGAGAGACCCACAAAGATGAATATTGAATCAGCGTGGCTGTGCCCTTGGTCTTAGACACAGTCTTTGGAAGGCAGCGTTCCAGTGTTCCTTGGCATGGAGGGTGACTATCCTACTCATCAAGTGATCAGTCGGGTGGCTTGGGATGAAGTGCCTTCAATGCACTTACTGCTACTTGCAATGATCTTGTTCATGTAACTGCTCAGTCATTCATTGTCTGCCAGCTCTGTGGGTTCCAGGACAAGGACATTTCCCCAGTGCCAAGCACAGGACCTGGCACACAGTCGGTGTACACTTGCAGACGGACCGAATGAACTCTGAAAGGCACAGTGCCCTGGCAGAGGATTTGAACCTGCCTCTACCCTGACTCCAATTCCAAGGGAGCATGTGACCTGCCAGACCGAGCCAGGACTTCCACATTTGGCCCTGGCTGGGGTACCAACCTTGAAGAGGGAAATAAAAGCCATATGGGACAGTTGGAAGCATACAGGCTGGGAGTCAGACCCTCAGTTTCAAAGTTTGACTCAACCACCTAAAATTATGGGGAATCTAATAACTCCTCTAAGCTTCAGTTTTTTCATCTGAAATTAAATAATGTTAATACTATCTAATTAATTGGGTGTTTATGAGGACAAAATATCATTAGGCTATTATCAGCCTCTTAAGAGAGCAACCACATAAAGGTCACAGATTCCTGGAATTCTAGTCTTGGAAGATAAGCAGACATTTGCTCACAAAGACAATAATGAACTTGAAATTAACATTTACTCCTGCGGTCAGCAGGCTTTTCCAAGAGCTCAACCTACCGACCATCCTTTTCTTCTGTTTCTGGCACGCCTAGCCCAGGGTCTCAGTCTCTCCTCTCCTCCAATCCCCACCCCAAGTTCCTGAGACATGATAAAAGGTGGCCTTAGGCAAAGTATTTCATCCCTCTGAATATCTGTTTCTGCATCCATAAAATGAAAATGGGAGAATTAAATGAGATTAATGTCTTTTAAGTGCCTAGGCAGATAGTAGATCTAGATAAATGGTGGTCTGCTCCCTCCAGGAATGGCTTTCTTTCCGCCACACAAAGTTCCCACGATGTTCTCTGGTGGGATGCTGAGATGGGGGTGTCTGGGAGAGACCACATTTCATTCACTCACTCATTTATTCATTCAATAAAGTGCATAGTATGTGATGGGTGGGAAGGAAAAGCCTGTGAGATCCTCACCAGTGAAAATCACTACCCTCCCCTCCAGAGCTAAGATGACTAAAATGCCTGCCTTGAAGAAGCTCCTGTCTGGGGAGACGGGCATGAACAGGAAAGGCAATAAGGTGTCAGAAGAGAGGCCTTTCCTGGGCTGATGGCTGGCTGTCCAAGGAAGAGGTAACATTTTCCCGAGTCCCCAAGCTTCCCAGAGGATTTCAGAGCCTACGAGTGCATTCCAGATAAAGGGAAAAACACGAAGGCATGACAGGTTCAGAGAGAGGCCAGCATATAATTCAGCATCACGCAGGGACTTAAATGTTGGGCAAAAGTGGATGGCATTGTTAGATAGTTTAGAGAAGGGAGGAGGATGCAGGATGGTATGCTAGAGAGTGGCAGGGATGAAGGGTGGATATGCTAGAGAGTGGGGGGGGATGAAGGATGGTGTGCGAGAGATTGGGGGATCTAGGATGGGTATGCTAGAGAGTGGGGGGGGATGAAGGATGGGTCTGCTAGGGAGTAGGGGGATCAAGGATGGGTATGCTCGAGAGTGAGGGATCTAGGATGGTTATGCTAGGGCGTGGGGGGATCAAGGATGGGTATTCCAGGGAGTGGGGGGATCTTGAATGGGTATGCTAGTGTGTGGGGGATCTAGAATGGGTATGCTAGAGAGTGGAGGATCTAGGATGGGTATGCTAAAGAGTGGGGTGGATGAAGGATGGTATGCTGGGGAGTAGGAGTATCTAGAATGAGTATGCTAGAGAGTGGGGGATCTAGGATGGGTATGCTAGGGCGTGGGGGGATCAAGGATGTTTGCTAGAGAGTGGGGAGATAAAAGATGGCTATGCTAAAGAGTGGGGGTCCTAGTATGGGCATGCTAAAGAGTGGGGGGATGAAGGATGGTATGATAGAGAGTGGTGGTGATGACAGCCGGTGTGCTAGAGAGTGGGAGGATCAAGGACAGGTATGCTAGAGTGTAGGGGTATCTAGGATGGGTATGCTAGGGAGTAGAAGGACCAAGGATGGTGTGCTAGAGAGTGGAGGGAACTAGGATGGGGATGCTAGAGAGTGGAGGGAACTAGGACGGGGATGCTAGAGAGTGGGGGGATCAAGGATAGTAATCTAGAGTGTGGGGGGATCAAGGATGGTACGCTAGAGAGTGGGGGATCAAAGAGTGCAGGGGAGGGGGATCACGGCTGCACAGGCAGGTTTCTGCCAGATCCTGAAGGCTTTGGCTGCCTGGCTCAGACCCATCATTTTATCATTCTAGGCTACATCGCTCTTCTATCTCCTGCTGACTGTCTGAAAATCTGGAAACCAATTTGCATGTTCTATGGTGAAAAAAAAATGCATTAATGGCAAGCTTTGTGCTCATCAGAGCCCTAATTTCCACTGGTTGTTGGTTTTCAGCTCTATAAATCCTAAATGTGCCTTTCATTTCATTTTACCACCCTTTGAGGACATCTGTTTGGCATTTGCCTTGTGCAATTGGGAAGGTGGGCAGGGGTACCGAGTAAGCTCTTTTTCAACTTCTTTGCATTGAAGTAAGAGGCCACAAATGTGCCCAAGGGTAGCAGGCAACAGCCTGTCTCTCACCCAGCACTCTAAGTCCAGCGCTCGCCTTCCCATCCTCAGGTGCTTTATGAAGATGGCTCAATTTCAAGATGATGTATTAAAAATGCTATCTATAGGCCAATATAGGGCAACTTCACATGTTTCCAATTTATAGTTTGCAGCCCAGCATGTTGTAATATGGATTTTATATGCATGTAGAGTCAGGTTTTTTCCTTTTTTTTTCTTTCAATGAGACTTCTTTTCCCTGTATATTTCCATTGTAATTTATCCAAATATTGCTGAGCTGGACCTGTGGGCTTTCAGTAGGGGACAAATGCTCACATAAATTTCAAAGTTGCTCCTTGGCACTGATGAGGTCAAGAGGTCCCATGGACAGAACTTCATGTACTGAGCAGCTACTCTGCTGTCATGCTTTTCCTGTGTTTGCTCAGGTTTGTTTTTTTTTTTTAACCAAACTGGAATACTTTTTGTTCTGATTCAAAAATTAATGCAGGCTACATTTTTGAAAAATCATACATTATAGGGCTCCCTAGGTGGTGCAGTGGTTAGGAATCTGCCAGACAATGCAGGGGACACGGGTTCAATCCCTGCTCCAGGAAGATCCCACGTGCCGCGGAGCTACGAAGCCCGGCGCCACAACTATTGAGCCTGCGCTTTAGAGCCCGTGAGCCACAACTATTGAGCCCATGTGCTTCAACTACTGAAGTCCACACGCCTAGAGTCTGGGCTCCGCAACGAGAAGCCACAGCAATGAGGAGCCCGCGCACCACAACGAAGAGTAGCCCCCACTCACGGAAACTAAGGAAAGCCCGCACACAGCGAAAAAGACCCAACACAGCCAATAAAATAAATAAATAAATAAATAAATAAAATCGTACACTATAAAATGGATTCAGTAGATTGCAGACAGTCCCCATATGCTTATCCCAAAGGGATAAACACTGTAAACAATCCTGTTGGTAGGTACTTCCAGATTTATCTATGTATATTAAGAAAATATATAACTCAATACAAAAATCAAACAATGCCCTCCATAGTGTTCCATAATCTGTTGTGCATGTGTGTGTGTGTGTGTGTGTATGTGTGTGTGTGTGTCTGTGTGTTAACTTAGGTTTCACTCCTGATCACTCAGTGTAGACCTACCTGATTTTTCTTCAATGAGTATAGCATGTTTGGGGATGGCGGGGGAAGGAGTGGGTTGCTGGGCACCTTCTCTGTTGAACCTGCCCTTTATTAATGGCTGGGTATTTGTCAGTTTTCATTCCTACACCACACAGGGTGGTCCTGAACCTCCTCCTCCATACACCTTTGCCCTTTGTTCAAATTATTCCCCAGGATCAATTCCACAAGTGGAATTGCTGGGTCAAAGAATAGAAAGGTTGTTGATTTGAATCCCCAAGTCAATTCATTGAACCAGTTTCCACAGCCACCAACCGTGTAGGACGGGAGCTCTTCCCCAGCCCCTGGCCTCATCACTTCATTTAACCCTCAGCTAACTCTGCAAGGGAGAGCTTCATTTCCCTCAGGCCCAGAGGAAACGGAGGCTAAATCCTCACGGCCTGAGATTTGACCACGCCCACAACCCACCCAGGACCATCTGACTGCAGGAAAAAGCATGCCAGGGCAGGACAAAACGTGCTCTGGGCTGTCCGGGTTCCTGACCGGAGAAATCCGCAGAAACCCTGCAGGAAACTTGCTGTCCAGGAAGAAGAGGCCAAAGGCGCGCCCTTGAGGCACCGGCGCACAAGCTGGAACAGGGCGCCCCCTCCAGGTGGAGGCAGCTCCGCGCCAGGGAGCAGGTTTGGGACTGCGGCAAAGACTCGCTGTCCACCCTCAACCCCCACATCTCCTCCTGGAAATCTACACAACCCTGTGCAGTGGCCGGGCCTGACGCCTGCCCCCCACCTCAGTTTCCCCATCTGTTAGAGAGGAGAGTGATCTGTCCTGCTGCCTCTTGGGCCTGTCGCCTGTCACCTGTCTTAAGGATACATCCCATCAAGGATGTGGAAACAGACGTTTCTGGCTATTTTTCCCCCCAGAGGAGCATTCTGGGCCTGAAGATCGCCCGCCCCCTGCCTGGCAGTCTCCCCCACCCCCTCCCAATTCGGGTGACTGATCGCTTCCCCCATCTGCCCCCAGGCCTGCGCGGCCCGCCTGCCCTGCTCTGCATGAAAGCGCTTGAGTCCTTTTTATTGAGTTATAAAACCAGGATTGTTTTTGGATTGGGTTGGTAAAAAGGCCTGGAAACTTGGTAATCTGAACTTCTCAGGTTTGTAGACGGATCTTGTTGCCTGGAGAGATATTGAGGGCTGCGTTTGCAAGTATTAAATTCTTTTCTTTTTTTTTAAGATGGTGCTCAAGGCGGTGGGTTCTGTTCCCTCTGTGGCCATAGCGATGCTGGGTGGGACTGCCGGTGTACCCAACAGAGAGGGGGGACTGGGCCAGTCACCGGTCCAGGAGGGAATACAGAGGACGTCTGCGGGCCGTGGGGGGAGGAGTTTAGGGAGGGACGTGGGCTTTGAACCCAGGGAAACTTTCTCCACTATCCAAGGCTGCCTGGGACAGGGGCAGGTGGCCCTGAGTCTATAGGCTACTGATTCTGCTGCACCTCATGTGTGACCTTGGGCACGTTACAGGCCAGCTCAGGAGCCCCAGTCTTCACATCTGTAAAATGGGAACCCTGAGGCCTTCCCCTCCTTCCTTACAGGATCAGGCAGGCTGGACTCCTCTCCTGCAGAATGACCACAGTTCTGTGTCCAGATCTCTCCAGTCATAATCCCAGTCATAACAGAGTTGCTAAGAGTAGCTCAGCAAATGCTAGTACCAACACCTACTCCTGCAGGGTGAACACCCCTGCGTGCTCAGCCTCATCAGCGTCGTTGCTCAGCAGTGTATGCCTGTTACCTCCAATGCTCACGGTGGCGATAAGTCAAAGTAATGGTAACACCAAGAACTGAAGTTTCCCAAGTGCTCATTCTATGCCCATAGTGCCAATTCTATGCCCAACCGCCTCGGTTGCTGCAGTGGTCAACGCGTGAAGACACAAAGAGCCTATACAACGCTGTCTGGTTCCACCGTCATCTGACAGGGTCAAGCAATTTTCCCGAGGCCATGGACTTGAGTGGCAGAAGAAGGATCCGAACCTGCACAGCCCCGCCTCTTAGGTGATGAAGAGGGACTCAGTGCCCCACATCCTTGTCCTTGTTGTGTGGCTCCTGGAAGGGAAGGCGGTGTGGGGAGGGGGCTGCTCTGCTATTAAGAGAGAAGATGAGGGAGTTCCCTGGTGGTCCAGTGGTTAGGACTCGGCACTTTCACTTCCGGGGCCTGGGTTCAATCCCTGATTCGGGAACTAAGATCCCACAAGATGCGTGGTGCAGCCAAAAAAAAAAAAAAAACAAATACCACAGCCCCAGAGAAGCAGTGAGGGCTCTGGGTCATCCCAACTGTGCCCAATTCCAGCGTTTCCAGGCCCGCCTTTATGAGTACACTGAGAAGGGCAGGCACCACTCCTCCTAGGCAGAGTGCAAACTGGGGCTAATTTGAAAGTTTCAGAAGCATCCTCCCTCCCAGCCCCCAGTGCCAGTGCCAGTCTGAGAGCTCTCATTGTGCCAGGACCATTTAGCCCTGCAGCCAGCGGATCCCCTTGCCTGCAAGGCCGGCGTCGGCCCAGGGACTGCATTCTATTTCACATCTTTGGCATGACGGCCCAGAAACTAAACAGCATCCCCAAGGCAAGACTCCTGCTAGACAGCAGCCCCGTTGTAAAATAGGGTGCCTCTCTCCGAGCTGGGCTCTGGATCCCGTCAAAACGACGTGTGTCTTTCCTTTCCTTCCTCGAGAAGGTGAAATACAAGCCTGTAATAACACCGTGCCCCTGTTCTCCCCTGGACAAAAGTCAAAATTTGAATCTGATAAATCTGAAATCAACGTTAATTTTCTAATTGGACTTCACGGGGCCTGGACATGGTGTCAGAGCGCGTGGTATTTCACATCGTATGTTATTGTTGGTGCCGACAGAAGAAATGAATCTTTCAGGGGATTCAAGGAGAAATTAGTATTTGCCTGATTCCAGGGAACTAAATACCCACCTATTCTACTTATTACAAAGGGGCCTATGTCCAGCTTTTAAAAGGTTGCAGTGACCCCAGTGGCAGACATTGGGGTGCCCTTACACCCCTCCACGCTTATTTATAGACCTAGGACCTTCCCCTCATTCTCATTCCAACCCGAAAAACTGCTACTCAACCTCTAAGACTCAGTTCAGAATGCCCATCTCTGAGAATCCTTCCTGACTCCCATAATCAATTGCTCACTGCTTCTTCCTTGGTCACCGAGGGTCTGATGTGTCCCTATGTCTTCCAGCCTGCTTATGGACCTCACCTGGTTCCTTTGTCACTCCCCAAGCAACTCCAGGGCAGTAAGAATACTATTCTTCCATTCTTCCTACACTCCCCAGAGCAAGCACACAGCTCCCATGAGGTGTCTTCTGAATGCTTGTTGACTGAATAATTATTACTTTTACAGTGTATAGTACTTAGTACTTAGACACAGTATAGTATAGTGTAAAGCAGTGATTCTCAACTGGCCAATTTTTGCATTATTTGTCCCCAAACCAGGATACCTGGCAACGTCTAGAGACATTTTTGGTTGCCACAATTGGAAAGGGGAAAGCTAATGGCATCTAGTGGCTAGAGGTGAGCTATACAGGAAGACTTTTGTGGGCCCTACACCACTTTCACCATCATGGGCCCCTTCCTCCATAGAAAATACATTAAAAATTATATTTTAAAACTAAGTTGGTGTGGGACTTCCTAGGTGGCGCAGTGGTTAAGAATCCGCCTGCTGATGCAGGGGACACGGGTTCAAGCCCTGCTCCAGGAAGATCCCACGTGCCACAACTAAGCCCATGAGCCACAACTACTGAGCCCATTTGCCACAACTACTGAGCCCGTGGGCCACAACTACTGAAGCCTGCACTCCTAGAGCCCGTGCTCTGCAACAAGAGAAGCCACCACAATGAGAAGCCTGCGCACCACAATGAAGACTAGCCCCCCGCTCACCGCAACTAGAGAAAGCCCGTGTGCAGCAATGAAGACCCAATGCAGCCAATTAATTAATTAATTAAACGAACAAACAAACAAAATACTAAGTTGGTGTGAAGAGAAATATAATCCAGGCTGGATTCGTTAGTATATATTCTTTATTATTATATTCACTTTTTTTCTTCTGATTTTAAAATTAAATTAAAATTAAAACATTTGTGTAAGCCCCTGAAAGCACCATAAGCCTAAGTTCTACTATGACTAATGGGCAGGTGGGCCCTGGGCAGAGGCCAGGGAGCCTGCTAGACATCCTACAATGCACAGAACAACCCCAAACAGCAAAAAATCATCTGGCCCCAAATGTCAGTAGACTTGAGGTTGAGAAACTTGTTATAAAGGAAAACTCCAGAATGTCGAAGCCTGGAAAGTTAATGTCTGAGCTCCCACAGAAACTGTAATACAACACTGGAAGAACATAACTTTTGGTAATTAGCAAGGCTTTGGGGTGGAGAAGAAGCGGACGAACACAGCACACACTTTCACGAGAGCGTTCATAAAAAATCCAAATGCTTTTCTTCTCTCGTTCTCCAAATGGTGGATAGAGCACGGAACATAGATTTTGTTCCTTGTCAGCTCTGCGGGCAGTGGGCAACACTTCATCACTCAGACAAATTGGGGAAATCCCATGATGCCCCCGCCTCGTGCTCAGCTTCTCAGTATCAGGACCCAGAGCTCCCTGCTCAGCAAAGCAACTCAGAGGCACCAGTGCTGCGCCCTTCACCTGCCTTCCAAGGTGTCCATTTCAGGGCTGGTTCTTCCCAGAGAGGCATCGCATAACACACAGTTTTGACTCGGAGATCTGTTTTAGGGTTCTCTCAAGAAACAGAACCACCAGGAATGAAAATTGATACAGCCGCTATGGAGAACAGTATGGAGGTTCCTTGAAAAACGAAAAATAGAGTTACCATATGACCCAGCAATCCCACTGCTGGGCATATACCCACAGAAAACCATAATAGAAAAAGACACATGCACTCCAATGTTCATTGCAGCACTATTTACAATAGCCAGGACATGGAAGCAATCTAAATGTCCATCAACAGATGAATGGATAAAGATGTGGTACATGTATACAAAGGAATATTACTCAGCTGTAAAAAGGAATGAAATTGGAACATTTGTAGAGACATGGATGGACCTAGAGAGCGTCATACAGAGTGAAGTGAGTCAGCAAGAGGAAAACAAATATTATATATTAACACATATATGCGGAATATAGAAAAAGAGTACACATCAACAAGTTTGCAAAGCAGAAACAGAGACACAGATGTAGAGAACAAACATTTGGGCACCAAGGGGTGGAAAGGGGGGGCGGGGCTGGGGTGGGATGAATTGGGAGATTGGAATTGCCATATATACATTACTAATAAGAAAAAAAATATCAAATTGTACACTTTAAATATATGCAGTTTATTGTATGTCAATTGAATCTCAAAAACAGTTCTTAAAAAAAAACAACAACCCAGAAACAGAACCACCAGGATATGTGTTTGTGGGCTTGTATCTGTGTGTGTCTATAAATATGTGTGCATATATAATATATGTATATATGTGTATTTTATATACACATACATTCAGAGAGAGAGACATTTTAAGGAATTGCCTCATACAAAATGTGCAGTGTAGGCTGGTAGGCGGAGACACAGAAAAGAGTTGCAGTTTGAGTCCAAAGGTCATTTGCTGGCAGAATTCCTTCTTGCTTGCAGTGGGTGGCGGGGGGCCGGCAGGGGGGTCAGTCTGTGTTCTGATCGGACCTTCAACAGATTAGACAAGGCCCATCCACATTATGGAGGGTAATATGCATTACTCAAAGTCCACCAATTTAAATCTTTTTTTTTTAATTTTTAAAATTTATTTAAATTTATTTATTTTTTGGCTACATCAGGTCTTAGTTATGACATGTGGGATCTTTTGTTGCAGTGCACAGGCTCTTTGTTGTAGCAGGTGGGCTTCCCTCTAGTTGTCATGTGCAGGCTCAGTAGTTGTGGTGCACAGGCTCTGTAGTTGTGGTGCACAGGCTCTGTAGTTGTGGTGCACAGGCTCTGTAGTTGTGGCACAAGGGCTCCAGAGCATGTGGGCTCTGTAGGTACAGCATGTGGGCTCTCTAGTTGTGACATGCAGTCTCAGTAGTTGCGACACACAGGCTCAGTAGTTGCAGCACATGAGCTTAGTTGCCCCCTCAGTATGTGGGATCCTAGTTCCCCGACCAGGGATTGAACCAGTGTCCCCTGCATTGTGAGATGGATTCTTAACCACTGGACCACCAGGGAAGTCCCCAATTTAAATCTTAATCTCATACCCAAAATAATGAGACTGTGAAGGTGAACCCATGTGATACTACAGAGCCTAAAAGTAAGTTATTAACGTATTCTTTCATTCAAAGAATGTTTTGCAAGCCCCCATGTGACCCTCCTAACAGCCTGCTGACCTGGCCAGGGCAGGGACTGTATACCCATTTCACAGGTGAGAAATCTGCAGCTTAGAGAGGTTGAGTGCCTTGCCCTAGGGCACACAGCATCCTGCTTTAGGAATGGGAGCCAGGCCTCCTGCCATTGCCCTGTCCACGGAGAGTAGATGCCTTCGGGAAGCAAGAGCCTGGAAGGTCTTTAAAAAGTTCAGGAATCTACTTTCTCAGGTCAGAATGGGACCCAACTCCTTGCGCACAAGAGGAGTCATAAAAATCGGCAGTAATCTATGTGATGATCCCATCCTGGTACTTGGCACTGAGTGTATAATAAATAAATAGCAGAGGAATAAATAAATAAGTAGCAGCTGCTGTTGTTATCATTGTCATCATAGTATCTATGTTCGATGGTCTGCACTGCATCACACATAATCCAGAGGCCTGCGATGGGGAGAGGGGATAAAAAAAATACATCAGTGCAAGTATGTCTTACAGTCCTTTGTCCTGCCCCTTTCTTCTAAATGTCTCCCAGGACAAAGATTTCCATGGCAGCTACATAACGATTCCCTATTTTTCACCTCAAATGTTCCTATTTATGGCCTGCAAATGTTGGCAGGGATGTGAAGTGAGGACTTTTTCTTATTTTCACCCAGAAGGCCCATGACCATTACATCATTCTGAATTTCCTGGGCTTGTTCGTGACAATACACCCGCCCTCGCTGTGCAGACATGGGGCTTGATTTTCCGCACGACATGCAAGGCTGGGAAATTCCACACGATAGGCATGAAGTCGGGAGAGGCTGTGGAAGGAAGACACAAAATCAAGATCAGGCCTCAGCCATAAGGGAGAAAGTCAGGCTTGCAAACGACACATGGGTGGGAAATCTGGCCATTTCCCACCAGCATAATGGCAGAGAGCGTGGTTTCCTCTAAAAAAAAAAAATGTTTTTTTTAACTTTGGGGAAAGGTGTTGGTTGAGTTCATTGCACCCCTCATTTCATGGCTCACTCTCACCACTGGTCCATTCGAGGTATCTGTCATTTCCTTATTTGTTCCCTTTTATCCTCATTTCCTACCCCACTCCCGTTTCTCATGGGCATTCTAACCCTGTGTCACTGCATATATATTTGTGTGAAAGTACTTAATATACATAAATGCTCTTGGGCTATAAATCTCCTACTGCTTACTTTTTTACTCAGCACTATGTTTTTAAAGATCTATATCCATGCTGCTAACTACTGCATAGTATTCCAATGTTTGTCCATCGCTTTTTATGTACCTGTTCCTGGGGGGATGGAAAAACCCCTAGAATACCTCCAAATGTTCCAACAATCCTAGGATGAATATCCTGTATATATCACCCTCTGGAGATGTGTAAGAGTTGCTTTGAGAAGTAATATCCAGGGAGGACTTGCTGGGCCATGGGGTGCACATATACACCCCGATGATCCTAAAGCCAGCCCAGGGACTGGCCAGGATGGCTGCATCCATCTAAACCTTCCCACCAGCCCTGCACGAGGTTTTCTGTATCCCCACATCCCCACTGACACTTCACATAAACCTGTTATGGTTGGCAAAACCATAACAATCCTGTGTTATTGGTTTTGCCAACCCGATAGGCATAAGTGCTAACTCCTTGTTTTAATTTGCATTTCTCTGTGTGCCGCTTGAGTTTGAACATCTCTTCGTTGACTTCTTAGTCTTTGGGGTTTCCTCTCCTGTGACCCGCCTCACATCTTTTGCCCAGTTTTCCCTTGCAGTTCTTGCTTTTTCCTGTTTCGCAGAAATTCCTCAGATTTTTTCGTTAGTCCCTCGTCCGTTTCTGACATTGCAAACATGGCTCAGTTTCGTTATCCGCCTGTGAACTTGCTCCAGAGTGTACTTCACTGAACAGAAATCTTTAATTGTATTATGATCAAATCCATTCCTTTTTTTTTGGTCTTTTAGTCTGCTTTGGGGACACACACACACACACACACGCTGCAGTGTCCCACAAAAATGCCCTCCTACATCATCTTCTATTGAGATTCTAGCCTTACCTTTCAAACTTGTCTCACTCCATCTGGAACTTGCCTTTGTCAGTGATATTAAATAGAGAATCTAGGGTTTTATTTACCTCCATTTAGTGGGTCAGTTTTCCCAACTCCAATCACCAGACTGTCCATTGCTCCACCACCGGTTTGTGGGAGCTCCTCTCTCATATCTTGAGTTTCCATATGCACACATGGGTCAGTCTCTGAACTCTATTCTGTTCCACTCACCCAATGCAATGTTCTTTTTCCATACTTTTTTCATTACTACATCCTCTGCTTTTCTCCTTCAAACTTCCCTCAGTTATTCATGGACATTTATTTGTGCAAAAAAAATCTTAGAATAAGTTTATGGAGTGCCCCCCCAAAATTCGACCACAATTTTGATGGGGTCTATATTGAAACAATAGCTTAACATGGGACAATTGACATTTTTACCACATGAACGCTATTAAAGAGTATGACTGTCTCTCCACTTTTCAGATCTTCTCTTTCTTCTTTAATAGCAAATGTGTAAACTTTCTCCATAGAGGTTTTGTGTATTCTTTTGTTATTCCAAATTTTTACTGCTATTGTGAAGAGTATCTTGGTTTTTATTATATTATGTTTACATTATTATATTTTCTAGTTGGTTACTAATGATGTAGAGAAATGCTATAGATTTTTTATAAGTTGATCATGTATCTGAATTCCGTGTTTGACTCTTTCATTAGTTTTGATTCTGCTTTCCTATGAAGATGATTGTATCTTCCAAAGAAAAAGAGGTATTATCTCTTTGTACATTTATTTTTCTTTTCTCTTTCTTTTTAAATTTTTGTTTTTCTTCTAATATTGGCAAGACTACCTATGTTAAAGAGGAGTGGTAATAGCCGGGCATTTCTGTGTTTTTCAAAATCATAAAGAAAATATATAAAGTTGCTTTGTTAAAATAAAAGTTGCATTTCTCCAAAGAAGACATACAGATGGCCAACAAACACATGAAAAGATGCTCAACATCACTCATCATCAGAGAAATGCAAGTCAAAGCCACAATGAGGTATCACCTCACACCAATCAGAATGGCCATCATCACAAAGTCTGGAAACAACAAATGTTGGAGAGGGTGTGGAGAAAAGGGAACTCTCCTGCACTGTTGGTGGGACTGTAAGTTGGTACAGCCACTATGGAAAACAATTTGGAGGTTCCTTAAAAAACTACAAATAGAACTACCATATGATCCAGTAATCCCACTCCTGGGCATATACCCAAAGAAAACCATAATCCCAAAAGAAACTTGTACC
The DNA here is from genome assembly GCF_030028045.1 of Hippopotamus amphibius kiboko. NCBI lineage: Eukaryota > Metazoa > Chordata > Mammalia > Artiodactyla > Hippopotamidae > Hippopotamus > Hippopotamus amphibius. The sequence goes on from NC_080189.1 coordinate 178,002,081, forward strand.
ATCATGTTTATTGCAGCACTCTTTACAATAGCCAGGACATGGAAGCAACCTAAATGCCCATCAACAAATGAATGGATACAGAAGATGTGGCATATATATACAATGGAATATTACTCAGCTATAAAAAGGGATGAGATGGAGCTATATGTAATGAGGTGGATAGAACTACAATCTGTCATACAGAGTGAAGTAAGTCAGAAAGAGAAAGACAAATATTGTATGCTAACTCACATATACGGAATCTAAAAATGGTACTGATGAACTCAGTGACAAGAACAGGGAAGCAGATACAGGGAATGGACTGGAGAACTCGAGGTATGGGAGGGGGCGGGGGGTGAAGGGGAAACTGAGAAGAAGCGGGAGAGTAGTACAGACATATATATACTACCAACTGTAAAATAGTCAGTGGGAAGTTGTTGTATAACAAAGGGAGTCCAACTCGAGGATGGAAGATGCCTTAGAGGACTGGGGCGGGGAGGGTGGGGGGGAATCGAGGGGGGGGGCGTCAAGGAAGGGAGGGAATATGGGGATATGTGTATAAAAACAGTTGATTGAACCTGGTGTACCCCCAAAAAAAAATAAAATAAAATAATAAAAAAAATAAATAAATAAATAAATAAAAGTTGCTATAGAACTTAAATACATGACTTTTACCAACTTAAGAAAACTTCCATTTTATTGCTAAGTGGTTTAAAAACAACAGTTATCACTTCATAATATATTTTCCTGCCTCTATCTGAATTTTTTCAAATCAATTTGATTTTTTTCAGATAGATTCTCTGATATAATACTATTATTATTAGGATAAGCTCTATTTGATTATGATTTATTTATTTTAAAGGTTTTTCGATTCTTTTAGGTAATATTTTATATAGGTTATTTGTATCTACATCCATTACATAAATTGACCTACAATCTATTTTCTTATTTTTTTTTCTGAGTAATTAGTCATATATTTTTATCTCGTTTTGGAACCAATATTATCCTGGCTTAATAAAATAAACCACGCAGTTTTCACTCATATTTTCTACAATATCTTTCTAGAGATCTGGATGATTCTTTTTTTAAAATTATTTTTATTTATTTATTTATGTATTTTGGCTGCATTGGGTTTTCGTTTCTGTGCTTGGGCTTTCTCTAGTTGTGGCAAGTGGGGGCTACTCTTCGTTGTGGTGTGTAGGCTTCTCATTGCGGTGGCTTCTCTTGTTGCAGAGCACGGGCTGCAAGCACTTGGGCTTTAACAGTTGCAGTGCAGAGGCTCAGTTGTTGTGGCACACGGGTTCTATAGCACAGGATCAGTAGTTGTGGTGCACGGGCTTAGTTGCTCTACAGCATGTGGGATCTTCCCGGACCAGGGATCGAACCCGTGTCCCCTGCCCTGGCAGGTGGATTCTTAACCACTGCGCCACCAGGGAAGTCCCAAAATTCTTAATACAGTAGAAAGCCCAGTGCACTATGACATAGACGTGTTGTAGATCACATTCTACGTGACTTGGCTGTGTGACCTGGGTGATTTAACTTTTCTGAGTGTCTGTATCCTAAACTGTGAAATGGGGTTTGTGACTCTCTCTTCCAGTCTCCTGTGAGCACTTTATGAAATAATGCACGGAAGGCACCTGTGAGATGCAGAGATCTTAGTTCCCTTCCCTTCCGTTGTTCCAGAGCTAATTAGAAATCTGCTAATCATAGATTCATAAACATCTCAAACTTTGAAGAAGTGTTTGCCAGCTGGGGACAGCCTTTGCTCCCTAGGGGACATTTGACAATGTCTGGAGACAATTTTGGTCATTCCCACTGGGGGAGGAGATGAGGGCTGCTGGCATCTAGGGAAGATCCCTGGATAGAGGACGGCTAAATGTCCTACAATTCACGGGATCAGCCCCCACGACAAAGAACTATCCTGCCCCAAATATCAATAGTGCCAAAGTTGAGAAACTCCACCTTGAGGGAAAAGCCAGGGGCATCTGGTCCTGCCTCCTTCCGAATATAAGAATCTTCTTCCCAATACCTCCTCTGTTTGGGTCCACCCAGGGACAGGAGGCTCACTACATAAGAAGATAGGTAACAACAGCGGACGGAACACAGACAACGGAGTCAGGCATTCTTGTACATTGGTCCACCCTTTATTCTGACTTATCATCTGTAAAGCTCAGTTTCCTCATCTGTTAAGTGGACGAAATATGTAGCTACGATGACCGTACGAGATATGTCCCAGCACGGGGCCCAGAATGTAACAAGTAGTCAATAAAAGTTAACTTTTGCAGTTAGCCCTTATTGCATTCAAATTTGCTTCCAGAATTTTACAGTTCTGAACTTTGGCAATACAGCTTCTTCTATCTGAAGGCCCCTAAACTGTTGGCAGAAAGTGATCGATAATGGTCATTCCCTCTCTCTGGGTCTCAGCTTCTGCATCTGTAAAATAGATGGTGCCAGTAACTCAGATCTTACAAACTGCTTGCCCTCAGTCAAAGCCAATTTGCAGATATGTTTGGCGTTTGGCCTGCATTTTTTTTTGTTTGCCTCTTAGAATTCAAATCTATCTCTCATTTATAAAAATGGGATAGTTCACCTAAAAATACGGAGATCTAGCATCTTGTGGAGAATAAAAGGTGAAGCAATACTCAGCCTATTTCATTCATGGCAACAGTCTGGGGAAAGTGAGCAGTGCTGCTCCCGTACAAGAGACATGTGTTCTCCATTCCCCACAATCCCCACCACTCCCTATTGTCCTGTTTTCACTCACTCTTATCACTTCCGGCTCCTGTAGACATTTGACTTTACAATTCTTAAGATATATGGGCTCTCTGGCTCCTTTCATCTCTTCTGGTCTATGAACTCTGGAAACCATGAGTTGTTACGCAAAGAGGAAATTTCCTTGATAAATTACCAGAGGAGACTCTAACTACTGATGATTTGCTACAGCCTTTACTTAAAACAGAAGCTCTCCTAGACTCTGATTCCATTTTCCAACAAGGGAAAGAATGTCTCTTTTGAAAAAACTCCATGGCCAACTTGTTCAAGTTAATGGAAAGGGTCTTTTGATTTGCAAAGCCCATGAAGACAGAGGGCAGATGCAGGGCTGAAGAGTAAGGGAGCAGGGATGCCTTACAGGAACCTGGTGGTCTCCAGGTGCTGCAGGGCACAGCCATGTTAGGTGCTAGTACAAATCTATCCCCTGCTGGGAGGCCCCCGACTCTTTTCACCAGGCACAAGTGGACCTTCAGGAAATAGGTGGTCTGGAGGGGTGAGGCAGGGGTGCCATGCGGACACACAAACACACACAAAATCACACTTTGGCCCATCCTGGAGATGATGGGAGATGATAATTAATCCCTTCCCAATTAATCTCTGTAGGACTTCTACATTTGCCAACAAAATTCTGCCCCCAGAGTGTCTTTATTTACTTATTCATTTATTCATTTATTTATTGGCTGTGTTGGGTCTTCATTGCTACACACAGGCTTGATCCAGTTGCGGGGAGCAGGGGCTGCTCTTCGTTATGGTGCATGGGCTTCTCATTGAAGTGGCTTCTCTTGCTGCGGAGCACGGGCTCTAGGCGTGTGGGCTTCAGTAGTTGCAGCACACGGGCTCAATAGTTGTGGCACACAGGCTTAGTTGCTCCGCAGCATGTGGGATCTTCCTGGAGCAGGGCTTGAACCCATGTCCCCTGCATTGGCAGGTGGATTCTTAACCACTGCACCACCTAGGAAGTCCCCCCAGAGTGTCTTTGAGAACAAACCATACAGCATGGTGGAAAACCCACAATGTAGGTGGAGCTGGCACTTACCCACACAAGCAACCTTGGACAAGTTACTCAATGTCACTGACCCTCAGTTTCCACATCAGAAAAATGGGATAATGGCAGCACCTCTTTCCCAGGGCGGCTGCACACGAGTTAACGGACATCTATTCCCCTTTGTTCTCTGGATGACAAAACCAAAGCTTGGGCAGGAGAACTGATTTGCAGCACAGCGCTGCTTTGGGAGGTTCCTATGGCTGGCTAAGATGTAAGCCCATTAATCAAATCCAAGGGAAAACTTATTAAAAACAGATCTCCAGTACAAACCAGAGGGTATTATTTAACCAGGAAAAAAAAATAAACACAATAATATGTAGTGCTGCCCTAGTTGCAGTAAAACAAATACACATTCAAAGTGATGGGTCAGTCTTGTCACTACAGGTGAGAAGGTACGGCTTGAGGTAGACTCCCCATATATGTTTGCTGAACTGTTGAGCTGAAAGCAATTCGTCAGTTGTCTGAAGGCCATTAAAAATGTTCATTATCTTTATTCTTTTTTAACAACTTTCCTGGGAATTTGTCTAAGCACCCAATCTTGTATGAAAAAAAAAAATGAAAAGAAATAATATATTGAATTCACAGTGTATGTTGGAAAGTGCTTTACAAATGTTTTCTAGAATTATACAAAGTGATGGGTTGGACAATGAGGTCTAAGAGTCGCGATACTGCTGATGTCCACTGGAGAGGTCGATGGAGCTGTGAATAACTGAAGATAATCTCCAGGCCCAGCCATCAGGACACATAGAGAAGCCAGGCACCCTCACTCAGTGGTATTTGGAAGAGATTGGCTAGCAAAAGGAAAAACATTCACATTATAATGTTAAGCAGAAAACTCAATGTTGCAGAGGTGATGACAGATCAAAAGGAGAATGAAAATGGCTGTGTCAGAATTGTAAGCTTAGGAACTTCTCTGGTGGCACAGTGGTTAAGAATCTGCCTGCCAATGCAGGGGACATGGGTTTGAGCCCTGGTCCAGGAAGATCCCACATGCCTCGGAGTAATTAAGCCTGTGTGCCACAACTACTGAACCCGAGTGCTGCAACTACTGAAGCCCGCCAGCCTAGAGCATGTGCTCTGCAACAAGAGAAGCCTGTGCAGCACAACGAAGAGTAGCCCGCACTTGATGCAATGCAATGCAATGAAGACCCAACACAGCCAATAAATTAATTAATTAATTAATTTTTTAAAAAAGAATTGTAAGATTAGGGTACATTTAAAATTTTTTTCTGTGATTTTTATAATACATGCACATCAGGGAGAAATGCTGTGTTCTGCACACCAGTTGCAACTCAGACTGGAGTCTGTCCAGCCATGGACCTCCTGATCTTTTTGCAATTGAAGCCATGCACTAAGCACCTACTATGCGCTGGTAGGCATCGTGCCAGGAACATTCTGCTGTGCGGACAGGGATCTCCAATCCCTGTTGAACAGGTCTCAGAGGGAGGAATCAGCATCACAGCCTCTGGAGAAGGGAAACTGAGAGAGCAGGGAACTTGCCCCCAGGGTCACGTGGCTAAGAAGGGCTGAGTCGGGGCTGAAGCCCAGCCTGATGTGTGGACACAGTCTGGCCTCTCTCCAGCACCCAGTGTCGCCCAAAGAATTGGAACATGGAAGAGGGCATTAAACAGCCTTGCGTGACACTGCGAAGGTCCTCCCTTGTTCAACCCCTTACAGTACACCTGATGACCAGCAGAAGAAAGATGATTCTCGTTATCAAAGGGAGCGCAGTCCCGGGGCTGAGAACCCTCCCCAGATGGGCTAGAAGTGAACAGTGTTGCAGAGCTTTCACTGGTCATGTCCATCTTTACGGTTGTTTCCATCTCTGCATGGGAAGCCATCCTTGTTTTCCATTGACCATAGTGACATAGACAGCCCTTTCCACTTCCGTTCCTTCCTATGAATTTCAGAATGTGCCTCTCTAAATGTATATTTCAGAATTCGTGCTTCTGGGACCTTGGGTTTAACCACACCTCCCATCACAGTGTTTTCTATTACAAAACACCTAAACTCCCCGCCATGACGGAGCATAGGATCCAAACATTCAATCACAAAAGATGCGTTGCTTTATTATGAGGTTAGTGAACACTGATATTTTACAGGTGGTCTATATGGCCACAAAAATCACAAAAGTGTAGACACTGAAAATTATCCTATGCCCTAAACTGAGAATATCCCATATGATACTGGGATGGTCACTTCCTAGCCCTCCACACTCCCATGTCACCCCTTCCCAGCATAAGGTGAGAACTTTGGCATCCTCCCCACCCCCACCCTCATGGACTGGAGCCCTTCATTGGTCCAGTTATACCTGATCCACTTAACTACACATTTTCACAGGTGTTTGTGTCCATCACTATAATGAAAGCCATCCAGCCTTTTCGCTGGTGCAGACCTTCAACCAACTCATTGAATAAGGGAATCAGGGGTAATTTCCTAGAAAAGAAGCATGCAGCTTTTACTCCTCAGAATCACAGAAATGATTCCATGCACCCCTGTCCTTGCAACCTTGGTCTGTTTTTACAAAGTCTACTTTTAAAGTACCAAAAATGGCATCACCTATTAATGTTGAAAAGGTAACCACATCTTTCTTTGCAAGGCTTCTGCGAGTGCAGCCCTGTCTCTTACCTTCATGAGCAAATACGGAAGGGGCTGTTTTGAGGAGGCTGATATTCAGAGTACAGCCTCCCCCACATCTAGGGGCTGGAAAATGCTGGGATCACGACCAGGGGCTTCCAATGTCCACCAAACAGCGCCACTGTAGCCTGCTTGGTTTCCAATGCTGTGCTCATTATTGGCTGCAAAATCACTTCTGGGACGAAGGAATGTTTCTGAATTCAGAACAATTCCATCTCAAACATGTTCTCCACTATTAACAAGCAGTTCAGGAAGAAATGAAGGAAGCCAAATCCCTCTGGGGACCCACTTGGTTTTGCCCCGATGGGATCTTAGCAGCATCTGAGAGCCCTGCGATTTGACAAGGCCAACTGCAAACTCCTGGGGCTGTTGACGAAGCTGGCTGTTCACCTGCAAGAAGACGTGAGGATAGGCTAGGTGAGGGTGACTATCAAAGCAGCCTTCCAGGCTGGAGGCAGCTGTGGTTTCCATTACACATCACCCTGCCTCACTCCATGTTTGGGAAATTCTAGTGGACTTTCAGAAAGTGGAATCAGGGAGATATGTTTGACACCTATTTTTTTTTCAACTGTGGTGGATGGGGCCCGTGGCTTTTCTGAAGGCTGGCTTCTAGCACTATCCACCCTCCATTGCTGCAAGCTCACCTGCTTTATAACGATCTGTCACCCCTGCTGGTCCCTGAATCTGGGGCAGCTGTGCAAGGCTGGGTGTGGGAGAAGGATGTGACATGGCCCTGTGGAGATATGAGAAGTCCACTACCTAGGCCCAGCTGGCCTGGTCTCTCACCATTTCTCCCCTCTGGACCCCCTTTGAGCTCTGACAGGTCCTGGAGTTCATGGTCACATCCATCCTTTGTCCCTGAAGGACTTCTAGCTCCACAGCCAGAGCCCCCATGGAGCTAGGAGAGCCTGCAGCCCTAGCTGATCAGGCCCAGGAGGCTCCATATTTAAATAAATACATTTAAGGTTTTTTTTAATATATATAAATGTATTCATTTATTTATTTATTTATTGGCTGTGTTGGGTCTTCGTTCCTGTGAGGGCTTTCTCTAGTTGTGGCGAGTGGGGGCTACTCTTCATTGCGGTGCATGGGCTTCTCATTGTGGTGGCTTCTCTTGTTGCAGAACACGGGCTCTAGTCACGCAGGCTTCAGTAGTTGTGGCATGTGGGCTCAACAGTTGTGGCTTGCGGGCTCAAGAGCACAGACTCAGTAATTGTGGCTCACGGGCTTAGTTGCTCCCTGGCATGTGGGCTTTTCCCACAGCAGGGCTCGAACCTGTGTCCCCTGCATTGGCGGGCAGATTCTTAACCACTGCACCACCAGGGAATCCCCCATTTAAGTTTTAAAACACAAAATAATTTGAAGAAATATCGAGTAAACCACTGTACAGGTGTTGGGCTGACTGATGTGCTGCATTATGGCTGGTCCATGATTTGGTCACACTGACTTAGATCAGGCCTCCATGAGTTTTGAACACATTGTTGCTCCATGGCCCAGGTGCAGGATGCTATTTGGGGTTCCTCCCAAGCCACCAGCCTCCCTGGGGACTGGAATTCATGGAGCAACGTGATTCAAAGTCTTCCACTGAGGCTAATCTGTACTGCTTTAAGTCCTACAGTGTTACAGAAACTCAATGACAAAAGAGAGAGCTGGTCAGTGACAGGAAGATGCCATTGGAAGGCAAGAAGCAGCCAAACCGTCGGTAAGTGAATTAACTCACTTAGCTGCTGGAAGGTAAACCTTTCTGGAGATGGCCTCCAAGGTAGGAGCTGGGCCAGCCCGCCATCAGGTGGGCACTTTAATGCAAATGAAATGTGGGTTTGGTGCCCTGATGTGGATCCAGAGGGGCCAGGGATGCAGTGCCCAGCAGTCAGTTTTAGCCTGTGAACACCAAGATGCAGCACATTCAAAGTTACAAGGAAGGGGAAAAGCTGCAGGAATGAAAGCAAATATCTGAGAGGGGATTTTCACTTCTTTAATTTTCTTTTTTTCTTTTCTCTCTCTCTTTTTTTTTTTGGCCATGCCATGTGACTTGCAGGATCTTAGTTTCCCAACCAGGGATTGAACCCGGGCCCTCAGCAGTGAAAGCACCAAGTCCTAACCACTGGACCACCAGGGAATTCCCTGGGAGGGGATTTTCTTTGGGCTCACTTCCCGTTGTATTCAAACCTATTAACCTTAGTGTGTTAGGAGCACTTTCTTCAGGAAGAATCTCGCTAAATGCTGTAGAAAAGTTAGAAGGAGTTTGTTGGGCTAATAGGTAGAGAAATAGACACAGTTCAATAGCATCAGTGGAAACTGCAGTGTAAGTCTCCAGGTCAAATATCCCATTACATCTTCTGGAAAAAACCCAAATGACCTTTTGGCCAACCCAATAGTAGAGTTAGAATCCTGACCTAGAGATTACTACCCTTTTGGTAGTATGTGTGTGTTGTACGTGTTATTTTTTAAAGAAATAGTTTGGCTATTATCCTTCAAATATTCAAGGCATCTGGAAAAGATAGTCTAAGACAAACTATTGATCCATCTCTCCAGTTTCCTAAGCTCTCAGACTGTATCAGGTTAGAAGATAAAAAAGCTGGTTCCTAAACCGTAGAAACTTAATTTCTTACAGAAATGATTTTACTAAATTGCACTGAAATAATAAGCTCTTTTGCTTTGATGGAATGTTATGGCATCTTTAGAAAAATCCTTATGCTACTTAATAGTCTCACAAGTAAGGATCCTCATGAGAAAACATTTGTAACCTTTGAATCAAGGATAACTTCATCTCTCTTAAGAGGTTGGTATGTTTCCTTTAATCAGACAAGTGTTATATAACTCATCAAATTTCTGTTTTTGCTTTGACTGCAGGAAACTCAAAGTTAAATTATCTATTTAAGACCAGTAACTCTATTGACCAAAATTTAGGGGGATGATCATTTTTCTACTTACTTTAATATTCGCTTAATAATTCTCAGTAATAATTTTAACTGTCCTATTATATCTGAGTCTGGCATATATTATATCTGTTATATGCCAGGCATATATAGTATATATTATATCAGGTCTCTTTTTGCTTGCAACTAACAGATATCTGACTCAGGTTAAGCAATAAAAAGTGGGAAGGGGATTCTTATTGGCTCATATATCTGAAAAATTGAGAAGTTCAAGGTAGATCCAATCATAAAACTTTAAAATAGGGACAAGTCAAAGGGACACAGGAACCAACCTGAAAGAGCTCCCAATGACCAAAGCTGGAATAATTTGAACAACAAAATAAATAACATAGATTTGAATTATAATCCAAAGTATAAAATAAACATACATGAGTCTATCCTTACATAATATAAACAAATGACGGAATAAATAGGAACAAGAAACAAATCTTCCTTACAGAAGAATTTCAAATAATATATGTAGATGCTCCCTTTCTAGGAGGTAGAGGTTAATTCCTTTGAGGGTGGGCTAGATTTAGTGACTGGCTTCCAAAGACGAGGGTATAAAAAGGGAAAATAGTACCTTTACAGTGGAGAAGACTGGCATGTTGATATTCTGAACCCTCTGATGTGATGTGATGAGAAAGGTACTTCACGTCCACCGCAGTCTTTCCAAGACTCCAAAACCCCAGTCTAAGCATGAGGAAAACATCAGACAAGCCCAAGTTGGAAAATATTCTACAGGATACCTGGCCAGGACTCCTCAAGACTGTTAATCAAGGTCATGAAAATCAAGGAAAGACTGAGAAACTGTCACAGACCAAAGGCTACTAAGAGGGCATAATGACTAAATGCAATGTGGAACCCTGGATTGGAAAGAGGACATTAATGGAAAAACTAATGAAATCCAAATAAAGTCTGGAGTTTAGTTTACAGTAATGTGCCAATGTTGGCTTCTTACTTGTGAAAAATGTACCATTGTAAGGTATAGTGTAAGAGGTTAACAATAGGGAGAACCAGAACTCTCTGTACCAGTGTCTCAGTCTGTTCAGGCTGCTATAAGAGAATGCCATAGACTGGGTGGCTTATAACCAACAGAAATTTATTGCTCACAGTTCTGGAGGCTGGGGGTCCAAGACCAGGGTGCCAGCATGGTTGGGTTCTGGTGAGAGTCCTCTTCCTAGTTTGTAGATGGCCATTTTCTTGTTGTATCCTCACATGACAGAGAAAGAGAGGGATCCTGTGTTTCCTCCTTGTTCATAATGGCACTAACCCTCTTCCTGAGGGCTCCCTCCTCATGACTTATTCACCTCCCAAAGGCCCCACCTCCAAATACCATCATATTGAGGGTTGAGATTCCAACCCTCATGAATTTTGTGAGGGGGGGACACAAACATTCAGTCTGTAGCTATCTTTGTACCTTCTCTGTAAATTTAAAATTATTCTTTAAAAAACAGTTAAAAAGTAGCAAAGGGACAAACAGAAAATAAATAATAAATAAAATAAATCCAGACCTACCAACAATCATATTAAATGTTAATGGTCTAAAAACTCCAATTAAAAAGTAGAATGGTCAGAATGAATAAAAGAGACCCAACTACATATTGTCTAAAAATGATGTACTTTAATTATAAAGACAGACAGATTGAAAGTGAATAGATGGAAAATAATTTGTCATATAAAAAGTAAACCTAAGAAGGATGGAGTGACTATATTAATAACAGGCTATATACACTTAAAGGTAAAGAGTATTTGTAGACATATATTGCATGTAAACACACACACACAGCCCTGATTGATGGTTTAAGAGATATTATCTTCATCAAATGGTGTTAGATCTGTGTTTGGCCCAGTTGCATATCTGCCTTTTTCTCTTCATCTGTTGCCCCATCCCACCCCATTTAACCAATCTTAGCAACCTAGTGTTGACCTTTTCCATATTTCCCTATACTTGAAAAATTATTTCTAGACATATAATAAGAACACACAGACGTATATATACATATACAAAATATTTTTGTCATTGTTTTAGGAAAAAATAGGTTCAAGGCATACATACTCTGCTCCAGCTTCTCTTTTAATGCCTCATGCAGATTGTTCCAGGTCTCCAGATATCGTGCTAATTCACTATTTTTAGTGAACTATTAAGAACAATCCATTACTATGAATTATCCACAATTTATTCAACATTGAATAAATCCTTACATTATTCCTTACATATATCCTTACATTATTAGTATAAGGATTCCCAGGAGTGAGATTCTGAGTCAAAGGGGCATGTGTGTGTAATTTTAATACATTTTGCCAAGTTATTCCCCGAGAGGTTGTAACAATTGCATGTCCACCAACCATGGGCATGTGTACCCTCTTTCCTGCACAGGAAGCAGATGCCACCTCTTCAACAGGAAGAATCCTGCACCCCCAGCCCCCATGGTGGGTGTCGGGCAGATGCCACTGGGGCTCACACCCATCATCATGGGTCTCCTAGACCACTTTGTGGGAGCAGCAGCATTCATGCCCACAGCTCCCCCAGCTTCTTTATTTTTTCAATAAATTTATTTATTTATTTTATTTATTTGTTGGCTGCCTTGGGTCTTCGTTGCTGTGCACTCTCTAGTCAGGTGAGCGGGAGCTACTCTTCATTGTGCTTGGGATCCTCACTGCAGTGGCTTCTCTTGTTGTGGAGCTCGGGCTCTAGGTGCATGGGCTTTACCAGTTGCAGCGCGCAGGCTCGATAGTCATGGCACACGGGCTTAGTTGCTCTGCGGCGTGTGGGATCTTCCCAGAGCAGAGCTTGAAACGGTTCCCCCAGCTTCTGCTCAACTTATCTGTCAGGGTCCCAAGTCCTGGGTCACTTTATGTGAATGAACCCGTTCATGTCCACCTCGGCCAGGTGCTTCTGTGGGGAAGCACCAGCTCTTCTGCAGCTCACCTTAAGTCATCAAGGTCATGGGCTTGGAGGAAATAAAAGACCAACTGGAGGTTGATTGAGATGCAGAGGGTTCCAGCCCATCCTCCTGGCTTCCAAATTGACCTTGTTCTCCCCACTGCAAGGTCATCTTCTCCTGCTGCCAGTCCCACAGCAGACTTGGGGACAACACACTGACATAGACAGTTTAACTGGTTCCCAAAATGTATAAGGTCTAATGCCCTATAATATGTCCCTTATCACACTCAGAGCTGTTCTGCTTCTCTGAGGGAACCCTGACTAACACACCACAATTATTCTCAATCCAGCTTTATAATGAAGCAAGCTTTGAGCCTTGAGAGTGTATACTAATACCAGCTCTTCCTATGGCCATCACTTAAACGATGTCTGCTTAACTATAGACTGGAATTAACTGATACTGTTTTACAGTAAGGCAATTCAGCGGACATGTATTGAGCACCTACTGTGTGCACTCAGTGAGATCTGTCTTCACACTAGTAATAATCCTCTTTTATAATGACAAAGAGAAAGGAAAATCTGGAGATAAGGTAAAAAACAAAAAGTTTATGCTTGTAGTTGTAGCAATTTCATGTTAGATTAATCCTCCAATTGTTTTTTTAACAAAATTAGATCTTTCATTGGGTGATAAAAATGATCTGTGAGGACAAGCTGTAATACATAACTCTGTGTATGTGTGTGTGTGTGCGCGCGCGCGCACGCAAGTGTGTGATAATTTCCCAAGAGGCTAGGATCTAACTAATTGCCCAATTCTGATTTTCTTTAAAAAAAAAAAAAGAATCTAGCATGCTAACATGCATCAGCATCTTTAGAATTTCAAGAATAGTTTAATTTATACCCAAAACTTGGATTTGGAACTGCTTGAGAAGCATTCTTGTCACTTATTAAAAAAATAAATTTATTTATTTATGTATTGGCTGCAGAATTTCTCTAGTTGCGGCGAGCTGAGGCTACTCTTCATTGTGTGGCTTCTCTTATCAAGGAGCACAGGCTCTAGGAGCGTGGGCTTCAGTAGTTGTGGCGTGTGGACTGAGTAGTTGTGGCACATGGGCTTAGTTGCTGTGTGGCATGTGGGATCTTCCTGGACCAGGGGTTGAACCCTTGTCCCCTGCACCAACAGGTGGATTCTCAACCACTGTGCCACCAGGGAAGTCCCCTTGTCACCTTTTTTAAAATTAAAAAATAAGGCAGCAGCCCCGTGTCTATTCCATGAAGGTTTTAAAACATGTCTGTGAATGCTTTGATGCTCCTCCCATTCAAAGGCAAGTCTGCTTGTGCTCCCTTTGACTATGGGCTGGCCTCTGCGACTCTCTTAGAAAAGCCCCAACTTGACTTTTGGAGGCTCATTCACAAAAGCAATACAGACTCCACCTGCCTCTGTCTCTTTCATGCGCTTCTGGAGCCCTGAGTCACCAGTAGGACTCCAGCTACCCCGAAGGCACTATGCAGGAGAAGCCGCATAGCGAGTCCACATAGGGATGGAAACGCCCAAGCCACCCCAGCTGCCCAGCCCACGTAGCTGAGCCTTCCCAGGCAGACATGGAAGTCGGCGACCTTCACGTGATGCCAACCCCAGCCTCCCTCCCACTGCAACTGTGTTGAGTCGAAACCGCCCATCTGAGCCTCCTCAACCCCCAGAACCCTAGCGATAATAACATGTTATTTTAAACCACTAAGTTTCAGCGTGGTTTGTTACACAGCAATAAATAACTGGAACATTGTGGGATGAGAAATAAATAGCACTGTCACCCTGTTCTCAGAACTCACAGTTTATAGGGAGACAGAGTCACAGTTTCAATACCATGTCAGTGCCCTGTGAGATGTATTCAAGCCTCAGAGGGAGCAAAGAGGCAAGACTGACTTCCAGACTTGAACGCTGAGGGATCTCACCTCTTGTGGCTTTTTTTTTCCAAGTTCTTTTATTTAGTAACAGCTCTATGTTCATAAATGTTAGCAAACTAAAGCACTCCTGAATCACGCTGAACCCACTGGGCTCCCGTGTCATCTGCAACCATCAGATGGATGGTTGTAGGCTTAGGATGGTACTTAAAGATTGAGTCTCCTTACCATCCAATCCACATGGTACTGCACGTTCTGAAAATGTTAGCATGGATTTCATTTGCCACAGCAACTCTTCCAGATACTGCAAACTTTTCTCATTGGAAGCTTAGAAGACAAAAACCTTCTACTACCCAATCGGCCTATAGGAAGGAGACAGAAACAACACTCTGGAGGATGGGCTCTAGGCCAAGTAACTTATATCGTCTCACTTGATCACAGCTCAGTCCTGCCAGGCAGAGCCTGTCACACTCCTCATCCAGAGACAGGAGTCAAGTCTCAGGGAGAAAACTGTCTGCCCATGGTCAGCAGAAGCCATGGCTGGGATGTGAAACCAGAGGTCCCTGCCCCAAACCTCTTTCTGTCATGGGTTATACTGTGTGTCCCCCAAGGACTTCCCTGGTGGTCCTGTGGTTAAGACTCCACGCTTCCATTCCAGAGAGCCTGGGTTCAATCCCTGGTCAGGGAACTAAGATCTTGCATATCACACAGCAAGGCCAAAAAAAAAAAACCAAAAAACAAAAACCAACAAACCCAAGAGCAAACTGTGTTCTCCCCAAATGATATGTTGAAGTCCTAACCTCCAGGACCTCAGAATGTAACCTTTCTGGAAACAGCATCATTGCAGATGTAATTAGTGAGGATGAAATCACAATGGAATAGGATAGACCTCGAATCCCATCAGACCGGTGTCCTTATAAGAAAAGGAGAAGAGACACAGCGAGAGACACACAGGAGAGGAAGCCATGTGACAATGGAGGCAGAGACTGGAGGGATGCGGCTACAAGACAAGGAAAGCCGAGGACTGCAGGCAACCACCAGAAGCTAGAAGAGGCAAGAAAGGATCCCCCTTTCAGAGCCACTGGAAAGAGCACGGCCCTGCCAATGCCTTGATTTTGGACTCCAGCCTCCAGAATTAGGAGAGAATACATTTCTGTTGTTTTAAGCCACCCAGTTTGTGGTACCTTGTTACAGGGGCCCCAGGAACCCAATATACACCACAATCCCCGAGAGTTATGACCTCCAAAGGGGCTCACGTGGTCTGATCATGAGGATTTATCATGACCTTGATGATCTGAAGTAGGAGGAACAGGTTCCAGAGAAACCTGTAAAGGGCTCACTCTGTGTTCACATCAGGCGGAGCACACACAGATTCCACTTGGCCAGACTAAAAACAGTCTGGGATGGCCTGGGTGTCTGCATGTCAGGAAACATTTTTTTAAGGAGCTGGGATTTTTTCGTTCCAGTGTGAACTATATCACAGGATTCTTGTTTATCCAAAGGATTTTCCATGTAAATAAAGACATTTGCAAATTGATTTAGATTAATCAGGTGTGACTGCTGGATAAACAGAGGGAAAAACCCTGTCACTGAGATCCGGGTGCTGGGACAACCAGGATCCTGTGCACAGGCCTGCAACAGCGGCGGTGGCAGAGGCAGAATTGTGGTCCAGCAGAGAAGACGAAAACCAGGAAGGGAAAGAAATCCAAAAATATGAAAACCATCTTGGGGTATAATCCCCAAAGAAGCAGCTGGACACGAAGGTCACCCAGGAGACCCGAGTTTAAATTATGGGCTCCCCAAACCCAAACCTGGGGGATTTCTACCTTCTGGACTGCCCCCGCTCCTTCTACCCTCCCCCCACCCCATCCCCATGCACAAACAGACACACACACACACATATACACACACACACAGAAACATACACAGAGTCACACACACATACCCCCTTGGGCACTGGGTTTTTAGAGAATATGTTGCATGTACTCGCCATTCAGTCCCTGGGCCAAGTGCTCTCAGCTGCAGTATTATCTCATCTTCTTCTCACAGCGACCCTTCGAGGCGGTTGTTGCTAATCCCATTTTGCAGACAGGAATACTGAGCCCAGAGATTTTAAGTGTCTGGTACAACTTTCCACAGTCAGTAAGCAGCCCAGCAGGGATGCTGATCCCTACCCTGAGTTCAGATCCTGCGCCCTCTTTCCCACCAAAAGACACAAACCCACGTTGATTCCATCCACACTGTCTTAGGTGCTAAGGAAAAAGCAGTCAACAAACCACACCAAGCCCTTGGGGTGGGCGAAATGGGAAGATGCTGGTCAAAGGTACAAACTTCCAGTTACAAGATGAATAAATTCTGGGGGTGTGACTATAGTTAACAACACTGTATTACATACTTCAAAGTTGCTGCAGGGTAGATTGCAAATATCCTCACCACAAAACCTAAAGGGTAATTAAGCGTCAGGATGGAGGTGTTAGCTAATGTTATGCGGCAATCATTTTGTGATATATAAATGTATAAAATCAACACACTACACGCCTTATGTTATAGATCAATTATATCTCAGTAAAGATGGGGGTGGAAATCAACACCACATATTGTATGAGTCCATCTACATGAAATGTTCCCAAAAAAACTAAAGAGAAAGTAGATCAGTGTTTGCTTCAGGCTAGGAGTGGAAGTGGGGAATGGCTGCAAATGGGCACAAGAATCCTTTTGGGAGTGATGGAAATGTTCTAAAATTAGATTATGGCGATGGCGGCACTGCTCTGTAAATATACTAAAATATAAGTATGTAATTAAGTATGTAATTCATACACTTAAAATGGGTGTGTTTTATAATATGTAAACTGTACCTCGATAAAGGTGTTAATAACAACAAAACTGAAACAGACCAGATCCCGCCCTCTGGGAACTCGTACTGCTCATCATCCAGGAGTCCCTACTCCTTTCCCTGTGGGCCATCTGCTTCCTCCAGGACAGAACTTGAACGTGCATGGGCATCCCTGGGGGTCTAGCACCTGACTCTGTGGGTCTCAGGTGTGTGTGCGTTTCTATCAAACTCTCAGGTGAGGCCGTTGCTGTGACCCACGGACTGCACCTTGAGGAGCAAGGCTGCACCACATCTTGGAGAGGAGAGAAGAGGGTGTATCTCACGTCCCGGATCAGTTGTTGAATCTTTTGCGGCAGATCAGCCCTGGCTACCTGACTGGTGAGTTTGGGAAGGGACTGGCCAACAAGTTAGGACCACCTGCTCCACTCCTCCGGCTTGCCCTCACATGCCTGTGACCAACCCCACCCCCGCCAGGAAGTGCTTCCTCCTGAGGTGTAGTCTCAGGAAGCCACCAGCCCACAGATGGAGACCATGTCCTCAGTATCAGCCTCCACTGTATGTCAATTTCCCACCTGCTTTATTTCTGTAATCTCTTTATTGGTTCCAACCAGTAACAGGGAAGCATTATTAGGTTGAATCATGTGCAATTGCCAATTGAACAGGTCAGTAGGATTTTTTTTTTTTTTTGGAGTATTATTGCCTTACACTGTTGTGTCAGTTTCTGCTGTACAACAGAGTGAATCAGCTGTATTTATACACATATCCCCATATCCTCTCCCTCTTGAGTCTCCCTCCCACCCTCCCTATCCCACCCCTCTAGATCATCACCCTTCATCGAGTTGATCTCCCTGTGTTATGCAGCAGCTTCCCAAGAGCTATCTATTTTACATTTGGTGGTGTATATATGTCAATGCTTCTCTCTCACTTCATCCCAGCTTCCCCTACCCCCCTCCCACCCCCGTGTCCTCAAGTCCATTCTCTACATCTGCATCTTTATTCTTGCCCAGGTCAGGAGGATATTGACAACTTGGTATAGTTCAACCTAATATGCATTGGGCACCCTCATATTCAAATACCACATGCCAGTGGTTTTCAAACGTAGGTCATATCAAAATCACCTGGGAATTTGGTAGAACAATGAAGGCTCAGACCACATCTTACTTCAGCTGGCTTGAGCCTCTGTATCCTTCATCAACCCTGTAGGTGAGGCTACATACACCAAAGTTTGAGATGCCCCATGACACGGCAAGTGCGATGCTGAGTTCTCTGCTTATTTCATTTAATTTCTGGGACGACCCATTGTGCCTGTGCCTGAGGCAGCTCCTATGGGCTCTCAAGAGCAACTTGTTAAATTTTTGGAAATTTTGTGAGCTGTTTGCTAAACACAGTTGCTATTAAAACAATTTTTTTTTTTTGGAAAATGTTAAATTTTATTATTTAACATTGTTTCACCATTATAGTTATTATACATACAACTATTACTAAAGGTCACTTTATAGAGTAATTGCAGAATGGTCTGAAATTTTAGCAGCACCCATTTTATACAAGAATTCTTTTTTCCACAGAGACACATCAGGAAAATCATTTCAGGCAAAAATGTTGGTGAGGAAAAAAAGAACGTGAAATGGCAGAAATATCTTTTTATAAAATGCAATGTTAGAACAGTACTAGAGAAGACAGGATTCTTTAAGTCCCGGATTTAACAAACACCACCTAAGAGAAAGATAGGGGTTTTCAAGATACATTCCTAACCTTTTAAATATGGCACCATGGATGTACCATTACTCAGCACTGCAGGGAATTAAGAATGATTTGGGATTATGTACTGTATTAGCTCCCAAATTTTCTCAACAATCACATTAAAAAAAAAATGAATTGGGAAGAGCGCTGAGGGTAGGTATGTTGGCAGGGGATTGGGGAGACCAGTTCTAATAGTCCCTGACTCCATTCCAGCTGTTCCTGTTCCATACCGTCCACTGAGCTGGTCCAGTCCCCTTCACTCAGTGTGTCACCAAAGGCAGCTTCAAGGCTCCATAGCAAGAGACCACCTATAACCTCTTCACCTTCTGTTGCCTCTGACTACCATGACCGTCTGCTATAGTTGCACTGTCCTCAGTGTGTCCAGTCCCCGGACAAGGAAGGGGAACCACTGTGAGACCCCAACCCCCAGGTCCTAACACGTACCTAAAACCATTGCCTCTAGCTTGCTAGCTATCTATCAAACCAGAAGTGAGCTGCTAACCATATCTCTAGCAGCTGATGCTGCACATAATTTTATTGAATGTCTTCAATTCTAACCAGCACTAGCCATCATTCTCTGAAGTAGAGTTAACTGGGCAAGAATTAGAAAGGGTAATCAGTATTCCTTTGCTCTTGGGCCCCAAGAAGACTTCAAATAGACTTTGTAGCTTCATGTAACACAGCACCTCAATTGAAACCTTTTTTGCAGCGCATCTGTCATAATTCCCTGGTAGGAGGGGAGCACATAGTCCCAGGTTGGGAAGGGAAGAGGGCTCGTACCATTCTCTTCCTTATATGGGAAGAGCTCCATCTCACTATATCTGCCCATCCATCAATTCAGAAGCTGAGTGGTTCTGAATTTGAGTGCATTTTCTGTTACCTGCTGGGCCTTTGGTACTGGTTTTCTCCCACCATGCTAACTGAAGTGCCTCCCAGCCTCAGCCATATCCTCTTCCTCTTTGGCCTCTTCAATGCTCCTCTGGATCCTCTCCTCTATGGAGCCTTCACCCCTGGCTGCCGAAGAAGGCACCAAGATCTTAGTATAGACTCCTCCAGGGAAGGAGATTCTGGGAGAATGCCCCAACAGAAGATTCAAGCCCTCAGACATATGGAAGTACAAACAAATGTGGCAGCAAGAAAGGCAGAAAAAACAAAAGAGACATTCCCATGACATCCATTTGCTGAGGACAGCATATATGGGAATAAAATAATTATTCTTCAGTACTGTGAGGACATCTCACTTCTACCCCTGCTCTTTTAGCTTCCAAGTAAAAGAAATACTGATCAGTGTCTCTACTTTGACCCAAGCTGAGACTTGAGACTATATCTAAGGTAAAAACTCACACAGAATTCAGTCCCTGATTTGCCTTACTGTAAGTAGTGCTTCAGAGCTTGCAATACTAAAATAGGAAAGTAATTTTAGAAAACAAAAATTGGACATTTACTCATAACTCAAATGAAACAGTAACCAGCATAGGATAAAAGATTAAATATAAACACAGAGAGTTCCACCCAAGCCCTATTTCACCAAGGGTGCATGATCAAATGCAATTTCTGGAGAGAACACCTGGACAACACACAGTGGGTCAGCGATGCCTCTGGTCCGGACTTCTGCTGCGTCTTCGGCCACCTCTCCTCTTGCCCTTGGGTGGACCCCGAACAAAACACCAGTCCACGCTGATTGGCTGTCCCATCAGATCCTGGCCATTGAGTCCCTCCATAGCAGCCTGGGCCTCCTTGTATGTTTCATACTCAACTAGAGTATACCCCTTTAGATATCCTGTAAGTCTGTCCAGGTTGAGGTGGATGTTTTTTATTTCTCCATACTCTGCAAATTTATCATGGATGTCTTCTTCTGTGGCTTCCTCATGGACTCCAGTGACAAAGAGAATCCAACCTTCAACCGAGCGTTGTGGTCCGGGTTCATCGCCATCCTGCTCCACACTGTCATAATCCTCACGCATCCGCGCTCGAGACCCCTCTTCGGAGCCAAAGCCACGGCCCTTCCGTTTCTTTGCTTTTTCTTTTAGTTTGTGGATGCTCTCGTCCCCATCCTCATCCATGGCGAAATCCTCGCCCCCAGCCTCATGAAGATCCAGTACGTCCGCCATCTTGCCTTCGCTCGAATCTAAAAATTTAATTATATGAACTTACAATTAAGTAAATTATATTTAAAGCAAAGATAATACATACTTAAAACTCATCAGTTCCTAATTACTACACTTTACTATCACCTATGCTTTGGGGGCTATTGACAACATTATAACGGTATAATAATATACTACTGTGTGTGGCCGTAGTCTCTTCTCAGCTCTGCCTTCTCTGACTTCAAGTTGGTGGCTTGACATCATCCGTGATGAGAGTGTTTACACCATGGAAACTGGCAAACACTACAAATCAGTTCTCCCCCGACCAGATCCTTGAGATGTCCATTTCACAGATGAGGAAACTGAGGTTTGGAGAGTAAATGACTTTCCCATGATCTCAGGGCCACAGTCTGAACTCAGCTGACTCAGGACCCCAAGTTTTTAACCAATGGGCATATTGTGTTTTTCCTCTGTATCTGTCCCAGGCTTGTGGCATGAATCTCTACCCACCTTCCTGGAAAGCATAACCCCCTCCCCAACAACTGGCCACCCCAAGGACCCTACCCCTTCTTCCCCAGCAGCCTAAAAAGAGGCCAAAATAATGCTTCACCAGCAGGGCCCATGGCCTCTGACAGGTCAGGTACCTCATCAGAGTCAGGAGTGGGGGCTTTGTTGCCCAAGCCCAGCCTCCTGCAGAGTCTCCCCACCAGTGGATGTCCCTACAGTTTAAATGGGTTGAATTAAATTAGGTGGGTGCTCTTGGTGAAAAAAAGTCATAAAGAGATGGCAGAGTCTGGAGGTGAGAGAGGCAGGTAGAGTTTTGCCCCACAGGTGGGGGAGGTTGAGCAGATGCATGTTGAGAGGCGAGGTGGGATGGCGGGGCGCTGCTCTTCATCCCACCCCACCCAGCAGTGGTCCCTTGGCCCTTCCAAGGAACCTGGAAGGAGGGAGGAAGGAAAGCCCACAAAGGGGGAGAGGGCAGTGTGAGTTGTCCAGCCTCATTTTCCCCTCACCCTTCTTCATTTTCTTTCCAAAATGTTGGGTCCCTAATGGTTCTACCTCGAAGTGCCACCCACACTCAGTCCCCAGAGGAGGAAACACTTGGGACCAAGACCTCCTTTGAATGATTATATTTTTGTGTTTTAAAAAAAGTGAACATAGAAAGAAAGGGAAAAAAGGAAAGAAAAACTGAGGTCACAACCAGTTTATGACATAGTGTTAAAAGCAGGATTCCGGGTGTTTTATTGTCCTTTGTTGGTACTGGATTTCCCTTTTTCCCCCTACAATAAGAATGTATATTTTTTATAATGATGAGGAAACAAGTTATATTTTAGAAAGAAGGAGGAGGGAAAGGAGGGGAAAGAAAACAGCAGAAGAAATCATCACAGCGATTATGCAATTATGTAACTGTGGGGCAAAAAATACTTTTACATTAAATAATACATTGCTTTCTCCCAATAGCCCTGCAAGGAAGAAGCACAGATGTTGTTAATTCAATGCTTAAAATGGAGGGAAATGCTTATTCACGGTAATTAAGATATGGAATCAACTTAAGCATGTGTCAATGGATGAATGGCTAAAGAAAATGTGGTATGTACATATTAATACAATGGAATATTATTCACCCTTAAAAAGGAGGAAATTCTGCCATTTGGAACAACCTTGATAAGCCTGAAGGACATTATGCTTAGTGAAATAGGCCAGACACGGACAAATAGTGCATGATTTCACTGATAAGTGGAATTTGAAAACGTCAAATTCATAGAAGCAGAGAGTAGAATGGTGGTTGCCAGGTGCTGAGGGTAAGAGGAGAATGGGGAGATATTAGGCAAAGGGTACAAAGTTTCAGTTATGCAGGATGAATAAGTTCTGGAGATTTAATGTATAGCATGCTGACTATATTGAATAATACTGTATTGTACACTGGAAATTTGCTAAGAGAAGAGGTCATATATGTTCTCGCCACACACACACACACACAAGATAATGTGAGGTGATGGATATGTTAATTCGCTCGATTGTGGTAATTATTTCACGACATATTTGCATATCAAAATATCACACTGTACACATTAAATATAGTATACAAATTTTATTTATTGATAAAGCTGTAAAAAATAGGGAAGGAGCTGCTAACGTTTCCAAGGTCAAAGAAAGAGTCCAAAGCAGAGTCAGGATCTGGCTTGAAGTCTCTCAGCTCTAAATCCAGGACTCCTGCCACTGCATTGGGGGCACTCTCTATACAAGTGACATTGATGGAATATCCAAAACAACCTCCCCTTACCTCCCCAGATCCAGGGTAGGGATGCTCTTGGCCATGAATAAAGCATCTCCATGCCCTGACAATGGATTTTGTGGGGGAAGTGGGAGCATATCCAACTCTTTAATTCCTTCCCTTAGAATCTGGAGTTGGGTCATGGGAAAATAGAAAGAGTGATGACAGAGAAAAAGGAGTGAGACCTTGTTCATGTGGCTGGTAACCATGGGTTTACCCTACGACATGGAGAACAGAGAACACAGGTCTGCAGGTGCATAAAAATAAAGCAGAGACACAGAAAGGAATGGAGATGAGAGATGAAGGGAGAATCTGAGTGACCTTCTAAGGTCTTCATCAAGCTTAGCTGTGTTCCTGCCCTGCATATTATAATAAGTGCTGTTTGGTTGTTTTTTAATTAAAGGTAGGTTGGGTTGATATCTGTTACTTGCAGCCAAAAGACTGCAAACTAACAATTTGTTAATGCTTGGATGTACTTGCCCAACAGTGACTCTGAAATTTAACTCTTTAATTTTCTAGTAGGAAGTCTATCTTCACTTCAAGTATTTACCATTATTTGTCAAGGAACAACCAATAACAAATATAATATTTATCCGTGGAACCCAAAAGCAAACCCTTTAAAGAAGAAAACAAGGATGCCTGGTACCCACAGCATTATATTCACTATTTTCTTGAGGACCTAGTGAATGCAATAAGGTAGGAAAAAGAGATAAGAAAAATGAGTATAGGAAAAGAACAGACAAAATTATTATAGTTCCAGATAATATGATTATGCACCTAGTAAATCCAATGAATATCATGCTGAACCAGTGAGAGTTGGATATGATATAAAAAAAATTCTTTATATGCCCATAAAAAACTATTGTAATGTGTAATGGAAAAAAGATCTCACTACCACAATGAGAACTGTAAAATATCTAGGAATAAACCTAATGAGCATTGTGCATTGTATATGCAAAATACCATAAAACTTTACTAAAAAACAAAAAAGAAGAACTAGCTAAATATAAGATATACCCTGTGGTGGATTGCATTACTGGCCCCAATTCTTCATCCTGCATCCATTCCTTACTTTGGCCCCACCATGGGCAACGTGTATTCCATCCCTTGAGTCTAGGGATTCGAACCATGTGACTTGCTTTGGCCAATAGCATGTAAGCAGAAGTGACACTGTACAATTCTGAGCCTAGGTCTTAAGAGACTTCTGTTTGCCTTCCTGCATCTCTTCCATTGCCAGGAGAGAGGCTTAGCCCAGAACTGATGCCCAAAAGGAATAAAAAGTCAGCAGACCTGAGCCCCAACTTCAGTGAGGAGTTAATCCCAACCAGATGTATTTGTAACGTGAAGCAGAGCTACCCAGCCAAGTCCAGCCCAAATCAGCCATCTCCAGCCAACTCATGGACTTGTGACCAATAATAAATAGATGTGTTTTAAGCCCACTGAGCTTCAGGATGCTTTGTTACACAGCAAGAGGTAACTGATACACCCATATTCCTGGATGGTGATACTCAATATTGTAAACATGCATTCTCTACAAATTAATCTATAAAGTTCAGTGTGATTCCAATCAAAATGCCAACAGATACTTATGTTTCTGGGATTTGAAATATAAATGCTAAAATAAAATTAGCCACTAAAATTGTGGGGGGAAAAACTAATGGAGAACAAGATCTTACCCCATCAGATATTGAGGTACCATAAAACTAGAATAGTTACACAACATGGTAACAGATAAATGAACCAATGGAACAAACTAAGAGGGTGATATAGATAGATAGATAGGTAGATTACATAGATAGATGATAGATAGATGATAGATAGATAGATAGGTAGATAGGTGATAGATAGATAGATGATAGGGAGATAGATGATGATAGATAGATATAGATAGATAGATAGATAGATAGATAGATAGATAGATAGATAGATGATAGATAAATAGGGACAGATATGATGCCACAAAAAGATAAAGATAATGCTATATTATAAATCAATGATGGGGGAGATAGATTTTATAGTAAATAGCATTGAAACAACTGACTATCACTTTGAAAAATGTAAAATTAAACCCTTACATCACCCTAGATACTAAAATAAATTCCAGATGGATTAAGGACCTACATGCAATCAATCAAACTATACAAGTACTAGAAAAAAAATACAGAAAACTAGTGTCATAATCTTAAAGTAGGCCCTTCTAAGCAAGACAGAATCCAGAAGCCTTTGAGAAATAGATTCACAAATTTTACTCCATAAAAATTAAATGTTCTATACAGCAAACAGCCATAGATAAAGTTGAAATAGAAATGACAGCTTGAGAGACAATATTTGTAACACACATAAGGGCCAGAGGGCTAGTTGTCCTGATTGGCTTAAAGTTCTGACAGTAAGAAAGGGCCAATTGTCCTACCGAAAAATGGGGAAGGGTATGGACAGGCAATTCATACAAGAGAGAAGAAATGCCCACAAGCAGGAAGAAACACATCAACCTCTCTATTAGCGAGGGGCTGGTCAATAAAAGTGAGATGCTGTCGCCTCCACCCCTCAGCCTAGCACAGCCAAGACTGACACCTGCAGAGGGGCAGTGTGACTGGCCAGCAACTCTTCCTGTGGGATCCTGTCCCCCAGGAGAAAGGGCAAATAGGAGCCTTGCACAATGGTTTCTGGGCATCAGCTGTGACAGTTAAAGGTCGGAAATGGCTTCCTAAGCAGCAATAAGGAGATAGGTCAAGAAATTAAGGCATATTGGTAGCCACTGAGAGCAGGAGGCTGATCTACATGACAGATGGAGAAGTTCATGAGTTGTTCATGATGGATTGTTTAATATAACACATACACTCGTTCAGAGAGAGAGAGGGAGAGATGGCCTGGGACTTCCAAACTTTAAACAGTGGCTCTTCCTCAAGAAAAGCATTAAAGTTTCCTTAAAAATCTAGAAATAGAACTACCATATGATACAACAACCACACTCCTGGGCATATATCCAGAGAAAATGATAACGCAAAAAGATACACATGGGCTTCCTAGGTGGCGCAGTGGTTAAGAATCTGCCTGCCAATGCAGGGGACATGGGATCGATCCCTGCTTCAGGAAGATCCCACATGCTTCGGAGCAACTAAGCCCGTGTGCCACAACTATTGAGCCCATGTGCCTCAACTACTGAAGCCCAGGCGCCTAGAGCACATGCTCCACAACAAGAGACTCCACGGCAATGAGGAGCCCGTGCACCACAGCAAAGAGTAGCCCGCACTTGCCGCAACTGGAGAAAGCCCGTGTGCAGCAACGAAGACACGACACAGCCAATAAATAAATAAATAAGATACACGCACGCCAATGTTGATAGCAGCACTATTTACAATAGCCAGAAAGACATGGAAGCAACCTAAATGTGCATTGACAGAGGAGTGGATAAAGAAAATGTGGTATACATATATAATGGAATACTACTCAGCCATTAAGGATGAAATAATGCCATTTGCAGCAACATGGATGGACCTAGAGAGATTATCATACTAAGTGAAGTCAGTCAGACAGAGAAAGACAAATATCATGTGATATCACTCATATGTGGAATCTAATTTCTTAAAAGATGATATAAATAAACTTATTTACAAAGCAGAAACAGACTCACTGATTTTGGGAAAAAAAAAACTTACCAAAGGGGAAATGTGAGCGGAGGGATAAATTAGGAGCTTGGGATTAACATATAGACACTACCATATAGAAAATAGATAACAAACAAGGACCCACTGTAGAGCACAGGGAACTATACTCTACCTTGTGTAATAACCTGTATGAGAAAGGAATCTGAAAAAGAATGAATATATGTGTATGTATAGCTGAATCACTATGCTGTACACCTGAAACTAACACAGTATTGTAAATCAACTATATTCCAATAAAACTTCTTTTGAAAGCATTAAAGAGGAAGGGAAGATTTTCGCTACTTACTATGCTGTCCTGTAGAGTTAAAAATTTTATACATGCATGGATGGTTTATGGAATCCTAAAAAAAGAGAAAGGAAAACAAATAGAAATGAATGAATACTTGTGTTTTAATATGGGACAGATTTGCATATAGACAGAGAGAGGGATACATGCACACCTGGTTTTATTGTGCTTTGCAGATTTTGCATTTTTTACACGTTGAAGGTTTGTGGCAACTCAGCATCGAGCAAGTCTAGTGATGCCATTTTTCCAGCAGAATTTGCTCTCTGCGTCTATGTCACATTTTGGCAGTTTTCATAGTACTTCAAACATTTCAATTATTATTATATTTGTTATGGTAATCTATGGTCAGTGATCTTTTTGTTTGTTTCTTTGTTTGTGTTTTTTTAAGCTCTTTATTGGAATATAATTGCTTTACACCATTGTGCCAGTTTTTGAGGTACACCAAAGTGAATCAGCTATATTTATACATATATCCCCATATCCCCTCCCTCCCGCGACTCCCTCCCACCCTCCCTACCCTGGCCCTCTAAGTCATCACCCATCATCGAGTTGATCTCCCTTTGTTATACAGCAACTTCCTACTAGCTACCTATTTTACATTTGGTAGTGTCTATATGTCAGTGCTACTCTCTCACTTTGTCCCAGCTTCCCCTTCGCCCCCTCCCAACCCCGTGTCCTCAAGTCTGTTCTCTATATCTGCATCTTTATTCTTGCCCTGTCACTGGGTTCATCAGTACCATTTTTTTAGATTCCATATATATGAGTTAGTGTATGGTATTTGTTTTTCTCTTTCTGGCTTACTTCACTCTGTTGACAGTCTCTAGGTCTATCCACCTCACTACAAATAACTCAATTTCATCCCTTTTTATGGCTGAGTAATATTCCATTGTATACATGTGGCACATCTTCTTTATCCATTCATCTGTTGATGGGCATTTAGGTTGCTTCCATGTCCTGGCTATTTTACATAGTGCTGCAATGAACATTGTGGTACATGTTTCTTTTTGGATTATGGTTTTCTCTGGGTATATGCCCAGTAGTGGGATTACTGGGTCATATGATAGTTCTATTTTTGGTTCTTTAAGGAACCTCCAAACTCTTTTTCCATAGTGGCTGTACCAGCTTACATTCCCACCAACAGTGCAAGAGGGTTCCCTTTTCTCCACACCCTCTCCAGCATTTATTGTTACTAGATTTTTTGATGATGGCCATTCTGACCGGTGTAAGGTGATACCTCATGGTGGCTTTGACTTGCATTTCTCTAATGATTAGTGATGTTGAGCATCTTTTCATGTGTTTGTTAGCCATCTGCATGTCTTCTTTGGAGAAACGTCTACTTAGGCCTTCCACCCATTTGTGGGTTGGGTTATTTGCCTTTTTGGTATCAAGCTGCATGAGCTGCTTGAATATTTTGGAGATTAATCCTTTGTCCATTGCTTCATTGGCAAATATTTTCTCCCATTCTGAGGGTTGTCTTCTTGTTTTGTTTATCATTTCTTTTGCTGTGCAAAAGCTTCTAAGTTTAGGCCCCATTTGTTTATTTTTTTATTTTATTTCCATTATTCTAGGAGGTGGGTCAAAAAGGATCTTGCTTTGATTTATGTCATAGAGTGTTCTGACTATGTTTTCCTCTGAGAGTTTTATAGTGTCTGGCCTTACATTTAGGTCTTTAATCCACTTTGAGTTTATTTTTGTGTATGGTGTTAGGAAGTGTTCTAATTTCATTCTTTTATGTGTAGCTGCCCAATTTTCCCAGAACCACTTATTGAAGAGGCTGTCTTTTTTCCATTGTATATTCTTGCCTCCTTTGTCAAAGATAAGGTGCCCATAAGTGCGTGGGTTTACCTCTGGGCTCTCTATTCTGTTCCATTGAGCTACATTTCTTTTTTTGTTCCAGTATATGGTCAGTGATCTTTGATGTTACCATTGTAATTGTTCAAAGGTGCCAAGAACTATCCCCACAGAAGATGGTAAACTTGACCAATAAATGATGCGTGTGTTCCAGCTGCTCCACCGACCAGCCAATCCCCCATCCCTCTCCTCCTCGGGTCTTCCTATTCTCTGAGACAAAACAGTCTTGAAATTAGGCCAGTTAATAACCCTATAATGGTTACCCTCTAAGAGTTCAAGTGAAAGGAAGAGTCACATGTTTCTTACTTTAAATTCAAAGCTAGAAATGATTAAGCTTTGTGAGGAAGCTGTATGGAAAGTCAAGATGGATATGATGCTATTGCACACTTAATAGACTACAGTATAGTGTAGACATAACTTTTATATGCACTGGGAAACCAAAAAATTCGTGTGATTCGCTTTAGTGCGATATTCAGTGTATTGTGGTGGCCTGGAACTAGACCCAAGATATCTCTAGGTAAGCCTGCGTAGATAGAGATAGACATACAGATAGAGATATGAAATAGATATGCATACAGATTTTAACCCCCTCATCACTTTCTGTTTTAAAATTCACTGTCTTGAAAACCTAGGAGCCCTCCCCAAGTGACCCACAGAACCGTGCGTGTCCTAAGCCCTGAAGAGAGCCGTCACCAATTTAAGGCACAATCAACCTCATTAGCCTGATCTGGTGACATCTTTGTCTCAGGGAGGACGCTGAGAGTGTCATTTCAAGGGGAAGAAAAGCTGGGGATCAGCCCCTGTTAATGAGCATTGCTCCACGAAAGCCCCACTAATCCGGCCCTGTGGCCCCCACCCCAGATTCAGCCCCTCTCATGTGGCCCCCAGGGCCCCCCACCCCAGCTCTTTAATTTCCACCTGGACACCATTTGTGTGGTGTGTGGTCCCCTTGGGAAAGGCTTCAGGCATGAATCTTTAAAACCTTTATTAATCCTGAAGTCTTCTCTGACTCCATCTCTTTCCCTTCCCAGGTAGAATAACAATAAGAAGGATGACAGAGCAGCCAACTCAGGCTGGGCGTGTGTCCTGCTCAGGTGCTGGACTAAGGGCTCTACTTCTAGGCAGCATCCAATTCAGTCCGGGGCACCCCCTGGAGCAGCCGGTATCAGTAGGCTCAGGGCACAGATGTGAAAACTGAGGCAGGGTCAGGGCTCACAGGGATGGCTCCAAGCCCCCTGGTCCCCGGCTCCCCCGCCAGGCCTTGCGCCCACCGCTCATTCCACATCGGTCACTGTCTCCATGGAGTTCATGTTTCAGAGTCTGTCTCCTGCCTTGGCAGGAGCTCTGCCCTGTTCATCTTCACATCCCCAGCCCCTAGCAAAGGGCAAAGGTGTTGGAAGAGGGAAGGGCACAAAAGGAGGAGAAGGAACCAAGTGGGGGGCGGGGGGGAGGGAGAGAGATTCAAAAAAAACCAAAATGAGGGCACAGTGTAGGGTCCTGGGAGCGAGGCTAAACAAGGGCAGGGGCGGCCCCGTGGGAAGGAACAGCAGCAACCACGGTCAAGACAAGACGTGGTCACATTTCATCCTGGACCTTCGTCCCAGTGTTGGCTAAAAATAGTGCTGTCCCCACGGGGACTCTGCATTCACATAGCCCTCAGTGGAGTCTTAAGTGGACCCGGTGCAGGAATGTCAATCCAGCCTCCACCATGTGCTGCCTGAGTGCCTCTCAGACCCAGAATCTTCCATCTGGCAGGCCTGTCCCCCGCTCTCAGGGCCGGCAGGAGCAGGCTGCTGGCCCATGCACCCAGCTCCCAGCACTGTCCGGTACCTCTGGTCCCAGTGCACCCCACGCCCAGGGTTGCAAAGCTGTTCCCGTCAACTTGGCCCTGGACTGAAGACCCGGGTCCCGATCATGGCCTCTCCCTCCCCTTCTGACCTGAGGCTCCGGATCCCTTCCCAACCCTGTCTGCTCAGTCCGCTCTCTCAGTGCTCTGGGCATGCCTGGGAGGCCCCTGTCCTGGACTCTGAGCTCAGCTGTCCCCGCCTCACAGATGCAGCCAGTTACGGGGAGACCCTGGACCTGCCCCTCTCCCTGAGCCTCCGTTCCTCATCTGCAGCATTCCTCACTTTATCTCATCCTTTATCACCGGCACTAGATGGGGAAATGCCTCGCTCATACTTGCCAAGCAGTCGAGGGTGGTTGTTTTTTTGTTTTCCAAGAATGCAGACCAGGTTCCTATAGCTTGCATTTGACCTCCCAGATGTTCTATCGGGGGTCTCAAAACAGAATACTTAGATGCGAGGTTCCACAGGCCAAAATTTGACTGTTATCAACATCATATTCTCCCCCTTCACATGCAATTCATTTGAAGAGTCCACTCAGCCCTCCTTCTCGGAGGGAAAAGGGGAAAAAAAATCGCCTTTGTACTTCCAAGATTGGCGTCCTTTGCCCTGGAGAGAACAAGGCACGTGAGTTATTAACTCTATGCTGGAGTCAACCATGCCTCTGAGAGGTTACAACACTTGCCTGTGTCACCAGGCTCAAGGGGCCTTGGGAGGCAGAGCCGAGCAGCCTGGCTCTCCATCCCCAGAGGAGAGCTATTCCCACCACCTTGTCCTGCCCTGCCTGCTAAAGCACTTTCAGTGCTCTCTGTCGGCAGTCACATAATTTGGACCAAATGCAGACCAAACCCTCAGGACGGCAAAGAGAGAGAGGGCCTCAACAATTCAACTGAAGGGGAGCGAAATGATTGAAAATCGTTCATTCCCAGTGAGGATGCAAACAAAAACAAAAGCAAACCGGAGAGCATTCTGTCATTCTGGCAACAGATGCTTCCGGGGATAAGCGTGTGCGAGAGGCTGCTGCACGCTGGATCTCTTCACCTTAGCTCTGAAAACAAGCTGCTCTTCGTAAAAGGCAAATGCATCTAGATTTCCAGCGGCAGTGACGAGAACGCCCCACGCGCTGGAAAGAATGAGCATCCTTGAGGTCAACCCCGCTTCGCTGCAAAGAAACACACCCACTCTTCATGGCCGGCTGGCTGGCGGTCACCTCCATCCCATGAAGATGTTGGTCAATATCCAAATGACCCTTCTACTTGGAAGCCCTCGGCACAGCTCAGCCTGGAAACCGTTGCTATGTGTGGGGAAGGTTTTTCCCCCAAGCACTGAACGTAATAGCAGGCAGTGAGAAGGCTGCGCGTGCCAGTGGATGTCCCCGCGGGGCTGGCTTTTGGATTATTGAAGACAGCAATTTATCCGGCAAGGCCTGCAAACTTCCAAAGAGACGTGAAGAAGTTGCGGGATGGGGGAAAGCAGACCTTTTTTGGAATAAAAGGAAGGGTAGCGGTGCCAGAGTTGGGTGTTTAAGGGTCTTCTCTGAACCAACAGAGGTAAGAGATGGTGGGTTGGGAGGGGGTGGGGAATACAGCCCCTGGAGCCAGATAGACATGGTTTCATGGTGCCTCCCTGGCACTTCCTAACTGGAAGATCTCCCTTTTCTGAGCCTCAAATTCCTCATCAATCAAATGTAACAATTGTCCCCGCTGATGGGGGGGAGGGTGAAGTGAGGCCTAGACCTACAGTGTACAAATGCCCAGCACGGCCCCCAGCACTGCTTTCAGTGTTCACTGTGTGCAGCTGTAACTAGTAGCATTTTTAAGGAGAGACCCATGGAGAAGAAGACCTTAATGAAAATGTCTACAGATGGCAGAAGCTCTGATGGGTAGTATTGATTCATAAAACCAGGAAGATACATGAATATGTGTAACTAAATCACTTTGCTGTACACCTGAAACGAACACAGCATTTTAAGTCAACTATACTCCAATACTAAACAAACAAACAAAAACACTGGCAAAAATCATGTATAACCTAAGAAATTTAACATCCTGTAGGACAGATAGGTCAAAATGTCAGTTCCGCTGGTGAAGCTAATCAAAGGGGTGTTACAGACAGAACTGTGTCCCCTCAAATTCAGTGTTGCAGCCCTAACCCTCAGGGTGTGACTGTATTTGGAGAAGGGGCCTTTAAGAAGGTAATTAAGGTTAAATGAGGTCATAAGGGTGGGGCCCTGATCTGATAGGATTAGTGTCCTTATAGGCAGAGGAAGAGATACCAGGTGTACCTGCACACGAAGCCCATGTGAGGACAAAAAGAAGAGGTGAACTGCTGCAAGCCAAGAAACCAACCCTGCCAGGACCTTGATCTTGGACTTCCAGCCTCGAGAACTGGAAAAAATAAATTTCTATTCTTTTAGCCCCCCAGTCTATGATATTTTGTTATGGTGATGAAAACATGGGGTCTTGAGCCCCAGCTGTCACTTGCTGCCTCCAAGGTTTTCATCTCCCTGGAACTTACAGGGACAGCCCTTGGGCCCCACTCCAGAGCATCACAGGTACATGTAGGGTCACCCTCAGTGTGACCGGATGGAGAGTGCCAAGGGGAGAGGTCTGCTGTGGACCTTCTTAGAATGATGTGCAAGTAAGAGAAATGGATTCACAGCAATTCCTCCCTTTCCTTACCTCCAGGGGTGGGTTCAGTGGTGGCTCCCCAAAAGATATGTCCATGTCCTAACCCCGGGAACTTGTAAATGTGACCTTATTGGGGAAAGGGTCTTTGCAGATCTAATCCAGGGTAAAATGAGTTCATTCTGGATTTGGGGGCCCTAAACTAATGGCAAGTGTCCTTTAAATATGAGAAAAACAGAGAGAGATCTAACACACAGAGAGACACAGGGGAGACAGCCCTGTGAAAAATGGAGACGAGATTGTGGTTAATGCAGCCACAAACCAAGGGCCACCTGGAGTCACTGGAATCTGGGAGAAGCAAGCAATAGAATCTCCCTGAGAGCCTTCAGAGGGAGCAGGTCCCTGCCAGCACCTTGTCTTCAGACTTGTGGCCTCCAGAACTGTGAGAGAATACACTTCTGTTGTTTTAAGCCACCGCGTTCACGGTAACGTTACTACAGCCACAGAAAACTGATATGTCTCCGCCTCCCCAACTAGTTCAATCCCTAATCTTAGATTCATGGACAAGCAAAATTAGAAGTAGCAAATAACGTCATAACACAAAGTTCCTAATGACAACAGCCCCTGTTTCTTGAGGATTTGCTCCTGGTAGGCCCTGCAATAAAGGTATTACATCCATTCTCTCCAGATGAAGAAAACGAAGCTCAGAAAGACGAGGTGACCTGCCCAAGTCCCAAAGCTCCCACCTGGCAGGGCCAGAATGAGAACTGAGTCAGTCTAATGCCAAAGCCAGTGGGATATTGAATCAGATCTGCAGGTAATGGCAACAAGACGCTCTGTGAGCCCCAGCCTGTGGCATGATTACCACAAACGGAGTTGATGTAACACACCCCAGCACAGACGAGGAAGCAGTAGTTTTCTGGGGTTTGTAGCAAGGGGATTTTATCTCAGCGAACAATCGAGGGTCTGTGAAAGTTGATCAGAATGCTCTTGGGTTCCCTGGGGACCTATGAAGACCCAAACACCTGGTCGCATTGCATGAGCCCATCATTCAGCAAAAATCCAAATTCTGTAGCATTTGTAGCTGCTTCCGGTCTGTCTGCTACTCTCTCTGCAGTTGTTGCTGCCTCCAGTGCAGGTAACTGGAGGGAGAGACACACGCACACAGGACCCTCCACCACACTTCAGGGCCCGGCAAGAAGAACAACCACCAGCCGGTGCTGAAAGGCATGTACTCATTTATTCACTCACTCACCCACCTCTTCTACAGATGTCTCTATGTCCTAATATTAGAAGTAATAACTACATAACTAGTTCGTATGCTCTTTAATCTCCACCATCAAACACCCTCCCTGATACATAGTAGATGCTTAATAAATATCTGTTGAACTGACCTGAAATTAGAGAAGGGGAAACTGAAGACCGGAGAGGCAGGAGTCTTACCCAAGCCCACAGGGGGACCAGAATGCCAAGTCACCGTAGTGCCCAGTCACATTCTCTTGCTACACCAAGCCTCTGAGTCTGGGACCAGTGTTTATTTCCCTGCTCACCTGACTGCCTCCTGAGCAGCTACTGGAAGATGACAGGATTTTCAAAACGCAGCACCATGGGGAAAAGAGGTATCCTTGAAAGAGGGAACAGCATGGACAGATGCTCAGAGCCACATCTGGGGGCCGGACCAGCCCGAATGCCTGGGCACTGGTCTTTCTACTCCTTTCTTGAAGGTCACATGCTCAATCTCCTGGGCTTCAAAGTGTTTCCCTCTAAATGTCATCTCGTAATGCTTTCAGAAGAAAGATAATGAAAATGTCCTAACTTCAAAAGAGTGCTCACAGTTTTCCTTGCTGCCTTCTCACAGATTTTAAAATTAAATGGAACATTGGGACTTCCCTGGTGGCCCAGTGGTTAAGAGTCCGCCTGCCAATGCAGGGGACACGGGTTTGATCCCTGGGCCAGGAAGATCTCACATACTGTGGAGCAACTAAGCCCGTGCACCACAACTACTGAGCCTGTGCTCTAGAACACGTGAGCCACAACCACTGAGCCCACATGCTGCAACTACTGAAGCCCATGCACCAGAGCCCGTGCTCTGCAACAAGAGAAGCCACTGCACTGAGGAGGCTGTGCACCGTAACGAAGAGTAGTCCCCGCTGGCTGCAACTAGAGAAAGCCCACACGCAGCAAT
The DNA here is from genome assembly GCF_030028045.1 of Hippopotamus amphibius kiboko. Taxonomy (NCBI): domain Eukaryota; kingdom Metazoa; phylum Chordata; class Mammalia; order Artiodactyla; family Hippopotamidae; genus Hippopotamus; species Hippopotamus amphibius. The sequence continues at coordinate 178,037,611 of NC_080189.1, forward strand.
GAAGGCCCAACGGGCCAAATCAATCAATCAATCAATCAATCAATCAATCAGTGAATGGAACATTGAAATGCTCCAACCAGAGGGATGGGAAAGAACAAGGCCCCATCCTCTAATTAAGTATCATTACAAACAACTATAGAAGAAATTAAATTTGGGGACATTATTTCAGGGCAAAGCAGTGTATTAGTTTCCTAGGGTTGCGGCAACAAATGACAGCAAACTTGGTGGCTTAAAACAATGGAAGTGTATTATCTTACAGCTCTGGAGGCCAGAAGTCCAAAACTGATGTGCTGGCAGGGCCGAGGTACCTCTGAAGGCTGCAGGGGAGGATTCTTCCCTGCCTCCCCAGCTCCCAGGGAATGCAGGTGTCCATGGATTGTGGCAGCATCACCCCAACCTGCCTCTGCCTCACAGAGCCTTCTCCCTGGTGCATCTTTTCCCCTTCCTCAAATCTCCCTTTCCTTTCTCTTATAAGGACGCCTGTCGAGGGACTTAGGGCCCACCCTAGATCCAGGATGATCATATCTCAAGATCTTTAGCTTAATTACATCTACAAAGAGCCTTTTTCCAAAGATGTGGTACTTATATACAATAGAATATTACTCAGCTGTAAAAAGGAATGAAATTGGGTCATTAGTAGAGACATGGATGGACCTAGAGACTGTCATACAGAGTGAAGTAAGTCAGAAAGAGAAAAACAAATATCGTATAGTAATGCATATATGCAGAATATAGAAAAATGGTACAGATCGACCCATTTGCAAGGCAGAAATAGAGACACAGATGTAGAGAACAAACATATGGACACCAAGGGGGGCAAGTGAGGGGGGGAGGTTGGGGTGGGATGAATTGGGAGATTGGGATTGCCATATACACACTACTAGCAAGAAAAAAAATATCAAATTGTACACTTTGTATGCAGTTTATTGTATGTCAATAAAAGTTCTTAAAAAAAAAATGAGCCTTTTTCCAAATAAGGTCACATTCACAGGTCCCAGGGGTTAGGACTTGGACAAATCTTTTTTGGGGGGACACATTTCAACCCACTACAGGAAAAGAAAAGAGGCCAAATGCTTCTGGAAGCCCTACGCTTGGCCCAGAGCACACAAACTACATGGCCCACGGGGGCCGGCCAGCTCTGTGGCCTGCATTGTCAAGGAGTCACCTAACATATGTCAGGGGCCACACGTCTCAGGCCAGACCAGTGACAGGCTGGGTGAAAAACAGCTACTTCCATGAAGCAGCCTGGGTGTGGGAAAGGCCAAAAAATAGAGGTAAAGAGTGTCAGAGCTGAGACGGGCACCGCCAGGTACAACCCAAAGTCCTCCAGCCGCTGAGGACACGGATCAACATGGGATCACAGGACCCGTCACATGGCATGTTCACATCCACCAAATTGTGTGGGCCTCTCAACCACCCTGGCAGGTGGACAAGGCAGGACGAATGACCCGCCCTAACAGATGGGGAAACTGAGGCCCAGAGGTGGAGTGTGGCGGCCAGTGGTCACCAAGCCAGGAGGTGGCAGAGGCTCGCCTTCTGACGGCCAGTACAGTTCTCTCCCCATTCCTTCCACCCCCATGCTTAGTCCTAATTCAAAGCCTAACTTGGCACTCATCAGCATGAAAGAGACCAGGAGGGCTGAGTGGGGCTGGTGCTACCAGCGGCCCATCTGCAGACACACCCCTGACCTCCATCACCCCGTTGCCTAGCCCCGTTTCTAGGGCCTGAGCATTGCCTTCCAACCCCCAGGAAGAGCAACAGGGCGGGGGTTGGGAAATCCTCGCCCTCTGTCCTCTGGCTTTGTGCTCCAGGCGGCTCCACCCTCCCTGCCCTGCTGCTGAGCTCAGAGAAGGGTTTGGCTCCTGCCTGCCCCCCGGGAGTACTTGCCCTGGGCCTGGCAGTTCCTTCCCCTGTCCAGTGGGAAGAACAGTCCCTGCCATGCTCCCATCCCCTGGTGGTTGTAGAGACAGGGAGTGAACACTTGCAGAAGGGGTTCTAGAAGCCGTAAGTTGCCGCATGCACGCCTGGGCCGGTGCCCGTGGGCGAGGATTGGTGCCTGTGGCTGGGGAGGGACTTGGAGCTGGGACATGGGGGCGGGGGAAGCCTCGATGTGTCAGCAGCCCAAGAATTATAGCATCTGGAAAAATCACTTTGATGAATTAGACTACCATCCACAAATCACTTTATTTTAAAACCCAATCCAAAAAAAAAAAAAAAATCTTCTTTGCAGAAGGCCCTGAGATGTTTTTCTCGCACTCGGTGGATAGCAGATGGAGAAGACTCCGAGCAGATGCTGATGAGATGTGGCCCCGCAGGCTGACAGTGGCCATGAATGCTGTCTCCGCCTGACCCGGGCATCTCCTTGACTGTCTCCCAACATCTGGGAGGGGAGGGACGCCTATCCTGCAGGGGGGTTTATTTTTCATTTTTATTATTATTCTTTTTAAATAAATTATTTATTTATTTATTTAGGCTGTGTTGGGTCTTCGTTGCTGTACACGGGCTTTCTCTAGTTGCGGTGAGCGGGGGCTACTCTTTGTTGCGGTGCGGGGGCTTCTCTTGTTGCAGAACACGGGCTCTAGGTGCACAGGCTTCAGTAGTTGTGGCTTGTGGGCTCTAGAGCACAGGCTCAGTAGTTGTGGTGCAAGGGCTTAGTTGCTCTGCGGCATGTGGGATCTTCCTGGATCAGGGCTCAAACCTGTGTCCTCTGCCCTGGCAGGTGGATTCTTAACCACTGTGCCACCAGGAAAGTCCCTGCAGGTGGGTTTGAAATAGTGAACTGAACACCACACGGTGCCAAATTTTGGATTCCCAGCAAGTACCTGCGTTCCATTCCTTCCGTTCTCTGCCCAGCCAAATTCTATTGCTGGTGGCACCCTGCCTACCCCTTCCAAGCTTTTGATCAAGCTGTTCCCCCTCTTGAAACACTGTCTCCTTCTTCGCCTGCCCATCACCAGGTGCCTCAAACCATGTAGCTCTGATGATCCATCACCAAAAGCCTTCCAGGACCCCTCCTCTGCCCAACCACGGATGTTGTGGGGTTCCTCCCCACCCCTCCACCTCAGTACTGGTCATCTAGTATTCAATCAGCCTAATTCTCCTGCCTGAGGACACAAACCGCTCCATTCCTGTTCGTGACCCAACTCAGCACAGAGCCCAGTGCTCAGTAGGATTGGCAAGCGTTGGATGAACAGTTTGCACACAGAAACGCTGGAGTGTGATAGCCAGACAGCTTCCTCTCTGGTCTGAGCAGGGCAGCCTCCTCACTGCCACCGTACCTGCCTGTCTTCGTGCCTCTGTTCCACCTGGCCAAACACTAACTGGCCTGCAACTCCCACTTCCTCCAGGAAGCCTGCTGGGGTTGCAGCCGTCTTTCCTCTTGGTCTCCAAGTCAAAGTCACATAATCGAGCCCTTCCTGACATCCTGTTTTATTTTTTCTTTTTTATCTTTTTTGCCTTTAAGAACTTTTACTGAGATATAATTGACTGTTGCGCACACAGACTACAGCCCCAGGAGAACAGCTCCCAGGCAGCAGGCACCGTATGGTGTTCTGCCACATCCTGCCTTGCAGCCCACCCCCACCCCCATCACAGGGGGCCTCACACTGTGCTAAGACCCCAGAGAAAGGAAACAAAGCATTAGGCAAACAGGTGTAAATTCTGCCTCCATCCCTTACTAAGGACAGACTCCATTTCTGGCTTACACTCTAAACTTTAGACCAGCTATGAGTCAACTTTTTCTATGAAAGACCAGACAGTAAATATTTTCCGTTTTGCAGGCCCTACTATCTCTACTGCAACTGTTCAACTCTGCCATTAAAGGGGGAAAGCAATTGTAGACAACACATAAATGAATGGGCATGGCTGTGTTCCCAGAAAACTTCACTGACAGTGGACCAGATTGGCCCTCTGGCTGTAGTTTGTCCACCTTGGCTTTGGAGGATTACTTGAGATGACACTGAATCCCCTCTGCACAAAGACAGCCTCAGATCACACTGTAAAATATCCCAAACTCTGCCTCAACCCCTAGCTCCCTCCATCTCCACAGCAGAGTTGGTTTTCATCTCAGCATCTACCCCTGAAATCTGAAATCACAGCCTGTCTGCCTGGGGACTCAATGTCTCCCCCAACAGAACCAGGGTACTCCAGTACCCTCAGCACCTGGAACGGACACAAATGGGGCACCCATTTAATGTTTGAGAACTGAATGGAGGCCATTATTATGACTATTATTGTTGAAAATCTTCAACAAATAAAATTGTTTACGTGCTTCCATTTTTTTAAATAAATTGATTGGTTGATTGATTTCGGTCTTCATTGCTGCATGTGGGCTTTCTCCAGTTGCGGCAGCAGGGGCTACTCTTCGTTGCTGTGCGCCAGCTCCTCATTGCAGTGGCTTCTCTGGTTGTGGAGCACGGGCTCTAGGCACGTGGGCTTTAGTAGTTGCAGAACATGGGCTCAATAGTTGTGGCTCAGGGGCTCTAGCACACAGGCTCAATAATTGTGACGCACGGGCTTCGTTGCTTTGTGGCATGTGGGATCTTCCTGGAGCAGGGATCGAACCCGTGTCCCCTGCATTGGCAGGCGGATTCTTAACCACTGCACCACCTAGGAAGTCCCTGTGCTTCCATTTTTTAATGTGTTGACATATTTACCATGATTAATCATTTGTGTTTGCAAAACCCCAGGTGATTTTCATGTGTTGCAGAAATTATAATCCTCCCACATTGGAAATGGGGGGCCGAAGCTCACAGGTGACATTGCCTGCTGGTGACTGGGCAGAGATTGCAGCCCAGACCTCCTGGTGGGTCCTTACTAAGGGAGGTATAGAGAGAGCACTGGACATGGAGTCTCAGATGCAACCTTACTTGAATAATAGACAATGGCATTTCACCTTCTGCAAAATGGCGACAATAATGCCAACTTCACAGGAGCAGGGAGAGGATTAAATAAGACACAGACGAGAAGGCACTCAGAAGAGTGCTGGACACCACCACCGAGGTGGCTGTCCTTAGGCAACAAGATGCCAGCAACCACCTCCAACCAGCCTCATAAGGCTTAGAAGGGGTTAGATAAGGACATGATTATGAAACTGTCAATCCTCCCCAAACATAAGATGCATTTTTTTACCACACCCTCCAAGCGTTGCAGAAAATATTTCCCCTTAAAAAACAAAATACACACAAACCCCTTCCATAAAGATAAAAATAAACCAAAAAGACCTATGATCGTTTTAGAGCTTTAATTGCAGTCAAGAAAAGAGTTAAATTTCTATCTGCTCACATTTGTATCAGAGTCCAGTTACCATACAGGCTGAAACCGAAACAAAACGAAGGGGGTTTCGTCACACTAAGAAAAAAGGGATGGGGTCTCTGTTTCAACCCAGGCACACCACGAATCTTCTTAGAGCCATAGCAGACACGAAACGAAAACAGCAACCCTGAAACAGCGGGAGTGTCACCCCGCTCCTGGCGTCCTGCACCAGCGGAGGGGGGCCATCTCTTTGAAGGTTCCAAGCGTGGCAGGAATTGCGCATGCCTGGATTACGGTTGGGATGGTGGTGGCAGGAGGGGGAGGGGGCCATCCACACACACACACACACACACACACACAATTTTCCATCCTTGCCCACTTCAGTAGAAAGTGATTCACTTGGTTTCAGATTTAAATATTTATTCCTCAAATACAAAACAATGTTGAACAGGCGCATCCCCTGATGTCCCAGCCATCTGGCCTTTGGTCGGAACTTCTTCAGATGAAACGAGCAGCTGGGATTCCGACTTCACAGAGTTCTGAGTCTTCTTCGCAGAGGGGGGATCCTTCCAAAGGCTCTGGGCCTCCCTGTTTCTTGGAGAAGGGCAGTTTTATTTTTCTGGTCCCAGAGTTAGCACTTTGAGGATTTTCAAAGGAGGATTAGCCCTACTCCATCTGGAGAGAAGCATCGCTTGGTCCTGCCAGTGATGTCAAGAATTTCTTTAGGACACGAATGAAACAGGCACAGTCACCGTGAGGCTGGCTGGTCAAATGCTGGCTGGTGTGATTCAGACCACGCCAGCCCCAAGGCTGTCTCTGCGGTGAGCTCCTACCTGGCTGGTGCAGGCCCTCCCAAGCCTATAAGCTTCCCCTCCCAGAGAGATGCCCTTGACAGCCTGTACATCCTCTGTGCAGCCCTGCAGCCACGTGGGACCGTTGCCACTGGAGTAGCCGTATTTCTCACTCCAGGCTGCTGGAAGACATGGGTCTTTTCTCCAAAAATTTCTTATTTTTTAGATATTTCTGTGCTCTCCCACCAATTTTAAATCAGCTATCCCGTGTTAGTTCTGAGTGTGGGGGGCATGGCAATCACCAGGAAAGAGCACTCAGTCTTCTACAGTTCCACAAGGAGAATTTGTCTCCTTAACCTGCAGCAGCCCCCTTCGGGGTCAGTCTCACTGATCACGCAGCAGGAGTGAAGCATCTCCTGGTCTCAGCATCATACAACTGGTAAATCAGAGAGGAAATGATATGGACACTTTGCAACTCTATCCATCGCAGCTAAAATTATCTCGCTAATTACAGCTTCTATAAGTCAGCTCAGGGTAAGGGAGGGCGTGCAAACGCCCAGCTAAACGAAGTTCATCTGACCAAACCCAGCTGCTTGATTTGGTCAGCAGACACTGGAGGACTTCAAAATTAGGAAAACAGAAGGTGTAAGTGGAACAAACGCCTAAGGAGAGGAGGAGGAGCTGGGAGAGAAATTCTTAAGATCCCTCTTCACTGATGCGTCCCAGGGCTGGACACTTGAGAACAAATGAGGGCTGCTGGAATCCAAAAATTATAGACCCACTTTAAAATACCACAACATGCCATAATTCGTCCTGTTTGTTCTGTGGGTCATTTGGACTGCAGAGACAATGGCTTTTTATTTTGCCCCCATTTAAAACCAAGCCGTGACAAACAGAGGTCTTCTGTGTTGTCACATGGCTCAAGGTACAGACCTCAGGGATACCCCATGTCCCACCCACAAGGGAGAAACCCTCACAACCAAAGACCCAGCTGGATCCATTTCTCACACAACTTTCAAGAAGCTTTGCACTGGCTGCTGTGTTTGGTTTTCGTTTTCATTTTGAAAACTTCAAGGTCATTTCACAAACTTGGAAGTCGAATCCAAATCTGCTCCCCATTCGCCCCTTCTTCACTGTCAATTGCCTTGTCCTACAGCTCTTAGGCAGAATGCAACCCATTATACCTTATCAGATACTCCCTTGTCTTAAATCCATGGCAATCACATTTAATTTCGTTAGTGTTTGTGTCCTGTGGTCATGCATAAACTAACTCCTAAACCAGCAACAATTAAAAACAAAGTGCATTCCTGAATTTCTAATTCCAATCTACTTAGGCAGTCCATTAGCCAGCTGCTTTGAGGGTGGTTTTTCAAAACACACGGTAATAAATGTGTCAGACACTCTGCTGGGTTCTTGTATTATCTCTAATCCTCTATTCAAGCCCATTTTGCAGGTGAAGAAGGAACCTCTCCCAGGTCACTTGGCAAGCACATAGCCCCATCCAGATGGAGGCTTGGACCAGTGTGACTTCAGGGCCAGCCAGCCAGCTGTCCACTTGCCACCTCATGTTGCCCCGCGCTTCCTGGCCTGGGATTCCATCTTCTTACAGGTGAAAGTTAGCATCCATTTCACTTAAGGAGGTGACTGCTTGGATGTGCAATGAACAAAGGAGGGTTCATTTGGGGGACCTGAGGTGACGGACGCAGGGATCTTTGGGTAGGGGCCTTGGTGGCTGAACTATTTTACTGAAAACCTCGTACAATGCAGAAAACGCATGCCCTGTCACCCCACCTCTCGGTCCCCATTTTCTTTCACATGCCAGGAAATGTAAGAGGAATCTGCCAACCTGGATCTTACACACACCCATTAAAATGACATCCTTTATGCAAGGCTTAGAATGTTAGCTCAAAGTTCCAAAGTCAGTAAAAGGCAAACTCGACTGAAGAACTGTCATTGAGATACACTCTCCAAGGGTGCGGTTTGTAAAGCAATTGTTCTAAGCCCTTCCCTCTCCCCCCACCCCCCAGCTAAGATGATGACCACACCCTCCCTGGAGCTCGGCCCGCATCTTCCCCAAAGACTCCAGGGTCTTTCACTGGTCAGATCCTTGCAGCCAAGGCCCTCCTTGGCTCAGGTGACCTGGAGTACCCGGAAGTCATCACCCCATATCTTGCCACCAATACCAAGAGGCGTGTGGGAGGTCTACTCAGGTCTGCCCTGCCCTTTACTAAGTGTTCAGGGGAAGGCATTTAGTCTCTCTGAACCTCTGTTTCCCATCTGCAAAATGGGTTGCGACCCCCACCTCCTGAGGGCCTGAGAGGTGTGTGGAAGGGCTTGACAGTGGAAAAGTCTTAGACTGACGTTAAAGGTTCTGATGGTCGGCATTGTTCTTTGTCAAAGCCTGTCTGGCACTTTGTTGGCAGATTAATTCCTGTGGCCCCCCAGGGGCAACGACATTCACTCCTGCAAAACTTATAAACACAGCTTCAATCACCACCAGAAAAGAACAGCCTGGTTTCTGTGAGGCAGCCTGATTTATGGAAAAGAGCCCTGTCCCTTGCATGTGGCAGTTCTCATCCTGGCCCTTTGTGGTAACTCTGTGCCTCAGTTTGCTCACCTAGAAAATGGGAAGCAGACTGGAAGCCACGTAGTCAGTCACCTGGCTTACATCCCCCTCTCCCCCACTGGAACACATACACATCACTTTCCTACACCAGGATCCAAATTACCATCCAAGACAATTACAAGATACAAAGACAGCTCTTGAAGGCCTTCTCTCCCGGACACCAGGTGGCCCTCCCTGACCCCAAGAGCCAGGCTAAGACTAAGATTTGAGCCTCACGGCTGCTTGGGGAATGCAGGAGGTGGTGGCTGGACTGTAAATAGACCATCCTGACATTTGCTTCTTCATTCCAGACGTCTGTTATGTTTATTTCCTGTGCGCTGGGCCGATACTAGAGTGCTTCACAGGGTCCTCCTGCGTGAAGACCTGGACAGAGAAGAGCTCTCTCTTGCCATCCTGGCCCCGTCCAGGCCAAGTTGGGAGCAGCTCTCTGGCTCCCTACCCCGCCCCCTCTTTGCAATCCCCACTAGCTGTGGCTTTCCGCCAGGTGCTCGTGGGGGAGGCGTATCTGAGGACACACCCCACCCTCAATCCCCCTCCCTCTCACTTGTTGTGGACACTTCTCCAGACTGGACAAATACAATTTGTTTTTTAAATGAAAGATCACATTTATAAGGAGTCTGAGGACAAGTTGTGGATAAAGACACATGTGAGGTTAGAGCTCTGGAGGTGTCACATTTCTCAGGGTGGAATGATGCTGCCCGCTTCTGTTGTATGACAGAATGTTCTAGACTAAGGGAGTACCGGAGGAAGGGTGGAAGGCAGGGCTCACCCCTCTCTAAACGGGACAAAGAGCAGCATCTAGGAAGAGTGTTACAGAAGAGGTGCCAGGCAGGCAAGACTCTCCCCCTGAGTCTGATATCTAACGAGGAGGTATATAACACCAGCCATTGCAAGATTCATTTGAAATTAATGGAACAGCTTCTTTGAGTATTTCACACCAGAACTGGTATTAGTGGAAACATTTCCAATTATGGTTTAAGATTTACTTGGGCAAAGATGCTGTCTCCTCTTTATTTCTTACAAGCTGAATGTTGTTAAAAGTATTTAACCTTTCTGAACCTTAATTTCCTTGTCTGTAAAATGGTGAAAACAGTCCCCAGTTCAGAGTACTTGAAAGGTAAAATGAGACAATGTACATAAATCTTGAAGTGCTGGGTCTGACACAATATAAGTCATAATCTCATTTAAAAAAAATAAGTAGTCATGAGAGATTCCCCTGTATGAGGTATCAGTCTATCTTTAATGAGACAGTGTCTAAGGTCTCCAACCCCCCTGAGAGGCAGATACTATCACTGTGCCCATTTTACAGTCATGGAAGGTGAGGTGCATAGGGGTTCAGTCATTTGCTCAAGGTCACAAATGATGGAGTCTGGAGAGGAACCAAGGCAATATTGCCCCTTGAGGCAGACCCGGTCTGCAAACTGCTACCCACACTCTCATTTAGGGAGCCTCCTTATTTAAAATAAAAGGTGGTGCTTGAGAGCCACCCCATATTTCCTAAGCGCTTTCACCTGCTCCAGAAGTCACTTCTACCTTTTAAACCTGAAAAATCTGTGAAAAACTACCGCTTCTTGGGAAAAAAAACAAAAACCAACCAAAGAAAGAAAACAAACAAAAAAACATCTTTACTTTGCATGTGCTGTGCTCCCAGCGGGGGCAGCACATCAGGACGCTCTCTGAACCTTAGCTTCCTTGTCTATAAAACGCATTTAGCCAAAACCAATAAAGTTTAACATATTAAAAGTCATTCCTGCTGGCCCTTGGCCTCCACTCCATCCTCCCCATGGTCTGGAGAACTGTGCAGAATGCATGCTCTCTTCTTCGGCCCCAGCACTTATCCGGCACCAGGAATGTCCCCAGGCCTTCGCAAGTGGCTGACCAGCGCCCAAACTGCTCCAGGGTTTCTCCTAATCTGGCCCCATCAGGTGCAGAGTGGAGACAGTGGGCAGAGAAAGCCAGAGGCTCAGCACTTGCACTTCACTATGACTCTGCCACAGCCGCTGGTGTGCTCATAGGCCAGCTAAGCGGACAGAATGCAGGGCTCAGGAGGCGGACCTGGTCATCCCAAACTCCCAGGGAGAAGCACGATGGGCCCCACTGGGCTCTGCGGCACACAGCTCCAAGCCGCCAGCAGGGTTGTGGGGCAGAAACTTTGGCCCGGGAGGAGGGGAAGCAAGGAGAGCGACCAGGAAAGGTCCAGGAAAGCTTCTAGAGAGGGGGCATGCCTGCCTAATTCCACACGGACCCGAGCTTTCGGTCTGGGGATTTCGTGGGAGCAGGGCTGGATAAGCAGCCTAAACACTCTGGAGACGCTCCTAGGATCCCTGCTTATCCGCTGTCCCATCAGTGGTGGCAAGGAAGGAAAAGGTCCTGGTTCTCCCCACAGGTGAGGGGGAACAGGAATCCCAGGCAGCCTTCTCTCAGGGACAATGCTACCTCCTCCAGACAGCTGGCAATGCCACTCTCCATCCCTGCCGGGAAACCTACAGACAAAGTTTAAACCAGGACAGTGGGTCCTGTGACCATTGGTACCCAGACTTTCTCTCTCTCTCTCTTTTTTTCTTTTTCTTTTTTCTTTTTTCTTTTTTGGGCAGGTCAGAGCTGCCCAATTTTCCTTTCGAAGCTACAGACTAGATTTTTTTTCTTTTGTGGGCCTCAGAGGGTGCTGGCGGTGGGGTACGAAATACAGAATGTGGCCCATCTACATCGCCGTCACTTTATTGTACTGTCACCGTTAACTTAACTATAAATACTACGGTGGGGAGTGAGTCGCCGGCGGCCTCGGACTTCGGGGCTGCAAGCCCCGGCGCAGCCCGACCCCAGGCGCCCACCCTCCGGACGGTACACTATTTACAGCTCCTCGTTCCTCTTTCTCGACCTCCCTCCCGCAAGGCAGCGCGTGTGCAAGAAAGTAGCATCGTCTGGGTGTGCAAGTCCTTCGAGTTAGGCAAGGGCCACGGCCGGCCCGCAGCCGTCAGCTGTCCGAGTCCAAATCGCTTTTACCTTCCTCTTCCCTCTTCTCCGGCGACGCCTTCGACGACGTCTTGTTCCACTTCTCGGCGTTTTCCGACTCCTCCGACGAGGACCGCTTCTGCCGCCTCCATTTGGCGCGACGATTTTTAAACCAGACCTGTTGCGCAACGGAAGACAAAACAACAGTTAGGATCAAAGGTGCGCGCCCCCGCCGTGCCCGGGCACCCCCGGGGCGACCCCGGCGTGGAGAGGGAACCCGGGGACCCCGCGCGCACGCCTTCAAAAGGAGACCCGCTCCCGCTTCCGTATTTTCATTCAACTTCCTGGGCCTAAAGCGCCCTCCAGTAGCCTCCAGGCCGCCGCTGGGATGTTTTTAAAGAGCAGGAAGAGCCAAAGAGAGCCGAGCACACCCGGCCGGGGCCTTATTTCGCTGGGAAGGGCCGCGGGATGCGCCCTGGCGGGGTCCCTCGCCTACCTCCACTTTCTCCTCGCGGAGGTGCACCTTCCGGGCCAGCTGCTCGCGGGTACCCACGTCTGGGTATTTGGTCTCCTGGAAGAGGTTCTCCAGAGCTTCGAGCTGCTCGTCGGTGAAGATGGTGCGGTGTCGCCGCTTCCGCCGGCAGTGCAGCTGGTTGAGGAGCTGCAGCTCCGTGCGCGACAGGGTGCCCACGTTCATGTAGGGCAGCATCTGGTGCGGCACAGGGGACACCAGCACCGAGCCGGGGCCCTCGTAGCCTGCGACAGAGTAAGGCGTACAGTCAGCCGCCTCCCTTGCCACCGGCGCGCGCACACGCCCGCCCGCCCGCCACCCGCTCGCGATTTAAAATCCTCTGCAAGGGGGTGCGGGGAGTTGGGAGGTGCGCGGAAAACAAGGATCCTCTGCGAGGATCCGGGGGACCGTGCTACCGCGTCCACCCGCACACTCCCAAAGCCAGTTAGGGAATGCTAAAAGCCTAAATCCTAAAAGTCTCCCCATGCAGGCACTGCTATAGTTTCCACTACCTCTAGGCAGGGGTTTGCAGCAAGTGTGCAACCCCCTGCGCCCGATCCACAAAAGGGGGGGGGGGGGCAGGCAGGTTTGCAAGAGGAGGAAAGTGTGTGCAAAGTGAAATAAGCAAGCGCCGCCGCCCACCCACGTCCCGGAGGTGCCGAGGACCCCGGCGGGCCGCCGAGGCCGAGGCCGGCGCGAGCGCGACCCTACCTGGGGGCGTCGGGACGCAGGAGCACTGCTGGGCGCCCAGCGGCGGCACGGCCCCGCAGCAGGCCGGGCCCACGGGTGCCGCCTGCACGTGCAGCTGCCCGTAGAAGTAGTTGCTGTAGCCCAGGCGGGAGCCGCCGACCGCGGCCGGGAGGCCTGCGCCACCGGGGGCCACGGGGCGCGGGTAGAAGGCGCCATAGTCCGAGGAGGCGCCGCCGCCAGCGCCGTAGAGCGAGTCCCCGTGCAGGGCCGGGAAGACGACGGGAGCCGCGGCGCTAGGCGCCACCGGCAGCACCGAGTCCTTGCAGCGCGGCCGGGCGGCCAGGATGTTGTCGATGCTGAACATGCTGGCGGGCATCCCCGAGCCCCGCGCCGGGACCGGGGGGCGGCGGGGACGCGCCGAGGAAAAAGCCTCCAAGTGGCGGGGGGGGGGTGGGGGGGGTCCACGCTCCTCCAGCCGCGGGCCAAACCGAAAGAGAGCGCCGGCGAGCGCGCGGCCCCGCGCCCCTCCCCGCCCCCTGCGTCCGCTCGCCCTCCTCCCGCCCTCCCCGCGCCGCAGCGGCCGCCGAACTCAACCCGCGGGTAGGACGGAGTTTAGCCCAGCTGAACCTCTTGTTGGTTTTATACTGAGTCGACGTCATCCTGGATTTAGTTCCTGGTAATATGCAGATGACAAACAGAACCAGATTTGGCCCTTTCTGTTCCTTTGGGGTGGGGGTGGGGGTGGGGGGCGCTTGAAGAAAGGGGGAGGGGAAGAGGTGCCAAGGGGAGGGGGCTGCGGGGGCCTGAAGAGAGATTGTGGATTGCGAATTAATGAAATTAACCTAATCTTTTCCATTCAGCCGCCCCGCCGCGGGCCGGCGGAGCTGGGCGCGCGTCCTAATTGCCCGGGTTAATCTCATTAATTCCCCCGTCGGGCCGCAGTTAACTCCCTCCGCCGACCTCTCCGCCCCCCACCTTCTTCCCTCGGATTGGGTCCTGTTATTGGGTGCGATTTCCTCTGCGTGAAACTCAAATTCATTGTGGCCAGTTTTACTTTGGGGCGACTTTGTTCTTTTCCTTTCGGAATTTGTTTTGTTTTAGAAAATGTGAGGGGCTGCGGCCTCAGTCGAGCGAGATTGAGATTCCGCTCTTCCTTCGGCCCCCATGCACTGACCGCCTCATTTCGCCTGTTTTTTATCTTGACATTCTCTCTCGAATGGAACTGGTTAACACCCCCCACCCCCGGCCCAAAACCCTTTTGTTTTTGCAAACGCCAAAATTTGTAATGACAAAAACGACGAAAGAAGTGAATCGTGGTTCTTAATTGTGTGTGTGTATATATATGTGTGTGTATATATTTTTTGCAGTCACTTTGGGTCTGAAAAATAGCCCAGTTTTCAGTCCCTAGACCCCTACAAGGCGGAGACCAAATTCATCCACTTCTTTAAAATTCGCCACCCAGAGTAGCAATCAGAAGCGATGCTTCCAACTGCTTCCTACGTGTCAGTAGGTTTTGTGGGTTTTTTGTGTTTGTTTTTTTAATTTTTTTTTCTGAAGTAGGGTGTCTTCTCCCTTAAGTGTTTTAGTTTTCAATACACAATCCAAAAAATGGGACTTTAGGGATTCTCTGTTCCGTTTCCCAACAATTGAATCGCATTTTTCCCTTTCAATTTGCTGGTTCCGTGACTAGGACAGGCCCCCTAGCCGTCCTTCCCCCGGCAGGCCCAAGCTGAGCTCCCTGGGCCCGGGTGGCCTGGCCGAAGCTCGGCTCTGCTCGCGGCAGGCAGCCACGGTGATCCTCGGCGCGTCACGGCCGGTCAGCCGGAGCTGCTGGAAGCGCGTCCAATCCACGACGGAGCGCAGGCGGCCGAGCGCCCTGCGAGAAGGTAGGAGACGGTGCGCGCCGAACGAAAGCAGCCCCCGAGGTCCTTCGGGCCCCGTGCAAGTCCCCGTCTTACGGAGCCGTACTTTCTACGCCCTTCGCGCAGGCAACTCCGGCCACTCCAGGGGAAAGGGCAATGCCGGGCGCAGGCGAGACTGCATAGCGCCGGGGTACCAGGGCACCTCGGGTTTCCCAAAGCAAGGCCGACTTTAACTCACGCCCATTTTTCGCTATTTCTACCGGCTAATTAACCTGGGGCCCCCTCAAGGGTGTCTGAAGTCGCCGCAGTACGGCTAAGTATGTGTGGGCCGCCTCCTGCGTGGCTCTGGGCAGAAGGGAAAGCGTACTTGTCCATTGCTGTTTTCGGGTCAGAGGAGAGTTTGCGCGGAGGTTTGGTCCTGCAGGCGCCCAGAACTCCGGAGGCGCGCAGCGCTGATCCGGAGAAGCTAGGCGGCGGCGCTTCTCCTCCTAGGCCTTCCCGCGAGGATTTCGGCGCCCTCATGCCCACCCGCTCACCCGCTCTTGGCTTGAGAGCTTTGCTTCTATGAGTGCTGAGGAAACTCAGAAGTGGTTGTAGGAAGAGGTTAGGGTAGGACAGAGATGGATCTCAATTTGGGGATGCGCTGGATTTTTTTTTTTTTTTTTCCAATAAACACCGCTCCCAGAGGAAGGAGTGTGACCTCCCTCCTCCCCCCGCCTCCAGAGAGGTCAGGTCTAGGGAAAGAAGTGTATTGCCTCTTCTTCTCCCACTAACTAGGGATGGAGGCTTTTTCTTCTTCTTCGTTCTGAGAGACTTAAAAATCGCCAGGGGTTCCAGGCACACACATTCCCCGCCAACCTTTTCCAGGTTTAATCCTGCAGGGCAAATGATGGAACACAAGTAGAGGCTGCAATTTTAGCAGGGACTCTGGCTGCGTTCGTGGCTCGGCGCACGCGGCGGTGCGTGTGCGCGAGTGTGGATCTTTTAAGACCTTTGATGAGCCGGGCATTGGCAGAAGCGCAGTGGGAAAGCGGGGCATATTCCTAGTGAGTTTCTGCAAAGGTGCTCAGACCAGAACCACGCGGAAACTTCAGTTGCAGATCTCAGAGAGCCTCCGAAATTTTAAATAAGGCAGCCTCCCCCCACCCCTTATTTGCAACATGCTGTCTTGCGTCCTTCCACTGGGTACAGAGTTCTCTAACAATCAGATGTAGCAAACCCCTAAGCTTCACTCCTTAGTTTCCTGCAGCCCTCCCTCTGTGCCATCCGATTCCTGGAAGGAAGAGCTCGGTACAGGGAGTCTGAAGAGTCAGAGTTGTAGACCGAACGTTGTCACTTTGCAAATCATCCCTCCTCTCCAGGCCTCAGGTTTTTAAATTATTGAACCAATGCCAACATTCATTGGGTCCCTTACAACTCAAACATTTAACGAGGCTGGATAATTGTCCCCCATTTGCCAAGGACACTGATCGTGGCATTAGGAGCATTTTTAGTACTTTTCATTGGGACAAAGGAGTGTGCTGTCCCCACCCCACCTGAGGGCAGGGCCTCTTTATCAGCGGGGTCTAAGATGAGGAAATGCAAGTCCCAAAGCTCTGTCCTGCAGTGGGTGGTGACTTTCAGGAAAGAAGTCACGGGACTCCGAGGCCACCCCACTCCAGTTATTCGACGGGCTCTCGGGGAGCTCACCCCTGTGCCATGGGGCCTCTTCCTCCAGGTTGTCCCTCAATCCGAAGACGCTCCTCTGAGTGTAGGGAGGCAAGAGGCGAGAGCCGAGGAAGGCAGTCAGGGGCGCTGAGCCCCCTCTGCGGGCCGAAACCCACAAGTGTCCACAATGCGCTAAACAAACAATCAGTAGCCTCGTGTCGCCCGATGCAATTGGAATAACAAATGCGACGCCCGCAAATTGCCCGCCTCGTGTTGCTAAGCGATTGTTTGTCGCCCTGCAAGCACCGCTCAGCATGGGAGGACCAGGAGCGTCCGGAGGCTGCCAGCGAGCGCTTAGGTCGGAAATGCAGTAAACACGCTCCTGATTTTCCCTATTATCACCCAAACACGATTTCACACAAAGCAATCACCACGCAGAAGTCTATGAAAATGTGTTTGTTGAGGAGTCAGTCGCCCTGGTAATAGCCCTCATTTTTAAGATATTAAAGAACAGATCAGAGGATTCCACATGCATAAGGTATATTTGCGGTTCAGCATCTATCAAGACGCTTTTGCACCGCGGTCATCGTTAAATTGATTCACAGAGCGTAGATTAAATTGCTTCTCTGATTTAAAACGGAGTGCCCAGGTTTGGAGTGTGCATCTAGGTATCTCCTCCTGCCCAAAGATGTTTTCATCATGGAGAACACTGTTGTCCCACTACCCATACACACACGCGCACACACACACGCACACACACACACACACACACACACACCCCTGGCTATGAGAAGAAAAATGCATATGTGGCTCCAACTTCTTACGGTTCGTTCCGGGAACTTTCTTAATTCTTTCAGCCTCTTGCCCGGTCACAGAGCAGAGTTCACAATCGGATGCGTTTAAGTAGGAATTTTCGTGGCATGTGCAAAAAGCTGACGTGTCCTTCTCAAAGGTACGGAGCCCCCTCGCAGGGCGAATTAGCCAGGTCAGAGGATTCAGGAACAATCCACAGACCCGGCTGCAGCCAGAGCGCAGCGAGGAGACCCGCGTAGTCTGCACAGCGCTTATCGGTTTTATTGTCTGCATTTGGACCATTAAAAAAATACAATGTCTCAAAACCAGTGCTCAAAACCCGCTCCACCACCCTGCTGCTACCTCGAGGACACCTGGGCTCCCAAGGGAGCCCCAGGGGATTTGCCGTGTGCGGTTGAGTGGATGGAGTTGAACACGAATCGCAAATGCCACCCCACTAAGGGTTTCCGGCTTTCAGTCCGACTTAGGGAAATTTGCTAGCTGAGTTTTGCTGGGGGTTTTGGAACATTCCAAATAAACCCACCTAGCCCCTGAGGACAAAATAATCAAGGTGTTAGGAAAACTCATAACACTGGAGGAGAAGAAGAGGGTGTCGGAAAATGACGCCTTCCCAAGGCATAAGAAAAAAAAAAAATAGCTCTAGTTTTCCAGGGTTGCAGAAATCCGCTTTCAGCCGAGCTATTTACCAAAGTTTGTTTCAAAGTGACTGCACCGTTGCTTTTGCAAATCACAGAATGCAAATGACGATAATTTGTTCTCAGTGGAACTTTCTCTTGAAATGATTAGCAAAGTCAGTCATTTGAAAATTAGAGCGATTGCACAGACGGTTCCCGAAGCCCCTCGCTAAGCTAACCGATATCAGCTTCTAAAGTTTTCATTCATGTAAACCTCATTAATGAAGATCTTTTATTTAAACGTCAAGGGGATTTGAAATTTAGAGTAAATTATGAAGCTTGTATGTCTAGCCAAGTCATGGGTCAAATGCGTTTGTGAAAAACTGCTAAAAGAGCATATGGTTTTGAATTTTTCTACAATGACTAGTGTTTAAATAAATTGCTTGTACTGCTTAACTTCATGTGTAATTTTGACAGAAATTGGCCTATAGCCTTTTGATATGTAAACATTTCAGCCTTTTATGCGGTATAAAAAAGACACTTGCTTTTTAGGATCAGTTCAGGCAGTCACCCTGTAATTCAGAAAGCTGGCACCTACCATTACATTCTTGCTAGATTTCAACTTTCAAGTGGCAGCCTCGGGGAGAAAAAAAAAGGAAGGAAAGAAAGAAAGAAAGAGGATATTTCAAAAGCAATGTCCATTTGGGATTAAAAGCTGCAAATGAGGTGAGAACATGCCACTTACTATCTGAGAGAAATGGATAAACCATAGTTATTAAAGAACATTTTCTGTCATCTTTCTTTAAGCCAGCCTGGCTGAGGGGACACTTAAGCAGAGCTGGGACTGACTGGCATGTCATTAAATGCTTGTCTTAGTCCAACACACAAATAGGTGTTAAAAATCTAGGTATCACTTCAGGACGCTACCAGCAAAATGGTTTCATGTCACAGAACCCATTAAGATGCAAAAAAAAAAAAAAAAAAAAAAATTACTCAGTCTCAGAAGAGAATCATCCCAGTCACAAAATCACTGGACACAAATTACAGCACTGAGCCATGCATGGGGGTCTTTCTGGGTGGGAGGCTCCTGCTGGAGGATGCAAAACTGGTGCAAGGCACAGTGCAGAGACCACTCTGGGCTGCCAGGGTTCCTGAAATGCTATAAATCTGCATAAACCCATTTGTTGCTAATATATCCGCCTCCCATAAATAAGCGTTGGAATGTAGATTGGAGGGTGGGTTGCCCAAGTGCTAGACAGGCTACAGGTTGACTTCCTGATCGGTGGCAGGGCTAAGGCTGTTTCTTCCCCTCTATTCTCTGGGTCCTGTCCATATTTATCCTCCAAGTCAGCTTTGTCATATACAGACTGTCTGAGAGACATCGTCCCTTTTGTGAAGTCTTGAAGGAATTGGGGGAAGAGAGGACAGGAGGCAACGGAGTGTTTCTTCCCTATACATCTGAGCCTTCAGAACAAACTGAGATTCTCTTTATAAAGATTGTGCTGGGGAGAAATGTAATTAAGAAAAAAGACTGGCCAAGAGAGACAGGAGGAGGTATTTTATTTACATTTTTTATGCATTCCAGCACATCATATTGTGGTCAGCAAACCGGATAGGAAAGGACATATTTCATGACATACAAAAGGCACCAAACGGATTTTTTTGTTTTTTTTTTCCTAAGCGGTCTACACTCCTGCCTAACCTTTCTGTCCATTTTGAAAGGAATAAGGGTAATTTTTTTTTCGTTTGCTGTAGTTTTAAAGTTCTTGGAAAAAAACTGATTTGCTAATAAAATACTTCTGTAGCTTTTAGCTGCTTAACTTTGAGAAACTTACCCCCAAAATGTGTTTGTGATCAAAGTTAGCTAGGCAAGATCTGTATTTTGGGTAAAAGAGGGACACGGTACTTAAAAGATAATTTGGGGAATTGAGGGGACTTATTTTTTTGAAGGAAAGAATATTATGAAATAAGCTGGAAATTATAAGAAAAGAGAGCCATGCATGAGTGGCCATGTTATGAAACTATGGATCTAGAAAGGTCAGTATCAATGGAGACCTGTGTAATGTGGAACTTGGTTGTTGCATTCATCTTTTTAAAGAGGACTTGTTAAAATAGTTATTTGCTGGTAGTCATCTTAAGATCTAGATGTGAAATTTATATGAGATAGCATTGTTGGTTCTTTCTACATTTTGGAGTAAGAAAACGAACAAGCACATTCCCAGATGTGTCTTGTTCTTCAAAGTAGTCACTGGAGGAGACTCCAACATCTCTGTTGCTCCCTGGTTTTGAATAGTTTTCTGAACTCCTGGGAGGGCACTTACTTGGGGCCATTAATTCCTGTCTGTTTTTTAAAGAAGCAGCCAGACTCCCTTGCCCACTGGTTAGATGCAGAAATCAAGACTTCCTTAGCCTAAACAGTCAGGTAGAGTCATGGGAAATAGAAACTAACAAACAAAGCCATCTTCAGACATCACTGGTCATGTCACCCACTCAGTCCCACCACCCGAAGGATCTGATGCTGTGACTCAACTACAGCCTGGCCTTTCCTTGGGCAGAGGAGGCTGAGCCCTTACCAGCCTGTCTGGATAATTCAGTTCTTCTCTGCTTGCCTGTGATGGGAAAAAGGAGGAGAATTCTCAGGAAGAGCCTCAGCTTTCAGTTTGACTTGTGTTGGGGCTTTCATTGTCTTTTCTTTAGACAGGAGATGAGGAATTTGGGAATCTAGCACCTTCCTCACTTTCTCACATTTACATACCCCTCCCCCACAACCCCTTGCTCCTTCACTGTGTACACTTGATCATTTCTGGGACAGTCAGTCCCAATACCAGGTCCCTGGTCACCTCCTTTCTGGAGTTTGTGTGTATTTTCTTGTTTGGGGTATCTACCTGCAGTCAGGGACCAAAACTGAAGGATGCTTGATCCACGATGAGGATTGGGTTTCACTTAGCAGTAAAATTCTTTCTGCAGACCAGAAGGTCTTGGTTTTAAAATCACAAGAGTCTATCTCCCATGTCGTTGGGTTGTTTGTAATTTATATATTATGGGGGGAAGTAGTCTGTTTGTAGTAATGATAGCTTGGGGAATTCAGTATATGAGCCAAATGTAGGACAGAAAAGACCCCCTCTTGTCTACATGATACCTCACAGGGTTTTGTTTTTTGTTTTTTTTAAATAGGTCCCCAAAGAACATTTCATTCTGTCTCAGAAGGTTTGTAGATATAGTCATTTTTGGTTCTGCCGGGTAGGACAACACAATATTTGCAAGTGAAATGGTGACCGTGAAACACATTCATACCCAACAAATGACAATACTTTCTCTGAAACTCTAGAATTCTGGAATTATTTGGATCTTAAAGTATCTTCAGTTGACTTTGAGACGGCAACATAAGTTTTTGATAATGCTATCCACATTCTGATTTAAGCCGTGGCCTTTCTTTCTTCCTTTCTTTTTTTTTTTCCAAAACCCTCAGAAAGTAGCTTTCCAAGTCACACTGGGGTGATCTAGTGAATGTTTGACTTCAAATAATTTTTAAAATAACTCGTTCACCGTTCAAATCCTTCAGTAAAGGAGCAGCAGCAGAATAAAGTTGCTTTGAAAAGCAGCTCTGCTGGGCAGAGGAATTCCAGCACTTCTGACGAAAGATGGATATTGAATATGTGTGGCGAATGCCCTCCACTCTGTATTTCAGGGAAGTTCCTTATTGAATATTTCTCGCTCACAAAGCTGGAGTCACTGTGAAATCTCACTCTTCGGATCTCTGTCGGAGCTGAACTAGCCTCCCAACCTAGTAACAAATTGCCTTTTTATGGGTTCATGTTCTAACTGAGAGCAAACATCTGCATTCCGGGGCATCAAGCCATAGAACCTAGTGTGAGGGAGGGCTAGCCTGGACCATGCTAATCTGGTTGTTCTAGAAAATGGAGCTAATGGACCTGGCACAAAATTCTGAAAGTCCTGCCCCAGAGGAAGGAGGAAGGAGGGGACCATCTCCATGTGTTCAGTGAATGATCACTCACTACCCTCCTGGGAGGTGAGGCCTGTGACTGTCCCCTGTTACAGGTAGGACACCACGACCAGATCAGGTCATTAATCTGCCCAAGTCTTCCAGCTGAGGTCTGGATTTGAACTCAGCTCTGTTTAGCTCCAAAGCCATCTTCTTGCTCTCATATTAAGCCAGCTCTTATAAAACAAGTGAAACGCCCAGCTCCTGGGCCTGGCAAGCAAGACCTTTGGCTCCCTGGCACCAAGTACCTTTCCTGCCTTTCTTCTCACCATTGTCTGTCAGGACTCCAGCCACATGGAGGGCTCCTGTTCTGTGCCATTCTGTCTCTGTGCCTTTTGCTGGCTCTGTTCTTACTTCCTACGTGGCCTTCCCCTGCTGGCCCTGCACGTCCACACGGGCTTCCCTGTCTAGCCATGTGGACGTGGCATCTGCCACTCTGAAGACCATGGGTGCATTGTTGGGGCTTTTCTGTACTCCAACACAAGTCCCCTGGTGTTGGAGGTGTCCAACCTGGGACCACATGGGCAGAATCACATCGATTCAGCTCCATATCTCCCACCAGCTGACCCTAGGCCTTGGTGCAATGCAGTGTGCTAAATAACTCCTCGTTTAAGGAAAGAATAGGGCTTCACCCTTGCCACCCCCAACCGCCCCAGGCCCACCTCCCTGCTTCTAGATCTCTCCAAATTCCAGGCCAAAGACCATTAGCAGGAGAGTGTTAATTAACCACAGTGGGTGAAATAGATAAAAGAGGAGGAGGAAGAGAGTCTGTCCATCTGTTAGCTGAGCAGTTCCCCAGAAGCTGGCTGGGGTCATCACACAGCCAGCATGCACCTAGGAGTGGTCAGCCTGCAGGTCACACTTGTGTCTCTTCAGCCACACCAGTGTACACTGGCAGGCCACTGTCACCTTTGAACCTGAGAACGGACGCATCCAGATGGAGTGTCTTGTGGTCATCTGGGTGGGTCCTGAATGAAGACAGCAGGAAGACTCCCCACACCAGCCTGGGTTTATATCCCTGTTGGAGTCTTCCTTTTCCCATCTGTGAAATGGGGGAGCAATCAGGAAACAAACTGCGAGTCCCTCTCAGCTCAGACACCTGCCTCGATCCAACGTATTAATTTGAGTTCTGGCTGCGTTCAAGGAGGACATATCGCCGTTTCCCGGTGGGACAGCCTGTGAGGGGCAGAAAGGGTCAGAATCTAGTTCAAAGCCACATGGAGGTGTGGGAGCAGAGCTGCCCAGACACAGCTGACCTCCCGAGATGTTTCCTCCTGGTCTTGGGTAGTTGAAAAAGGCTGCCTCCTGACCCCTAAGCAGTGACGTATTGTTGGGAGATCCTCCACCACCTTTGGGGGTCCTATTTTCAGACCATAGTTTCCACTCCCTGCCCTTCCACATTGGCAAAGCAAGTTAAGGAAAGATCATTGCTTGGCCCAGCGACAAGGATGATGCCAATGGTGGAACTCTGACACTGGCAGTTCACCTAGCGAGAGAATAAATGTTGAACACTGGCAAAGCTCAACCATCTCTGTCCAATTCCAGAGCTTCTAATCCCGACGGCAGCAGCCTGGGAGAGGATTCTGAGCTGCTGGCCTCATGGATGGCATGGCAGCTACAAATCCAGGCTCCGTGGTTAGGCCGACTCCCAGCTCTTGTGACTACAAGCTGTGCGAGCCAAAGAAGCCCCAGAACCTCTCTGTGTCTCAACTCTGTAAAGTGGCGATGGTCTGACCCTCTCCTCTGGGCACATCAGGGTGCATGGTAAGTATGCATCAGAGAGCTGCAGTAGTGTTTGCAGGCTTAAAGGCCTTAGCACATTAAGGGATTTTTACTATGAAGGCCCCCAGCTCTCCTACATAAAAAAATTAAGGAAGTTATTCATCAAAGGACAGAGAAGCCTAAATATCTGGGGCAGTTTAGATAGTGAGGCCTGGGCTTTGCTCCTTGCATAACAAAAGGCTCAAATCCTATCCTGCGGGAATTTCCAAGGAAAATGGTGCTTCACTTAGGAATCACAATTCTCCACGTCTTCATTTGATTCTCAGATTAAAGCAATGGGGAATGGGAAGGGGGGGTACCCCAGGGCAGGGACTAGTAACTCAGCTTTCCTGGTAAGGAAACTGAGGGCCAGAGAAGTCCAATTACTTGCTGGCTGGGGCTCCTCTCTAGCAGACCTCTGAGAGTGCAGCCTGGCCTTTGGCTCCTTCAAGTAACAAGCTACTCCAACTCTGCTTGGGTCAAAATCAAGGTGACTACCAGCAGTGATGAGTCTGGAAAGCTGCGGGACCACTTGCTGGGAGGGTGAGGTCGTCCTGCAAAGCTGTGCACACCTGCCTGCCCAGGTGGAGGTCACCCTTAGTCTATCTCTACCTCCCAAAAAAGCACAGGGAAGAGACCAGTTTTTAGGTCAGAGTTCAACTGTAATCCACGCCTCATCTCTCCTCCCCCCACCACCTACTGACAGGTTTAAGGACTCTGCCCCAAACCTGTTTGAGTGAAGCATATATTATTCATAGATTAACGTACTAAGTAAGGGTTAAGATTTAAGACGCCGTAAGTAGATTTAACCTAGAAATCCCCTCCACTCTTGCTATACACAAGGTCTGTGAAAGGATGCTCAGGAAGGATACTGAAATTCATTAGGAACACCCTAAATGTTCACCAGTAGGGTAGTCATTAAATAACCAGTGCAAACTCATAGTGGAAACCCCGCAGCCATTGAAGGAAATGAGGTAACATACATGTAACTGATATGGAAGGATCTCCAGGATGGATTGTAGTGACAGAGGCAGGTTGTGGAACTCTTGCATGGTATGTGTGTGTGTGTGTGTGTGTGTGTATTACATATATGTGACAGCACTATTTTCTAGGGGTTAATAAATATAAATGAGGTAATATTTGGAAAGCAGTTAGAACAATGCCTGGAACATAGTAAGTCTGTACCATGTTTGAGAAATAAATATAAATGCAAGGGGAAAAGATTAGGAAGGTCTACTCTAGAATTCAGAGCTGTAGTCACCTCTCTGTCCGAGGGGCTGATGATTAAAGGAGACTCAAGTGTTATCGCTAATGTTTTACTTTTGCACAAAGACACGACATTCATGTTTTAATTGTGGTGTTAAAATTATGCATCCAAACCCAGTATCTCCAAAACATGAAACTCCTCTCCTCCTCTGCACAGGCAGCATAAGAGGGAAACAGCACCAAGGTCAAACAAACACCTTGAGAGAAGACCACCCCGCCCCCACCCACTCCCCCATCTTCACTTCCTCAACTAACACCTCATCACAGGCAAGCAGTATCCTTGGAAATGGGTCCCTCTTGCTAACGAGTCACTCTCCTAGCTTCCTGGACAGCAGCTGGGGGTGTGGGGAGACAGGGAGGATCCAGAGTGGACAAATTATAGGTTTAAAGTCTTAAGACCGCATTCATGTCTCAAAATGTGCCGCTTGTATGTATAAATCACTTCTCCTTCTGATCTCTGCAATGGGGACCCACATCTTTGTATATCTCTTAATTCTTTTTTTTAAAGGAATGCTTCTTATTGGATATAAAATATTGTTTTGCTGTTTGTGCCACACATGTACATGGATGTGTCAGATCATCTTCTTAGAACATAACTCTCTGTGAGTGAAGCTATTTGGTCAAAGGCTACACACATGCAAAAGTCTGACTTTTTAAAAAAATGTGTACCTCTTAATTCTTGAGAAACAAGTGGGGTGCGTGTAACTATAATTACCATCAGCTTTGTCCCTTGGTACCTAACAGTGCCTGGCCCTCATAGATGCTCAGTGGATATTTGTGAAACTGAGCTGAAAACAGTTTATGTGGAATTGAATTAATGACAAAGGAATTGCTAATATAAAGCCTGAAATTAACATTCTGATCTTTCAAATTCATATTCGCAGTGCACGCATTCAACACATATCTATCATTTACCTTCCGTGTGCCAGGGACTGTGCTACGTGCTGGAAACAGGTGATGTATGTGAAAAAGTCCGTGACCTCACGGAGCTTGCATTAAGAAGAGATTTACGGCAATAAAAAGCTATGCCTATGGAGGAAATAAAACAGGGGATCTTAGCTGCTCAGTGCAGCGGTTGGGAACAGGACATCTTTATCACAGTTCAAAGGGTTGCAATGAACAGCACAACATCCGAGTTATTGGGAGTCACATAGACTTATAGCTCAAATGTAGATACCACATTTGATTTTTATATGTACATATTTGTGTATCTGATACAGGTTTTCTAATAAGCCTACTTGATCTTCAATCGTGGACAGATCTATCAGCTGACTGACAATCTTGGGGAACGTAACTTTGATGCCATGAACTCTTGGACCAGCCATTGTACTCAGACCTGAGCTCAAACAACAGTTTCGTCATCTCTTAGCTGGGTAATTGGGGTGACAGGGCAAGCTCTCAGGGTGTCTAAGCCTCAGTTCAGATTGTTAGGACTGCTTTGGGGGGTGTTGTTACATGGAAGAGAAGTAACATAGGTGCAAGTCTCCAACACACATTGGCTCAGCCAATGGAGGCATTCTGGCCTGGACAGGAGGGACAGTCAAGTCAGCAAGACACCTGCACCTCCACAGAGGCAGATCACTAAATTGCAGCCTGGGGAAGCCACCCTTAGTGTTCAGATTTAGCATTTACCAAGGCCTTAAACACTTCTTTTTTTTTCATTTTTTTCATTTTTTAGCCTTAAACACTTCTAAGACCCAAGTCATTGTATGGACTCAGTTTGACTCAGAAAATCAACCTAGTTCCTCTTCAATGGAAGAAGGAGATAGATAAGAGGACCTTGATACTTTCCTTATCTTTAATATCTTTTAAAGCCCTTTTATCGTGCATTATTGTCTCCATTTGCACATCAGGGCCTGAGATCCTGGGAGATTAAGTGATCACACAGATTGTAAGAAAGTCGCTGAAGAATGATGCAAACCCAAATCTTCCCAAAGACTGTATTCTTTTCACGCAACACACAGGGAGGCAAGAAGGAGATGCAGCAGGATGGAAATTTCCAGCCAGGGCTCTCAAGTCACCGAGACTTTCCTCTCTCAGTTTGCAGGTTTTGTAACCTCCCCTGATCCTCAGTTTTTGCATTTGTAAGATGGGGCTAATAGTAGTCCTAACCACGTAGACTGTTGAGAGCACTAAAGGACCAATTTGTAAGTGGCTTTAGTGACATGGCAGGCTGGACGATGATGCTATATGGAAACACACAGCCCTAATTCACCAAAGTCAGACTCTGTGGTTAGAGGGAAAAAATTTGTGTTGCTTGTATTTTTCTTTTTTAATTTAATTTTTATTTTATATTGGAGTATAGTTGATTTATAATGTTGTGTTAGTTTCAGGTGTACAGCAAAGTGATTCAGTTATACATATACATATATCTGTTCTTTTTCAATTATTTTCCCGTATAGGTTGTTACAGACTATTGAGTAGAGTTCTGTGTGCTATACAGTAGGTCCTTGTTGATTATCTAGTTTTTAAAATAAATTTATTTATTTATTGGCTGCATTGGGTCTTCATTGCTGCACTCAGGCTCTCTCTAGTTGCGGAGAGCTGGGGCTTCTCTTCATTGCAGTGCTTGAGCTTCTCATTGTGGTGGCTTCTCTTGTTGTGGAGCACGGGCCCTAGGCATGCAGGCTTCAGTAGTTGTTGCACGTGGGCTCAATAGTTGTAACTCATGGGCTCTACAGCGCAGGCTCGGTAGTGGTGGTGCACGGGCTTAGTTGGTCTGCAGCATGTGGGATCTTCCCGGACCAGGGACCGAACCCATGTCCCCTGCATTGGCAGGCGGACTCTCAACCACTGCGCCACCAGGGAAGTCCTGATTATCTACTTTATATATAGTAGTGTGTATATGTTAATCCCAGGCTCCTGCTTTCTCCCTCCCTATGTTGCTTGTATTTTTCTTTGCGCACATAAGAGTGTGATACATAATAAAGATTCCTGTATGGCTACGTAAGCCTCAAGAGCTCATCACATGAGAAGGAAGGTGCTAAGTGGCCTTTGTGTGCACAAACACACGTGACATCTTAGCCTGGTGCTTAGCAGGTGCTATGGTAGAGTTAATGAAAAGATCTGGTAAGCAGGTGAAACCAGGATTTGAACCAGGTGCCTGAGTGTCTTCTAGGCCAGGGGTCCCCAACGCCCGGGCCATGGACCACTACTGGTCTGTGGCCTGTTGGAGACTGGGCCGCACAGCAGGGGAGGGGCAGCAGGCAAGCCAGCGAAGCTGCCTCTGTATTCACAGCTGCTCCCCATCGCTCACATTGCTGCCTGAGCTCTGCCTCCTGTCTGCGTTATGGTGAGTTGTATAATTATTTCATTATATAGTACAATGTAATCATAATAATAGAAGTAAAGGGCACAATAAAGGTAATGTGCTTGAATCATCCCGAAACTGTGCCCACCTCCCCCCGCCCCCTGTCTGTGGAAAAACTATCCTCCACGAAACCGGTCCGTGGTGCCAGAAAGGTTGGGGAGTGCTGTTCTAGACCATTCTGCCTCCCCTGTCCTGCTGAGACTAGCAGAGAATGGATTTGTGGCTGCACTTTGCACATGGCTGCAGGCGATGCAATACGTGAGCCTCACTGTCCCTGCCCTTCCCCTCTGCAGGACTTAGGACAGGTGGAGTGTTTCGGAGAAATGGTGCTGACCGCAGGTATGGGATGTGGCCAAATCCCATTAGCTCTCTTCCTCTTCCGAGTGTCGGGCTGGAGTGCCCACCCAGGCCTGGGGGGCCGATGGCCTGCCTGACTGACAACCAGGTCAACTGTGCAGAGCTGAGAATCCGGCCCAGCAAGGCTGCTTCCAGCAATGGAAGAACATGCTGGAAACCCGGGTAACACCACTCGAACCTTGGGATGCAGGCGGCCCTCTGCAGAGCAGCAGGTCCACTCTGTGAGATGTTACTGACCACTGGCCTCCTGGGTTGCAGTCATGATGGGTGGGATCTCACTAGCTTTCCCCATATCTCTCTGAGGAGAGTCCTGCTGGAAGGACCCCTCCCCCCCTGTTGAGTAGCTTGGCTCTCTGGTCCTGGCTCCAACATATTTTGCATAAGTAACGAGCACACTGGAACACAAAGGAAGCCCCTTTAGCGTGAATCAGTTATCCACGCCCCAGGGTCCAGTGGGGTCTGAGCTCCACTGGGGCTCACCCACAGCCTGGGTAGTGGTTTGCATTTCCTTTTCTCTCACGGGCTCAGGTCCCCTGGAGGGTGGGAGAAACATACAGACTTCACAGACTGCTCCAGTTTCAGATGTCACCTCTGGCACTTGAAGCCATAGGACTGTGGATAATCCCTTAAAGTCGGATTCAGACTCTCTGCGCTCCTCTTTAAAATGGGACTAAAGACACACCTGCTAAAGCAGGGGTAGAGTGAGAGCTGACAATGGCATTGGTGTCAGCATGAAGCATAGAGCTACCTTGAGGGTTAGGCTTACAGGTTCCACTCAGGGGACAGGCTTAGGTCTACAGCGAGGTCAGAGTCACAGGCCACCATTGGAGCTTGATGGGTCTTAGAATTAGTTTTTTTGTTTGTTTGTTTGTTTTTGTTTTTGGCCACACCATGCTGCTTGTGTGATCTTAGTTCCCCAGCCAGGGCCTGTGGCAGTGAAAGCACCAAGTCCTAACTGCTGGACCACCAGGGAGTTCCCTAGAATTAGTTTGGATTGACCTCCATGACTGTGCATCTCCCAGAATTGCTGTAGGGTTAAGAATCAACTCAGATTAAGTGCTTGGCATTTACTGTAGTTCATCAATCCTAAGATGTGCTTTTTCTGTTACCCATATTCTAACACATCCGACGCTAGGGTTGACTTACGCCTATGGTGAGCCATGATTAAATTGGCAAGACACTTTTCTTTCTTTGTACACATAAAATAGTGGTGCATCTGACATTGGATGCTCCGGTTAATAGAAACACACTGTATGGTTACTATTCTTAAGCCACCTGCCCTCTACTTGTACATCGCTTTGCTCAGATGAGTCACTGAGCTCCCCCTTTGCTCTGCCTGGGAGCTCCCATCCCCATTTTCTGCTCACTACATACTCATATGTTTCTATTCTACTCCTATAAGATCCTCTGGGAAAGGAACTGGTCTACTTTCATTCCCATGTGGTCCTGGTCCCCCAAGGACCAGGGTATCATATGAACCATGGTGTTAGTAAAAGCTGCCATTTGTTGGGCATTTGAATGAACAAGGCATTTGCCAAAGGCTTTGCTTTTATATTCTTATTTAATCCTCCTAACATCCCTCAGAGGTAGGTACTATTATTATTACTCCAATTGGTAGGTGAGGAAACTGGGGCACAAATAGCTTGAGGGGTTTTTTCAAGGTTGTTTTTTAAATAATGCCCTTGGGGCTTCTTTAAAGACAGCTTTTAAAAATTGCTTTATCAAGATACAATTTACATCCTGTAAAGTTTACCCCTTTAAAGTGTACACTGTGGTTAAGAATCAGCCTGCCAATAGAGAACAAACATATGGACACCAAGTGGGGAAAGCAGGGAGGGTTGGGGGGAAATGAATTGGGAGATTGGGACACCAAATTGTACACTCTAAATATATGCAGTTTATTGTATGTTAACTGTAACTCAATGAGAGTTCTTAAAAATTAAAATAAAATAATCAACCTGCCAATGCAGGGGACATGGGTTCAAGCCCTGGTCCGGGAAGATCTCACATGCTGAGGAGCAACTAAGCCTGTGCACCACAACTACTGAGCCTGCACTCTAGAGCCTGTGAGCCACAACTATTGAGCCCACATGCCACAACTACTGAAGCCCACACGCCTAGAGCCTGTGCTCCACAACAAGAGAAGCCACAGCAATGAGAAGCCCACACACCACAATGAATAGTAGCCCCTGCTCACCACAACTAGAGAAAGCCCATGCGGCAATGAAGACCCAATGCAACCAATAAATCAATCAATAAATAAATTTATAAAAATAGAGTGTATACTTCATTGATTTTTTAGTATATTCACAAGATTGCATAACCATCAACACCATGTAATTTCAAAACATTTTCATTATTCCTTAGAGAAATCACATACCCATTATTAATCACTGTCATTCTCTCCCCAAAGCCCCTGGCAAACACAAATCTACTCTCTATTTTTATGGATTTGCCTATTCTGGACATTTCATATATGTGGAATCATACAATATGTGACCTTTTGTGTCTGGCTTCTTTCATGTAGCATGGGTTCAAGGTTCCTCTATGTTGTAACTTGTGTCAGTATCTCATTCCTTTTTAAGGCTAATATTCCATTGTACGGATAGACCACATTTCGTTTATCCATTGGTCAGTTGATGGACATTTGGGTCATTTTCATCTTTTGGCTATTTTGATGAATGCTGCCATAAGTATTTGTGTACAGGTATTTGTGTGGACATAGGTTTTCATTTCTCTTGGGTATATACGTATGGAGTAGGTCATGTGGCAATCCTGTATTTAACCGTTTAAGGAAATGCCAGACTGTTTCCAGAGTGGCTGTATCACTTTACATTCCCACCAGCAATGTATGAGGGTCCCAATTCCTCCACATCCTCACCAACATTTGTTACTGTCTGTCTTTGTTAATCCTAACTATCCTAGTGGTGTGACGTGGTATCATTGTACTTTTGATTTGCATTTTCCTAATGACTAATGGTGGTGAGCTTTTTTTTTTAATGTGCTTATTGGCCTTTTGTATATTTTCCTTGGAGAAATATCTGTCTGAATCCTTGGCCCATTTTAAAATCAGGTTGTATTGTTATTGTTGAATTGTAAGAATTCTTTATATATTCTGGACACAGTTCCTTTATTAGCTATGTGATTCGCAAACATATTCTCATTCTGTGGGTTCTTTTTACTTTCTTTCTTTTTTTTGGGGGGGGGGCGGAGGGGGAGGCAAACAGCGGAGTTTGTGGGATCTTAGTTCCCCAACCAGGAATCAAACCCGTGCTCCCTGCAGTGGAAGCGTGGAGTCCTAACCACTGGACTTTTGGGGAATTCCCTCTTTTTACTTTCATTATAGTGCCAAAAATGATTTCTAAAGTGGTTGTATCATTTTGCATTCCCCTCAGTGATGAACACATGTATTTTTAAATCTTTATTCACCAGTTTTCAGACTAATGAGGTGGTTCCCTGGATATACTCCAAAGAGACCCAATGAGTTTTTTTTTCCTTTCCTCTGAGTGTCACAAATTCATAGATTTAAATTTATTTTATGTGTTTCTGTATAGTGAAATTAATTTTCTTATTAATGCTCACATTGTCCATCTTTTGTGGACGGGAATCCTTCCAGATTTGCTCCTGAGTCTCAAGTTAACAAGGGCAAGGTAGTTTTTCCTCTCTTTCTTTTTTTTAGTTAAAGGAGCCAGGTAGGTTTTTGAATTCTTCCCAGTGCAAACTGGAACAAAGCATGCAGGTATCCCTCCTAACGGTGTCCCCCCAATCCCAGCCACTCCCACTTGAGGCCAAACTGCCTCCCCACAGGGACGGCTCTCCACCCAGCAGTGCGCCCAGCAGCACAGAAGCCTAAGCGTTGTGGCCACCACCCAGCAGATGCAGCCTCCTGGCCAGAACTCTCATGGGCCTTCTTCTTCACCGGCCCCTCAGCTGCTGGCGTGTCTGCCTGGCCGTGGAAGAGTAGCCAAAGTGCGGGTGGCTGTGTGGTACAGGAGGGGCTGGAAGAAGCAACAGAGCAAATTAGATGTGGGTCTGAGGCTGGGTGGACATGCTGGCAGGACGAGTCATAGCCCATGCAAGGACCCATAGGACACCGTATGCTCCATTTATTCTTCTTTGGGGCGGTTTTGGTTCAGGGCCGCTTCCAGCGTGTCCCCAGGGCTCACCACCTGGGTGTGGTCCTGGTCTAGGAGCTCTTCCAGCTTGCTGTTCTCCCGGCGCTCTGAGATGCTCCTGATGCAGGTGCGCACCATGGTCCCAAGCACAGGTCACAGGACATCTCGGCTGCAGCGCGCACTTCCCTGTCTGCCCTGCCCGCCACTGCGCATGCGCCCTGGAGCACTGCCCGGTGACCCCTCCCACCCGGCCCCTTTAGTCTTTCACAGCTGCCTTGCTTTTTTTTTCTTTTCTATGAAAAGATGTTCCAGAATCGTCTTGTTCATTTCCTGCCCAATACCTGGAACCATGCCTAATTTCTTTAAGTGAGCAAAAGCATTTAGAGACCATAATCTGGGTCCTGGGGTCGCTCCTTTATACTGACTGGCTACCGTTTCTAGTCTTTTTCAGTGGATCTAGCGTTAACAGTTTTTAAAAAGTACAAAAAATTTTTCAAAGATAAAATACATCATGAGTTTGTACTGATGCTTCTATTCCAAATTCAGCCTGTATTTAACCTTTTTAAACTCAGATTTCTATCTTCTGCTCCTACACCAAAATCCTGGCTCCCAAAGGCAAGTGGAAGGAGATAAGATACGCTGATAAGTGAAGCACTAACAAAAGCAGCTGACATGTACTGAGTGATCACTGAGGCCCCAAACAATCCCCGCAGCCAACCTAGGACCCAGGCACAGAGAGGCTAAGGAAGCTGCCGTCACACAGATAGTTCAAGGCAAAGCCAGGATTCAGACGCAGACAGCGTGACTCCAGGGCGAGCCCCTCTACTCTTCCCTCCTTCACCACCTCCCTTTGTTTAGGACAGAAGGCAGTCGGGGCCCCAGAGAGAGGAGGGATTATAGAGATGAGAAATTGAGCAGAAGGAGAGATCACTTTCACAGTGGGCTGGGGGCACCAGGAAGGTTTCTGTGACGTTCCAGGTTCAGGGGACACAGTGTAGGCCATGGTAGTGAGAGACGAGGCCCGTCAAACCTGGCACACAGGGGACCATGTTACATCACAGAAAGTGAGCAAACCCCATCCACCACTGAAATAGCGCCTGGACGTTTTGAGCAACTGACTTGTGTTGTCTTGTTCTGCCCCATCCGGTCTGTCTTTGAGTGTGAAAGGGAGCAAGAATGCCCCACGCCCAGCAGAGTGAAACTCAGGCGAGAGCACCCTGAGAGGGAGTCCTGTGACCAGCAAAGGGCTGGACCAGCCCATGTGGGCCTATCGCAGGGGCCACCGTGGTGCAATGCGGGCACCCTATGTGCAGGCGTTTCATGAAGACATCCATGTTGCTCCCCTCTGCTGACAAATGTGGAAACTGAAACTGGGGACTTTCCTAAGCTCATGCAGCTACTAAGTGTAGAATCTGGAATCAGGCCCTGACTTCAAGCCTCAGACTCTCAGCCCTGGCCCCTTCTTTTGTGACTTGCAGTCCAGGAACACAGGGTCATTACTCCCATGGTGGGTGTATTAGTTTCTTAGCGTTGCTGTAAGAAAGTGCCACAAATTGGGTAATTTATATGACAGAAATTTATTAACTCACAGTTCTAGAGGCCAGAAGTCCAAATCAAGGCATTGGCAGGGTTGACTCCTTCTGAGAAGGTGGGGGAAAATCTGTTGCAGGCCTTTCTCCCAGCATCCAACAGCCTCAGGCGTCCTTGGGTTACTGATGATGTTCTCCATATGTGTTCAGGCATCTTCCTTCTGTAAGTGTGTCTGTGTCCAAATTCCCCTATTTTAATAAGGATGCCAGTCCCATTGGATGAAAGCGCACCCTACTGGCCTCATTAATCAAGTTAAAAATTTGATTTCCTCTGTAAAGACCCTATCTAAAAATAAGGTCACATTCTGAGGTCCTGGGGGTCAGGAGTTCAACATATGATTCTGGGAGGGACACATCAACTCATAACAGTTTCCCCATTTGTCACCAGAGGGGAGTGACATGGATGTCTTCATGAAACTTCCTTACATGGTGCCACCAAGCTGGGCAGAACTCAGGCTCCGGCAGGCACTTCCAGGTGGCTGGGTTTCTTCTGAAGCCCTGAGTCCACATTTCCCTGTCACTCTTCCCTGTATGTACGTGTGTGTGTGTGATGTGTGTCCTCTGTGCTGTGTCTGCTTTGTCTCCCCCATCTGATCATGAGCTGCTCTGGTGGCAGGGACCACACCTTGGTTATGTTTGTACGCTCCTCCCAAGCCATGCTTTGCCTATTAAAGTTCTCAATACAGTGGGACAACATTTTCCAGGCACTTACCTTGAGCAAACTGAAGCCTTCACCTGTATCATTCCGCCCCCTCCCCCCCACCACAACTTTTACATCTCTAAAAATAGTTTGCAGCTGTCCTCATAAAAATTAATTCAGGGCAGAAGTCACCAATGGATGTTAAAATCTCCGGGTGAAAATTATTGGGAGACGTGATACGTGTACAGACTCAAAGCCTCATGCTATGTGAGGATTACTTATCACACTACAGATTATTTATCAATTACAAAAGGAGACCAGAGATTTCTTAATAATTCAAAAGGAGAAAATCTGGTAGATACCACCTCAATCAGTGACTGCAGTTACCCGCACTGGGATAGGACCCACTGATCCCACCAGCCCTGCTATGGGATGCAGTGGGAGGGATACAGCACTGTTCATGTTGCATGTTTGCAAAACATGTTTAACTTGAATCTAATAATGAGGACAATCAACAAATCCAGATGGCGGAACACTCCATACAACAGCTACTCTGTGATCTTAAAAAAATGCCGATATCATGAAAAATGAGGGCAGGCTAAGGAATTGTTCCAGATTAGAGGTGACTAAGGACACGTGACAACCTAAATGCAGCGTGAAACCCTGGTGTCCATCCTGGATCAGGAGAAAGTTGCTGTGTATGGCTGGTGGCCCCCACACAGAACAGCATAGGATTAGACCATGAAACAAGACAGTGATGGGTTCAAATCCCAGTCCTGACTCTCACTCGTTTTGTGAACATTGGGCAAATCATTTAATGACTTTATGCCTTAACGTTTCCTAAACTGTAAAATGGGATTTGACTAGGGAACCTACCTCTTAGGGTTGTTTTGAAAATTAAAGGTAGCGACCTGTGTAAAGTGCATTATGGAGTATCAGGCACTCATTCGTCCATCCATCCACTCAACCCATTCAACGTGGAGGGGTTGCCAGTTCCAACAGAGCACTTGGTGGATAGTAAGCACTCCACGCAAGCACCAGCATTCTATTTATCCTGAACAAATCACTAAGCAGGTGTATTAGGACCAAGACTGATGGTGCTGTGCTTATGATAAATGCATATTAAAGATGCTGGGAAGAAGCAGCATTCTCTGAGATGGCCTGGCTCATAGCTCAAAGGTGGACCATTCTGAGTGCCCAGATCCATCTAGGGACTTAGTCAACAGTTGTTCACCCTACAAGCATTTCCTGCACTGAATAGTCAAGCCTAGAACTGTGAGAGGAAATAGCAATTAGAAGAGGTGACAAAAAAGGGCTAGAGGGCTTGGAGATGAGCCAGGAAAGGAACCTGGAGATGTGGGAGCCAGGGAACGGCCTATGGGAGACAGATAAGACCTGAGGGAGAGACAGGAAGATGGGAGATGATGCCCAGTGTCAGGACCACTGTATGGACCCAGTACCCAGGAAGGATAGAAGATGTAGCTTCCTTCTCAAATGAGTAGACATTTGAGTGATGTCGTGCACATGTAAGAGTCAAGGAGAGGTAGAGATGACATTTCCCATTGAAAAAAACACTTGTGCGGAGGTCAAAGAGCAGAAGAGTACCCTGGGAGTTTGCGGACTGGGCCAGGCTGAAGGGGTGTGATGGGGGAAGG
Source organism: Hippopotamus amphibius kiboko (assembly GCF_030028045.1). NCBI lineage: Eukaryota > Metazoa > Chordata > Mammalia > Artiodactyla > Hippopotamidae > Hippopotamus > Hippopotamus amphibius. The sequence goes on from NC_080189.1 coordinate 178,074,066, forward strand.
GCAGGGTGTGGTTGGGGCTGGAGGGTGGGTGGACTGTGAAGGGCTTGGAAAGGTACTAAGGGAGGTTGAATTGCTGACTGCCATTTTATCAAGTGGCACGAGAAAGGCATTAACCAGCTCTGCTCTGTAGGAGCAGGAAGGAGGCCCTTTGGCAAAGGTGGGCCCCTCTCAGGGGAGATAGCTAATGGATGATAAAGAGGAGGAGACCCCGAAAGTGCCCTGGGTCTTAGCTGGGGGTGGAAGAGCCAGAACTGCAGCTCCATCCTCTCCCTGGAAACCAGTTCCATGGGATGGACCAGTGGAGAAGGGCCTTGCCCACAGCATAAGTGTAAGAGATAACACAGGACCAAAGCCCTTGATAGTGGAATTAAGGAGGAGGGCCGCATTGGGTAGGTGCTCAGGAAGAGGATTAACAAGTTTCCTCTAACAAATCTAGATCTTTCCACTCCGGTCTCTAGGCCTTTGCACTTGCTGTTCCTAGAAGCTAAGTTCAGTCCCACTGTTTGCACAGCTGCCCCTTTATCAGCAAGCAGGTCTTATTCAAACACCACCTGCATAAGGCCTCCTTTCCTGACCACACTTGCCAGCACTGTCACCGCCTCATCCTCCTCTCTCCCCACAACTCCAGCCTGTTATCCTGTCTTACCCTGTTTTCAGATAGCAATTCTCACCATCTGAAATCACATTATTTGCTTGTCATTGCCTATTTCCTTCCCCAGAATGTAATACACACCTAAAGGGCCTAGTCTTGTTCCCAGTTCTCTCTTCATCATTTGGGACAATACTTGACATTTGGTAGATGTCCAAAGATAGTCATCTGAAGGAATACATGGATGGATGGATGGATGGATGGATGGATGGATGGATGGATGGATGGGTGAACAGATAAACTTGCTGCCTGCTTCAGTGTAATTGAAGCTAGGGTGGATGGAGAGCTGGCCCATAATCTGAACTGAAGATGGACTTTTTTTTTTTTTTTTGGTGTGGTCCTTCTATTTCAGAAATGTTTCAGAGCTGGACTTGATCTTAATGACTATGGAGTTTGCATGTGATAGTGAGAGAGATGAGAGACTGGATCCTAAAACAGGGGATACAGAGGGGCCACCCAGGAGCCATATCCAGTCTACACAGAGGGTTGGTTTGTATTGCACCATATGGAAACAGTGTTCAGAATTAGTTGCCAGCATTTAAGAATCTCTAAAGTTTTCAAATAAATTTACATACTTACAGGGTGAAAATTGGCTGGGGTTGACTCGTGTTTGTTCCCATTTGATTGGGTCACTCTAAACCCCCCTGGCCTGCTTCCTCATTCCCACCCCAGGCCTGGCCCCATCAGCCTTTGAATTTGCTTTTCTTGCTCTAATGATCTAAATCATGATTCAAAGCAGTGGTTCCCAACTCCGTGAAGTATGAGGATGCCTTTGGAAATAACTTTTCCCTGTAATCATGAAATAAATACACGCTCACAGCAGGAACTCAAGAAACACAGAAAATCAATAAAGAGAGTAAACATCACCCACAGGCCCAACATGTGGAGATAAGCACTGTTTACCCTTCATGGATGCGAGGACCCCTAAGATCTTCATGGTCCTCACGCTCTAGTAGTTTTATGTATAGTAATTATCTATTGATTAGCCAAAATAAGTTGTAATAAAAAAACTATTTTTTCAGAAACAGGAATGAAGGAATGTGTCTTTCCTTCAACACATTGTTTTCCCAGAGCCATTTGGAAAATAGTCACACTTGTATGTGAGCACATATTACAGGCTCATGTGGTGGGTCCTCTTTGGTGACCACATGGAGGTTCAGACTCTTATCTTTTGGGGCCCATAACTTCTACTTTAAGGAAATATAGGAAAGACTGCAAAGTGTGCCAGTGGCAATGTGTGGCATTATGGCACTCTTATCCCAATTAGATCCTGGCCAAATTACAACAAACATACATTTCAGTGCACTGATGAGCTTATTGAAAATAAGGGAACTGTTAAGGGCCATGATAAATAAATAAGCAAGCAGGCAAGTAAGTATATAAATATCAGAGGGCTGAAACCAAAGCAAGGAATGGTAAATAGTAAGCAAGTAAATTGAGCGATGTCTATAAGGCGGGGTTGTCCTGAGGTCAAAGACCTATATCGGCACCATCAATGAGAAACTAAATATTAGGCTCTTAGAAAGGTGGGGGAGCTGAATCTGAGGATCTACCTTGAACCCTGGCTTTCTAAAGATAGGCAAGAAAAGAAAAAAAAAATGAATATAGCAAAGTGCAAAGTCAAATGATATAAACAAATCCAAGTATTTGAATAATAACAATAAATGTAAAGGGACTACACTACTACCAGTTAAAAGACAATGATTGTCAGATTAAATTTTTAAAAATTTAGCCATACGTTACTTATAAGAAATAGATAAAACTTTAAACATAGAAAGGTTGTAAGTAAAAAGAGGATAAGAAATACACCAGGCAAATAACACCAAACATCAAATCAAAATAATTTTAAGAAAAAAATGCAAAATTGAAGAGGATCAACATATAATGATAAAAAGTTCAATTCACCAGTAAGATATGACAGTTGTAAACTTGCATTCATTTTATAAAGCCTCAAAAATATGAAACAAAAATTGAAAATAGCTATGGGGAGAAATGGATAAATCTACTGGCTTTATAGTAGATTTTTAGTAGAAATTTTACAGTAGAAAATTTCAACACACAATTGTTAATCATTGCAATGTCAAACAGACAAAAAATTAGTAAAGACATAGATTTGAATTACAATTGACAGCCTTGATTTAAAGGACATATATAGGACTCTCCCGACATTAAATAGTACTCATTCTTCTCAAGAAATGTGGACACTATGTTTTAAGATTCCTTACGGGTTCAAGCCCAGGTCCAGGAAGACCCCACATGCCGCGGAGAAACTAACCCCAAGAACCACAGCTACTGAGCCCATGTACCACAACTACTGAAGCCCTTGCGCCTAGAGCCCATGCTCCACAACAAGAGAAGCCACTGCAATGAGAAGCCCATGCACCGCAATGAAGAGTAGCCCCCATTTGAGGCATCTACAGAAAGTCTGTGTGCAGCAACAAAGAACCAATGCAGCCAAAAAGTAAAAAAAATAAATTAAAAAATAAAATAAAACAAAAATTGCATTAAAAATTAATGAAATAGGAAAGAAAAAAGATATAACTGAGCAGATCAACTAGGCTAAATATTAGTTCTTTGGAAAGATTAATAAGGTAGACAAACTTCTGATAAGACTGATTTTAAAAAAAGCACACATACACATAACAATATTAGGAACTAAAATAGATCAAAACAATAGCTACAACAAAATTTAATAGTTTTATACAAATCCTTTTGCCAAAATTTGAATGCTTAAATGTAACTCCAAAATTGACTTAGAAAGGATTAAAAAGCCCAAATTTTCTTACAACCATTTCAAAAATGAATAAGAGCTTAATTATCTCCTGCAGGAAAAAATTATAGGCCCTAGATTTTTTTTTTTTTAAACAGGGGAGTTCAACCAATTTTTCAAGCTCATTCCAATCTTACACAAAATCTTCCAAGATTAACAAAAAATGCCTATCCCATTCTATGGTGGCAATATAACCTTGATATCCATATTATTCAGGGACAGTATGAGAAAGGAATATTTCAGGTCAGTCTCATTCATTAACATGAATGCAAAAGTCTTATCTAAGATATTACCAAAGGGAAACCTGGCAATATCTAAAAACAATAATGCATGAGAACTAAGTTGGGTTTAATCCCCAAAATGCAAAGGTGATTTAATATTGGGAAAAAAATATAAATATTCACTACTTTAACAGATTGAAGTAAATAAATTATCACAATATGTGTAGAAATAAGACTTGGAAATTTTAACACCCACTTGTAATCAATCAGTTACACAAACACAAAAACATTTACCAAAATAGAAGTGGAAAAAAGCTTCCTTGCCAAGAGAAAGGTGTATACCAAAATCAACAGTCTCCATGGTGGTAAATTTGAAACGTTTCCTTAGAAATTAGAGATAAGACAAGAGTGCATTCTATCCCCACTTCTGCCCCAGAGGTCCTAACTAGCCCAATAAGGCAAGAAGAAGGTGTCAGAGATATAATGATTAGAAAACAAGAAATAAAACTGTCATTATTCACGGAAGACATGATTATTTACATAGGAAGTACAAAAGAATCTACACATTATTAACATGAATGAGAGTTCAGCAAAGTAGATATAAAGTCAATAATAAAAACGAATTCCATTTCTATACAGCAGCAACCAGCAATTAGAAAATGTAGCTTTCCTTGGAGGGCATTATGCCAAGTGAAATACGTCAGACAGAGAAAGATAAATAATATATGATATCACTGATACATGGACTCTAAAAAATACAATGAGCTAGTGAATGTAACAAAAAAGAAGCAGGCTCACAGAGAACAAACTAGTTATTACCAGTGGGGAGGCGGGAAGAGGAAATATAGGGTAGGGAGTGGGAGGTACACACTCTTGGATGTAAGACAAGCTTAAGGATGTCTTGTACAACATGGGGAACGTAGCCAATATTTTGTAATAACTGTAAATGGAAAGGAACCTTCCAAAATTGTATGAAAAATAAAAAAAAATTTAAATTAATTTAAGAAAAAAGATATTAACTTAAAAAAATATATAGTTTCAAAAAGGGTTTTATGTATAACAGCAACAGAAGAAAAGGTATGAGGCCCCTACAGATAATTATGTTTTTAAATGTGGGAGACGTTTATAGAGAAAAGTATATAATGTTAGAGGAGATCGTTAAAGAGTTCATAAATAAATGGAGAAATATTTTCAGTTCATGGCCAGGAAGACTTGATACGTTGAAAGTCTCAAATATCCCCAGATTGAGCCATAGACTTAATACAATGCCAATCAAAATCCCAACTGGATTTTTAAAGGAACTGAACAAGCTGATTCTAAGATTTATATGGAAGAACAAAGGCCCAAGAATAGCCAAGACATTCCTGAAGAAGCATGAAGTGGGGCGATTTGCCCAGAAGATGTGGAGATTTATTATTAAGCTATGTGGATTATGGGAGTGTGTTATTGGCACAGAGAAAGTGACCAATGAAGCAGAATAAAAAACTCAGAAACAAACCCAAGCACATTTGGTAACCTGATATCTGACTGCAGCAGCATTTTGGGCCACCAGCAAGAGGAAGAACTAGGCTGTAGAAGATGCTGGGGGCCACTGGTATCCATGGGGAGGAAAAACAAAAATGGGTCTTTACCCCACCCCATAACTTACAAAAACTAGATCCAGGTAAAGGTGTACATAAGAAAGATACAGTCTAAAAGCTTTTAAAAGATAATAGAGGAGAATATTCTCTTGACCTCCAGGTAAGGAAGTATTTTCTAATCGAGATTTAAGAAGGACAGTCATAGGAAAGATTGGTAAATAATCAAGGACTGTTATTCAAATTCACCTTCAACAAACAAACCACAAACTGGAAGAAGACAATGGCCACACTTTAATAAACAAAGGATTACCATCTAGGATACGTGAACAATTCCTGTAATCCAGTGAGAAAAAGCAAACAACCTTACAGAAACAATCTTGATATTAAAAAGTGATCCTCCCATCCCCCGAGGTATAAGCAGAGTGGTACTTCTGCTTTTTGTCAGGTCTCTGAGTTTTGTGCTGGGAGAAAGCTAAAAAACTAGGTTTTACAGGAGTCCTCTTATTTGAAGAAATGGGTCCCTTCTGCTTTGAGGAAGGTTTTGAAGTGGGGGCAGCAAACTCTACTTCCCTAGAGGCTACAGGTAACAGACTGAAGAGGAGAGTCAGGTTAGGACAGCAAGTGTTGCTGGGGGGTTTATGTGCAATAAGTAAAACTGTTTTGTAAATAGGAAAATAGAAATTCTTTTTTTGTTGCCTTCTAGAATAATTAAATTAATGGGATTAACATATGGGCAAAGTACTTTAGAAACAAAGGGCGATTTTTATCAATGGTGGGGGTGGAGTCCCTTCCCAGGGATGAGTTGTCAGCTCCTGGAGCTAGTTTTAGTGTGAGCTAGGAGCCCTCAAGGACAAAGGATGAGAAGTAGTGGCAAATGAGTGCCACAAGCACCATGGCAGAAGCTTTTCCACACTCCCAGCCGTCCAGCCTGCAAGCTGAGATGGTCAGACAGAGGGCCATTCAAGCCTGGGGCCAGCCAGCAGGGTGACCTCAGGCAGGTTGGGAACACTAAGCGTCAGATTTCTCTCCTATAAAAGTGGGGTGACAACACCTTCCCCTCAGGATGTGATGAGCTATGACCTTTGTCATTTGGGTAGCCTGAAGCCTGGTACTTAGCCAAGTTCCATGGGCACCTTCTCCCTTGGGAGACCCAACGACACATCTGGTGCGGTTTCAGTTCCTTTCTCCCGCTACTCCCCTTCTCCACAATTTTCCCTTTCATTTTCCATCAACATTTTTAAAATTAATTAATTAATTAATTTATTTATTTATTGGCTGTATTGGGTCTTCGTTGCTGCATGTATGGCGAGTGGGGGCTATTCTTCATTGCAGTGCGCTGGCTTCTTATTGTGGTGGCTTCTCTTGTTGCAGAGCACGGGCTCTAGGCACACAGGCTTCAGTAGTTGTGGCACGTGGGCTCAGTAATTGTGGCTCTCGGGCTCTAGGGTCCAGGCTCAGTAGTTATGGGGCACTGGCTTTGTTGCTCTGCGGCATGTGGAAATCTTCCCGGAACCTGTGTCCCCTACATTGGCAGGCGGATTCTTAACCATTGCACCACCAGGGAAGTCCCCTTTCCATCAACATTTAACCAGCAGTTTCCCTGGATATATTGATTTCTGAACCTCAAATAGAGTTTCAAGTGACTGCATCACAGTGCACACAGACATTAGAGCTATTATAGGTGCAAGGGACCGCTTAGGAATTACAGACGATGGTTGTGATAAAAATTAACATCAATAAAATAGACAATCACAATAATAAAATTTACTGCTGTTTGGCCAGCACTGAGCCTGGGGTCTGAGCAAAATATACTGCATATTTTCTCCAATTTAATCTTCATTCCGTCCCTAGGACCCAGGCAGGCACTGTTGTTAAGCCCATTTTGCAGATGTGGAAACTGAAGCTAGAGAGAGGTTGTGTATCTCACCCAAGGTCACAAGGCTTATTGGAGTGGGAGTCATACATTTTCTGTAGACTCATCAGTTAGCTGAGCACAGTGGTTGTGCTGAGTGGTTGTGTGGAAGTTGGCATAGAATCTGGAAAGGTGACCCTGGGCTGACATCCCGGGCTCAAGCCTTACTGTCTCCCAGCTTTGGAACCTGAGGCAGGTGACTGCTCTGAGACTCAGCTGTTCTCACATGGAATATGGGGGCCGACACCAGCTTCGGAGCATTTTTGCAAGGATTCTATCAGATAAAAGTATCTAAAGAGCTTAGCACGGTGCCTGGCACACAATTTGTGAGGATTAAGTGAGTTAACACGTGCAAAGCAATCGGAGCCACGCCTGGCACAGAGTAACTGCTGCCTAAGAGCTTGCTTTTATTACTGTTCTTGTTGATGACAGCACCATCCAGAGCATAGACGAGGGCCTTCGCCAAGGACTCTGCGTGTGCTTTGGGGTCGTATGAACAGATCAATCATGATCTGGGTCAGAGCCTCGACAACACACAGGACCCTTTCAGCCCATGATGTCTTGCGGGAAAAAAATCTGATTCTACACAAAAATCTGAATATCCAGCTTCTCTTGAGAAGCTAGATTTGGCAGTCTTGGGCTCACATTCCTGTTGATGACAATTAGTCCTCTCTTTGTTGCTGGCATGTTTGATGTGTGTGGCCTCCATGGTGGAATGTCACTTGCCGGGTCCCTGTACAGAATGGAGTCTGTAAACCCTGGAGGAAATGCCCCAGGAGCACAGGTGTGACTTGCATGGTCTGAGAAGGGTGAGGAGGGCTTCTAGGAGACAGTTTGTTTTTTTTTAATTCTGAGCTATAGCAAATGTACTCAAGAGCATAAAACATATACACCTAGTTTAAAGAAAATGTACACCCATTTCCTCCTTCTCGGTGCTGAGAAATTGAACATTACCAGTAGCTCAGAGCCTTGGTACTCAGCATGGTCCTCGACCAGCATCAGCCTCACCTGGCGGCTAGTTGGAAAGGCAGCATCTCCGGCCCCTCCCAGACCTATGGAACCAGGTGACTTGCATGCACCTCAGAGCCGGAGAAGGGCCGCTTGTGAGGTGCCATGTGCAATTCTCAGCTGTGCCCACCTCCCTCCCCGACACCAGAAGATTCTCCATCCAACTCGAGTTTAGCTTCACCATCTGTGTAGGTATCGCCCCAACATATTATTTAGCTTTGAACCGGACGGTGCAAAGAAGCGCGATGTGCTTGCTGCGAGCTGAGTGCTAGGCACCATCTCTGGGACACGCTCTCTTCAGCTTCCCTGCGAGCTCCCTGGAGAGGAAGTCGGGCCATGAGCACCCCCGTGGGGTATCTGGAGGGGCCGCCATGGGACCCAGGTACAGGGTGGGCAAGGGTCTGCCCTGTACTTCCCGTGCACGTGCTCAGGAGTAGGTCAGAGCAGAACCAGGTGGGTGGGGGGTGATAGGAGTGTCTTGGCTGAACCTGGACCCTGCCTGGGAGAAAAAGAGCTCCATCTGCTCATGGTCAAGTGCAAGTGGGAAACAGGCCAGGCTCACCACACAGAACCTTGATGGTGGGGTGCTTAGGGATGATGCCCTCAACGACCTGCTCCGCAGGCCCCCCACCCCCGCCCCTGGAGGTCACACATCCGGCCAAGGAGACAGCCAGCCAGATGAGCACAGGGAGACTCAGGCTTCCCTGGTTTTCTCCTCTCCTTTCCTCCTCCCATCCTTGTGGAACTGTCGTCTTTAAAAATCCCTTTATTGCGATCTGGTGGGATTTTTTTAAGGAAATGAAATTAGAAGTATGTGTTCAGCTTGCCCTGTTAACCCTGAGCTCCTTGGCCAGGTCTTTGAACAATAAAGAAGGTTTGGAAGGGCCTGGAGGAACAGGCTTTCTATAGGGCTGGAGCTGGGAAAAGGAAGGATGGTGTTTGCTTTCCTAGGGCCACCATAAAAAAGTACCACAAACTGGGTGGCTTAAAACAACAGAAATGTATTTTCGAACTGTTCTGGAGGCTGGAAATCTGAAATCAAGGTGTCAGCGGGGCCCTGATCCCTCTGCAGGTTCTGGGGAAGGACTCTTCTCTGCCTCTTCCTAGCTTCCAGAGGTCGCCAGCCACCCTTGGTGGTCGTTGGTTTGTAGGTGTGTTACTCCAACCTCTGCTTCTGCTGTCATAAGGCCTTCTTTCTGTGTCTCTGTGTGTCCCCTTTTCTAAGGCCACCAGTCATTGGATTTGAGGTCCACCCTACTCCAATAAGACCTCATTTTCATGAATCACATCTGCAAAGACCTTACATAGTAAGTCCTCTACATATGAACCTTCAAGTTGAGAACTTTCAAAGATGCGAACATGCATTCCATCAACGACAGGCGTGAGTGAAATTGCAGCTGGCCCTCCGTCTCCTATTGCTGACGGTCCTTCAGCTCTGCCATCTCCCACCTCCTCTCCCTCCTCCAGTCAGTAACTCTTCTTGTCTGTTCACCGATGCCAGCCCCTGGATGCCAGCTCTTGTACTATACTACTGTACTTTTCAAGGTAGTGTACTGTAAGATTAAAAATATTTTCTTTATTTTTATGTTTGTTTTTTATGTATTATTTGTGTGAAAAGTATTATAAACCTATTACAATACAGTACTACATAGCTGATTGTGTTAGTTGGGTGCCTAGGCTAACTTTGTTGGACTTATGAACACACTTTTGGAATGGAACTCGTTCGTACGTAGGGGACTTATTTTATTTCCAAATGAGGTCACATTCTGAGGTTCCGGTTCTGAATTGTGGGGACACGCTGTTCAACCCACTACAGACGGTGTGGCTGGAACTCAGGTGGTGATGGGAGAGGGTAGCAGGGGATGCTGTGACCCATGCCTCGCTATTTGGATGGTACTCTCCACCCATGGAGGGTTTTAAGCGTAACAGTGATGCTGCCCTCATCCCAGCATTCTTCAGCATCTCCACGTTTCTCTTTGCCTGTGATGACCCATCCTTCCAGGTTCATGTCAGCCCCTCTGCAGAACCATCTCTGACCGGCCCTGAGGAGTTCACCGCCTGGTCCTCCACCCCCAGGCCTTGAACTCTGCTGGACTCCCTGGCTCGTGGCTTGTCATGACTGTGGATGCATCCATATATCCTCCTTGGACAGGAGCTCTTGGGGTCAGGGCCATCTCTCATTCATTCCTGTATCCTCTGCTCCCAGCAAGGTTGGGGACAGCATGGATGGGAAGCCTGAAATGGGTCTCAGCACCAGTGCTGACCTGTGAGGGTTCTTTTCCAAAGAGGTGTATACTTTTCTGCATTTGTGAGAGGGCAGTTTTTCCAGATCAGAGATTCTTTTCCATCACTTTTTGAAAATAAACTTCCTTCTAATATGCTTCTATCCTTCAGCTGCCAAAGAAAGGCTATTCATCTTTTTTTTTTTTTTAAAGGAGTTCAGTAGCTCTATTTATTATTATTTTTATTGGAGTATAATTGCTTTACAATGTTGTGTTAGTTTCTGCTGTACAACAAAGTGAATCAGCTATATGTATACATATATCCCCTCCCTCTTGGGCCTCACTCCCACCCTCGCCCCCCATCCCACCCATCTAGGTCATCACAGAGCACCAAGCTGAGCTCCCTGTGCTACACCGCAGGTTCCCACTAGCTGTCTGTTTTACACATGGTAGTGTATGTGTGTCAAACCTAATCCCCTGTTCATTTTTGGAGGCCGGGTGCCCCTGTCAATCAGGACCCCAAATCCCCACCTGCCTCACCTTCTGCCAGCAACCCCAGCGCTGCCCACTCCCGAGACCCCTCAGTTTGCGGCCCTCCTTTGACGACAGGCCCCGAGTTTCCAAGACAAGGCTTGGTCATAAAATCAACTGTCCGCAGCCATTTAGGCCCAGGCATGGTTAATGCCAAAACTGGCCTCCAAATTGACAGTTAATGAGGGAAAATGACGAGGGGGCGTGTTAACAGACACAGGCTCAAGGTAATAAACACGCCATTAAAGCCAGGTAGTAAACAGCTTGCCAAGGACCATTTATGAATTTATTTTTTGAAGGGGAAAAAAATTAACCAGCAAGGCTTGTCTCCTTTGGTGACTGGGTCTGACTGGCAGTAGGAAGAAGGGAGAGATTCCTGAGAAGGCCAGAGCTGGAGGGGACGGTAAGAGGCCATCCCAGGAAGCCCCCTTAGGTTGGGATGTGCAGGTGCGTGGGCGGGACCCTGGCACCTGAGTGGTGGGCTAGCTGTAGACTCCGACGGTCGGGGCTTTGGTCTCAACTGTTCTGCATACCCTTCGAGGCTGTATGTGGTGTCAGGAATCCTGGCACTGATCCTAGCTGGGTGCTCGATCTGACATTGGGACCTGGGAGAAGTAACCTGATTTGATTTTTCAAGCCTCAGTCTCCCCACTGCAAAGATGCGGAGGGACTCTGTTGTTTTTTCAAGGCCTTGTACTGAGTTAAATACTGTTCTCCCCAATTCATGTGCTTTCTACAAACTCAGAATGCCATTATTTTTTTTTAATTGAAGTATAGTTGATTTACAATGTTGTGTTAGTTTCAGGTGTACAGCAAAATCATTCAGTTATACATAAATATATGTGTGCATATATATATAAAGAATATATATATATGTGTATTCTTTTTCATGTTCTTTTCCATTATAGATTATTAAAGGATAAAAAGATATTGAATATAGTTCCCTGTGCTATACAGTAGGATCTTTTTTTTTTTTTTTTTTTTGGCTGCGTTGGGTTTTCATTGCTGCGCATGGGCTTTCTCTAGTTGCAGCGAGCAGGGGCTACTCTTCATTGTGGTACGGGGGCTTCTCAGGGCAGTGACTTCTTTGGTTGCAAAGCATGGGCTCTAGGCACTTCAGTAGTTGTGGCACACAGGCTGAGTAGTTGTAGCTCGCAAACTCTAGAGTTCAGGCTCAGTAGTTGTGGCGCACAGGCTTAGTTGCTCTGCGGCATGTGGGATCTTCCCGGACCAGGGTTCGAACCGGTGTCCTCTGCATTGGCAGTCAGATTCTTAACTGCTGCACCACCAGGGAAGCCCTATACAGTAGGATCTTGTTGTTTATCTGTTTTATAGGTAGTAGTGTGTATCTGCTAATCCCAAACTCCTAATCTATCCCTCCTCCCTGCTTTCCTCTTTGATAACCAGAAGTTTGTTTTCAATGTGTGTGAGTCTGTTTCTGTTCTATAAGTACGTTCATTTGTGTCATTTTTTTTTTAGAGTCCACTTTTTTTGTAAACAGCATTGTTGCAGATGTAATTAGTTAAGATGAGATCATCCTGAAGTAGGATAGGCCTTAATCCAAATGTGGCTGGTGTCCTTACAAGAAGAGAAGAGACATATATGGGGAGAAGGGCACATGGGGGCAGAGACAGAAACTGGAGTGATGTATCTACAAGCCAAGGAACACCAAGGGTTTGCTGGCCACCACCTGAAGCTAGGAGAGGCAAGGAAGGACCCTACCCTAGAGCCCTCAGAGGGAGCCGGGCCCTGAAACACCTTGGTTTCAGACTTCCAGCCTCTATAACTGTGAGACAATAAATTCCTATTGTTTTCAGTCATCATTTATGGTACTATGTTAAGGCAGCCCCAGAAAACTACCATAGGCCTCCAGCTCCACAATCCTCTATGTGGGATGCTGGCACCTACAATCCTCACCACATTACCGTGAATTTCTGGAGGAGAGGCATGGAGTATTTGCATATACCTGTGGTTCAGAACCAGAGGTGATTTTGCCCCCAGGGGACATTTGCAACATCTGGGGACATTTTTAGTAGTCACCACTGGGGGACGGGGTGCGGTGTGCTCCTGGAATCTGGTGAGTAGAGGCCAGGGAGGCTGCTACACATTTTACAAAAGAATTACCCAGGCCAAAAGGCTGATAGTGTTTGGACTGAGAGCCTCTGGCATGTGGGACTATTGACTCAGAGCCCTGTGGAAAGGTAAACTGAGTCAAGGTTAAACTTTTCCAGAGTTTATCTGAGCATATGTCAGTTTGAATCATGCAGCCCCAAACCAAAGTTGGTTGAGAGCCCTCTACCAGCAGGAGCTAGGACAAGGTTTTCATAGAGAAGACGGTAAAGCAAAGCGAAGCGATGATTTGAGGGCTTAGAGCCTAAGAGACTGCCTAACTTGGGAAAGCCTTGGCTGTTTGTGATGGGTTGTTCTTTGTCATTTCCTCGGATTCTAGTGTGTTGGCCTGGCTTGGCTTTCGGTTTGCTTACATGGGCCACCAGGGTGTTAGAGCTGCCCCATCTAATGGGCTCCTTGTTGACTTACTGGAATGGCCCCGATCTGCTCACAATGCTTTATCAGAAAGAACCCAGGGGGGCTTCCTAGGTGGCACAGTGGTTAAGAATCTGCCTGCCAATGCAGGGGACATGGGTTCGCTCCCTGGTCCAGGAAGATCCCACATGCCGCGGAGCAACTAAGCCTGTGCGCCACAACTATTGAGCCTGCGCTTTAGAGCCTGAGAGCTGCAACTATTGAGCTTATGTGCTACAACTAATGAAGCCCATGTGCCTAGAGCCCGTGCTCCACAACAAGAGAAGCCGTGGCAATGAGGAGCCCGCACAGCACAACAAAGAGTAGCCCCCGCTCACCGCAGCTAAAGAAAGCCCGCACACAGCAAAAAAAGAAACAACCCAGGGGAGCAGCCCGTGCCGAGTGCAGGCAGCCAGAGGTACCACAGCTACAGACTTATTCACCACAATGACATCAAATGATTGAATCTTTCTAAACTAGACCTTCCAGTTAATACAACCCGCCCCCACAAATATACACATCTTATCAAGATCAACAATAGCGTTTTCAAAATTTGCATATATGTCAACCTACAGGTCAGCGGGGGTGGGTACCAATCAGCCTGAGGACCAACACATCAGGGTTCACTCAGTAGAAAGACCCTGAGATTTAATAGCTAGAAGACGCTTACAAGGGTGCGGGCCTCTCCTCCTTCTCCTGATGCTGGAAGGTGCATCCTGGGCCAGAGGCTCCGGGTCCCTCACCAGGTCCTAATCCACAGCAATGCATCCACACCCACAAGGCAACTGATGGACCAGTCCTGAGACCATTGAAGGTACCCCAAAAGAACACGTCTGGTAGAAGAGGGTGCATTAACTGGAACTGTTAGTTTAGACAGATTAGAGAATTTTCTATTGTGGAGTTGAATGACTCTGTAAGGGATGTAACTAAGTTGAGAAGGTCACTGCTGGCTGGTTTCCATGTCTTGTGTCAAAGCCTATGAGTGGTCATCATCCATGGTTCATTCTAGGTTTTGACTCACAGAGCTTTGCCAATGTGTCACCCACACGGGATGGTGTGTCACCCACCATTGCATCCCCGACCTGGCACTGGCCTGGTGCGGGAGTCCCTCACCTGGAGGTGGGTGCCAAGAGTGGTCAGTGCATCTCCCTCCTCCTCCTGCTCCTCCTTCCTCGAGCCCCATATTTCACTGAGCAGCAAGCTGACAGCTAAGCTCTGGGCTCTGGCTTCAGGGTGCTTCGTTGTCCAGCAGCTGCTCTGTGGCTTCTATAAGGCCCGGAAACTACAGAAGCCACCATCCCTCATTTGTAAAACATGGGCTATCAGAATAGCACAAACCTCTCAGGGTTTCGTGAGGATGAATGAGATGATACAGCTAAATGAAGTGCTTAGCACCGTGCCTGGCACAGTGGCCACGCATCAGAAGCCCCTCAGATGTCTGCTTTGCACAAGCATCTGCACCAGAACTAGATTCCCTGCCCTCACCCCCCCCCTCCCCCTTTTATACAGGCTTTGGGAGGCAGACACCAGCTGAGTAGCTTCTGGTCAGGGGCTGATCTCTCTGAGCCTCAGTTTGCACAGCTGCAAAATGAGAACAGTGCTTATCTTTGGGGAAATTAAATTAGACAAAACACTCAGCAAGGTACCTCTGAGGCTTTACACTCATTCTTTCCCTTTCTCCAGGTTCTTGTCAGGGGCTGCCTGTCCTGCCACTGAGGATATCGGGGGCCTGGCTGGGAACAGAGTCGTGTTCCCTGGGTGCTGATCACTGACACCTGGAGGCTTCCAGGTCTAACTCTGGAAGCATATCCAGGCCTTGATTTTAAGATGTTACCTGGAGGCAAGGCACCCAACTTCCCGAGTTCACAAAGGGAAACCTAACACCAGGATGCAACAGCGACACACCCTCCTGAGGTCCCCCAACGGGTTAGAGCAGAGGCCTCAGCTCGCTCCTCTTTTCCTTTGTTGCCAACTTTATTCAGTAGGTGCTTGTGATACCCGAAGAGCCAGGCACCAGGTGAAGGACCTGAAAAAAGCAAGATCCCGTATCTGCCCTCCCAACTGCAGTCGATGAATGATGCTACCCCACCCAACCCCTGCCAAAGATATGCCCATTGGTGACAGGCTCTTTGTAGGATGTAATTATGTTAAGAATCTCAAGATGACATTATCCTAGAGTATCCCAGCGGGCCTTCAGTCCGGTGACAAGTGTCCTTTCAAGAGACAAGAGGAAGACAGAGAAGGCCGTGGGAAGAGGGAGGCAGAGACTGGACACAGGTATCCTCATTATCCTATTTTACAGGTAAGAAAACTGAGACTCAGAGAGGCCAGGAGGAGGTGGAAGTGGGAAGGAAACTGTTTGCTCCCAGCCTGTGCTCTTGACCTCAACACTGGGCTGTCAAACAGCCATTCAGCTCCCCCTCTTTGGCCCTCTCATCGAGCCTGCCCTTCACAGAGACCTTGCCCAGCCCCGCAGCATGGTGGGAGCCAAGTCACCTGAGAAATAATTAAGATACCAGCAAGGAATAATTGCTGGGGCTCTGCTCTGCGTCAGGCACTGGGCAAAGCATGTCCACGAATTAGCCCGTTGTCTCTACAGAACCTACAGCTCTAAAAAGCAGTGGCTATTATTGTTATCACCCTATTTTACAGATGGGAAGACTGAGGCTTCCGATGCAGGCCTATTTGACCAGAGTTCATGATCTCAAACGCCCCATTTTGCAGGAAGCACCTTTGAGAGGAAGCCAGGCCATTGGCCAGCGTGTTTGCACACAGCTTGAGAGCGATCACTCCAGCCCCCAGCCCTGATGCTCTTCACAGGTCATTGTTCATAACTTTTAGTACATTGCTTAACCATGGAATTTCACTTGTCTGTTTTCACACAAGAATGGAACCTCCCTGAGGGCAGGGACCAGACTTAGCAAGGACGAGCTCAGTACTATGAGGGGCATAATTAAGTATCTCTGTCTCTCCACCAGGCTCTGGACTCTTCAGGATCAGGACTTGTACCCAGACCCGGGCGTCTAGCACAGGTAGAGCCTGAGCCCTTGCGTGGTAATGACCACCAAGCCCTGGTTGAAACGTAAATGTGGAGGAGACAGAACCCCAAAGAGGAAGTCCTCCTAAAACAAACGTCCCCATTTCTGAGCCTGATGTATGTGAATGAAAATGATATTTAATTGACTAAAACCAGAGCTGTCATCACCTAATCAGAGAGCCTGAAAATAGATTTTCAGCACCTTCCGCTTCTGCTGGGGAACAGTGGTACAGCGGCCCTGGGAGTCCCGGGCTGCTGGAGACCTCAGCGGCGTCCGTCTGTCTGGGGAGCAGCTGGAGAGTTGGTTATTCGATCAGGAGAGGCCGCAGCATCGGAGAAAGCTCGCGGGGCCGAGGAAGCCTTCATTTCCGGGAAAGCCGACAGCCCTGTTCACTTCTTTTGCCTCAATAATGGTCATCATTGTTCCTTTGGGTCCAGCACTTCATAGTCTGCAAAGCGCTTTCACATTCACAGGTCTTCCCTATGCATCCGGGAGGCGGGTCTGGCGGAACGGTCACCCCAGCAGCATGGTGAAGGGAACCGAGGCTCACCCCAGGCAGCGGGTCAGGATCTGCCTCGCATCGTCCTATGCCTCCAAAGGCGAGCTGTAGAGCGTCACTTTTCCTCTTGCAGGTGTATCCTTCCGACCGGTGGGGTGGCCTTGTTAGAACTTGCCCTCCATCAATTTGGGAAGGCGAATGAAGTCCTCCTGGGACCTTCTCGCTCCTCCTCCCCCTGCTGGGTCACCCACGTGCTCTCCTCCCCACGCCCAGCTCTACGGGACTCCTGCGAGCCGGGGCAATACCGCTGCCTGGGGTCATGCCCGCCCCTCGCCTGCTCTCCTTCCCCTCCTCACCTGCACTTGGCTCTGGGGGTTTCACCGCAGACAGTGGAATAAGGGATGGAGGACAGAGGCGTGGGTAGGGCTGGGGAGAATCTCCAAGGGGTGGTGAGGTGCCCCAGGGCTAGCGATGGAGGGGAGGTGTTACTACTGCTGGGTCTGAAGGAAGACGCGGGGGAGGTCTAAGAGAGAGCTGCGGTTGGAGCCGTGGCCTGGATCAGCAGCGGCTCAGCAGGGAGTGACCTTAAGCAGTAAATCACCCATCCCCTCATCCCCTGCTGCGATTGCCTACACCCCGCCCTCTGACCTCTTACCCCTGCCTCCCATCGGCCAAACCCTGCAAAGAGCCCAAGGGCAAGGGGCTGAGTTAACTCTGCACAGGTCAGCCTCAGGGGCACCCCGAAGGTGGAAAGGGGGAAAGGTCTGGGAGGCAAGTGGAGAAAACCCAGCACATGGGTTTCAACCAGCAGAGAGGCCCACACTGGCCCATGAAACGCATCACCAACAGGGGTGTTTTTGAGTTTCAAAGTTCACATTCCCTGTTCCCTGCCCCACCCCAGAGGTTCTAATTTAGTAGGTCTGTGGTGTGTCTTCAGAATCTAATTTTTAAAAATCAGTGCTCTGGGTGATTTTTTAAAAGCAACGTCAGTACAATTTCAGCATTCTTTCTCAGGCCACTGGGAGCTCTGGTCCCATCCCTGGTTCACTGACTACCTTCGGCCAGTCACTTCCATATTCTGGGCCTCAGTCTCCCCATTGGGAAGCAGAGGAGTCCAGAGACTTCTAACCTGAACGGACTGCACTAAGTTGCCAGTCATACAGGTGGTTTCTTAACTCTTCCCTCAGCTCCCAGGATCTGCCAGCCCTTTGAAGTTGACATAGGCCAAGATAGATCAGGTACCCCGAGCAGAGGCACATGGCTGCCCTCTGCATATGCTGTTCTCCTGAAATGAAATGTATGTTCTCCTGATGGATGCAGGTCGCTGACATTGGGAACTCCAGGCAGATGCAGGGAGGCTGGAGGGAGGATGGGTTTACATATATTCTTGACACATTCACACCCCATAGTCAGGCCACCGTGGCAAAAGGGGGCAGAAGGGGTGATGAACCACAGTCCACAATCCTCGGGGGGCCTTGTCTGGCTTCTCTGTACCTCTTACTTTGGGGCTGGGGGGCACCCAGGTATGACCTCCAGGAGGAAAGACGGAGAGCAGCCTGTCCCCAAAGGTGGCTGTGTTCTCGAGACCTCCATGCCCCACTTCCCTAAGCAAGCCCCATGAGGCCAGCTGGAGAGGAACACGGTCACTGCCATTGGAGCCCTGGGCTCAGAGCTACCCTGCTCTCTCCACCATATGGTGTAACCAGGTCTCATTTAGTTTCTATCCTGAGAGCCCAGCACAAGCCTGGAACCCTGTAGGGGATCATGCAGTGTTTGACAAGTAGACAAACACAGTGTCTATTTGGACTTTCTTTGCGTATTGCCGGCCCCTAAAAAATAGCTGCGTTATTTCTCTGGCCTTGAATCCAGCTCACAACAAAGTCCACCCACCCGCCCAGCCGCCCAGTGGAAACCCAGCCACCATTTTGTAATCGATTCTGAGACATCATCTAGTAGCTGAAAAGGGCAGCATCTGAGTTAAAAGAGCACCCCCACCTCCATCCACCAGCCAGGTCCAGGGGGGTAGGGAATTATCCTCAGAGAACCTCCTGCTCTTACTGTTACTACTGATAATAATTGTCACTTACGAAGGCCCAGAGGGGTTAGGAGACTTGCCCCTGCTCACTCAGCTCATGAACAACCTCACGCTTCCTGGCATCTCCAGCATTAGACACTGCTCACCACCCTCACCACCGCCACTGCCGCCTCCCCCAACCTCCACTGACCAGCCCCCTTGTCCCTTGGTTCCTCTGTTATCTCCTTCTGTGAAGACACCATCTCACTGCCTTCAGCTTCTTGTAATATCCCTTCTCAGTCCTCTTTTCTGGCTCTGGTTACCTTCCACCTCCAGCTGTGGGCGCTCAGGAGGCTAGGAATCCCCCATGGGTACCTCACCATCTTGAGGACCCAAGCTGCCATTGCCTTCAGCCTGATTGGTTAATTGTTGGCCAAGCCCTGAACTCCCTTGAAGGGATCCCTCTTCCTTGTAAACTCTGTATCTGAAGGCTTTTTTGAAGACTTTCCATCACTTGGCCACTTTCCATCACTTGGCCACTCTCCATCACTTGGCCACGCATCACTTGACTTCCCCTGCAATCATGCCGCGGTGTCCCTGTTGATATTCTCAGAGGCCGCTACAAAGAGAAGCCTCGTGTTTGAAGCACAGCATTGAGTCACACAGCACTTGCACCCTGGTATTAAGCTGAATCATGCTGAGTTTTATGTTTCCAAAGCGCCGAGAAGCTCCTCGGTTGGCATTTCCCATCCCCAGGGAAACTATCAGAGTCTCTAAGCCTCCTGAGCTGGGATTCTCCCTACTCTGCATTTAGATAGTTTCCAAATCTTTAGCACCTGGACCCTGCTCTAGCCTCTGGGGGTACAGTTACGAACAAGACAGATGAGGTCCTGACATATAAGGAGAGGAAACATGATTATAAGCAAAGGTCAGTTCAGAGTGTGATAGCGTTTGAAAAGAATATGGCAGATATGATATAATGATGAGGGAGTGAGGCTGGGATGGTTGAGGAAGACATCCTTAGGGAGGTGCCAACCAAAGGGTGAAAAGGAGAGACCCACGTGAAGACATGGGAAAGGGTCAAGTACAAAGGCCCCGAGGAGTCCAGTGTGACTGGACAGAGCGAGTGAGGGGAGTAGGGTTAGGAGGTGAGGGCAGAGGGCCTCAGGTGGCTCTGAGCCTTGAAAACCATGTTAGGTAGCTGGAATTCTGTTCTAGGTCACTGGGCATTGATTTTACTGGGTGTGCCGTGAGTACAAGGTTCTGACTACTCTTCACTTGAGCCATATCTCAGGGTTGCATTTGCAGTGAGCAAGCCTGAGACACCAAGTAATGATCTCTCCGTGACAAAGAGCAGACTTATTTCCTGCTTGCTGTAACGGGGCAAGTTCATCAAGCTCAGAGCTCCTCTCCTGTGATGCAGCCGTTCACCTAGGACCATCTGTGTCACCCCTGTGGGAAGTAGGGCTGAGGAGCCTTTGGTGACCACACTGACACTGCCCATCGCTTTTGCTGTGAGTGACATAGTCCTTTGCCTCTGACCCGGGAGTCTCATGTCTTCTATCAGCATCCATGAAACCAGCATGCTAATTTGTGAGCTTTCAAGTAGGGCGAAATCTCGGTTCTTGACAGGATGCCTTTGGCAGGTGGAAGGACAGGGCATCAGGGAGAAGAAGCAGGAAGACCAGTCAGGAGGTTCTTGCAGTGAGTGGTCCAGATGGAAGATGACAGTGGGTCAGCCTGGGAGCCGACTGTAGAAATGACGTAAAGTGGGCTGATTTGGGATTTGTTTTGGAGGCAGGGTTATTAGGTCTTGCTGAAGGATATAGGGGATGAAGGAAAGAGAGCAATTAAGGGTGACCTCACGTGTGTGACCTGAGCAGCTGTGTGGATGGTGGTGCCACCTGGTGAGATGGGGTAGACTGGTAGAGGAGCAACTTGATGAGTTCTGGTTCAGCCCCATTAAGTCTGAGATCCCTGTGAGACATCCAGTGCAGGTATCACCTGGGCTGGCCCTGTAGACTTGGGAGTCGTCAGCATGCAGATAATGTGGAAAGCCAGAGGATGTTGGCCCCTCCCAGCCAGAAACTGAGACATGCGTGCATGCCCTGTGGAACTTCCCAGGCTATCCCAAGTGGGCCCAATGACTGGACCTGAAAGGGCCCCTCTGGCTTCCAGTCCTCCCTGAACATATGGAGTCAAAAGGCCAGTCTTCAGAATCCTTGAAATCTAGATGTAACCGCCTACTCTCAGTGCAACACTGGGCAAATGACTTGGCTTCTCTAAGCTTTGTTTCCTAATTTTGTAGAACAAGAATAATTGTACTTCCCTCTTACATGGTCCTGTGGATTAAATTTAGTGTAGCGCCTGATATAGCATAAGCACTGAGTAGCACTGACTGCTGTTTCTATCTGCTCCTTCATTCAATGAATGGCTTATGTACTAGGCTCTGCAGATGTAGACAAAACAGGAACGTGGAGTATATGTTCTAGTGGAGGGGGGAAGATAATGAGGAAATAATCGAGTGGAGAACAACAAAGCAGGGTTTGGAGGGGCCTGTGCTGTGCCACCCAGGTGCCCCTTCCTCAGGATGGCAACTGGCGTTCCCCCACCTGCTAGGAGCATCAGCTGCCAGCATCATCTGAGTCTCTCTCTGCCAGCTTCCCTCAACTGAAGAGAGCTGCCTCATGCAGTGGTGCACTCACTTCCCAGGGGGCATCTGCATCCAATGACTGGTCGATGTGGGGGTGTAAAGCCCTTGGCTCAGTTGGAGGTAATTCTGAAGGGTCATCCTAGCTCCAGAGCTCCTAGAAGGTATGAGGACTTTGTTATGCAGTAGAGTTTGAAAGTGATGGATGGATGGGTGGATGGATGGATGGATGGTCAAAAGGATGTATGGATGGATGTATGGGCAGATGGATGGATGGATGGAGGGATGGAGGGAGGGAGGGAGGGAGGGATGGATGCCTTGGGCTTACTGTATTTAACCTTTTACATAAAGTACAATCCTTTATGTCCTCCCTGTGGACATCAACCAAACTTGCTGTCTGCACTTTAGCACATGGTACTGTGTGTTCACAGGCATATTCTGCTACAGGCTGGGCTTTTCCCCATTCTCTGTTTGGGGTGTGGCATGATAGTGTACAGCATGCTCTGGCTCTGGAATTAGAGAGACCTGGATCCAAGCTTGGCCCAGCTCTTCTGCCTTAGAGGATCTGCTGTGCATGTAAAATTTTTTTAAATTTCTGTTAAGTGCTTATGGAATGCAAGACACATAGTCCATGCCCATTGAGGGTCTTTTTACTCCTTTGCTTCCTTCTGTCCTAACTTTTTTCTACCAGTACATATCCAGTGCATCATCCATCCTGAGCTTTCATTCTAAGAGAAGCAGCCACTAAAATTAAAAACTTGTTTTAAAACTATTATTTCTTTGCATCCTGCCTCTTTCTGAAGACATGATGGGTATGCTTACACTGAGTTTACATTTGGTAAGAATAATCAAAGGTGAAATCAGGAATTTGGAAAATAGACGACTCAGAGGCACAAGGCATGAGCAGTTACTGGCACTGAGCTACCTGGCAGACAAGGTGAAAAGGGGAATGTAGCCAGTTGCTTAGCTCTTATTATCAGGAAACGGAGAATCCAGCAGCCATCCCTGGAGATCAGAAATGGAGCATTCGACCTGCGACAGAAGAAATTCAATCCTATACCCTTCTAACTTTCTTAAATTGAAAGAATTTTGGAATGCAGTGCCTGCCTATTCCTAGGTAGAATTTCTACATAAATCCTAGACTGGAGTGGGGGGCGGGGGCGAGGTTGCTTGAGTTTGGAAAGAAGGGAAATAGATGCTGTGAAAAAGTTATTATTATTACACATAGCAGTGGACTTAAACTAACATCTCTGATCTGATGTGTCTCTTGTGGAGAAATGAAACTCATATGTACACTGGTTGGAAAAATGCTTCCACCTAATTGCTTGTGGACAAAGCACTTTATTTATAGATACCCAGAAGGAAATTTGGCTCCCCTGCTCTATAATAGGGCAGGGAACGCGGCCAGGTAGCTGCCGACTCCAGGACACTCTGTGTTCCATATGGCAGGAATGTGGAACCACTTTCCATGTAAACACAGTGGTTCTTCTTTTTCTTTCTTATACTTTTTCTTTTTTTAATTTTAGAACTCTTTGAAGAGGAACCCGCTTAACCATGAATGTAAGGAGCTAGTCACCCCCGCCGTGGTTAGGTGGTGGGATTTGAGGGTGAGAGACTCTGCCAGACCTCACTGCCCTTCCTCAAGCTTTAATTAACTCCCAAGGAGATAAGGAGGATGGAGTCCCCCCAGCGCCCAGATTCTAGAAATGATGCAGAAGGAGATTTTGACATTTCTCATGAGTTCTCTGGATTAAAGGGAAATGAGAACTGGGGACCTTGCAGAGAATTGAATCCTAGTCCACAGCAAGAAGGTGCCCCAGGAGGGAAATCTTTGCTCCCCTGCACTCAAGGGTGGATCGGGGAAACCAGAGAGAATCATTGACTGCGGCCCAGGTTAAGCTCTGTTCCAAAAACAAATGGGATTTGGGATTTGGACCACAGCGAGGGGTTCCTCGAATGGTGCTTCAGACCAAGGAGAGGCCTAAGGGTCATAACAGAGACCATGCGGACAGGGCTTTATAGTTTGCAAGATGCTCTCAGCTACCTGGTTTTTCAGACATTCCTTGCCAGCCAACACTGATTGTGCACCTGCTGGGTGCCAGGCATGACACACGGTGGGTTTGTTTCTGGGAGGACAGAGATGATCAGCATTGGCTGGTCCCACCTGCAAACGACAGCCACATACCTGTGAGTTTGCAGCCTCCCTGCCACTGCTGTGGTCCAGGCCCCCATCACCTATGCACCTGCAGTGGCCTGCTGACCAGTGTCCCTGGTGGCAACCAACCGTACCCCTGCAGACCGTTCTCCAGAAGGAGACCAGGGGGTCCTTTCCAAAATCCGTCAGTTCATGTCACTCGAAAGGAAGCCAGAAACTACACCAGGTAAGTGAAGAGGTAGAGTGTCATCTGCATAGAAACTTCTAAAAGCCTGGGGATGGTGAGTTGTGTGTGTCAAATTGCCTGGGCTCCAGGACCCAGTTGTTTAATTAAACACGAATCTCGGTGTTGCTGTGAAGGTATCTTGATGTGGTCAACAGCCACCATTGTACATAAAATTGGCTTTAAGTAAAGGAGATTGTGGGCGAAACTCATCAAAGCAATTAAAGGCCTTTGGAACAAAAACTAAGGTTTCTGGAGAAGAAGAGGAAATTCTGCCTCAAAACTGCAGCATCAGTTCCCACTTGAATGTCCTGTTTTCTGGTCTGTCCTATGGATTTGGGACCTGCCAGCGCCTGTAATTCCATGAACAAATCCCTTGAAATAAACCTCTTTATAAGCACACATGCCCTATTGGTTCTGTTTCTCTGGAGAGCCCTGACTGATACAAACGTCCTCTGTCATTCAGAATAAATGCCCAAGTCCTTACAAGGGATGACAGGGTCCCCCCTCTCCATCCCTCTCTCCGCCACCACCAAGCACCCCCTCCCTTGCTCTTTATGCTGCTGTGTTTTGTAACACAGGCCTTTGCACTTGCCTTCCCTCTGCTGGGTACATCCGTCCGCCAGATAGCCACACTGCTGCTTCTTCTTACTTTACTTCTTCTTATGGTCTCTAGTAAAATGCTGCCTTCCCTAAATATCACCTAAATACCAACCCCTGTCACTCCCTACTCCCGCCCCTGCTCTGTTTTCCCTCTTGAACTGGGTACCATTTGATGTAACACACACTTACCGGCTTTCTTCTTTATTTCCTTTCTCCTCATTTGAGAATGGAAGCAACCTGACGGCAAAGCCTTTGGTGTATTTTGATGACTGATGTGTCCCCAGCACCTAGGCCTGTCTGGCACATAGTAGGTGCTTGTCTTATCTCAGGCTGCCATAACAAAATACCACAGACTGCAGGGGCTTAAACACCAGAAAAGCAAGCCTCAGTGTTTTTTTATTTTTTTTAAAAATATTTCTTTATTTATTTATTTTGGTTGCGCTGCATCCTAGTTGTGGCATGTGGGGTCTTTAGTTGCAGCATGCGAACTTCTTAGTTGAGGCATGCACATGAGATCTAGGTTCCCGACCAGGGATCAAACTTGGGCTGGTTCCATTGAGAGCACCGAGCCTTACCCACTGGACCATCAGGGAACTCCTTCAAGGCTCAGTGTTGTTCAGCAACTCATTCCAGGCTGAAACTGAGGACCAGGAAGACTGGTGTGGGGGTGTCAGTGCGGAACAGACAGGAGACAGAAACCGCACCAGGTAGTTGAACAGAGAGAGTCTGATATATGAGATGGTTAAAGAGGTGTGAAGTGGTTAACTGGGTAACTGAAAGGGTAAAAAGATAACTCTAAGGCATTTGGGAGGTAGCAGCTGCAGGAAGCAGCCTTCTCCTCTAGGGGCCGGGGAACAAAGGAAAGAGTTTGAAATTATCACAACTGAGCAAGGGACCCCCCCAGGAGGGCTCAGGCTGGCCAGTGGTGGAATCTTTGGGGAGGGCGAGGCCCAATGAAGGGATTCTGCTAGTGCTGGAAAAACTGCAAACCAGATTCAGTTGATCCTGTAGAAAAGCAACAATGCCAGATGATGTGCTCAGGAAGACCCTCTAGCCCAGGGGGGCTGCGAAAGTGGGTGGTGACCTCATCCGGTCTCTTTAGGGAGAAGAGTTTGGGTTAGGGAAATGAGTGTCCACCACACTTCAAAAAATCAGAAATAATAAGAAAACTATCAATAGTCCCATTTTGAGAAAAATATCAAAGTAGTTATATGACTGAACTTAGTTCTGTTTTCTATGTGAAAAATTACATGAAAGTAGGAAAAAGAAATGTTTGATGAAATTCTAGGAAGCACTTTCTATGATCTTCCAAGTGATATTTTTCGGTGGCAAATATCACATTTCGGATTGAATTTTAAAAAAATAGTAATAATGATCAAACTTCTTCAGATCATGTTATTAGCTAGACTAGCAAAGATGCACTATGCATCTTCAAAATTCTTGCAAAGTGTATTTTGATGTTTCCTCTGACAAATATAGCAAAACTGTTTTGAATATTAAGTTACTTTAGGGGAAAAATATGTTTTTAAAACTGTCTCCTTCCAACTCCTCCCAGCAAACAAGAAAGAAGTAGAAATGAAGATCAAAATATAAGCCAGGGTCGTGGCAAAACCTGCTCAGAGAAGACCCCACCTGGGTGCCAGTTCACCCAGGTACCCACAGGAGCACACACAGAGCAGGTGGGCAAGGCCTTTGTTTCTGGAGATAGTAGGATATTGGAGGTACTTACCCTCAGATAGACTGAGCACTTACTTTGTGCCAGGAAGTATACATTTACTAACTCATTAACTCCTTTCACAAAATGAGAAAGTAGGAACATTGCTTAATATGATAATTTCTAGGTCTATCCATGTTGCTGCAAATGTCATTATTTCATTCTTTTTTTAAGTTAATTAATTTACTTATTGGCTGTGTTGGGTCTTCGTTGCTGCACATGGGCTTTCTCTAGTTGCAGCAAGCAGGGTCTGCTCTTCATTGTGGTGCATGGGCTCCTCATTGTGGTGGCTTCTCTTGTTGCGGAGCAACAGGCTCTAGGCACACAGGCTTCAGTAGTTGAGGCACACGGGCTCTAGAGCACAAGCTCAATGGTTGTGGTGCACGGGCTTAGTTGCTCTGAGGCATGTGGTATCTTCCTGGGGCAGGGATCAAAGCCATGTCCCCTGCATTGGCAGGTGGATTCTTAACCACTCCACCACCTAGGGAGGGCTATTTCATTCTTTTTTATGACTGAGTAGTATTCCATTGTGTGTGTGTGTATATGTGTGTATATGTGTGTATATATATACCACATCTATTTTTTTTCTTCAGATCTTTATTGGAGTGTAATAGCTTTACACTGTTGTGCCAGTTTCCACTGTACAACAAAGTGAATCAGCTGTATGTATACATATATTCCTATATCCCCTCCCTCTTGAGCCTCCCTCCCACCCTTCCTATCCCGCCCCTCTAGGTCATCACCCATCATCGAGTTGATCTCCCTGTGTTATGCAGCTGCTTCCCACTAGCTATCTATTTTACATTTGGTAGTGTATATATGTCAATACTACTCTTTGACTTTGTCCCAGCTTCTTCTCCCCCCCCCCCACCCCATGTCCTCAAGTCTGTCCTCTACATCTGTGTCTTTATTCTTCCTTTTGCCACTGAGTTCATCAGTACCATTTTTTTAGGTTCCATATATATATGAGTTAGCATACGGTATTTATTGTTCTCTTTCTGGCTTACTTCATTCTGTATGACAGACTCTAGGTCCATCCACCTCACCACAGATAACTCAATTTAGTTCTTTTTATGGCTGAGGAATATTCCATTGTATATATGTGCCACATCTTCTTTATCCATTTCTCTGTTGATGGACATTTAGGGGGAGAGAGAAATTAGGGGTTTGGGATTAATTTATACACACTACTGTGTATAAAACAGGTAAACAACAAGGACCTACTGTATAGCACAGTGAACTATACTCAATATCTTGTAATAACCTATAATGGAAAAGAATCTGAAAAATAATATATAGATATGTATACTGGAATCACTTTGCTGTACACTTGAAACTGATACAACATCATAGATTAACTATAATTCAATTAAAAAAAAAGATAGTAGGCACATCATTTCTCATTCATGAGGCAGGTTACAGGGTACATATGCTAATATTTGCCAAGTCGTACACTTGAGGTTTTTGCATTTTACTGTATGTAGGTTATACCTACATCAAATGTATTTTTCAAAACAAGTCAAGAGCTGGGACATCAACTGAAGACAAGGACAAGGGCAAACACCTCTCTCACCTGGGCACCAGGCACAGTTGCCTGTACGTGGAAGCAAATTATCGTTGGAGGAACGAATGAATGAACGGCATCAATAGTCTCACATGAAAAAACATACCAGCTCCTTATAGAAGACAAGGAAATGGAAAATGCAGCTAGACAAAACATTCAGGTTAATAAACCACAAATATCCATGTATCTATCCAATTTGGGGAGGTGAAAGAGTACTAGGTGACCATGATTACAATGCCAGTCCTTGTTCTGGTTGACAAATTAATTTGCCCAGGGTTTGGGAAGTGAGGGAGCATCTCTCCACATCATCCCACAAGCCAGGCGGCCTCCTCTGATTTCAGTGGAATAAATGGAGGCGGCCTGATTTTCATGTAGATTACTCGAGAGCTGAATGTAAATTGATGTAAATCAGGGAAGCGGATCAACAGCCACGGCACCTCAATCTCCGTGGTGGGGCCTCTCCTGTGCGTACGCTGGCTGTTGGCTCTCTGAGTACCTTCCCAATCTGAGCCAGGCAGCCTTCTGGGGGTGCGGATGAGGGGGGAACCGAGGAAACCTACGGGGAGGTCATGTGGGCTCCACGGAGCCCTTGAGGAAATAGCATCTCCCAGGATGGATATCAGTGACAATCGCCAGCAGTGCAGCTCTCTGCGAGGGCCTCAGACCCATCCAGACTCTAATCGACACATCGAGCCTGCGAGGAGAAGATGGTTATGGTTTTTATAAAGGCAATATATGTTCATCGTCGACAGGCCAGCAAATTTAGATAAGCGAAAAGAAAAAATAAATAAATAACAATCATTCACAACTCCACTCGTCACAAATAATCAGTTGAGATTAGGATGTGTTTCCTTGCAGACCTGTTCTAATATACACGCAGAAGCGTCCGTCTGTTCGGAAATGTATGTTTCAATGGTTTGTCATTTTTAACTGTTTTATTCCTTTGGCTCCGTGCAATAGCATAGAAACCGAATCAGGATACATGAGGTTTTTCCAGAGGTAGCTCTTCCACGATGTTAAAGATACTTAAGCTACAGGACCCCCTACTTGTTTGCCCCCTTTAGCATTCATAATTTTGTGTTCTTTCCCTTAAAGAAGGCTTCCCAAACTGCGTCTATGCTCTGATTCCATGCCTGCATTTAACCATCAACCAGTGCTAAAGGTGCCCTAAACAATACGTCCTAACCCACCACTGCCTGCAAAAGTGACCTTGTTTGGAAATAGGGTCTTTGCAAATATAATCGAGTTAAAAGGAGAGACCATACTGGTTTAGGGTGGCCTCTAATCCAATGACTGGCATCCTTATAAGAAGAGGGAAATTGGGAGGGGGCACACTCAAGGGTAAAGACCATGTGAAGACGGAGGCAGAGATTGAAGGGATACATCTCTAAGCCCAGGAACAACAAAGAATGCCAACCACCACTACCAGAAGCTAGAACAGGCAAGGAAGGAGTCTTCCCTAGAGTCTTCAGAAAGAGCAGGGCCCTGTGGACATCTTGATTTCAGAATTTTTAGCCTCCAGAACTTTGAGAGAATGAACTGCTGTTGGTATAAGCCCCACAGTTCGTGCTATTTTGTTACTACAGTTCTAGGAAACCAGTACAGCCAGTGAGCCCCAAAGCTTGCTGAACAATGGAATTCCTGGAACATGGAGGGGACCCCCAGCACACTGTTATGTGAATGAGGCCTAGATGAATGTTGGTGTTATGTCCCTGGCCCACAGCCGAGGCCACCTCCTAAGTCTGCAGACATCCCTGTCTGCCTTAGAAGTGCTGGATTAAAAGGAGACACATTCTTGTTAATTTCACTTTCTTTTTTTTTTTTTTTTCTCCGTTGACCCAAGGAAAGGAAAAGATGTTTATTGAGCATCTACTAAGTGGCAGGCACTGAACTGGGTCTTCAATTTTGTCATTTATCTGCATAAATCTCACAGTAACTCCCCCAGGGAAATAGTACTGTCCCCACAGTGCTTCCAGGAAAGCCGAGGCTCTGGAAGGTTGAACAGCTTGCTCAAGATCACAGTGAGCAGATGAAGCTAAAGGGCTCTCACAACTAAGTCTGTGCTCTTTCCCCTCTTGCTTCCCTAAAAGGGGCTTGGAATCTCCCATGTCTAAATTTCAGCTTTCATTGTCCACAGCTGAAGGTAGAAGGAACTGACCAGAAGCTCTGAGTCCAGGATAGAGTCTGGAAGTTTCTTTCAGCGCCTGCCTTTCCTGCGGTTGCACGTGGCTGTGAGCCCTTGGATGGCAGGGCCAGCCTGTCCACTCACCACTGTTCACGAGCCAGTGAGCCCATGGTGAGGCTTCAGTAGAAGAAGGAATCTTCACTCTAAAAAAAGGCTTCCAATCAAAGAAGTGGAAAAAAATCATGGTTGTTGAGGACGTAGAGAAATTGGAAGCCTCACACAACACTAGTTTGAGAATTTCTCCACAGGTTAAACCTAGAATTACCACGTGACCCAGCAAGTCTGCTCCCAGGTGTCTACCCAAAGGAACTGACAAACAGGTGTTCAAGAAAAAACAACAAAGCTTGTACACGAATGTTTATAGCAGCACTACCCACAATAGCTAAAAGGTGGAAGCAATGCAAGTGTCCACCAACAAATAAAATGATAAACAAAATAGCCACACAATGGAGTGTTATTCAGCCATAAAACGGAATAAAGTATTGATGTGTGCTACAACCTGGATGACCCTTGAAATTATGTTCAGTGAGAGAGGCCAGTCATAGAAGGTCGCATATTGTATGAGTCCATGTATGTGAAAAGTCCAGACTAGGTAATCCAGGGTGAGAAAATGCAGGTTGATTGTTGCCAGGGGCTGGGAGGAGGGAGGAATGCCTAGTGAGGATGGAGTCTCCTTTGGGGGTGATGAAAATGTTTTGGAACTTGATAGTGGTGATGGTTGCACAGTATTTTGAACATATTAATGCCACTGAACTATATACATTAAAAAGGCAAATTATATATTATATGTATTTTACCATAATGAAAAATATTTCCAAAAAAACCTCCAGTGGATTTCTCATGATGCTAATTTTTCTAACCCTCTCTCGTCTCTTGTCACAGCCAAACTTCTCAGAAGAGCAGTCCATACAGGCTACCTCCATGTCTCCACCCACTCACCTACAACCCCCTCCCATCTGGCTTTGGGCACCATCACACCCCTGAAGTCCCCCCAGATCACCTTTTCACCTCTCCTTTTACCTGGCCTGAAGGCATCATCAGACCACACACACACACACACACACACACACACACGCACAAAATGCTTTTTCTATCTGGGGTAGGCTGCCCTCTTGAAGACTGTCTTGTTCCTGATGCAGCTCATTTGGAATTGGAAACTTTGAGACTGACACCTTGATGCTGACCTTGAACAAGGTTTCATTCCTCTGCGGGAGAGACGGGCTGAGCCTAGCAATTATGCACTGATGGCCGTCAACCTAGCTCATCCTGGGGATGAAGATTCTCGCCAAGGCGGGCATCAGATGCAGAGTATACATTCATGAAAGTCAAAAGGTAATTTGCACATGTCTCAAATTGCACCCTACCTCTCCCCCATCAATTTTCCTCTCCCTCAGAAGGTAAAATTAAAGGCTTCAGAATACTACACCTTTTAGTAGTTACCAGGTGATAGGGAATCAAGGTGTCAAAGCCATTGACAGGCTGGCGGGTTGAACTTGGACTTGGAATATCCCTTTATCACAGCTACAATCAGGGCACTTTGTAACCACATCCCAGAGACAATGGCAATTAATTTAGGGAAAACACAACCTCAGTGACAACGCCTGTGAATAATTTGTACCAGCACGCCTTCTGAACACTTTGAGCTCTTGGAGTTCAAATTCACTGAAAATTGGAGGTGGCAGAGCACAGGGGTTCAGAATGCAGGCTTTTCTATCAAGACAACCTGGCACAGGTCCTGGCTCTGCCCCCTACCAGCTTCGTGGCCTTGGACCACACTTGCCTCTCGCAAGCTTGGTGTCCCCTTCGGCAGAATAGACCATGTGCCTGTTCCTACAGCGTGGGGGCTTTTGTTTATTGCGAGTACATTTCTCCATCTGATAAAGCTTTATGGTATGCCGGCCACTGAGAGTGGGATGGAGAACAAGGCGGGTAAGTCTGTGCCCTCCCACCACCTGCATTCTAGAAAATACTACAGGCACAGAACTCGGATGAGGTCTGGCGTCCTGGTACAAATGAACTTATTTACAAAACAGAAACAGAGTCACAGATGTATAAAACAAACTTATGGGTACCAGGTTTGGAGGGGGAAGGATAAATTGGGAGATTGGTATTGACATATACACACCACTATGTATAAAATAAGTAACTAATAAGAACCTGCTGTATAGCACAGGGAACTCCACTCAATACTTTGTAATGGCCTATATGGGAAAAGAATCTAAAAAAAAAAAAAAAAAAAAAAAGAGTGGATATATGTATATATATAACTGATTCACTTTGCTGTACACCCGAAACTAACACAGTAAATCAACTATACGCCAATAAAAGTTAAAAACAAACAAAACCCAAATGCTAGTTAATATTATTTTAAAGGAGAATACTTTTTCTTTTTTAGTTGAGATATCACATACTGTACAGTGCACAAAATATACTGCTTAATAATTTTAAAAAAATAAACTTTCTTCTTTAGAGCAGTTTTAGGTTCACAGCAAAATTGAGTGGATGGTATAGCGAGCTCCCATATATACCCTGCCCCGTCACCCCCACCAACACACAGCCTCCCCCACCATCAACATCCCCCACCACAGTGGTATGTATGTCACAGTCGAACCTGCACTGACACATCATCACACAAACTCCGTACTTTCTATTAGGCTTCACTCTTGGTGTTGTACATTCTGTGTGTTTGAACAAATGTATAATAACATATAGCCACCATTATAATATCATACAGAGTAGTTTCACTGCCCTAAAAATCCTCTGTGCTCTGCCTATTCCTCCCTTTCCCCTCCCTCCATCCCTGGCAACCACTGATCTTTTTATTGTTTCCTTAGTTTTGCTTTTTCCAGGATGTCATATGATTGGAATCCTACAGTATGTAACCTTTGTAGATTGGCTTCTTTCACTTAGTAATATGAATTTAAGTTTCATCTGTGGCTTAATAGTTCATTTCTTTTTTTTTAATTTTTTTATTTTTTTTATTTTTTTTAATTTTTGGCTGCTTTGGGTCTTTGTTGCTGTGTGCGGGTTTTCTCTAGTTGTGGTGAGAGGGGGGGTTCTCTTCACTGCAGTGAGCCGCTTATCAGTGTGATGGCTTCTCTTGTTGTGAAGCACGGGCTCTAGGCTTCAGTAGTTGCAGCACATGGGCTTAGTAGTTGTGGCCCACAGACTTAGGTACTCTGGGATATGTGGGATCTTCCCAGACCAGGGATTGAACCCATGTGCCCTGCATTAGCAGGCGGATTCTTAAACACTGCACCACCAGGGAAGTCCCGCTCATTTCTTTCCTTTTTCTTTTTTAATTAATAAATTTATTTATTGGCTGTGTTGGGTCTTCATTGCTGCACATGGGCTTTGTCTAGTTCTGGCGAGCAGAGTCTACTCTTTGTTGTGGTGCGAGGGCTCCTCATTGCCATGCCTTTTCTTGTTGGGGAGCACGGGCTCTAGGTGCGTGGGCTTCAGTAGTTGCGGCACACAGGCTCAATAGTTGCCGCTCACGGGCTCTAAAGCGCAGGCTCAATAGTTGTGGCACACAGGGGCTTAGCCACTCCACAGCACGTGGGATCTTCCTGGAGCAGGGATGGAACTTGTGTCCCCTGCATTGGGGGCATATTCTTAACCACTGTGCCAGCTTAGGAAGTCCTCCCGCTCATTTCTTCTCAATAAAATAGAATAACATTCTGTTGTCTAGATGTGCCACAGTTTAAAGCTCCATTTCCTTTTCATGTACACACACGTAAATCACCATCCAGGTCAAGAGATAAGACATCAGGAGGTGGGGGGGCTGTTAATTGGGAGATTAGGATGGACATATACATGCTACTATATATATAATAGATAGCTGATAAGGACCTACTGTAGCACAGGGAACTCTACTCAATACACTGTAATGGCCTATAAGCAAAAAGAATCTAAAAAAGAGTAGATATATGTATATGTAAAACTGGTTCACCTTGCTGTACACCTGAAACAAAAACAACTTTGTAAGTCAACTATAGTTCAACAAGAATTAAAAAAAAAAGAGAGAGAGAGATGGGAGATGTGTAGCCCACACCAGGCTCTCTTGTGTCCCCTTCCAGTCAAGCCCCCCACAGTGACCACTTTCTCTCCTCCATCACCAAGAATTAGTTTTGCCGTGTTTGAACTTTATATAAATAGAATCTTACACCCTTACTCGTTCCTGTCTGGCTTCTTTCATTTAAACTTATGTCTGAGACACTCACCCATAGTGCATGTAGCAGAGGTCAGTTTTCCTTTGCTGTGTTGCATGGAAACCTACCTATTACACATGATATCCTAAAACATGCACATGCCTACGGCTCAGACACGGCGCTAGACACCAGGACATACAGAGATGTGCCCAGCGTGGGCTTTATGCTCAGGGAGTGCACAGCTGAAGAGTGGATGTGAAACATCCTAAATTTCCCCCACATGAAGGGTCTAAACCAAGGAGTGGGACTTCCCTGCCGGTCAGGTGGTGAAGAATCCACACTTCCACTGCATGGGGCCCAGGTTGGATCCCTGATCA
Organism: Hippopotamus amphibius kiboko; assembly: GCF_030028045.1. Classification (NCBI taxonomy): domain Eukaryota; kingdom Metazoa; phylum Chordata; class Mammalia; order Artiodactyla; family Hippopotamidae; genus Hippopotamus; species Hippopotamus amphibius. The sequence continues at coordinate 178,108,655 of NC_080189.1, forward strand.
GGGAGCTAAGATCCTGCCTGCCATGGGGTGTGGCCAAAAAAATTAAAATTAAAAAATTAAAAATAAATAAATAAATACAAAACAAAACAAAGAGCACCACTGGGAGGAAATGTTTTTTTTTTTCTTTTAAATACGCTGAGCTAGGCCTTGTGTCAGGAGCTGGGAGGACAGTCAAGTGGATGAAATATGCTTCCTCTGCATGGGGAGCTAATATCTAGGGACGGGGGAAATGCGACAAGTCGCTAAGTGATAGGGGCTGTGATGGAGGGAATACAACAGGCTGTGGAAATCCAGAGGGAGAGGGGCCCCTCCCAGCCTGGGGGATTGGGAAGGTGCTGTAGGTGCAATCTGGTACTCAAAATGGTGGCCACAGAATCCTAAGCCTCCCTCCAGCTCCAGAGGTTGACTTCTGATTGGTCCAAGCCAAGCGAGAGGCTCCTATTCCCCACCAGCCATTGGTTTAGTCATGGGCATGTGATACATTCTGGCCAATTAGATATGAGGGCAAGTCACCTGTGGCGGGTGGAGGATGGACCTTCTAAGAAACATATACCTCAATGATTTAAAAAAAAAAAAGCAACTGCTGTAGACTTGAAACTGACACCACATTGGAAATTAACTATACTTCAATTTAATTTTTTTTTTTTAAAGAAGCAACCTCTCTTGGGAGGAATTACCCCATTTTTCTGCCACTAGTCTTCATTATTCGTAGATGACATTATGTCTTTTTGCTCATTAAATTCCTAGCAGAATTAACCCAGAACTACTTCATCTCTGGACTTTTGGTTCTGTGCTGCTATCAACCTTCAGTCACTTGCAGGCAAAAGCATTCCAGCTTATATTCTTAGAGGACAATATTTCTTAGCCGAGTCTTCAAGGCTGCTAAAGAATTAACTGGGGAGAAAACTTCAGGGAACGGATAACAAGTAATTTGCATAGAAACCAGGACACTGGGACAGTCACCTAAACCAGCTCTAATGTGCTCCCTCCCCACCCCACCCCCACCTTGCCCTGGGAAAATAGGACATAAGGACATCTTTTCCCCAGCAAGAACTCAGAGTGAGCAGAGACATGACACTTCTATTTTTGTTTTCTTTTATTTAACAAACAGAGGATGCTTATTCTGTATGAGGCATTGTCCCTAGAGCTTTATAAAGATTAACCCAGAAATGATGACCCGTAAGTTGGGGGTGAGACCCGGAGTGGGAAGGGCACACCAGGTGGGGGACACAGCCTGAGCAGGAGGGGAGGGACGAATAAGATGTTCAGGGACAGGCAAAAGCACAGGAAGGCTGGAGTGCTGTGCTCAGAGAGGGGAGGGGATGACGGCCAGGGGAGGGCAGTTAAGGCCGGCTTGTAGGAATCTGGACTTTGTCCTGAAGACCTTGAAGGGTCTGAGCAGCAGGGACAGATGCAGGTTTTGTGGGGTCTGAAGCTTTTACAACTTGGGAGGGACCCTCTTTAAGAAAAAAATACAATTTCATGGGTCAAGGAAGGGGTCCATTCTAGTGGGAATGAGTGTCACCTGCTTTACAGGAAATGGCCTCTGCTGAGCAGAGAGGTGATCCAGTCACAGCTGGGCTTAGAGAAGCATCTGTGGCCCCAGCACAGTATCTGGATGTGAGGGAGCGAGGTGGGAAGTCTGATGACGACGAAGCATGGCGAAAGAAATTGAGACACTGCATCTCGTACTCCATCGGAAATGTCCACAGTCCGTGTGCCGATAAGAGAGTCTTTGGCCACTCCAGGGGGTCACATGGAAAGGATGCCACGTGGAAAGAACATCATGGTACCACCTGGGACACCTTTCATCTGCCCTCTGGGTCCTAGTCTTTCCCTCTGTAGAGAGAGGAGACCAGAAGAGACCTCTGTGGTCTTCCACTGTGGTCATTTGACAGTTTAAGGAGGCTCAGAAAGCCAGTTGAGGCCAGCTTGGATCGCAAGACTTTGCACTGAAAATGACCTCATATAACTGGACCTTCCTGGCAGTTGAGATACGTGAAATTAATGTTCCAAAATCCAGCTGGTCCTCAGAGTTACCCCAGAAAGTTTGAAAACAAAAACAAACAAGTTACTTCCCGGTAACCTATGTGCAGCCAACAAACCAGGTCAGTAAACTCAGGCCAGGGATGGGGTTGGGTGGGGTTAAGAGTCCACACTGGGCCTGACCTGGACCCTCAAAGTCTTCGGGGTTGGATGGAGGGAGGGCAGGGCACACAGGAATGGGGCTACTTCCCTGTTCAGCCACTGTGGCTCACTCTTAGCCCATTTTATACATGGGGCTTCTGAACAAGGTTTCATTTGTGAACAAGAGAAAAGTTTGCACCAACAGTTTTTATTTTTATTTTTTGAAAACCACTGCACCAGAGCCAGGGTTCTTAATGTGGAATCCACAGAACTAGGGGTCCGTAGCTGGGCTTCCAAGCACTGGAAGGAGCTTCTGGAACCCTAAGCAGAAATCCGTGTGCGTTTGCATACTTATATATTTCTGGGAAGAAGACCCCATGGCCTTCAACGATTGCAAAAAGCTCCTCTCACAAAAAAGTAAGAACTACAGAGCAGCATTTCGCAAACAAATGTGCACGTGAATTCCTGAGGAACTTGCTAAATGCAGATTCTGAGTCAGTAGGTCTGGACGGGGACCTGAGAGTCTGCATTTCTCACCCACTCCCAGGTGATGCTGATGCCACTCATCTGTGGACCATACTTTGAATAACAAGCATCTAGGACTACGCTGCCCAGTATGGCAGATTCCAGCCACGTGTGGCCACTGAGCTCTTAAGATGTGGCTTATCCAAATGGAGACGTGCAGTAAGAGTGAAATACACATCAGATTTCAAAGACTCTCCACCCGCCAAATGTTAAATCTGTCATTAATAATTTTACATTGATTACACGTTGCATTGGTAATATTTTGATGTATTGGGTTAAATTAAAGTTCATTTCAGCTGTTCCTATTTACCTTTTAAAAATGTAGTCTTAAGAAAAATGTTTGAATTACATATGTGGCTCACTTTGTATTTCTTTTGGCTATTGACAATGAAATGGCAGCTGGCTCAGGAATGAAGAGATGGTGTGGGGTAGTGGAATTTAGACCCAAGGTCAAGTCCCAGTGGTGCAGCTGAACAGTCTAGAGACCTTTAACCAGTCACTTCCCTGACTTAGTCCACCTGTATATCAGGGACCCTGGAGGAAAGTGTCCCCGAAGGCCCCTCTCAGTTCTCAAATGCTCCCTCCTGACCTCACCTCTTTCCATAGCTTAATCCAGATTTACACAGTCCTCTAGAGAGGCAGTACAGGGGTCAAAGGTGCATGGTCTGGGGCAGACTGGCTGTGTTCACATCCTGGCTTGCAAGTTACTGCATGTGGGGCCTGGGGCAAGATGCTGCACCTTTCTGCTGGGCCTTGGTTTTCCCATCTGTAAAATGGGCATAATAATAGCACTCATTGCACAATGTTGAGGGGAATAAAAGAATTAATACCTAAAAAGACTGAGACCATGGCCTGGCACACGGCATACCCTCAATTGATAGCAATTTTTTTAATATAAATTTATTTATCTATTTATTGGCTGCATTGGGTCTTCATTGCTGTGTGTGGGCTTTCTCTGATTGCTGTGAGTGGGGGCTACTCTTCATTGTGGTGCTCAGGCTTCTCATTACAGTGGCTTCTCTTGTTGTGGAGCACAGGCTCTAGGCACTCAGGCTTCAGCAGTTGTGGCACTCAGGCTCAGTAATTGTAGCTCGTGGGCTCTAGAGCACTGTGCCACCAGGGAAGTCCCTAGGAATTCTTATTGCTATTACAAACCAGGATTAAAATCCACATCCCACCCCATCCATGTAAGGTGAGCTTGGCCTTTTACTTGTCAACCCTCTGGTCCCTCTTTTGTAAAATAAAGACATCAATCCAACAAACAAATAAGACAATAGTCAGACAGTGCCTAAGTCTGTGTGTGGCACAGAGCAGACACTGACTACATGGCAGGTCATCATGCTCTTCTGCTCCTTTCTGCTGTTTTAGTGTCTATTTTAGGGACCAAGAGATGTTGCGTGTTCATCAAACAATAATGTCCTCACTCTATAGCATTGTTTCTCAGAGCAGTCAAGGTTCAAGTGAAGGCATCCTTTTCAACAACGTGGGGTCTGGGATCAGGCCCACATAAACTTCCAACATGAGCCTCCTTGGGATCCATTCTATGCCCATCTAGAATCTGATCAAAAATTAAGAAGAAAAAAAATCACTGTTGTGCACCAGCTCCCCTAGCAAGGCACCTCGTGGATGACCACGCTGGGTGGTGGCACCATTTAATTCATTTGCAAGGCCTGGAAACTTTAAAATTGCACTTGGAGGCTGAGCCTGTGCCCCCTCTTCTCTCTGCGTTGGCGTTTGGGTCTCAGTTGTAATCTATTTTAGTTTTGCAGCTGTGTATGACACTCCTGGTTTTGCTTTGCCAGACTGATGGGGTCCAGAAGACTGTGCATCCACCCTGCGTGGGACATTTCCAAAGCAGAGTTGCCTAGAGGAAAGGCCTGGAAAATGATTTATGGGTGGTGGGGAGCTGCCTTGCATGAAATAAAGGATGGGTTAATGGGCTGGTCCCCACTTGGGAGAGAGAGCATTTTTGTTCCAGGAAGCTAAGGACCGCAGCTATTTCAGACAAGCAGCCTTGGCGGTTCATTTCTGCAGAGCTTCACCAAAGCTTGCAGGGCTCATCGACTTTTCCAGGCTTTGAAGCAATAAGGCAGACGTGGTGTACAGAAAGCTGACCAGCGTTGTAGCTAGGAAACTTGGCTTCAGGTCCTAGCTATACCTCTTGCTACCGGGCGTCAGTTTCCTCATCAGTGAAATGGGGAGAGTAACCCGTCGCTCCTGAGTTGCTGAGAGGAGGGATAACATATGAGATGATGTACCTGACTTAGAATTGGTGTTTCATAAACATTCATTGAATTGAGAACCATTAGACAAGTGCATGCAGTCTTGAGGAAGAATTAGTGAGAAGGGCTTTTCAAGCTCTGTGTCTGTGAGAAAAAGGCAGAAAAGTGTCTGAATTCAAAGTGGCCACCACAAAAGATCTAAATAGACATTTCTCCAAAGAAGACATACAGATGGCCAAAATCACGTGAAAAGATGCTCAGCATCACTAACTATTAGAGAAATACAAATCAGAACTACAATGAGGTATCCCCTCACACTGGTCAGAGTGGTCATCATCAAAAAAATCTACAAACAATAAATACTGGAGACGGTGTGGTGAAAAGGGAACCCTCCTACACTGTTGGTGGGAATGTAAATTGGTACAGCTACTATGGAGAATAGTATGGAGGTTCCTTAAAATACTAAAATTAGAACTACCATATGATCCAGCAATTCCACTCCTAGGCATGTATCCAGAGAAAACCATATTTTGAAAAAATACATGCATCCCAAAGTTCATTGCAGCGCTATTTACAATAGCTAGGACATGGAAGCAACCTAAGTGTCCATCAACAGAGGATGGATAAAGAATATGTGGTACATATAGACAATGGAATATTACTCAGCCATAAAAAGCATGAAATAATGCCATTTGCGGCAACATGGATGGACCTAAAAAATATCATACTGAGTGAAGTAAGTCAGACAGAGACAGATAGATGATATCACTTATATGTGGAATCTAAAAAACGGGTACAAATGAACTTGTCTACAAAACAGAAATAGAGTCACAGGTGTAGGAAACAAACTTATGATTACCAGGGGGTAAGGGGAGGGAGGGATACATTGGGAGATTGGGATTGACACATACACACTACCATATATAAAACAGGTAACTAATAAGGACCTACTGTGTAGCATAGGGAACTCTACTCAATGCTCTGTAATGGCCTATATGGAAAAAGAATCTAAAAAAGAAGGGATATATGTATATGTATAACTGAATCACTTTGCTGTACACCTGAAACTAACACAAACTACACTCCAATTAAAATTAAAAAAAAAAAAAAGGCTGCCACAGCCACCAGGAGGTCTTCCTGAAGGCTCTGTGGTAAGTCTTCTTTTTAATGTCCCAGGTACTGTTTTATTTATGTAATCTTTTAGCAGTAAATTTTACTTTATTTTTTTATTCAAGTACAGTTGATTTACACAGTTTCAGGTGTATCTGTGGTAAGCCTTGCAGTGGTTGTGAGGAGAGGAGAAGGCAGACCCACTGGCTCCAGGCTGGCTGTGCCTCGAAACTTCTGAAAATGCCCTTTGTGGATGGATACTGTTATTTTATGCTGCTTAGAAAAGATAGCCAGGTATTCTGTGCTCACTGACTGGCTGTTTCATTACTTTGTTCAAATGGCTCATACTCTGGTATCCATTCACTACCCCCCCTTTTTTTTGACATTGTAAATACTACAACCCTTTCCTCTACACACACACACACACACACACACACACACACACACACACACTGACCTATCCCATCAGCAGGGCTATTGCTACCCAAAGAGAACATATACTCCCAGCCTCCCTTGCAGCTAGATGTGACCTTGTGATGAAATTCTGACCAATGGAATATGAGCAGAAGTATGCAACTTCCAGGCACATCCTTATAAAGAAAGTTCCTTGCTGTCTTTTCCTCCTTCCCACTGGCAGCTACAGGAGCAGCCACCACTGTCCCAGGGCTGGTAATTGTGTGTTGAGGATGCTGTCCTGCCAACAGGTTACTGATGACGTGGCAGAATAAAGCCAACTACGAGCCCTGGACCAACCACCCACCTGTGCACTAATGCAAGAAAGAGAAATAAAATTCTAATTTCAGCCACTGTATTTTGGAGTCTCTTTTAGAGCAGCTTGGTGCCACCCTAACTTACACACAGGGACTGGGTAGCATTATAGCCCAACCAAAAGGGAAGAGTTTTGCCAAGACCATCTCTGGAATGAGGGACTTGGGAGGTGGTTCCCCTCATGTTTCTCCTAAGAACAACAGGAGAATTTTTTTTTTCCTTGGGACTAAAAGTTTATTGTTTTATTCTAATTTTAAATGCAGTTCCTGCTCATGGCAGAAAAATTTTAACAGTCTCATCAGATGTAGGTCATCTCTGTGAATTGTTTGATGACGTGTCCTTCTGGTAACTGTTTCTATGTTTCTTTTACAAAACAGGATTCATAATATACAGTAAGTCCCCTACATATGAACGAGTTCCATTCTGAGAGTGCGTTCGTAAGTCCAATTTGTTTGTGAGTCCAACAATGTTAGCTTAGGTACCCAACTAACACAATCAGCTATATAGTACTGTACTCCATTTTATAATTCATGAATTTTTTTTCACTTCAAATTATGCTGTGAAAACTGTCATTGGAACAAAGGAAGTACAGATGTTATTTGGTGTGTATGTCTTAAATGTCATCATTAGTACATTCATTTGGTTGTAAACTAAATCCCTGCAATCAGAATGAAGTATGAATGAGGTTATAACAGGCAAAAGAACTAGACCTCCAAGGGCTATATCTTTCTTGAGAAATTTCAAGACTATACAAATGAGTCTTTAGAACTTATGAAAGATAATGTGTGTACTGCTCTACTTCTTCGGACTGAAGTTTCTTATGTCATAAACTTTAAGTATTTAAGTCTATTTTAAGAAAATACCAAAAAAGTTGCTCTCCCTCCAAAACTGTATTGAGAGCACTTTCCCATGCTATTACGTTCTCTTTGGAAATGTGACTTTTATCAGCTAATCATGTTCCATGATGTGAATAGCTCATTATTTACTTACCCAATTATTGTTGGATATTTGATGATTTCATTCTTCCATTCTTTTGCTATTAAAAGCACACTTAAAAAGAAACCTATTATTGATGTCTTAGTGTGCATTTCTGACCCTAGCTTTGGGGTAGATTCTTGAAAGTGGAGTTATTGGGTCAAAGGGCATAACTATATTTAAGACTCTTAATACATTTTTACCAAATTTCCTTCTATAAAAGTTTCAACACAGCACATTCCCACAAGCAACATAGAAGAATAGGGCTTAGAATCATGACCTGGATTGTGGTGCCGTAGAACCCACCAGCCCAGACTCCATCCCTGGTGTCTCCAGAGAGCTTGCTAATCCTCATTTGATGAAGAAGACAGCATGACTGGCCGAGGATGGCAGACACCCCTTCTACCGAGTGGGAGTGGACACTGTTGGGGTGTGTTCTAGAGTGATTCCATACCACACAGAAACCCTGGTTGCAGGTCTGGCCCAGTCTGGATTTTCCATCTTTCAGAGTCTGTTCTCATTCCACAGTGCACTACCCGCATGGTCACTTTCTTTCGTTAGCATCTTTGCCTAGTTTCTACCTACGATCACTTTAAGCCCAATCTTTATTAAGTATATTACCAAGTTGGGTAATCTCCTTGAATAGTCTCCGATGAAGTCTGCCACTGGGGACTTGAGGCATCCACTCATCTCTCTATTCATTCATTTTGTATTCAATACATATATAATAACTACTTACTATGTGCCAGATACATTGGGAAGAACAGTGGTAGATACGATCTACATGGTCTCTCTCCTCATGGACCTTGCTGGCTAGCGGCGAAGCTACATATAGGCTATAGACAAACAAAATAATATATAATTACCAAACTTTGATATGCACCATAAAGGACACAAATAGAACCATATACTAGGGACCTCAGAGAAGTGAGCAGGGATGCCTCTCTGAGGAAGTGGTATTTAACTTGAGACTTGCAGGATGAGAATGAGAATGGGATGATTGAGAGAAAAGCATTCTCAGCAAAGGGAACAGCATGTTTTTGAGATGGGAGAGTTCTTTGTGTTAAGGGACCAAAAGACAGCAGTGGGCTGATGTAGAGGGTGACAATGGCAGGAGGTGGACTTGGAGCATGAGACAGGGAGCAGTTTTCCTTTTGTTCTACATCCAAGCCACTGATGGGTTATAAGCTGAGGCAAGTAGAGGGAGCAGGGTCCCATGAGCCCACCTGGTAAGTGGATTCAAGAGGCCGAGGCCATGACATGGCATCACGATGCGGACCAACACCAGGATGAGGGTGTAAAAGGAAGCCAGGAGGAATTTTAATGGTATCCCATCCACGCTAACCTATTGGACATTGGGTCAGTCCGGGGCCAGGTCAGGCTGAGCAAGAGTGGCTGTGGGTGCTGTCAGCTTTTCCCACGGGCCCAGTCAGCAGCCACACCTACTCGGTGGGCTAGCAGAGCACCCATCACACCCCAGACCCTCCCTCACCTGTGAAGTCCTCGACCTCTGCTCACAGAGGTGCACTCCCTTCCCAAAAGCAAGTGTAATTTTCAAAGGAAAAGTCGACCCAGGAGAGTCTCATTTCAACCTATTCTCAGTTACGGACACCTGAGTGGGAAAGAGCTTATGAGACGAAACCTTAGGCAAGTCACCCTCTCTGCATTGGCCTCTGTTTCCTCATCTGTAAAGTGGAGGGCTTGTCTCCTCCCCTCCCTTTATTCATTCAGTGGCTCTGGGTGCCCTCTGTACCTGGCCAGGGGCTAGGCAGTGAGAAAAGTAAGATACGATTTCTGCCTCCAAGAAGTTTAAAACCCAGCAGGTCTCCAAGGTTCTCATGAGCCTGTAAAAGTCAGCCTCACTGATTTCTCCACTTTGCTGGGCATCATTCCCTCCTTTCAGACCTTATCCAGTGGGTCCTTTTCTTTATTTTATTTTATTTTATTTTACTTTATTTTATTTTATATTGGAGTATAGTTGATTTACAATGTTGTGTTAGTTTCAGGTGTACCGCAAAGTGATTCAGTTATACATATACACATATCCATTCTTTTTCAATTATTTTCCCACATAGGTTACTACAGAATGTTGAGTAGAGTTCCCTGTGCTATACAGTAGGTCCTTGTTGTTTATTTTACAACAGATATAATAGTGATACAGTAGGTATCAGTAGGTCCTTGTTGATTATCTATCTTATATATAGTAGTGTGTGTATGTTCATCCCAGCCTCCTAATTTATCCCCCCCCCCCACTACCTTTCCCCTTCGGTAACCATAAGTTTGCTTTCTAAGTCTATTTCTGTTTTGTAGATAAGTTCATTTGTACCCTTTTTTTAGATACCACATATAAGTGATAACATCTGATATCTGTCTTTCTCTGTCTGACTTACTTCACTCAGCATGATAATCTCTAGGTCAATCCAAGTTGCTGCAAATGGCATTATTTCATTCTTTTTTTTTATGGCTGAGTAATAGTCTACTGTATATATGTACCACATCTTCTTTAATCATTCATCTGTCAATGGACATTTAGGTTGCTTCCGTGTCTTGGCTTGTTGTAAATAGCGCTGTAATGAACATTGGGGTCCATGTATCTGTTTGAATTATGGTTTTCTCCAAATATATGCCCAGGAGTGGGATTGCAGGATCATATGGTTGCTCTATTTTTAGTTTTTTAAACCCTCCATACTGTTCTCTATAGTGGCATCACCAATTTACTTTCCCACCAACAGTGTAGGAGGTTTCCCTTTTCTCCACACCTGTGGGTCCTTTCCGTGGCACTGATGCCTCCTGGGGAATTTCTCTCTGATTTCTGGGCTGTGATGGAGGTAGGGACTCACCCTGACTTACTGGGCTGGTATGCCCAGAAGCACAGGACTCTCACTCAGACCGATGCCTGGACTTTGTGACAAATGCAAAACAATATGACAGTCCTGCCCCTGGGACAGACCCTCACAGCATTCCCTCCTAAGGTTGCTTCTCCTACCCACCCTCATCAAAACCCCACTTTGGTACCAGCCTGATCCCTGCCTGGGTCAGAAACGGGTCATAAATGATTGTCAGAGTGAATTTCCACAGCCTGAAAAATTCAAACACAGCTGCCAAGGCTAATGCCAAACCTCATTATTGTGGTTCTAACACAAATACTTTCTAGAAGGGTCTTGCTCGGGAGGCCAAAACCTGTTTGGTTTTTTTTACAAGAGGAAAAATAAAATGAGATCAAAGATCAGAAAGAAAAGGGAAAACTTCAGCTATCACTGAAGACTTCCTATGTGCCTGGAGGTCCCACATATGTTAATTTTCTGGGAGACCATTTTACAGATGGGCCTTCTGAGGCTAAGAGGTCAAGAAATTTGAATGTTCATCCAACATGTTTGAAGGCTGGGATCAAATCAAACTTGTTTATCTCTGAAATGTTTCCTTTTTACTGCCCAGACACTCAGACAAAAAAAGGACTGGAGTAAAGATGGATGGAATTTTGGCCGTGGTTCACATAGCCCTCTCTTTATTATGGCTGATAAAGTTCCCTTATTCTAGCCAACACGGCATGAGCTCGCAAAGTGCCTGGCGCCAGATGGCAGGGAAATCCCAAGACGTGCTCCCTGCCCTCAGGGAGCTTATAACCAGCAGGGAGATATCTCTCTCTCTCTCTCTCTCTCTCACACACACACACACATACACGAGGAAAAGAAGACAGAATGCAACAGAACAAGGACAAAAGCCAAGAGAACAGACTCTCCCAGGGATGGAGGAGGTGCTCCCTTCCAGGTATGTCTTTCCTTGGGAGGTTTCCTCTTTGATTGCAGGTAGTAAGCTAGGCCAACCATCAAAGGACATGAACGTGGCAAAAATGCCCTTTGAGGGGAACAATTTGTCTTCTGGAGAAAGAAGCAGTTTCGGGGCTGAGTGCATGCCTTCCATGTTGGATACCCCGATGCCACGTTTTGAGTTCCCGCTGAGTCAGATTCCACCAATACTCACTTTACAGAGAACGCAGAGGAAAAATCCATTCTGGGGATTTGTTTCTGCATGATGTGTAATAACGGGGGAAGGCACCCATGATATGCTAAAAAGAAAGAATGGAAGGAGGGAGGGGAGGGAGGGTCAGAGAAAAGCAGATTCGATTTCTTCCGCTGCAAAACAAATCACCACAAATGCAGCAACTTAAAGCTGCACAGTTGATCATCTCACAGTTTCTGCGGGTCAGGAGCGTGGGCGTGGGTCAGCCAAAGGTCTGGCAAGGAGGAAATCAGGGTGCTGGCCAGGGCTGTGGGCTCCCCTGGAGCTCTTCCAAGTGCATTCAGGTTGTGGGCAGAATTCAGTCCCTTGTGTCCTGGATTCTGTGCAGGCTGCTGATCGGGGGCCCAGCACATGAACCTGGCCAGGGAGACACAGCCGATGAAGGGGCGTAGAAGCTGGCGTTGCAGGGAATCCCCACTCTAGCATCGGGCGGGACTTTGTTTAGTCGAATTTGCTCAGTTAGGCAAACTTGAATTTGGTCAGCAAGGTCAAGGGGAGTCCATCATCAGAGGATGATTTTCTGGTTCATTGACCAGAAAATCCAGTTAGTTACCTGAAACTCTCTCATTTAAGCAGACAGCCTCTTCTTTTCTTTTCCGAGAATTAAAAGTGACAAGTCGAATTGTTTTTCTCTTCCTTCCAAAGCAATACATATTCATTGTAGAAAGAGGAGAAACCACAAATTAACAAAAAGGCAAAATACCCTCATTTAGAATCCCTCCCTAGAGGCCACTTCTAAGACTTTGTGTATATTTTTGTCCAAAATGAGAGGATATTACAACATTGTTTACAACCCATTTTTTCACTGTCTATATTGAGAGGATCACGGTATATCGCTATTTTTTTTTATTGCACATTACTCCATTTTACAGATATCTCATGATTTATTTAAACAATCTCCTATTGTAAACCATGTTGTAATGAACATCTAATAACTAAATCTGAATCATTTCCTTAAAATAAGTGCCCAGAGGTGGGATTAACAGACAGGTTACTTTCTGGGTCTCAGTTTCCTCATCTATGAAATGGGGAGAAGAGTCGTGTCCACACCCTAGGACTATGGGGCAATTGAACAGATAAACAAGATCCAGCACATAGTAAATGCTCAATGCAAGTTGCTATTAAGCAGCACTTTTTTGGAAACTTGCTTTTTACTGGAAATGCTTCTAACAAACAATACACACATACACCTGTCAATCAGTGGCAGAACCTGAGCCTCCACCAGCCCATGGCGGTAGGAAATTCGGTGTCCCTGTGAGAGCCTCCAAAGATGACCACCATCAATTCTTCCTTCCTGCATACATTTGCTGCTGCTCACATCTCCGTCCCCTCTGATTGAATCAGGTATGGCCATGCCACTTGCTATGGCCAATAGAAGACAGAGAAAGTGATCCTGTGTGTCAGTTCCAGGCCAGCCTTTCAGAGGACTGGAAGTTTCCTCACCCTTGGAATGTAATGGTACTTTGAGATGGTGATGCTGTGAGGAAGCCCAGGCTGGTCATGTAGAGAGAGAGAGGCCCAGTCAGCCCCTGGTGGTTCCAGCCACCCAGCTGAGGTGCCAGACTTGGGACTGGTGTCACCATCTTGGACCTTCCAGCCCCAGCAGGCAGCACACGGAGCAGAAGACCCACCAGCCGAACCAAGTCAATAAACTGCCATCCAGACCACTGTTTTGGTGGCTTGTTGTTCAGCAACAGAGAACTGAACATCCTGACCCCAGGAGCCTCTCCCCCAATATGTCCAGAAATCTTCAAGGGAGATCATTCACGTACCAAGAGCCAATCCTGGCAGGTCTCTCCAAGCTGGTGACTCAAACCTGGACCAGACCTTTGGGGTCAGAGGCCTCCACACCCCGCCCTGCATGCAGTCACTCTGGTCAGTGGTTCATCGCAGAAGACACACCCACCCTCCAGGGGTGCAATTTGGATTTCTGTGCAGTAGGGTTTGTTGTTACAATAATCGAGGGGACATGACTGGCATTTCTTGGGTGGACAGTGCCCCTGCCAAGGCACAGGGCAGTCCCATCCAACAAAGGATCTCCCAACCAGACATTCCTGTAAGTAAATAAAAGTAAAAGTCTTGGTGCAATTATCTGAGCCCAGAGTTGCGGTTCTCAACCAAGGGTGATTTTGCCTAATTAAGGGGCACTGGACAAGTCGGGAGATATTTCTGGTTGTCACACTGGGCTCGGGGGTCCCCCTGGCATATAGTGGGTGGAGGTTGGGGATGCTGTTAAACAGCCTACAATGCACAGGACAGCTCCAAACAAAGAACGGTTGTGCCCCAAGTGTTAACAGTGCTGAGAAATTCTGACCCAGAGCCTGTGATATGTAAACTCAGTTTATCTGCAAGGTTGTAAGATGCGCTGAATTTTTCTGGACTGAAATTATCATGCAAATCCATGTGACTTGGATTAAGAATCATCCTCTGTTCAGAAAATCCCCTCCCTGGAACCCAAGGTTTTTGCTCTGTGAGCTGCCACCCCATTGCCGTGTGTCCCTGTGTCCATCCTCTGGGGGCAGCTCTCACATCAACAGCAATGCACCCAGTAGATACTAGCATCCCCCTGCTTCATCGAGACTCCCAGTGGAGTCCAGCCCATGCATTTATCTACTGAGATGCACACACTTTTTATTATATGTCACTTTTTTTTTTTTTGACACTGTCTTATTTTATTCAAATAGCCATCTGCTCACACGTGGTCCAAGGACACCCACATAATAAAGCAAATATAATACATGTTAAAGATTGGTCTTCAAACATCATAGCCAATGATGCCACGCTTGCCTATGATCTCGCCAACATAAAACCACATCCACACCTCAGTGGCCACCAAACCATTCAGAAGAGCTTCCTTAACTGTAAGCTGTTTGAAGCTACCAGTTTGAGCACTATTGATAATTTTTTTCAAGCTCTGAATAGCTGTAGGGATCTCAGCAGGGGTTGGAGGAACCAGCTCAACCTTGGCATAGTGCCAAAATGTCACCAATCTGGGTTTCGAGTAAGTCACAGCAGCGTTCACCAGCGCCGGGGCTTTCTCCGTGAGGTTACGGACAAACTGGGCCATGGTTGTCGGACAGAAAGTCCGTCACCCCGACTGGCCGGCTGAATCTGTCACTTTCTTTTTATCTAACATTTAGGGCATTATATTGATTTGTAAAATTATGCACGTAATTACATTATAGGGACTAGGGAATTTTATTTCAAGACGGTAAAGGGGAGGTTAAACTAAGTGTTGGAAGGGAGCTTCAAGTCAGATGGGTTAAGAACTGTTTCTCCAGTACAGGCTGTGATGCTGTCCCCAAAGCCAGAGACTGAGACTCACCACTGGGCAAACGTGCCAGCACCATGGCCCAGCAAAGAGGCTGGTGCAGGCTGAGCGACCACAGAGGTGTCACAGCTAACGGGGCACCCAAACTACGGAGGGCTCCTTGAGACGCCAAAGAGGACTCACCATCCCTCGTGTTCTGCCCAGCCACCTAGGCTCCACGTCACTGACAGGCAGAGGACACAGCTTCACTCACACAGCTGCTTCCTTGGAACCTGGCCTGCCATCAGGACCACAGGGATAGGACCAGTCCTGGGGTCAGCATCCTTGCAGGCCAGAATCAGCCTGCCCCTTCCACCTGTATCCCTGGGAAGGAGTCCCCATTGGCCCATCTCTTCCCACCCCCTCCCCCATGCCTCACTGCTCTGGCCTTGGTCCCAGCCACCCTGTCCCTCTGCCTACAGAGCCCCAGCCTAGACACCAGGTCCAGTGACCCCCCCGCCCCACTTCCTCCACTCTTCTATTCTCTATCAAAAATAACGATATGCCTGTCAGCATCAGTCCAGGTGTAGTATGCTTTTATTTACTTGGTTCAATTTGTTATTTTTAACAGCAAAATAAGCAGCTGTCCATCACCACTCACAACACAGCTAAGACCTGAACAATAACTGCCATTTATCACGGTCCTTCCCACCACAGCATCCCCAAGCTTACAGTCAACATCGCCTTGCTTTCCACGTTGTATAATTTTATTGCATCTATTCAAATTCTCATAATACATCTTTATTTGCTTTGCATTTAACTGTATTCAGAGCGTATCATACTGTATGCAATCTTTGGGGCCTTATTTTTTTTTTTTTTATTTAACATTATTTCTGGTACCTTTTAAAACTCCATATTCTATGGCTAAGATCCATCCATATTTTGCATCTGTGCATTCTCCTGGTTGCCCCATATTCCATGGTGAGCACATTCTACAGTTTATTCAGCCAGGGTCTGGTGCTTGGTATTGGGTTGCCATCAGGGGTTTGCTGTGGTGAATTGCACTGGTTTTGTAGCCCACTTGGGCTGCTATCACAGAATACTGCAGACTGGGTGGCTTCAAGAAATTTATTCTTAACAATTCTGGAAGCTGGAAGTCCAAGAACACTAGGGCTTTAGAACACAAGGCACTAGCAGATTTGGTGTCTGGGGAGAGCCTGCTTCCTGGTTCATAGATGGCTGTCATCTTGCTGTGTCCTCACAAAGGGAGAGGGAGCTCTCTGGGAGTCCCTTTTATAAAGGCACTCATCATTGTTGAGGCCTCCACCCTCATGACCTGATCACCAGCTCACCCCATCAGATTGGGAGTTAGGATTCAACATGTGAACTTCAGGGGGACACAGGCATTCAGTCCATAGCAGTGCTGCTCTATACAATTGCGTGCATGGCTCCTGTTACCCAGGGGCAAGGGCATCTCTTGTGCACTTTCCTGGAACAGGAACAGCTCTTCCCTGCCCCTGCAGGCAGCACAAACTAAACAGATCACGCTCATCACTCTCTAGGTGATTTGAGGTCGGCATGATGTTGGAAAGGGCGAGGGTTCCACAGCAGGAAGAACTGGCCCTGCCCCCGTCCCCACCACTTGCCTCTGTGACTCTAAGTAATTTATTATCACCTCAGAGCTTCCATCCCCTCACCTCCAAATGGGGACAAGGACTCCTTCCTCTCAAGGATGAAGATTAAGATTACTTCCAGCTCCTCAAGGTGAGATACCGGCCCTGGGAACAGGTGTGGAGTGCCACGGGAGGAAGAGAGCACAGCTTCCAGCAATGTCTGCTTTCCTCAACTCTCAGGCCAGGGCAATGATACTTTTGTGTTACGTCACATGCAGTCATATTAGGCAGTAAAACAAAACACACATGACATCTTGAGCAAAATCCGCTGTAGATATAAGAGAGACAGCTTGTGGGCCGTTGGCTTCCCAGGGACTCTAATCGTTCCTGTCTCCAGTTCTCAGCTCCAAACACACAGCACACATCCCCCTGCCCGTCAGCATCTCCATTCTGATGGACCATGTCAGGCATCTCAAACCACCATGTGCAAAACAGAGCCCCTTCTCGGCCCACCCCCAGACTTGCCTCTCCTCCAACATCCCCACCAGTAACCCTGAGATCCAGGCAGTCCTCAGACCCTCTCAACTGTTTTTTCAGATGTGTCTGTTCCATTTTATCCCTACTTTCTCTGCTCAGAAAATGATAAAAATAATAGTGAACACATACACGGAATGCATTTGGTACATAGCAGCTCATTTAATCCTTTTTTTTTTCCAGCTCAAAAATATTTATTGGGACTTCCCTGGTGACACAGTGGTAAAGAATCCACCTACCAATGCAGGGGACATGGGTTCGATCCCTGGGCCGGGAAGATCCCACATGCTGCAGAGCAACTAAGCCCGTGTACAACAACTACTGAGCCCACGTGCCACAACTACTGATGTCCTCGCACCTAGAGCTCATGCTCTGCAACAAGGGAAGCCACCGCAATGAGAAGCCCATGCATGGCAATGAAGGTAGCCCCAGCTCACAACAACTACAGAAAGCTTTCAGGCAGCAATGAAGACCCAATGCAGCCAAAAATAAATAAGTTAATTAATTAATTAATTTTAAAATATATATTTATTAAGTAAATTGAATTGTTAACAATCTAGTACATTGTGACAAAATGTATACAATTTTTCTTATTAGTTATCTATTTTATGCATATTAATGTATATATATCAATCCCAATCTCCCAATTCATCTAGCTCATCTAATCTCAACCACTCTGTGAAGTGGATGTTAGTATTATCACCATTTTACAGACAAGGGAATAAAACTCAGAGCGATTAAACCAACTTTCTCATGGTCCACAGCTTGTGGAGGCAGAGCTGGGATTTGAAGCCAGGCAGGCTGGCCCCAGTGCCCACGGGTGTAACCGCCATCCTAGGCGGCTTCCTGTGAGCACCCAGCCCAGAAACTGGGATGGGGTCCCTGAACAGACAGCAGGAGGGTATCGGGTGCCTGGGGACCCCCTGTTCTTTCTGAGGTCCAGGCAGACTCAATGCCAGGCTTGGGCGGGGCATGTGGATTTTGTCCATTAGGGAGTTGCCGAGTACATACAGCAGCCACTATAGGAGAATCAGCCAGCTACACTTCCACACCCCCTCCCGCCAAGTCAAACACAGCCTGACGTAGACTCACAATTTTTTGCTTAATAAATTTATTTATTTATTGGCTGTGTTGGGTTTTCGTTGCTGCGCATGGGCTTTCTCTAGTTGCATCGAGCAGGTGCATGGGCTTCTTATTGCGGTGACTTCTCTTGTTGCAGAGCACAGGCTCTAGGCGCGAGGGCTTCAGTACTTGTGGCATGTGGGCTCAGTAATTGTGGCTCACAAGCCTAGAGCGCAGGCTCAGTAGTTGTGGCGCACGGGCTTAGTTGCTCTGCGGATGTGGGATCATCCCGGACTAGGGCTTGAACCCGTGTCCCCTGCATCGGCAGGCGGATTCTTAACC
The DNA here is from genome assembly GCF_030028045.1 of Hippopotamus amphibius kiboko. Classification (NCBI taxonomy): domain Eukaryota; kingdom Metazoa; phylum Chordata; class Mammalia; order Artiodactyla; family Hippopotamidae; genus Hippopotamus; species Hippopotamus amphibius. Next base: position 178,127,203 of record NC_080189.1, read on the forward strand.
ACTGCGCCACCAGGCAAGTCCTTAGACTCACAATTGGCTGCCCACAAAGTAATCTTTGTCCACTCCCAGACCTAATATCATGATCCTATCAACACAGAAGCTTTATCCAAAAGTCTTAGAGAGGCGCTCAGAGATGCTGGTGAGGATGGCGAGGTCACCCCGAGCTGCCCAGCAGTTATAGCGAGGGGTCAGGTGCTGAGCTGGATGCGCTACACATGGGACTGCTCCAGAGTCAGACCTGTCTGCATCCCCATGCCTCCCAATACCCTGCTAATCTGAAAACCCTCCCCTGGACACCCAGGCTAGCTTTCACACTTCCCTGCCTTTGCTTCTGCTGTTTCCTCTGCCAGGTATGCCCTTCCCTTTGGAGTGGCTTCAGCCAGGAAGGGGCAAGAGGGGATTGTAAGTCAACCCTTCCCTGCCAACGGGCTCCCTCCCAGGCTGCTACAGATGAATGCCAGTCAGACTGTGCACCCAGCTCCTAAGCTAAGGCACTGGTATCCTGATGAGAGAGAAGCAGACACACACAAGATGGGGACACACATAGAGCAAAAGGCCACCTGATGACGGAGGCAGAGATTGGAGGGATGCAGCCACAAGCCAAGAACACTGAGGACTCCTGGCAAACACCAGAAGCTGGAAGAGGCAAGGGAGGGTTCTCTCCTAGAGCTTTCAGAGGGAGTCTGGCCCTGCAGACACCTGATGTCAGACTTCTAGCTTCCAGAGCTATGAGATCACAAGTTTCTGTTGTGCAAGTCAGCTGGACCATGGTACTTGGTTACAGTGGCCTTAGGACACTAATACAGCATCTAAGAAAAAGACATCCACACAGCAACATTTAGAGTGGATGAGCAGAGTGGCAGCTGTGAAGAGACGTGCTGGTCCAGCTCCCTCACTCACTAGCTTTGTGTCCTGAGAAGGTCACTTGAGTCTCTGAGCCTCAGCTTCCTCATTTGTAAAATGGGTACATTGCCCCTGCCCTGTCTTCCTCTTAGATTAGTGGGAGGCTCAGAGTGGCTGATGCATGCAGGGCACTCCACTGACTTTATGGTGCTATAAAAAATTTGAGTTTTAGCCTCAAATGAATAATCTGCTCAGTAAACATTGCATCCTCCTGTGTAGGCTTCGTACTGGCAGGAGGTACAAAGACTGACTCAGGATCAAATTTACTTTTGAGGGATCTTGGATAAAAGGTGAGTAGAAAGTAGATTTCCAGCGAATCCCCAAAAGAACTTTGTGAAATGGGTGCATTACAGTGCCTACCTTAGTAAAGACAGTGGAGTGGTTACGAGTCAGGTCACTGGAGCTTGAGTTCCATTCCTGCCATTTAAGAGCTGTGTGACTTCAGGAAAGCTCAGAACATCTCTGTGCTTCAGTGTCCTCACCTGCGGAGGAGATAACTAGTGCAGTCTAGTATGGGTGTCTAGTATGGGTGTCTAGCATGGGATGGCTCACCTTAGGCAGGGAGCCCTCTGCTCCTGGAAGAGTGTGGACAGAGGAAGGACAGACACGCGCCTGGCTGTGTGGATGCAATCCACGCCCGAGCAGGAGAACCTGGAGGCTTCTGAGCTCCGAAGAGTTTACAAATGCATGGCTTCGCCCTCCAGGAGCACCCAGGCTACGGCATCTTGACAAGTAACTCTAACCCAGGTAAGAAGTGATCGATGCCATGAGAGACACACATCAGAGGTGATGTCACCGTGGGGTCAAGGATGGCTTTGAGCAAGGGGCGTTTGAGAGGGCCTTGCAAGATGATTTGGATTCAGACCTTCAGGGAGGCAGAGGAAGGACCCTCACTGGAGATGGATAAGTCTGGTCTATGAAGGGAGACAGGTGAGAACAGCTCCATTTGATGGGCCTGTAGGATACGATGTCATGGGGAGGGGGAGCTCAAAGGGCCTGAATGCCAGGCAAAGGGGCCTGGAGATTGGCTGGGTGCTGGGAATTTCCAGAAGGACCAGGTTGGTCCAACCTTTATTACTTTAGGCAGAACCAAGCACCCAGTTGTTAAAATCTGTCTGCATACCTTTGACCTGTCCTCTACCTTAAAACTGAATAGAACTGTCTCTGGTCCCCTGTGCCTACAGAATCATGTCGCCATGCTGGGCTCCCATGCTTGGATCTTAACTAGCTTCTTACTTCTCTGTTTCTTTCAGGGATGAAGGTCACTCACAGGCTGGTATCTGGGGTTGACAAGAGGGAGGCCAGCCAAGGGGAGGGAGGGATGATGCCAGCAAGAGTGGGCTCCTCCACCTTGGCAACCAAGCCCTGTTCTTGATGAGGATGCAGGAAAGGGCTGCTGAGGTGCCAGAATCAAGACTCCTGCTAGACTGACAGCTCCAAGAAGGATCTAAAAAAGATCATCAGCCTGTAGGTGGGACTGTACACAACGCAGCTCCTGATAAGATGCCACTGCTGAGACAGGATCAAATTCTGCTGCTTCTCTGCCCTAATCCCTCCAGGAGACCCTAGGATAAGACGCCAACCACTACCTTCCAACCTCCCCCATCACCTGCCTCTGTGCTCTTGGATGCCCATCCTGGCTGACCACCCTACATCATCCTGGGCACATCTCCAGCTTTGGAAATGATAGCAGTGCTTTGCTTTTATTTCATTCAACTCAAGAGTCTGTTTCTCTCGAGGATGGAAGATGCCTTAGAGGACAGGGGCGGGGAGGGTGGGGGGGACTCGAGGGGGGGGAGTCAAGGAAGGGAGGGAATACGGGGATATGTGTATAAAAACAGATGATTGAACTTGGTGTACCCCCAAAAAATTTAAAAAAATAAAAAAAAATAAAAAAGAGTCTCTTTCTAAGGCTCTTCCCAGTGCCAGGTACCAGGCGAGGGCTCTCACTACTTCATTTTATTTGGTCCTTCCAACAGATCTGAGGGGTTGGGTGATGCTCTTTATCCAGATGAGGAAGTTGAGGCTCAGAGATGGGAAGAAATCTCCCAAAGTAATAGCAGAACCAGATTTGGAATCTCTAAGGAACATGCATGGGTTAAGACTCTGTGCTTTCACTGCCTAGGGCATGGGTTCAATCCCTGGTTGGGGAACTAAGATCCTGCAAGCTGTGCGGCACGGCCAAAATAAGTAAATAAATAAATAAAGCACATGCATGCTGTTCCTGACCATCAGCTCCGGCAGCCTCCCTTGGGTGCCCACAGTGGGGTTGAAAGTGCAGTGTCCGCAGCGAGACTGTCTGGCTGAGGATCCCGGCTCTTTATCTTATTAGGTATGACTTTGGCATGTTATTAGTTCCTCTGTGCCTCAGTTTTCTCATCTATAATATGGGGATAATAATATTGAACTACTAGAATTAAAGAATGATTACCCGTAAAATGCTTCTAGCAGTGTCCAATGCATAGCAGATGCTCTTATTTTGATTAAGTAGGGCATGGCCTCCAATTTGGTACCAACCCCCAGTGATGTCCTAACCTGACTTCAGGTTGTATGGTCCTGGGCACTTCAGGTTGCATGGTCTGTCACTTACCTATTTAATGACCTTGGGGACAGTCACCCCCCTCTGCCTCAGTTTCCCCATAATATAAGATGGGATTTAATTAGGCAAGTGACTCTGAACCCTAATGGAGCGGTGAGCCTTTGAGGATCTGAGGGAAGCCTGAGCACTGTCCAGAAAGAATCTTCACTCAGTCTAAGCATTTGTCAGCTCCCAACGCCCGCCCATGAGCCTCGGTTTGAGGACTCCAGAATTTGTGGGCTCCCCAAGCTTCCAAGCAGCTCTGTCAAGAAGAGGAGGCAGATATAGGATGGGAGCCAGACTCCAAGAGCCTCCTCCCGAGCTTTTGTCTTTTCTTGTTCCTCTATTTCTGTATTTTCTGCATCTCAAAACCCTGCGTCTTGCAACTGTGAGGTTAGAAAATGTCCAGGGCAGAGGGTGACTTACACTGGACTTGCCCATCCCCCACCCCTGCCATTTCTGTTTGAGCTTTTCTCCATCTCTTCCACTGCTCAGAAAAAGCCTTCCTTCGTGGAAGTGTGGGGGTGGAGAGGGCATGTTTATGAGAAAACAAAGTAATCTATACCAAGGGAAGAGGCAGCAGGAGAAACCCAAGATGCTGGGGAAGGCATCCCTCTTTATCTTCTGGATCGGGGGCCAGCTGCCTGTGCAGCAGACCATCTCATGCAACACTCAGTGGCAATCAGGGGGGATTTACTGAGGCCATCCCGGCAGGAAGGCAAAAGCCAGCCCCGCCAAAGGCGAAAAAGCCTCCCAGAGCCAGGTCCACGTCATGGAGGTGTCGCCCCTGCCCCGCCCCATAAAGGAGACCAACGAGGTGCCTGGGAGCAGGGACCCCCGCTGTTGGGGCGTGAAGTGGAGCCGGCAAGCCCTCTGGGTGGGTTCCCTGTCCTCACACGTCCCGCCCATAAATGGTCCAGCTGCCTGGCGGGCTGCTCTGGCCATTTTTATTTGGGATCGTTCCCCAAGGCCACGTGGCAAGAAAAGAGGGCTGGGGACACAATGGTGGCACAGTGACCAGAGGCCTGGCCCCCAGCTAATCACTCAAAACACCTGGAGGAACTCGTCCAAGGAAACAAGAAACAAAATCCCTGCGATTAGGGCTGCAGGCTTCTGGTGGTCTCAGCTAATCTCTTTCAGGTGGAGGACCCAGTGGGGAGGCCAGGCTGCCTCCCCGACCCAGAGCTGTCCGGAGCTGGGGGCCTGAGGACCAGTGGCTGGAGCGTGTCCAGCCTTGAGGCTCACAGGCTTGCCTGAGCGTCTGTGACGGCAGGTGCCCCGTAAGTGCCAAGGGGGCCGTCCAGACAATCCGAGGTGTGTGCGGGAACCCCGTAAAAGAGATCAAGCTGTTTAACAGACCACCCCCTCTCCATGCAGAGCTCCCCCCACCCCCTCAGTCCACTCCTAAAGGGGGTCATGAGACAGACCAGCCAAATGTCAGAGCCGAGATGAACGACTTCTCAAATAAAATCAGCAAACACTGATCAGTTTTGTTCATTACAGAAGTAATACATGTTTACTTTAAACATGTATCATTAAATTAAGAGCACCAACTCCCACCACCTAGAAATAATCATGTTTCATATTAGGGGCTTATCCTTTATGGTTATCTGTAATGGAAATTTACAAATGTTAAATGAACGTTTTCGTCCGTCAACAGAATAATGTCACACACACCATCTGAAGCCTGTTTTATGCACTCATCCATACAGCCTCAGCATCTTTCTGTGCCCTTCATTGTTCTCCTACCTCATTTACAGCAGCTCCAAAGTCCTGCCTTGTGTGGAAGCCTGAATTCATTTGGCTAATCCCAGACTGATGGCTTCTCCAGATTTTCCACACTCACATTCAGGATTTCTTTGATGCATTTTTAATCTTGAAATGTCTTGAACTCCCACCTGGGGCACTGGTTGGAAAAAAATACAATAAAAAGCTTTAATGAATATAAACAGATGACTAATAAGAAAAAAAAATCAAAACGTACCCTTTAAATATATTCAGTTTATTGTATGTCAATTATATCTCAATAAAACACTTTTTAAAAGGAAAAAAACTTTAATGAATTGAATGAGAATTTTGGATGAATTGGTATATTGATAAGGACATCAGTCTAGGACAGACTTTGAGGAGCAGGGATTCTTTGGGGAAAGAAATCAGGATCTGGTCCACCCCCAGCTCCCTCCACCCCCAATTCTGCACATAAGAACACTGAGCCTTGGAGAGGGAAGTGTTTTGGCCAAGATCACAGGGCAAGGAAGTGCCCAAGGCAGGACGTGAACACCTGCTAGCAGGAGAGCATATGCAGATGGATTCGGGCCAGGGTTTCACCTGAACCACAGTGAGCCTTGAGGAGGCTTCCTCTGGAGGTTGCATCTTTACATTATTTTCTCTTTAACCAGTAAAGAGTTTTGTTCTCTGAACAACCACAGGCGAAAGCCCGTTGGTTTTCAGAATGACTCAGCCTCCCCAGAAGAGAGAAGAGGCAAAAAAGAATGCTGACCCGCTGGAAATCCAGTCACTGCCCAGCCCTGAGAGGGGCGACCGGGGCCCCTCTGAGGACAGGCCCCTTGGTCAGGGCTGGGCTCACGGCCGCACACAGAGCCCCACTCAGAAGACCCCGCAGGGCTCTGCTCCTGCATCTTGAAATCCTTAATAATTTTTGAACTGAGGACCCTGCATTTCATTCTCCTCAGGGCGCTGCGAATTCTGCAGCCAGTCTTGTCTTCAGGTGGACCCTGCCACTTCCCTGTTGGTGTCATCTCAAGTGTCACTCGCAGAGATCTGTACACGTAGGCCTCTATAGGGCAAGGAAGTTGGTTCAGGCCCCCGATGTGAAAACTGACTCAACCAGCATCATGTGACCACTTGTGCTAGAGCCAGGACCCAAGCCGGGATTCCCAGGTCTGCTGCAGAAAAACAAACGGACCGCAGACCTCGTGTGGACACAACCATTTCATGAATACGGCAGTCGTCCTTTTATAAAGGGAGGGAAGGCCACATAAGGGAAGGATTTGGAAGATTCTGGCAGGGATTTCAGCCTGCAGACACGGCTCCCCCGGGCCCGCCTGAAGTTTACCGTTAGAGAGAATCTGGGCTCCAGGCACTGCGTCCCCAAGCCTCATCTCTGGAAACCTGCATGGATTTGTAAGTCCCCACATACTGGTTCTCCATCAGCTTACGGCGAGCTACAGCTCTAATAATCAGAGCGGCCCTCGATTCAGGCCTGGGGGGATGGTGGAAAACAATCAGACCCAGCCCAGGTTCTCACCAGCAGGCCACTCCTCAGACGACCCCAGGCTTCTCCGGCTGGGGCTTTGCAGTCCTGGGTGAATGTGAGTACATCACTGTACCACTCCGAGCAACAGTGTCTTCTTCAGTGAAGTGGGGATAACACCCACCTTGCAGGGTCCCTGGGAAGGGAAGTGGCTAATACAGTGCCTGGCAGAATAATAAAATGGTGTGTTATTATTATACAAATTTTTACGCAAAGATAAACAGTATCTTCTTGAGTTAGGGCACTCTTTCACCTTAGAGAGGACTCCTGTGACTGCTCACCTAGATTTCACACTCTGTGAGGGTGACAACTCTGTCTCCCTTGTTCACTGCTTCCTCCCATAGCTGGCCCTGCGCCTGGCACATGGTAGGTGCTCAACTAACATCCAATGAATTGAGTTGCAAGTGAAGCTGATGTAAAATTCACCCCTTCCAGACTCATTGGGTGTTGAACAGACCCTCAGAAAGAAGCCCAAGCCCCCTCACCCAGCATTTAAGCAGTTGACCATGACCTGGCCTCAGCTGGCCCTTCCAGCCTCATTCCTGGGACATGTCACGTGCTCCTCCTACAGGGACGTCCTGACATGAGCCCAGACTTTCCCCAGGGTCCCTTCCCTTCCAGAGCTCCCTCCCCCTACACAGCCCAGCTCCCTAGTTTCTGCTGGCCAAGTCCCATCAGGAGTTTGTCCCAGGAGTTCAGCTGAGCCGGAAGGGGGCACGTTCCAGGGCATGGGGAAGCGTTGGGGATGGACACAGGGACAAAGGTTGTGGGCGCACAGAACTGAGGCTGTGGGAGGCGAGACCGGGAGGAGTAGAGGCAACTTCCTGGTCTGGCCTAGCTGGCTGGTGATGGTGATACCCTCACACGTGGAGAAGGACCATGTGTCAGGCCATAAAGCTTGGTTACCCCCAACCCCAGGAAATGCTCTGGTGCCTCCTCCGGCCTTGCTCTGTGAGCTCAGATGCATGTATTCAATTCACTAGTCCTCTTCTTGGAATAAATCCAGAGGAAGTAAAACATAGACCACAGAGTATTCTTGCTGATGGGAAGGAAGCACAGAAGGGAGGGGGCCCAGCAGAGTAGCGTTCTATTATAGAACACAAACACGAAAAAAAAAAAAAAAAAAAAGGCACAGGCACTGCACACACTGCCTTTCTCATGAGAGTTGAAATGTCATGGTCAGATGCACAGGCTCAGGGCTGGGGTTCTGGCTCTGTCACTTTCTAGCCTGGGCAAATCACTTCCACTCCGTCTCTGTTTCCTCATCTGGGAATTGGACCTATTAGTTGCACCTCTCAAAGACTGTTGTGAAGATTGCATGGTACCCTGCCTGGCACAGAGTAAGTGCTCAATAAACATCAGCTCTGAGTGATGCAGCTCCCCAGCTAAACCTTCTTAGCCTCTGAACCTGCGGGCCTCGTTTTAAATGTGCAATTGCTATATTTCCTCAAAAATCTGTGCAGTGTGTTTTTCATGTGTACGGGGACAAGCTGATGGTGTTTGTGCTGAGCCTTGTATCTTCCTCGGGAAGAGGAGACTCAGGTGGCCATATGGACCAAGTTCATCCAACTTCTTGGTGGTGGGGACAGTGGGGATGTTGTGCTTCTTCCCTCGCCTCCACATCACATCACATCACGCCCCTTTCTACTCAGCGTGCTCGCTTGGTGATTTCACCATTTGCCGACCCAAGAACAGTCGCTGCATTGTTTTATCCTCAGCCCGATTCTACTCCCTTTACATTTTTTACCGCTAAATTGAATCTACCGCCAGTAATCTAATTTACATTTGAAGGCACACACAATGCCAACACGACCAAACGCCAATAAAATTTCTAGTAAAACCCATAAGTGGCTCGGTGCTTGTGTTTATGGAAATCTTAGCCTGCTCCTGCCCCAAGATCCCTGCAACTCAGAGCCCTAAATCATTCCCATATGACGGTGAGACACTCTGGATGCCCCCGGCAATGGGGGACGAAGCCCTTCTCCAGGGCCTGTGGTGGAGACCCCAGCAGTTCTGCCCCATTCCCTGGAAGAGGATGGGGTGGGCTGGCCCAGCGTCAAGTGCTCACACCTGCTGAGTCAGGGCCGCACCTCCCACCCTACCTTGTTCCTCCCCATCTCCCTGCCTTGAGCCACACAGCGGGGCCTCTTTCAAAAAGCCTTGACCATCTCACTCGGATTTCTGGAATGACAGATGTGAGAAAACTCACTGGATTTGGTAATTCACTCTCTCCTGCTGTGTCACACTGTCTCATCTATAGACCATATGACAGGCATTTCACAGACTCACAGAAGCATCGATTCTCAATTTTGGAAGCAACTCAAGGAAGAACTGATCCTTCTTTTAATAATAGGTTGAATAAAAATAAAAGCAAACACTTATTGGAGATTTAGTATGTGGCAGGCACTGTTCTAAGTTCTTTGTGACTAGCTACTCAGTTCTGACAGCAGCCCTGAGAAGTGGGACTTTTGTTCGTCACAGGTGACTGGTGAGGAGACTGAGGCACAAAGGGTTAAGTAACCTGTAGCATCATCCAGTCACTAAGGTCAAGAGCCAGCTGTTCAGATCTGGAATCCACAGGCTCGGCCCCCCCATCCGTGATACTCTGCCTCTTATCTCCATTGAAGAAGGACCTACTATGTGCCACGCCCTGGACTGAGTCCTTTACATATATTATCCTTGAGCCTTGTAAGAGCCCTGCTGTGCGGTACTGGGGATCCCAGAGGGGTTGATAATCTTGCATTTGTGTGTGAGCCTGTGTGTGTGTGTGTGTGTGTGTGTGTGCACGTGCGTGCTGGTGAGTAGGTGTGTGTGCATATATGCTGGAGATTTGCAAGCCCGGCTCTTGATGGTTGGGGGACCTCGGGTGCAGAGGACGGAGTTAATCACACTCCTTGATTCATGGCTAACGTCACTGCTGGCCCATGCTGATGTCCCAGTCATCGACTGATCGATGATTGATAGGCCAGTGTAATCCCGTTTTGTCCATTTCTGCACCCACCATCGCTATTATTGTAAAATATGTTCTATTACTTTATGTGCATGTAATGTTACTGCATGTAAATATGATTAAGCTATAGATATCATGCTGGTACTTTCTATTTTTTTTATCAATTCTACGTATTTATGTTTTTCCATGTTGCTGTGTATATACCCTAACTGCTCATGGTGTTCCGAAGTGTATACATTGAACATGTTTTAATTATTCATTCACCCAGTGACGGGCATATAATTTGCCTCCAATGCCCCTAGACCTAGTCAATGACATGATGAACATCTTCGTAAATATTTCTGTCTGGACTTGTGTGGGAAACTCTCTAGATCAAACACTTGGGAGTAGAATTGCTGGGTCAGAGAAGATAACGTGTAATTAATTTGGTCGAGTTTCATCAGAGGCCCCTCCCCCCCCCACCAGGATGACACTCCACATCATCCAATCCTGCTCTCTAATTTGTGCGAATCTGACAGATGCAAAGTGATATCGTATTGTGGTTTAATTTGCAAGTGTCTGTGTTACTAATGGGAGATTTTCATCAGAAACCTGTTAGAATTGGGGGCTTCTTTGGTTGTGAATTACTTGTTCACGTTTGTTGACCATTTTTCTATTGGGATTCCTATTTTTTGTTTTGTTTTTTGTAGATTTACAGCAGTTTATATATATTCTAGAATATCAGTCCCTAATTAACTTTAGATATTGCGTGTATCTTCTCCCTTTGTGTCACTTATCTATAAGCTTTGTCTAGGTTGTCCTCCATTGAATGGACATCCCTCCTGTTGATGAACTCAAAATAGGGATTTTCTCATATGTCATTCAAACCATAGTTTATACTCTAAAGGTCTTGTATAGAAAGTCCTTCCTTGGCCCCCAGTCAGAAAGATAAACTATAATTACTTTTATTATGTTTATGATTTGTCTTTCATATTTAGGTCTGTAATCCACCTATACTTCAACTTTCCTTACCTCACTAGTTAGGGATCTAATTTTATTTGTCTCTTGTAGTAGACCAGTTTTTCCAGCACCTAAACAGTTCTCCCTTTTCTCATTTAAATGTGGTGCCCCCTTTATTGTATAAGTTCCCACATACACATGCATCTCTCTCTAAGCTCCCTCTTTGCTTCATTGGTGATTCACCCCAATTCTGTTTGTGGGACAGTCAGTATCTGATGGGTGGGGATACCCTTCTTTGCTCCTCCTTTTCTCAATTGATTTTTCTATTCACAGACTTTTATTCTTCAAAATAAGTTCATTGAGTCCCTCAACAAACCCAACTGGAATTTAGATTGAGATTGAGTTGGATTTATGGATTAATTTGGAGAAATTTGACCTTTTTTAATATTAAGTGACCACATCAAAAGCACTAAATAGGCATTTATTTGGGGGGTCTTCTGTTAAGTCTTTTAATACAGTAAAATCAAATTTTTTTTTGTGGAGGTCATGTGATTTCTTTTTAGGTTACTTCCTAGACACTGTATGGCTTTGTAGCTCTTGAACATGGTCTGTTTCTTCCTTTTTTTTAAATTTCTTTTTTTAAATTATATTTTCTGTTTATTGTTCATGTAGGAAAAAATCTATGGATATTTTAAAAGTGGTTTCATATTTGGAAACTTGTTGAACTTTCTTATTATTTCCAAGAATTTGTTGATTCTAGTTTTTTAAAATTACAATATTCTTATTTTTTTATGAGTTGGTAACTTTCTTTTCCTGGACTGCCCTTGTCTAATTTAAGGATCAAGATAACACTGATAATCTGACAATGGTTTCTTTTGTTCTTCATCTCTTTTTGAAATAACGTGTAGAAGATAAGAATTTTCTGTATCTTGAAAGTTCAGTAGCACTCACCTGTAAAACCATCTGGGCCTGGGTTTTTGTGATGAAGAGACCTAGATTACCATTTCGATTTCTTTAAAATGTGTATTGGTCGAGTCAAGATCAATTGTTTGTTCTTGAATAAACTTTTGTTCTTTTTTACTCTTCCAACATTTTTCCATTTTTTTCTTGATTTTAAAATGTGTTAGCTTTTAGTTTTTCCTAATACTTGCAAATTATGTTTTAATTTCTCCTATATCAACAGGTATTTTCCTCCATTTCAACTTGTTTTTTATTGTTTGCATTTTCTCGTCTATCTTAATCGATCTTTTTGAAGATCAGTTTTGGTTGATCTTTTGGTTTCTTTAATCCTTTCTTTCTGTTGCTATTGTTTTCTCCATTTCACTGATTTTTGTCAACTTCATTATTGTCTAACCAGAGCCAGCTCTAGCCTAGGCCTTCTGAGCCTTGAGGTGTCTTTTCTGTTTTGCTGAGTCGCCTTTGTAGCAGCTCATTCAATAGACATTTGACCTCTGTCTTCTGACTCTGAACTCACTGTCTTAGGATACAGCTTCTCCCGCCTTTGGATAATTTTTCTGCAAGAAAAGTCTTTCTCAGATTGACTCTAAAAATGACTCTCTGTAACATTTCTACTACCTCTTAGCTACACAAAGCATGTTTAGTCAACCTTCCCAGAACTGCTTTTTGACTACTTCAAGATATCATTTTTTAGGTGCTCTGAGTTTTCTCTTTTCTAAATGAATCATCCCCAGAAGTTCCTTGTGGTTCTATCTCAGGTTCCCCAGTCACCTTTCCTCCAGATGTTTTCAGTCAGTAGTGGTTCTCTTAAATAGCAGAGCTCAAGATGCAGGACAGTTCTTCAAGGGTGATAAAACAGAGTTGAATGAGAGAAAATCATCTCCTTCATTTTAAATGTTGTACATCTGTTAATGCAACCCAAGTGGGCATTAACTCCATTAGCCAGTGCCTCACAGTGGGAATCATGTTGAATTCACTGCTGGCCAGAACCCTTTCTCTGCCTATTAGTTACTGCTCAATTTTGACTCCCTTTCCTGTTCCTGAGTAGTTGAAATGACTGACTCCTTCATTTCAGCTGGGAGATATTCTTTTCTCATAACTGTTCAATCCTCTTTATGCACAAACTCAATGAACATTTATTAAGTAACTAATATGTACCAGACCTTGGAGATATAACAGAGGCCACAGCCCATTGCAGTCCATTCCCAGGGCAGTCCTCCAGGTAAGGATGAATTTTGCTTCCAGAGAATTGAACGAACTTGAATTCATTCACTAATTCATCCATTTTACAAACCTATATTTAACCTATACTGTGTGCAGGATACTTCCTCCACTCCCGTATTGCCTGCCTCACACCCCTGGCACCCCCCAAATCCCTATGTGTGAGAAGCAATATAGGAGAAGGAGGAGGGAGCCAGGCCTGGGCCCTTTGTGAAAACTTCATTCTCTGCCCAGAACCTAGAGCCACAGCCCATCCCCAGGGTCCCCCCAGCAAGACACCTCTTCCTCAGCCCCAAAAGTATGATACCCAGGATCCGTACTGGCCTTCCAGCCCCATCGAGGGTACTTCCAGACCCTAGGAGAGCAGGGAAAGTCTTGTCCATGCTTGTTGGGAGACAGAGTGCCTGAAATCTGAGACTTCTCAGTGTGTCCACCAATCAGGCACTGGAGATTAGCGCACGAAGGGCCACCCACCCATTTTACAGATGTGGAGACTGAAGTGTCTGCAGGCACATAGTGAGGCTGGGGCAGGGGACTTAGCAGACTTTATTCCACATTCCAAGTCAGAGCTTCCTCATGGAGGCCATGCAAGGGCCAGGACTCAGGTGGGGCTGGTGGGCCTTCTTCTTGGGTGGGGCATCCATCTGACACAGCCCAGAGCTGCAGAAAATGGGGCTTGTGCAGGGGTGGTGAGGAGTCTCAGAGGCAGGAGAGACCTGTAACAGGAAGCTGCTGGGATCCGGAGAGAGACTGGGATCTGAGTCTTCAGAGAGGCCTTGGGATGACACGGGGGGAGGTGTGAAGAGGTGGCCAGCTGGGCCAGAGAGTAACCTACACTTGGGTGGACCATTAAGTACCAAAGTGTGATAACACAGCCAGTTGCTTCCTGTCCAGGAGAGGTTCTGCTTGAACTAAACTCCTTTCTGCTCACCCCTGTGGCCCCTTTCTCCCCCAGACCAGCTGTGTCTGCCTCTACAAGAAGTCCTCTTCTCCATGTTACCTTGAGTAGTCCTGCTACTGAAGGTAACATGGGTGGCAGTGCTATCTGGGAGCTTGTGAGAAAAGCAGAGCCCCCCCACCCCGCCCCAGCCTTCCCCCAGACCTACTGAATCAGAATTTGTATCTTTTTCTTCCTTTTTTTAAACCATTTTTAAAGTTGAAGTATCAATTTACAATGTTGTGTTAGTTTCAGATGTACAGCAAAGTGATTCAGTTATATATGTGTGTGTATATATATTTTTTCAGATCCTTTTCCATTAGAAATTACTACAAGATATTGAATATAGCTCCCTGTGCTATATAGTAGGAAATTGCTGTTTATTTGCTATGCAGTAGTGTGTATCTGTTAATTCCAAACTCCTAATTTACCCTCTTTCGCCTTTGGTAACCATAAGTTTGTTTTGTATGTCTGTAAGTCTCTTTCTGTTTTGCAAATAACTTCATTTACATTATTTTTTAGATTCCACATATAAGCGATATCATGATATTTGTCTTTCTCTGTCTGACTTCCTTTGTTTAGTATGATAAACTCTAGGTCCAACCATGTTGCTGCAAATGGCATTATTTCATTATTTTTTATGGCTGAGTAATATTCCATTGTGTACATGTACCACATCTTCTTTATCCATTCCTCTGCCGATGGACATTTAGGTTGCTTCCATGTCTTGGGTATTGTAAATAGTGCTGCTACGAACATAGGTGTGCATGTATCTTTTCGAATTAGAGTTTTCTCCAGGTATATGCCCAGAAGTGGGATTGCAGGATCATATAGTAGTTCTGTGTTTAGTTTTTTAAGGACCCTCCATACTGTTCTCCATAGTGGCTGCACCAATTTACATTCCCACTAACAGTGTAGGAGGGTTCCTTTCAGAATCTGTATCTTAACAAGGTCCCAGGTGCTCAATTAAAATTTGAAAAGCTGTACACTAGATTATAAATTCTATGAGGGTTAGAAGTGTGTCTGTCTTATGCATAGCACAAAAGTTTGAGAAGTGCTGGTCTGGTAGCAAGTCCACCTGGGTGACTCTGGGCATGGCATTTAAACTCTGTGCCTGTTACCTCATCTATAAAATGGGGATGATGCCAGTTCATGCATGCCTTCACAGAGCTGTGGGAGAATTCAATGAGTTGATAGAGAGAGCTGACCCATAGTAATTGGTTTATGAGCACCATTTTCAGTACTTCCAGTCCACTTGCAGCATTTTCTAAACCTTCCTGGTCACAGAGGTAATAGGCTAGAGTCTGGCTTTATTTAGGTCCCCGTTTTGTTTCTGTCAGAGGATGTATATTGCCCGATGGCCTTACAAGCCAACTCTTCCTTTCTGTATATGCTCATGCTCTGTATTAGTTAATAGTCCATCCAATATTTATTGAGCATCTACTACATGCCAAGTGTTGTTCCAGGTGCTAGATTTACAGCAATGAACCACACAGACAGAATCCCTGCCCCCATCCTCATGAACCTTACAGTCGAATAAAGGGAAACAGACATGAAGATAAACAAACAAGCAAGATAATTTTCTGTAGGTACCGGGTTGTATGCAGCCATTTTCACTAACTATATATCGGATGCATTTTGCACGTTTTTACAAAGTGGTCGCCTCACCAGCCTTTTTAATGTCTTAGGAATCCTTCACAGATCAATGCTATGGAATTCATAAAATGTATGCACACAAGTCACCCATCTATTGTCAGGGTTGATCTCAAGGTGGGTGGGGTTCTCTCCCTTCTACTGCAGGTGGGACCCTCCGGAAGGAGTACAAGATGTAGGTCTGGTCAGTTAGAGCCTCACACTACACCAGCCCCTGCAATTGGTCGAGGAGGTGGGTACGTGACTTGAGCCAGGTTAATCAGCCTCAAGCAGAGGGCCCTCCCACCCTCCTGTCTTTGCCTGAGTGCATGGAAAGAGGCTTTCTCTCTTTCTCACTGGACTTAAGTCAGGAGGATGTAAGGTTAAATCTGGGGCAAACACCTCACCACCACGAAGGCAGAGCTTCTGAGAACATGGGGAGAACAAAGAAGAGCCTGGAGACAGAGGGAGAGGGACTGAGTCCTAGAAAGAGTGTAGGAGCCCTGTCACCTGCTCCTTGACTTCTACTACAGACACCTTAAGGCTGTTTTTTGCATCCCTTCTTAATGGGGGTGCCATGTTGTGATATGGGAGCCAATTATAATGAATTAACCATTGTCTCAGAGTAGCACCCAACCAATGACACCCAGGAGTTGATGTATTCTCACCCCAGCCCCCTGACCCCTCATGTGGGAGGGTCCTGAGTGCAAGCCCCGCCCTGTCTCCCGAGAGCCCCCAGCAGGGCCCAACTCCAGTTGTCCCCACCATGACTGGCTTGCTAACATCTGATAGGCTGCCTTCCCTTACCTGTCTCCCTTCCCCACTTTCTGATAGGTTGCCTTCCCTTCCCCACCTCTCTTCCCCACTTCCCTATTAGGTTTCCTGGGATCACCTCCCTGATAAAGGACATGCATCCATCTTTCAGGTTCTACTTCCAAGGGAACCCAAACTAAGGTGCCTCCCAGAGGTGATTGTGAAGCTTGAATGGGGAAATGTCTGGCCCAGAGCTGGCATGTAGGAGGCCCTCAATAAACAGTGGTTATTATTATTACTCATCTCTTTGGTTTTGAAGCACATACTATACCCCTTTCACCTTTTATCTTAAGGAACAAAGAGGGAAGCCGAGCAGTTTTTGCAGGTAAATATTTATTATAAATCTTACTCGCAGGAAAAATGTGTAGCACACAGTTAACAAAAAATAAAATACACACTACTCCTTATTGTAAATACCACACGGCCCTAGTTGATTCTCAAAGAATGCCTTCATGGATCATTCTTGAACTCCCGTTTCCATAGCCAACCTACGGATGCAAATGAAGAATGAGGGCACTTCCAACAGGAATGTTGATTGATGTTTTCACTTATGTTAACAAGTGAGACAAAAGCAAAGTGATGGAGATTTCACCAGTTCACTAATGACATGAGCAACCTCCCCTCTGACTCAGATAATAGTTTTCAAAGGCTGGGAGAAGAGTTCCTCGATTTGAGGGGCTATTTATAACATAACAGCTGTAGACATGACATATTTGAAGTTTATCCTGCATACTTTCTCAAGTCTAAACAATCACCACAACAACATAAATTAAGCCCTGATGTGTAACTGTTGTCCATTTCCATGGCATAAATATTCCCACCATGGCTGGTTTCAAGCTATCAAAGTGATGTCATGTGAACGTAGAGTTGGGAAGAGATGGAGGTAGCCCACCATTATTTATACTTCTACTAGATAATAGCAAAAATCTAGTAAAATAATCAGGAACTGATGAGTTTTGACTACTTATTATTGCTTTTTTTAAATCATAAAATTTGCTTTGTAGAGCAGTTTTAGTTTCACTGAAAAAATGAGCAGAAAGTTCCGAGAGTTCCCATAGACCCTTTGTCCTCCCACACCACGCACAGCCTCCCCCGCTATCAACGCCCTTCTCAGTGGTTCATTTGTTACAATCGGTGGACCTGCATTGACACGTCATCATCACCCAAAGTCCATCATTTACATTGCGGTTTGCTCTTGACGTTGTACATCAGGTAGGTTTAGATAGCTGTGTGATGTCGTGCGTTCATCATTATAGTATTATGAAGAGTAGTTTTACCATTGCCTTTGTTTTTAATATGTTATTCAATTGTAAGTTTACATAATTTAATTTTTAATGGTGACTCTGTTTAACAACCTGCTGGTAAAATTCCTGAACTTTTAACAATTGGTTTCCAGGGACCTGTCGGCTCCAGCCCATCCCTGTCGTTGGGCCTCCATAGAGAAGCTGAGGTCCCTGGGCCTCACCTGTAAGGCCACCTAATGTTTTCCTGGCACAGTCAGACCGGCTCTGGGTAGCTCTGAGCTTGGAAGACCCACCTGGTAACTGGGTGAGGCTAGTCTCACCCTTCCCTCCCTGTTCCTCCCGAGGGCAAGTGCAACCAGAGGTCCCAGCCATCAGTTGCCTGTTGGGAGGCCCTGATTTCGGGGCGGGAACAAGATCTGGGAGCCACGCGGGCAGCTGCACCAGATGGGCCAGCAGCAAAGGTGGCATCTCCAATCTTTGTATCCCTGCAGGGTGCAGCTGTTGGGGTCACTGCGATCATGCTTTCGGATGGGAGGACCTGAGAAGTTTACAATAAAAATCAAAAACAATTTTACGTGGAGGAAGAATCATTTAATTGGATAGCTCTGGCCTAAAGTTTCTCTGTTCACAGGCTTAACTAGCACAGCTATTATTTTTATTGCTCTCCAGAGAGATTTATACAGGGCATACTGCCTTGAAGAGACAGCCCTTGGAGCGAAACCTGGCTGGGCCCAGGAGGGAGCCTCCTGAATGCTCGGAGGTCCTGGGCCCACAGAGCCAGGGGCTGGGGCTTCAAAGACAGCAGATCTCACAGTCTGTGGGGATGGACACTGCCAGGACAGGGAGATTTGCTCTATAGTCCAAGGATGCACAGACGAGGCATCAACCCAATTATTTACTTAACAAACACACCGTAGCACTTGCAATGTCTGAAGCATGTTTCTAAACACTTTGCAAATAATACCTATAAACGTCATTGACCAGGGACTAGGAAACCCATTTTAGAGATGAGTAAATTGAGGCCTTGGAAGGATAAATGATAGGATTTGAACCGAGGCAGTCTGGCTCCAGCATCAGTGCGAGCCATTAGGAAGGCAGACAAGAACACAGCAGCAGGGAACTTACCTGTAGCTCAATTAGACTGGTGTGGTTGGTGTGAGCGTGGGGGGAGGGGGGAGAGAGAGAGTGGGGAGCAGATTTTATACACACACACACATGCACAAACACATGTACACAGAGTCGTGTACGTATGCGCACAACACAACAACGTATGTACGCCTACGTGTGCACGCATGAAAACCTGTGTACACACACTGACACATCCACACGCATGCACACACACCATCACGCACCTGTACACACACACTTTATCTGGACCCTGAGGGCAGTGGCAGGTCCTTGAGACAGGAGACTGTCCCCATCAGCATAGGGCTCTAGAAAACCCCCTCCAGCCTGAAGTGTGTGGGGAACTCCCTTCTCTCCGCCCCTCAGCTTCCTCATCTGAAAATTGGGGAAGTGATGCTTCCTATCATGAATGGGAAAGGGCTTCGGAAACTGTAAAAGTAAGACGTGTGTGCTGTGCTTTCAAAAGCCCGTGCCCTTGTCAGGAGAGTAAAACATGAAAGTTACCCACTTACCTCTCAACACCCTATGTTACCTTGAGGGCGGTGGTGGCCATGTGGGGGTGTGTGTGTGTGTGTGTAGCAGGAGAAGAAACTGGGACCCCAAAATGAGTCAGGACAATGCACGGGGTCACCCAGCAAGTTGGTGGCTGAACGTGGACTTGAATCCAGGCCTGTCTGGCTGAAATCCTGACGGTTCTTGCTTGATGTCTTGTTTCTCCCCAGCCACTCGCCTCTTCTGACTGTTTGACATCCTCATCCCAGGGGCACGGCTAGTGGACACGTCAGGCCCTCCTCACAGGACAGTCATTCACAAGCCATTAACCACCGGCGACCCCAGTCAACTTAGAAAGGTTGATGTGCCCTCTGCACAGCCTGAGAAGGCGTAACAGGGCTTTGTCTACCCCCTCCCTCTTCCTGAGTCTTTTCCTAACTTTCCTCCCTATGAGCAGAAGCGCATTCCCCCCAGAGAGACCTGTGGACATCAGAACAAGGGAGGCAGCTCACAGAGGCTTGCACTCCTGGCCTCACCACTCCCTAGCTGTAAAATGGGTGTGAAATAATAGCTAAGCCTGTGAAAACCACGAAGCCCGGTGCCAGGTCAGGAGGACATGCTCGCAGGCGGCAACAGCCCTCTAGGAAGTGAAGAGTGAAGGGGGGATAGTTGGGCCAAAGGTGGCAACTGGTCCTTTATTTAACTTTTGGAGAGCTGCCAAAGGAGACAGAGCCCCAGAAGTGACCTCCCTCTCCACCCCCAAGTCCTGATGCTTGAGTGGCAGCAGAGAACGGAGTGAACAGCGGCCACAGAGCGGGAAAGGCCTGTGGTGTCAGAAAGACCTGAGCTTGAGCCCCTGCTCTGCCTCCTACTTGCTGGGCCACTTCACCAAAATCATAGCCTCTCTGGGCCTCAGTTTCCTCATCTGTGAAATGAAGGCAATTACCTCTGAGCTCTGATGACAGTTGCAGGCTGTGGAAAGGCAGGCCCGGAGCAGGCGTTCAGTCAATGCAGTCAGTGGCGGTTCGAGGAGCATCCCTCCTCGCTGAGGCAGGGGACCTGCTCCGCACCGCCTCAGGAAAACTCCAGACTGCCCGCAGGGAGGGAAAGCTCCCGCCACCTCCAGGGCACTGGGGGCTTCGCTCACCTCTCTGAAAATTAAATTAAAGCTCAACAGTAGTGCCTTTGTGGCTTACGCACGGCGGGCCTCGCCAGCAAATAGTCTTAATATCCACCGCTGACAGGATGGAATTAGCTGCTTTTTTTTTCTTGGGGTCTTTATTTCTTGCTGTAACTTTCGTTCGCCTCCATGGGGGTGTAACCTGATGTTTAATCCCATCCTGAGAGCACTGGACCACTCTTAAGTAGGGCAGGCAAAGGTCTTGGCCGCGAGCAGACCAAGATGAGCGTGCCTGGGTGGGTGGAGGGAATGTTCTGGGGCTCCCCCCTCCAGGACCCCCCTCCCACTGCCCTGGGTTGGTCAACACAGGCTCTGCAGGCACAAGAGAATCAATGAAGAATTATCGTTAAGCCTCCTGGTCATTATCCTCATTAGAGGTAACCGGAGCCCGCCTGGCCCGAACGCAGCTCTAAACCCCTCTAAGACGGGACGCTCTTGGGAAGAATACGCTGGATGTAATTTAATAATCCTGGAAACAAGTCCACACACTTTTTTTTTTTTGTCTTTGGCCCAAAGGAGAGGTAATTCCCGATGCAGCCGGAGAAGCGGAACTGCGCCGACTATGGAGAAAGGCCTGGGTTGGGTGCCTAAGGACTTGGTGGGATTTGGAGGCTGGGCTCTGCTTCTCCTGAATAGAATCACTTCCCCTTCCTCCACACCTCCAGCAAGGCTTCTGCTGGCCCTTTTAGAACCTTCCAGAACCTTCACGTGCATTAGAGAAAGGAGCCCCTTTCTCCAGGTCCATGCAGCCCTGTGCTCAGAGTTGCCTGGCAGAAGGAGAGGAGGCTGGATTTCAACCCCCCTTGACCCACTCTGTGTGCCCCTAAGTAGAGGGCTTCCCTGGCACCCCCTTGCACACAGACTGCGCCTTACAGTTTATAAAGCAATTTTGCATCCTTTACGTCTTTGGATTCTCCCACAATTCTCTGAGAGAGGCGGGGCGGAATTATTACAGCCATTTCACAGATGAGAAAATGGAGGCTCAAAGGTGTGCAAGGACTTCCTCAAACCACAGGGCTTCCAGGGCCCAAGGCTGGCTTTGGAACTCAAGCCTTTTGACTCCGAATCCAGGCACCCTTCTTGAGTTCTCCAAGGCTGTTACGGGCTAAATTGTGTGCCCCCCAAATCCAGATATTGAAGTCCTAACCCCAGTACCTCAGATTGTGACTGTGTGTGGAGGTATGGTCTTTAAAGAGGAGATTAAGTTACAATGAGGTCGTTCGGGTGGGTCCTGATCCAATGTGAATGGCGGTCTTTACAAGAAGAGGAGATCAGGACACAGACACACACACACAGGGAGAAGACAGCCGTCCATGAGCCGAGAAGCAAGGCCTCAGGGGAGGAAAATCCTGCCAACACCTTGATCTGATGTCCAGCCTCCGGGACTTGGAGAAAATAAATTTCTGCTGTTAAGCTGCCCGATGTGTGGTGCTTTGTTATGGCAGATCAAGCTGGTGAACACAAGGGATCTATGGGGCCTCTCTGCCTCCACGGAGTCTGCTCTGGTGACACAGCCCCTGTTCCTCTTGCCTGCTTTTAGCTGAGCATCTCCACCCATTGACTGGGACTGAGAACTTCTGATTTTGGTGGCACCAGTGGGTGGGGCAAAAGACCCCAACTCCATGGTTATCCAAGGAGGGCTTATGGGTGATAGAGTTAAGGCTTCTTAAACCAAGTGGATTTTTAGGACATTCTTCCTCATTAGTTTATGTTTCCATTAGAATTTATGCTATGATATCAGCTTCCTATGTTTCAAGAGTGCTGGAAATCTCCGTACCTGGGAGCAGGGCTTTTGGAAGAACTTTGGAAGAATTTTGTAAAATTCATACTTAGAGTCATACGTGCATGTGTAGATTACGTGTACAAGATGTGTGCAGATGTGTGCCATGATTAGCTTTACGTGTAAGGTTATCCACTGAAAACTACTTACACAACACATATAGGTTTGTATATATGTTTTCATCATATGTACAAAATTCCAGTTTTTTATCAGCCTATGCTTATCATGAACATATCAAAAAAAGGCATTTTCCTTCTAGTTTTCTTTTCTAGAAACCTGTTGAGATGCCTTTAAAAGAGGGTGACATTTTGATTTCGCTATTTTCAACATTCTCCTCTAAAATGTTTTGAAACTTACCTGTGAGACCCTTGAATTAGGCAGAAATCTTCAAAACCAACAAACTTTTAATTTCCAGCACCACCCACTTTTGTGCAGGGGCTTGTCACTCTTATGTGGGTGTGTCCCACCCCACGCCCCTGCCCCGCGCCCCGTGGATCTGAGCACAGGGTGACAAGTAGACAGCAGGTGCATGATAAAGGCTGATGATTTCCCAGCCCTCAGTCCAACCTGAAGGGTCCTGAACCACTTGGGCAAGTCCACTGGTGTCACCAAGCAGCAGCCTCGCTCGGGGGTGGCTGGCTCTTGACTTCAGCGCCCTGACCCCTCCCTCCAGCTTCCATTCTCAGCTTAGCAGGTGGGCACTCTGGCTGGGAAGGTCTGTGTTGAGGTTGGCAGAGCTAAAGCCTCTTGCAGAGGGATGATGAGGGCAGGGGGAGGGGGTCCCAGCCTGCAGCCACAGCAAAACCCAAATAGCTCACCCAACTCTGGTCCAAACTGGGGCCGGGGGCAGGGGGGCAGCCTGGGCCAGCCTTGGCTACACCTGGCTTCCCAGTGTGTGGCCACTGGGTCCCAGCACACAGGAACGTGGCCCGTGGAGATGGTGGCCCAAGGAGAATCCCACCCAAAGGAGGAAGACACATGCTGAGATATTGGTGACTTGGGGCTGGGGCGGCAGAGCTGCGGAGGAGAGCGAGCACAGCTTGGAGAAGCAGGGAAGGGAGGAACATTTTCCAGTGAAACGTGAAGGTGAGTGAGTGCCCAGAGACAGGGACTCGGCCTTGCACTTGGTGCTGTTTCAGCAGCTCTGTGGTCCATCCTCTAGGCTCCTTGGACCTGAAACTCGATAGACCAGTTACGTGACCTTGGCTGAGCCTCCTCATGTCTGGACCACTGAGAGAGGCAGGAAAGGCCAAATGAGTGCCCTGTCAGCCTCCCCTTCCTTCCTGGACCTCAACAGTGTGAGTGGGCTGGCAGGTCTCTGTGGGAGGCCATGAAGAGGGCGTGTTGTTTATGTGGGAGATCCTCCTGAAAATGAAAGCAGACTATGATATACAGAATGGAGAAACACCAAGGTTCTACTGTATAGCACAGGGAACTGTAATTGACATACCATAATAAACAATAATGGAAAAGAATATGAAGAAGAATCTATGTATGTATAACTGAATCACTTTGCAGTACAGTAGAAACTAACACAACATTGTAAATCAACTATACTTCAATGAAATAATTTTTTTTTAAAGAAAAAAAGGAAAGCAAGAAGCAAGGAGAAAGTGGCTGTTCCTGGGGAGAAGCTGGTTTTCCCAAGCAGCCTGCCAGGAGTGTGCTGACAGGGTAGGAACCCTGTCCCCGCAGTGCCAAGGCCCTTCTGTCCACTCTTTAACAAAAGCAGAGCTTCCCAGTTGGCGCAGTGGTTAAGAATCTGCCTGCCAATGCAAGGGACATGGGTTCGAGCCCTGGTCCGGGAAGATCCCACATGCCACAGAGCAACTAAGCCCGTGTGCCACAACTACTGAGCCTGAGCTCTAGAGCCCGTGAACCACAACTACTGAGCCCGTGTGCCACAACTACTGAAGCCCGCGTGCCTAGAGTCTGTGCTCCACAACAAGAGAAGCCACTGCACTAAGAAGCCAGAGCACTGCAACAAAGAGTAGTCCCCACTTGCCGCAGCTAGAGAAAGCCCACGCACAACAATAAAGACACAAAGCAGCCAATAAATAAAAAATTAATTAATTAAAATTAAATTTAAAAAATTAAAAAAAATAAAATAAAAAAAATAAAAGCGGCGTCTGTCTTGCGGACCTGAGTGCCCTACCTTCCCGCTTGGGCCCTCGACAGCACCTGAGATGTGTAAACAAGGCCAGAGCAGCAGGCTATTGAATTAGGCAGCTCCTGGAATTGCTATGGCTGGCAGAGCAGTTCCCCCGTGATTGTTATCAGCTATAATCAAATCTGGAGCATGGCTGGAATGCTAATACCTTCCCCAGGAGCGCATCCTTCTGTGGACACAGGCAAGCTACCCCCCACCACCCACTTGTCGAGTCTCTGTGGTGGCTCCAGTCCCCCCGGCCATGTTTCGGGGAGGTGCCTCCCCAAATAGCACTGTCAATGGGCCGACAGGTCAAGCAATGTCGTCTTGTGTCTTCGTGTCTGATGGCCAATGAGCAAGTGGCAGTGATGGACTGTGGCCCCTGCCCCAGTCCTGCAAGAAGGGTGCACAGGTGAGCACCAGGTGGGCTCGAATATGATCTGTGTGTACCCCAACAAAATTTACTCATTTATTCATTCACTAAAGAGAGGTGGGTTGCACACTTTCCCACAGGGCATGGAGTAAGAGGAGTCCTCTCACTCCAAAGGCTCCCAGTCCAAGACCCCACCTCTCCAGCTAACTGTAGCATGTGCATTACAGCATGTGTGTTACAGACCCCAGGATGAGCACAGGATGGGGGACTGGAGGGCATTCTGGAGGACTTCCTGGAAGAAGCTACATGTCAAATGAGTCAGTGGCAGGGCAGTGAGGGGTGGGTATTGTGGCAAAAGACTCTACTCAAGGGCCTTCAGGGGTGCCAGCAGAAGAGTTTGAATTGGACAAACAGGAATCAGAAGTCACACCCTGGACATGGGTAGAAGGAAGGAGGGGAATCTCATGGTCCCTGGTTCCAGTGACAAGGGGAGTGGCTCCCTCATTGTCAGAAATGAGGATGCGGCAGGGAGGGGAGGCCTGGAGGGAAAGACTCAGTTGGGCTGCAGGTGCCTGAGGGTGGGGCCTGATTGCTAACTGTCTTCAGGTGGCTTGCTTTGTGACCTCCACAGCGTGTTGACAAGAAAGGCTGGCTTGTGCTTCACACCCAGCAGGGGCCTGAGGTCCTCCTCAAGCACAGGTCCAGCAGTGTCCTGGGCCCAGCGACTCAGCTGTGAAGAGGATAGATTGTTGGGGTCTGCACACAACCTTCAGGGGCACCTCGCCCCCCAGGAGCTCACACTGTGGAGAGAGGAGGCAGGCAGGTGGGTAACAGGAAACAGAATCTACTAAGTGAACTAGATGATTTCAGTTGTAAGTGCTCTGAAGACAATAACACAGGTGAAGTGATAGATAGATAGTGGCCGGGGCGGAGGTTGAATGGATGGATGGATGGATGGATGGATGGATGAGTTTGCATTATGATCAAAAGCAAGTGTGATGGTACCTTTCCTGTCCCCTGGTAACTGCTGAGGCTCCTGGTGAAGCGGTTTGGAGCCCATCCTCCTGCACCCGCGTCACAACCCTGTCACATGTTCCGGTCACACTGGGCAAGTCACTTAAGGTCCATGTGCCTTGGACTCCTCACTCCTCATCTGTGAAATGGGGATGAACCTCAGAACCTGTCATGTGGGGTAGGTGCACGGGTATGTGCTGCTTCAGTCGCTTAGCATGGTGCCTGGCACATGTACCAAGTGACACACGGGTGCTATGTCATACTTACTGTTGGTGCCCTGAGTTGGGATGGATTCTGAGGCCACTTTGGGCTCACTGTGGCTGGAGGCCCAGGAGGAGAAGGGGATGGTTCAGTTTCACCATCCACTCTGATCCCAGTGAGATCATTCCCCAGTTTCTGGTGTGGCTCGGAGCTTCCTGCTATAGAAACCCCTTGACTCTCCTTGTCACAGCTCTGACCATGGTCTCCACCTCCCAAACCTCCTGGCCTTCCCTCTGCTTTCCTGATCTCATTCGTTCATCCTTTCCCTCAGGCATGATGGGTGGCAGGTTCATGGAAAAGATGTGGGGCTTGAGTGGTTAGGAAGCCTGCCTGGAAGAGGCAAGGCTTGAGCTGGACTTAGGAGGGTGGGCAGGGTTTGGCCAAAGAGGAGAAGCATTCTGGGTGCATGGCAGAGAAGGTTTTCCAGGAGATGAGGACCAGGCTGGCTTCACCCAGAGCGGGGTCGGGGAGGAGGCTGGAGGGGGGTACCAAGGCAGAGCAAGTCTGTCCGAGGAGCTTCCTGCACCTGGAATAGCCGTCCCCATCTTTCTTATGTAGTCAACTCCCCTCTTCCTTTCAAGACCAAGTTCAAAGCCCTGTAACTCATGCTTCTTCCTGCCTCTACTCTTGGTATTACAGCCCTGCAGTCATCGACACCACACAGGCCAGTCACGGGCACCAGAGTTTAAGCCCTGGCTTTACTGCCTCCAAACCCATATGACTTCTGAGCCTCAGCTTCCTAATCTGTAAAATGGAGCTAGTAATACTAGTACCGTCCTCATATGAAGGACACAGCCCAGTGCCTGGCCTATAATAAATGCTGAGGAATAGCATTCTGAGTCACCACGCTGTATTATTCATCATTCCTTCACCGACTGGTCCCTGCCCCCATCCCCACACCTGGCCCAGCACCACAGGCCCCCAGAAGGACAGCTAACAAACTGAAACTCTTAACGTGCCTTGTGCAGCATCTTTTAAGTGAAGGTTTTAAAGTACCTTCACCTGTGTTAGTTCATTTTATTCCTCCAGTGTGACCCTGTGGGACAGGGAGGGCAGCAAGCACATTTAGGCCCACTTTTCAAGTGAGGAGAACAGTCCCTGGCTGCTCACTGGGGCCCTGGGTCTTCTGCTCACCCCTGATGCTTCAGCTACAACGTCTATTCCTCAAAATGCAAGAGGCAGAATGGAAACACTTCAAAACAAGGAAGTGAGGATACAAAATGTTACAGGGGTGACAGTTCCCCACCCCAAGCTGGGTCCACACGGGGACAAATTATCAGGCTGGATGGCTGATGGGGTGACCTCTGGGTGTGAGTGGCAGGGACAAGGCTGGAGGGAGCCCTTTCCAATGACAGGGCAGACAATTTGGACCACAACTCCCGCTGGGCCACTGGGCTCAGCAGATTTTTGCAGCAGGAAGAGACTTCTGAA
The DNA here is from genome assembly GCF_030028045.1 of Hippopotamus amphibius kiboko. Lineage (NCBI taxonomy): Eukaryota > Metazoa > Chordata > Mammalia > Artiodactyla > Hippopotamidae > Hippopotamus > Hippopotamus amphibius. The sequence continues at coordinate 178,154,456 of NC_080189.1, forward strand.
GACCTGCTTCGAGAAATTGGATGTGCTTCTCACACAGCATCTCACATAAAATCCCCACGCAACTCCCTGAAACTGACATTAGCATTATCCCCAATTTACAGATGAGGAAACTGAGCCTCAGGATGATTAAGCAACCTGCCAGACCACGCTGTTCGTCATGCGCTGCGAGCCGGGGATTCAGCCTGGACTTGTCTTTCCCCACTTTTCTCATCACCATGCTCCCCTCAAGAAGGCTGGTACGACAAGCAAGAAGGCTGATACACAAGCCTGGAAGCCATTCCAAGGGCCTGCATCCAACCCTCCACTCTGTTCACAATGGGATTGTAAAACACCCACGCCTGGGGCACTTTCTACATTACAAAGCACTTTCACACGCAAGAAACCCCAGCCACCCCCTCGATCAGTAAGGGTTTCTATCCTGGAATCTTTGTAAAGACAAGGAATACCATCTACCTTCAGAGCAGAGGCTTGAAAGCTTGGAGCCCTCTTGGCATCTGTAAAGTTCCAAGGGCCCTCAAGGCTGCCAATCCCAGACAACCAAGAAGTACCAGGGTGCAAGTTTGCCATAAACACATCCCGTTTCTATGACGATGTCTCACCGCCCTGGTGACTATCATACCACCCCAACACATCGTAGTTTAAAAGGTCATTCCTGGGCACGCATCCACTCATGCATGAAACACCTGCGAGGGTCTTCCATGTCCCAGCCTCAGGACCAGGTGGTGAGGGCACAGTGGGGCACACAGTTCCCACCAGAGTGCCTGGGCTCACACACGGGGGTAAGGGAGGGGCCGGCAATGGCAGTCAGCGCTGTGTATGGAACTGTGTGAAGGAGACAAAAGAAGGGGTTCTGGGTTGACGAGAATAGACCACTCCGAAGGGTGGCCACTGGCCTGAACCCTAAAGGGCTATATTTGATCCTCACATCTCTCTCTGTGGCAGGTAGACCAGGGATTATTTATTCCTGTTTTCCAGAAGAGAAAACCCAGGCTTAGAGAGGTTAAGTCACTTACCCCAAATCACACAGCTAATTATCCAGAGTCACGCTCCACAGGGGGCTCCCCGGACCCCAAGCCTAGAGCCCTTTCCTTAGACCTTCCCTGCCTTAGTATTTCCCCTTGAAAATTACTCAGCAGAGTAAGAATACAGAATTGACATTTGAAAGCTTGATGCCGTAGAATAGGGTGCCTATAATCGAAAAGATATTCTTTGTCCACGTCAAAAGGATCCCAGCCCATCCTGCAAGTGGCACAGACACAACTAGGGAAGTTCTAATCATCACGTGATGAAGCCATGCAAAACTCATGTCCTGTCAATATGTTTTAGGCATGTCATCACACCCAGGTTTTAATAGCCACTGACAATAAAAACAAGACTCAGCAAAGGGTGGCAGCGTGCGTGTGCGCGCGCATGCGCACATACACACAGGAGTGCCGCTCCTTGCCTGCTCCCGGTGACAGGGTCAGGGAAGAATTTTCTGTGACTAATTAGGTTTTAACTTGCCAGAGAGAGAGTGGACATTGGCAGCCTATTGTATAAGAGTGAAACAAAGTTTGAACTAGAGTGAACTTAATTTCCTTTGCACTGAAAGGAAAGAAAGATTAATGAAATATCCCCAAATCCATCCTGTTAGTTTTTATTAAATCAGCAAATGAAATTTAACCTCCAATTCTGTTATTACGTCCTTTCCTGTAGATTGGGTTTCAACGAGCCTAAGTGAAACAGACACTCTCTCTCTAGAACAACATCTTGATATGAAAATTGCATTATTGCCATCAACATCAGGTTACCTGAGGAATAAGTCACTTAGAAAACAATCATGTCCACAAAGCGCAGAATGACATATCTGTGGCCTCAAATTTACAAGAGCCACAATGTTCAGACTATGGTATTTCTGCAAGGCCACTTCTTACCTGCACTAAATGCTAATAAAGCCAAGTCAGTTAAATTGGATGTCACAACAGTTGCAATACTTTCATCTTCAAATAGGGGTGAGAAAAGGAAGGGCTGAGGACAGCCAGCAACGATCTGATCTGTCTTACACCTACTGTGCGCCAGGCACTGGCATTCTCCTAGGTATTGTTGTCATAAGGCTTCAAGGTGGTGATACCTACCATTATAAGGATGAAGAAACTGAAGTCTCGGGAAGGCAAAGTGAATTCACTGGGGTCATAGAGCTGCTATTCAAGCTCACTTATAAAACCCGTGATTGTTTCCTGGCTTTGTAGAAAGAAGTGTATATATCACTTTGTTCATTGTACGAACCTGGACAAGGAAAGCATCGCTGCACGCCACTTCCCTGATGGTCGTGGGAACCCCAAGTGTCCTTGCACACATGATGATGACGACAGTGTTACAACTTCTATGCAACCCTTGGCTATTCCTGTCTCCTCTTATTTGACCTTCATCATGGCCCCTTGAGAGGGGACACTAATGCCATTTTATAGAGTTTCAGAGAAGGGAAGCAACTAGTCCGGGGTATGGAGAGTAAGTAGCAGGGCTAGAGCTGTGAGCCTGGGCTTCTTCTCTGAGTCCAGGGCAAACCTCTTCACATAATGCATTCCAGGAGGCCCCCAATCATGTCTGGACTCATGTCCTATGGGCACCATGGTGAGGAGGGGAGGATATTCTTAGGACTCCCCCAACAATGGTTTTCAGATGAGTGACACCGAAAATCCTGCTGTTATGGGATAGAAGGAAAAAGTACAAAATGAGGAGAGATGGTTTGGGGAGGCTTGGGAACTATCTTTTTATTTGTTCAAGATTGAGGCAGGCATGCTTCTCTGTGGGCCTGTCGGGGTAGGAGTGAGAGCTGCACTTTCTCTGAGGCTGGAAGAATCTACCAGATTCAGATCTCAGCTCAGAAACTGTTCCATCAGCCAGAGCTGCCGTCAGATGGATGCCTGCCTTAGGGAGAGATGAGATGCTTCTTGCTAGTGGAGAGCAAATGGAGACAAACTGACCGCCTGGCATCAGGGTTTGTGATGGGGATGCAGCCCAGGCTTCTGTCATTCTGGGACTCTATGCCTTTAGAAACGTCACATCCACGTTTTCTCCAGGGCATGGCTCAGTGACCCTGAGGATGCAGACACAGATGGAGCAAAGGCAGTGCTGTCTGCCACTTACTTCTGGTAGGCAAGCCCTTGACATCTGTGAGCCTCGGCTATCTCATCTGGGAGATGGGAACAGTGGCAAGTCCTTCCTCACTAGGCTGTCTGTCATCAGGATTAAATGAGAGAGTGAGTGTGAGTACTTAATACAGTACCAGACACACAGTAAGTGCTCAATAAATGTAGACTATGATTTCAAAACTTTTTCTTCCTTCAAAGCATGAAAATTCCTGCAAAACTCCTGGCTTAGAAACCTGAACGCTCATGCTTTGCTCAAGGACCCCCAGAGATCTGCTCTCCCGTTGGTGGGGGGGAGGGGAGTAGGCCGCATACATCAGATCATACATTCCGATGGGACCCCGTCGGTTTCCGAGTGCCCACATTTTGGGCCCCATCGCAACTCTATTAGCTGCATAAAATATTCGAAGCGATAGCCAAGAAGGAGGCCCCTTTGCCAAGGTTCCCCCAGCCCGTCCTCTGGAATTGATTACTTGGAGCCTTTCAGAAACGCAGGAATAAAACGATGCCAGGACGGATGGACAAGCTGGGGACGACTCATGTTTCTAATCCAACGGCCCCCCCTTCGCCTCCCACCCCGGAACAAAGTCTTCTCCAGTTTTTAGTAAACTTAACTTGACAATCGTCAAAGAGAATCAAACAGCGCAGAAACGAAGCCTTTAAAAGATGTCAGGAGAAGTCAGAATCGGTAGAAATCTACTACGCTTCCCAACGTTCCCCCGTCCCCTGAATTAGTATTTAAATCTTTTAGGAACAGGCTCCCGGGGCTGGATTATTTAACTTGCTGGCAAGAATGCGTTTAGGAAGGGCACTCCTGTTTATTTTGGGTATTACCGCCTCACCTCTTTAGTGTAATCCCCGGACTTAATCGCAGGGTTACTGGGAAGATACCAATTAGCAGCACCAGCTGTATCCCTCCCCACCCCAAATCCCCAGATCGGAGGGGAGAAGCCTCTGGAAGGTAGATAATTAGCAGAAGGTGCTGCTTGGTTCTCTGCATGCCGAGGGGTGGAAGTGGGCCCAGACCACCAACAGACTGAGGGGCTTTCAACGCCGCCCCCGCCCCCCCCACCCCTGCATTATCAGGAGGGCCTCCCCAGCTAAGTGGATCCACCCCGCCCCCTGCTCATTAACAACTCCAGCTGGGGGCTTCTGGCCACACAAAGCCTCTTCACAGTGCAAGGATTTAGCACAGAATAGGCCGGAGGTGCACCCTGAACATCTGGGCACAGCTGGCTTGCTGGGGCGGCACCGCGAGGAGATCACGCAAAATGTGACCGGTTCCCGCTGCGGATGGAGCGGGCAACTGCGTGTTTGTGGCTCGTCTCTCATGTGCCCCGCGCTGGGCAACTTATCCATGCTCTTTAATTCCACGTAATGACCCACATCTCGGCAGTTTCAGCTTGACGATCCCATTTCTGCTTGGGAGTCCCAGATTCTCTTCTCAGCTTGGCTCCTGGTGGGGGAGGCACTTGAGGTGAGATGGGGGAACACATGAGTGGATATAGGTATGGTATTTGCATATGAAGGCACATCCATCCCTCCATCAGCCACCAACCCAGGCATACGCTAGAGGAGCATTCCTCACGGCCAAAAGCAGCTGATGGACATTCACTGGGACCTTGGGCTGCCCGCCTCTTCTGTCCCCAGGAATTTAAGGCCTTCACTCTCTGGGCTGTGTTGCCGTGCTCACGGGGGACCATTTGGAAACAATGCAGCTGCAGTTTCCTTTCTAGCAACGAAACAGAATGTCTCCAGCCTACTTGGGTCAGGAATCTTCCCTCTGACTGTGATACAGAGGAATTGGTCTGGCAGACACCAACCTGGTGAGCTGAAGAAACTGGCGATCAGACCTAGGGCCCAAAACAATGTCACTGCCCCGGCCTGACTGGGTGATATACATGGTCACTGGATGTCTCCAGCCTCTGTCCCCTCACAAAGGATAGGAACCTGCCCTCCGGAGCCCAGAGGCTGGCACAGGGCTGAGTACGTGCAGTGCCCGGCTCGTTCACAGTGCGGGGATGCACCTCAGTGAAGGAGTTTCCTTTCTTCTCCTGTGAGTTGAAGTCAACGAACGTTCTGGAAAGGTTTTAACCACGAGGGTACAGGGATGGCAGTTCTCTTGCTGCGATGGAGATATAGTCCTCCTTTCCAGCAGCTTTCTGACTTTGTGAACCTGTGCACATGGGGGCCTCCAGCAAAGCAGACCTGAAATATTTTAAATCTGCTTGGGCACTAAGCGTGCATCTGGGGCCTGCCTCGAGGCCGCTGCCCTGTGACCTCAGGGAGGCCCTGTGGCCTCTGCCTTCTGTTTTCCCAGGTGAAAGCCCTGGGCGAATGCCACCCACTTCCAAAGGGCCCTGCGGAGATCACACGCACAGGGCGAACCATGAGGGTGACAGTGGACACTCGCAACAACAGCAAAATATGATGGAGAGGGGACAGAAGCCTTCCGGTGTGTGATGAGCTTCGGTGCGGCTTGTGTGAGGGCGGCCAGCATCAGACATCCTGAGCAATAGACCTGCTGCTGAACTGCGCTTTGACCTCAGCCACGCCACCATCTCTGGGCCTCTGTTCTCTTCTCCCAGGGAGGATGGAATTGGATGGGATGGTCCAGTTCTGAGACTCTGTCTTGCAAGCGGCCAGACCACATCCTGGAGACCCCTGGGTGGTCCTCCCCCTGACAAGCATTCTTGAGTTGGTTTCAGGTTCTGTGGGTCTCTGGGGGACCTCGCTATCAGATGGGTATATCTTGGGCTCCATTCATGGGCTTTCTGCTTAGAATGTATGGCAAGAACATGTTCATAAGGGAATATCTCTAGACTGCAGATCCTAGCCATCACTTCTAGGTCAGCAAGCAGGGTGACATGAGTTTCCATGAGCCACCAGGATATAACCAGGATTGTCAGGCCAGCCCCCTTCTCCCCTGCTGCGAAGTGGCCAGTTTCATGGGACGTCCTCAGAAACCCCTCTATGGGAAGGTGCCACTGAGCAGTGGAAAGAGGCAGGACTTTGCATCTAATGGCTCCCTTTAGGTCCCAGCTGCACCCTTTGCTCATTGTCCATGACCTTGGGCCAGCCCCTAACCTCTGTGAGCCTCAGTGTTCTCATCTGTATGCTGGGGATAATGGCACCTAGTCCTTGGGGTGTTGGGAGGATTGAATGGCAGAAAGTGCACAGCGAGACATAGGAAGTAGGAGGACGGGGCTCCACCAATGAGACTTCCTCCTCTGACACACCGCTAACTCCTTCCAGCCATCCTGATATCCTCAGTAGATCAGTTTGATCTTGAACACAGCAGGGACACATGCTGATTCACCACTTCATTCATTCTCTCTTCCATTCATTGAGGGGCTATTATTGAGCACCTACTGTGTACTCTTTCTAGTGCTAGATCCAAGGGATAGAGAGATGGTGAATCCTCACTCCTTGCTTTCAAATGCTCATGATCCAGAGGAAAGAGGTATGCAGCAATTACATGAGAGTGCAGGTGGCACCTTTACAAGGGGCCATGGAAGCATGAGAGGGCCACCCAAGCTTGCTTTCTATGAAGTGGAAGATTTGGGTCCTATGATTCCAAGGAACCTTTCTACCTGCCCGTGGGAGAGGAGTGACCAAGAGGAATTCTCTCTGAGTCCTGTGTTTTGGTGTCTTTAAAGTAATGCTCTGTATAAATGGTAAGCATCTTCGCCACACTATCCCCGTCACTCTCTTGCAGAGCATCCCAGCTTCTTAAAGGATTCTTCCTCCCAAGAGCCCCCAGCCATGACCCCAAACTACAGGACATGCTGAAGCTCCCAAATGATGCGCAAGCTACACTCATCATTCTAAGCACTGTCCTCTTCCTCCGGCTTCTAGTCATAACATCTTCAGTTAATATTTGATGAGAACCTACAGAAGACTCCCCAGCAGAACCCTCCCCCTAAGACCCCCAAAGGAAAGCACGCCTAAGGGCAGATGGCACCCCATGCTCCCGCATGAATCTCCCCTCTCTTGCTGCCTTCCAGCTCTCCTGATGCCCCCACCCCTAACACACACCAATACGTGCCTCCTCTTTCAGCAGTTTTTTTCTACAACAGAGTGAAATTTCACACAAAAAAGGAAAGTTCTGGAAGAACTGGTTAAGGTTGGCCGCTGATGTCTGGGTAACTCCTGGTGAGTCACTGGGCCTCAGGAAGATGTCAGAGCATGAAGACGTTTGCCAGGGAGGTGGTGAACCAGCCCCCAGAGGCTCATATGATCCCTTCCCTGCCCCACTCCACGAAATATCAAGGAGGGGGGGTGGGGTGAATTATGTGAATAGATGCGGTATTTTATGAAATACAAGAAGAAAAATGCTCTAAAACCCATAATCATAAACACAGCATATGGAAAAAGAAAAAAGCTAGTTTAGAGTAAGTGTCTTTTATCTACTCCCATCCCCTCCCCTTTCTGGTCAATATTAGATACATAATCAGAGAAATTCTTAAATTTCACCCAAGGCTTACTCGAGTTGGAAGCATGATTTTTTTTTTTTTTTTTTGGTAAAGAAATTCCGTACCATGCATTCTATTGCAAGAAGGATTTTCTTTCTCAAATGCTTTCACCTGTCAAAAGCCCTCTGTCCAGAAACTTACCAGATCCCTCTACTCTCTCATTCTGCTAAGCAGAGGGGAAGGGAGACCATGTCCAGTGTGTGCTGTGAGCTGGGCACACATGCAGACATCTGGCATCTCCCGCTAGCTTTCAGGAAGGTGGGTGAGGGCAGTGGGTTGCTCACAGGCTCACAGGCTCAGGGAGGATTCTGAGTAACCCCAAAGCCAGTGCACCCCTCCTCCCAGACCTCTCATTTGAGGAGACTCCCTGTTAAAATGCAGAGTAATTGAGGCAGAGGAATATTTTCTCTCCAGTCAGCACAGGTTAATGTTCTCAGTTTCCTTCATGCTTCTATATTTTTATTCCTCTTCTAGAAAGTCACATGAAAAGACTGGGCAGTCACTTGCTCCTATTTGATACATTTCCTCCCTCCCTCCCTTCCTCCCTCCCTCTCTCTCTTCTTTCCTTCTTTCCTTCCTTTCTCCCTGCATTTTTCCTTTGTTGATTATTAATTTTGTATCATTTATTGAGATCTGATAGATAGTAACATGCACATACCTATCAACTTGTGATGAATCTGTAATATACACACATCCATAGACTCACCACTCAGTACCCACTCCCCACTCCCCTCCCTCAGGAAGTTAGGGAAGGACCGTCCTGTTCTTTAAAAGCAGAAATTCATAACTGGGAGATTAGGATTGACATATATACACTACCATGTGTAAAACAGTTAGCTAGTGGGAACCTGTGGTACAACACAGGGAGATCAGCTCAGTGCTCTATGATGACCTAGATGGGTGGAATGGGGGTGGGTGGGAGAGAGGTCCAAGAGGGAGGGGATATATGTATACATATAGCTGATTCACTTCGTTGTACAGCAGAAATTAATACAACATTGTAAGGCAACTATACTCCAATAAAAAGTAATAAAATAAAAGCAGAAATTCATTTCACTGGTCCTTCAGCTTCACCACTGCATGCTTCAGAGGTTTGTTTTTTTTCTTTGCTATATAGTATTCCCTTGGGTAACTCTACCTCTAATTATTTATTCATACTGCTGGTAATGGACGTTTGGTTGTTTCCGTTTTTTAGCTAATGTGTGTAATATTGCTATGAGCTTTCTTTTTTTTTCCTTCAGATCTTTATTGGAGTATAATTGCTTTACAATATTGTGCCGGTTTTCTGCTGTACAACAAAGTGAATCAGCTGTATTTATACATGTATCCCCATACCCCCTCCCTCTTGAGCCTCCCTCCCACCCTCCCTATCCTATCCCTCTACATCATCACCAGTAATTGAATCGATCTCCCTGTGCTATGCAGCAGTTTCCTATTAGCTATCTATTTTACATTTGGTAGTGTGTATATGTCAATGGTACTCTCTCACTTTATTCCCGCTTCCCCTATGAGCTTTCTTGTACCTGAGTTTTTATGGGTATAAACACATTTCATTTGGGTATATAACCAGGAGTAGAATTACTAGGTCATGATGTATAACATGCTTTGCTTTATTATTATTATTATGTTTTATTTCAGCAGTGATAAGCATTATTGTAAAAAGTTAAACAAAGAAAAAGTTACACCCTGCCTCCTCTAGACCCATTCCTCAGGGTACGTTCTAACACAATTTTCAACCTGCTCATACAACACACATGTACACATGCACCATGTGCATATTGTGTTCTGAACTTCTTTCTTTTCTTTTTCATTTCGTTGTTTTTTTAAAAATAGATTTATTTATTTATTGGCTGCACTGGGTATTCGTTGCTGTACATGGGCTTCCTCTAGTTGCTGTGAGTGGGGGCTATTCTTCGTTGTGGTACGTGAGCTTCTCATTGCAGTGGCTTCTCGTTGCAGAGCACAGGTTCTAGGCACGCGGGCTTCAGTAGTTGTGGCGCACGGGCTTAGTTGCTCCGCAGCATGTGGAATCTTCGAGGACCAGGGATCGAACCTGTGCCCCTGCATTGGCAGGTGGTTTCTTAACCACTGCGCCACCAGGGAAGTCCCTCATTTTCTTTCTGAAACAAACGTAAGATCATTCTATAACACCACTTGTGACTTGCCGTTTTTTTTCTTTTTTTTGCTTAAGCTTTGCTATCTTGACCATTGCCCCAGATGGATACATATGAACCTCCTCATTCTGTTTAACAGCTGAAATAATATCCCAGAACAGGGATGTAAAATTATTTATTCAACCAGTATTCTCTTTTGATGCAGGTGGTTTCCAGTTTTTTCACCTTAACACACAATGCTACAATGAAAATTTTGAGATATGTGTCATTTAGTACAGCTGCTTTTATGTTTCTTGCAAAGCAGATTCCCAGAATTGTGATTTCTGGATCAAAGGATATGTGCATTTTCATAATTAAATAAATTTATATATTTCATATATAAATTTAATATAGCAAACTCAGACGCAAAAGGACAAGTGGTATATAATTCTATTTATGTGAGCTACATAGAATAGTCAAACTTATAGAGACTGAAACTAAAATACAGGCAACCAGGGGCTGAGGGGAGGGGGCGTGGGGAATTCATGTTTAATGGCTTCAGAGCTTCTGTTTGGAAAGAGGATGGTGCTGATGGCTGTACAACAATCTGAATGCATTCAAAGCCTCAAATGTACACTTAAAAATAGTTAAAATAGTAAATTTTATGTGATATATATATTTTATCACAATGTTATACTTTTTAATTAAAAATTAAAATGCAATATACCCAGCGATGATTTTCTAAAACCACTGATTTACCAAGAGCAGCAGACAGTGGTGTCTCACTTCCATCTCTTCAGCACTCTCATTCTGGTATATTTCAGTGGCATCCAACCACAAGCACCTGGACTCCTCACCTGAGGGTTCTTGTGACCTGCACGGTGGAGCAGATGGACGTCCTAGAGAAATGATGCTCCCTGAGAGCCCTCAGCTGGTGACAGATGGGCAGTGGAAGACAAAGGCATCAGTTCCTTGACTCTAAGATGGGGCAACTCCATGGCTTAGGTGACACTCTAGAGGTCCCCGGATGAGGGCTCCTTGGGAACCACAAGGTAACCTGCTTGGATGCACCTGGTATCAGTTTCTTCCCTCCCCTCTTCTCTCGCTTCCCCACTGCCTCCACTGTGCTTCCTGGGATCACCTCCTGACACTTACAGCATGTCTCAGGGTCAGCCTCCATGGGACCTGACCTGAGATGCTAGCTGTCTGTTGAACAGATGCCGTGGATGGACACTGCACTGGGCCCTGTGGTGGAGACAGAAGTGAGCTGGCACACTGCACAGCTAGGGGCAGAAACAAGCCTCCATGGAAGCTTCCCCACCCTCCATCAACCCAAATGGTCCAGAGAAGAGCACAACCTCTGGGGCTGCCACATCTGGGCATCCTGGAAGAGACCTGTGTGGGTCAGTGGATGCAGTAGAGCTGGAGGGAGGGAGGTGACGAATATACTGTCGGGAGGACTCACCCAGGCAAAGAGCCAGAAGCTGGAGTCTGCAAGCCCCGTGCAGTTAGGGATGCTCTGGCTCCTGCCATGGGTGTGTGGCTCACATCTGCCCTGCAGTAGCTGGGAGGGCTGGGGCAAATCTCTCAGACTCACGGAGCCTTTATGCTTCCTGGGAGGACCAAGTGAGTCAGCATGCGTGGACGTGCTTTGCAAAGCACAGGGCAGATGGTAGTCATTTGGGTTCGTGCTTCCTTAAGAGGGTGGACATCTGTGTCTGGGGGCTTAAAAGATAACCACATCCCCATCCTCCCCCTAACACACACTCTGCTCAGAATCCAGGGGGATTCTTGAAACAGGAAGGATGAGAAAAGGATGCCGTTCCCAGTGGTATTGATGCTGTAATTAACAGTAATGATGTGTTTTTAATGACTTTACAATCAGAGTGCCCTCTAGTAACACAGAAAAAAAGTTTTCTTATCAGTTTCTCCTCATATGTATTAACTGCCTGCAAAGTGGCTGGCGCTGTGCTGGGCTATGGGAGACATAGACACACACAATCCGTGAGCAGCTCATGTTCTGGCTGGGGATGTACACCTGTGAATAGTCAGGTGACTCTGAACAAGTCATTTCACCTTCTAAAAGCCTCAGCTTTCTCATCTGGGAAATGGGGAGAACCCCCACCCCAGCTCCTACAGATGTTCCAATGATTCATCAAGCTGATCGATGGGAAAGAACCTGTCAGGCCCTTGCCTGGGAGCCTAGGAAATGTGGATTCTAGTCACCCACTCTACTCACAGTCCCCCCAGGCACATGAAATGTAGAAGAAATGTGCTAAAAACCAACACGGCCTATAAAACACAGGGCACCCAAATCATAGGGTATACCACATCTTATATATCCAGTCATCAGTTAATGGATACCTGTGTTGTTTCCAAATTTGGGCTGTTATGAAGAATGCTGCTATGAACATTTTTATATACAGGCAGACCTCGTTTTACTGTGCTTTACAGCACTTCACAGATACCGCATTTTCTACAAATTGAAGATTTGTGGCAACTATACATCGAGCAATTCTGTTAGTGCCATTTTTCCGAGAGCATTTGCTCACTTTGTGTCTGTGTCACATTTTGGTTATTCTCACAATATTTCAGACTTTATAGAATTGTCTTTGTGGTCTGCCATCAGTGATCTTTGATGTTACTATCATGACTTACTAAAGGTTCAAAGGATGGTTAGTAGTTTTTAGCAATACATTTTTTTTAAATTGAGGTATACGTTGTTTTTTTTATTTTTAAACATAATGTTATTGCACATGTAATAGACTACAGTATAGTGTAAACATAAATTTTATGTGCACCAGGTAACCAAAACATTTGTGTGACTTGATTTATTGCAATATTTACTCTATTGCAGTGGTCTGGAACAGAACCCGCAGTATCTCTGAGATAGACCTGTATGTCTTTGATGGACATTATACACGTTTCTGCTGTGTGGACATTGGGAGTGGAGATGTTGGTACCTAAAGTTCATGTATATATTGAACTTTAGTAGGTAAGGCCTCATAGTTTTCCAAAGCAAATGGTACCAATTTCCATTCCTACCAGCAGCATATAAGAGGTCTTGTAGCTCTATGTCTTGGTCAACACTTGCTATTGTCAGTCTTAAATTTTAGCCATTTCAGTGGGCTGTAGTAGAATTGTATTGCGAATTCATTTTGCACCTCTCTGATAACTATTTCAATAACACATCTTTTTACATATTCATTGGGTGCCTTCCTTCATGAAATACCCATTCAAATCACTTACCTACCTCCCTGTTGGATTTTCTTATTGATTGGTAAGCATTCTTTACATATTCTGGCTACCAATCCTGTGTCAGTTATATGTACTGCAAATATCTTCTCCCACTCTGTGAGGATATATCAGAGAAATTAAATCTAATGTGCCCAGGACACACTGCTAGTAAGATCTGTCATTCTTTTCTAAGGACACATGGTAAGTGGCCACAAGGTCTGCCTTCATGCTATGCTAACACCACTAAACCTCTAGATGTAACAGATCCTTGGCCAAACACGGAGCATCCACATTAGCAATCATGGACCATGGATGGGTAAGATAATTATTCATTGCTAATTAAAATAGTGTGTTGGGATAAGGCTTAAACCCTGAGTTTTTATCATTACACAATAACCTATTTGGTTAACATACACCTCCTGCAGAAATCCTTGGGGAATTACCTATTCATTTAACTATGTTCTGAGCACAGAACGATACTCTTGGTAAATCCTTAAGGCAACCTTAGGTGTTAGTTCTCAAAGTGTGGCCCTTGGACTAGCAGCATCAGCATCAGCATCACCTGGGAACTCCTTAGAAACAAAAATTCTCAGGTCCTGGGGCTTCCCTTGTGGCTCAGTGGTTAAGAATCCACCTGCCAATACAGGGGACACAGGTTCGAGCCCTGGTCAAGGAAGATCCCACATGCCGCGGAGCAACTAAGCCCATGCACCACAACTACGGAGCCCACGAGCCGTAATTACCGAAGCCCACATGCCTAGAGCCCATGCTCCACAACAAGAGAAGCCACCGCAATAAGAAGCCCATGCACCACAGTGAAGAGTAGCCCCTGCTCGCCACAACTCAAGAAAGCCCACGAGCAGCAACGGAGACCCAACACAGCCAATAAAATAAATAGAAAAATGAATGAATAAATAAATAAATAATTTTAAAAAGATGTTATAAAAAAATAATAATAATAAATTCTCAGGTTCCACCTCAGACCTTTGGAATCAGAAACTTGGGGCGGTGGCCCCAGCCATGTGTGGTCACACATGCCTTCCAGGTGATTCCAATACATGATTACTGTCTGAGAACTACAGTTCTAATCAATCTCATATTTATCAGGATGCAAAAGGACACCCTGGGCCCAAGCTCCAGATTTCTGTAGCCAACATTTCTGGCATATCTTCCAGGCCTTCTCCTGAGTAGATACTTTGCAAATACTATCCTGTTAAGTCCTCAGGATAACAAGATGTGGTATAAGCATTTCCATACTATTAAGATAGCTGGGGCCCGGAAGGTTGAATGAGTTACCAAAGGCTACACAGCTCAAAGGTTGGTGGAGCTAGGGTTGCAGCCCATGTTTGTTTGACTCCAAGGTCCATGGCTGCCCCACTTGCTGCTCCTGAAGCCCTGATATATCATCCCAGAAAAAAGTCACTGTTGGGGTCTTGCTTTCTACCCTCATCCACATAATCTGGATTGAGAACTGGGGCTCAGCAAACACTAAATTCTAGAATGTTGGAGCCAGAGACTCAAACTATTATATATAGGATGGATAAACAACAAGGTCCTACTGTAGAGCACAGGGAACTATATTCAGTATCCTGTGATGAACCATAATGGAAAAGAATATAGAAAAGAATATATATATGTATAACTGAATCGCTTTGCTATACAGAAATTAACATTGTAAATCAACTACACTTCAACAAAATTTTTAAAAAATAAAGTAACATACAGAGAAAAAAAGAATGTTGGCGCTAAGAGAACCCCTCAGCATCTAAATAAACCAATTCAGCTATTCACTAGGTCTGCCATGTACTGGGCACTCCCTTATACACTGAAGGCACCACAGACAGACACCATCAGCCCCAGTCCTTGCCCTAAAGCAACTCACAAGGCATTGGACTGGACAAGCTGATCAGAGCTTTGGAGCTCAAGACTGGCTTTTTTTAGGAGCTGGGTTTAGCAGGTCACTGAGGGATGGGTGGGTTGGACCCCAGCAGATTTCTAAGACACAGGGTAGTGCAGAAGAGGGACTCAGGATGCAGAGGGAAGGTGGGAGACTGTGTTTGTGAATGTGGAGCTGCCTCAGGGTGGGATTGGGAAGAGAGGGCACATGGAATGAAGGGGAGGAAGAAAGCTGGAGCAAGAGATCAACGTCAGATGGCTGAAAGAGTTTGGACTTCATTCTGTTAAGGGGAGCCACTGACGCTGCAGATAAGGAGCAAGAAGGGGGAGTGACCTGGCCTCAGGGACAGAGAGATCACTGAGGAATGTTGCCATCCATCCCCTTATGCCCAACCAATCCCTGGAGCAGAGAGGGGGATGAGGTCAGAGTGGGTAGCAGGAGTGATGTTCAAATATTCCCCCAGCCAGAATGGAGAGGTCGTTGACTAAGCAACCAGAGTGAACATCAGCCATAAACAACAAGCAGAGACATCCTGGTGCAAACCAGCTAGTCACCAGCCCTGATTTACACCGGAGGCTGGCATTGGCTTTGAACACCATCATTATTGCCCAGGACCTTAACACTCTTACCCCGATGCTGTTAATCTCGGCAAGTCCAGATGTCTTAGAAATCTGTCACTGGGTCCTGGGTGGACAATGCCTATTTCATAACAGCCATTGGAGGCCTCCCTGACTGGATGCTACCCAAGAAGGTGCCCCAAGTTTGGGGCTGTACCTGCTCATACCTGCAACAGCATCATCTTAAGGAGCCAGGAACAAACCAGACCAGGGGCTGCCCCGTGATGAATAGGAAATATGTCGGGTGACCAGTCTTTGTTAGGGTTTGAGCATCTATCAAAGGTTTTTAATTAAAGTTAAGAGGATCTTTGAGGAGCCCGTGACTTTCCAGTCTGTGTGAGTGAAAGATTAGTTCTGCTGATTGATAGGCAGTGGGTGGTGGGTGTGAGGCCTCATTCAGAAGATTCTCTTTGAGACCCAACACATTGACTCATCCAGCACTCAGTTTCAGTGAGGATTGTGAACCCCTAGCAGGTTTAATCCTTTTGCTATGAAAACCCAAAATCACCAATTCCAGTTTTTTTCATTTTCTCCCCTTAAAACCTAGGTCTCCTAACCTCTCGTCCAGGAGTCTTTGCACTACCCCTAAGGCCTCCTCTTGGTTATTTTTAAAGAAAATGGCCAATGGGCATTGGAAGGGCTGACATTTTTCTAACATTTACTCACATTTCTGACATATTTTTACTCTGTCTTTACATCTTAGCTCCCCAAAGAGGCTGAATTCCCATAGTTCTATCAGATGGGCCTGGTATCAACACCTGATTTAAGAGATGGGCCCAATTTTAGAAAACCCGATGCAGAGAAATGAAGAAGTTGGAATTTAGAAAATAGAATCCTTGAGGATGGAGAGGGGACAGCTCATCACATCTTAAAAGATCCTCGGCTTCAGCAAAGCTTGTCGCCTGTTGAACAGGTGTCCTCTGCCGCATCAAGGGTCTGGTCACCCAGAGCATGTGCTTTGTACCTGCTGTGTGTTGAGCGCTAGATGAGGAGTTAGGAAGAGCAACATGATGATGATATGGTGTGAAACCAGCTGTGATAGGTGCAAGGCCATGGGAGAGCAGGGAACAGAACAGTTAATCACCTACTGCTTTGGCATATCTGATTCCCTAATTAAGCTCCCCCTCTTCATTCTACAGGCCCTGTGTGCTATCGAACAGACCTAGGTCTTTTGCATGAGAATTGGTTGGGTAGAGGCATCTCAAGAGCAGCGGTCAAGAGGTTTTTCTTTGGTCTCCCGGTCCTTAGCACACAGTACTCCATAGCATTCCTGGCACACAGTAGGTGCTCAACAGATGTCTGGTGAACCAATAATCAGTACAGGAGTGAGACATCTAGGGCAGATGAGGGAACCAGAGTCTAAGACCTCTGCCAGCTGGATTTCAGAGAAGACTATGACAACATGAGCCAGTTGGAAAACAGAATTCAATTTCTCAAAAATTCAAAATACGTGGAACATTTTCGGGCGCTGAGTGTTCCACAATTGGAAATACTGGTGTGAGGTGGAGGGGGCCACGACGGTGATTGGTTTCAGTGCGGCTTGGGGACAGGCAAGGATGAAGGGCCTCTTGTAAAATGATTGAGGGGTTAGTTAATTCAAGCAGGAGTTTGTTGGAAGAGCTCTGGATTGCTTCACCCCCTGGAGGAGGCAGGCTCCCTGGAACAGGGTTCAGCGACAATTGAAGATGGCATCTGAAACCCTATTTGGGTTTTGTTTTTGCTCTGAGGTTTGAAAACTGTTGGCCTGTCCTCATTGGTTCCCATTGCTCTCCCAGTGCAACCAAAGTCTCTGCTTTTCCACAACCACAGAGCATTCCAGCTGGATGGAGCTTGAGTAGGGCGGCAACCATCCCAGTTTGTCCAAGACTGACCTGGTTTTAGCACCGAGAGTCCCATGTCCTGGGACTCCCCCCAGTCCTGAGCAAACAGGGATGGTCACCCAAGTCCTTAGCAACCATTAATGGGCCTAGACAAACCCAGGTTCAGGCCCTAGTGTGTCTCCTTCTTGGCAAGGCGATCTCCACTTTTCTTCTCTCTGAAACGGGGAGACTAACAGTCTTGCTCCAAGGTGGCTGTAAGGATTACATGAGCAAATACACATATGGCACTTAGTACATTGCCTGGCCCTGCAAAACAGGCGATAAATTAGAGTTGCTGTTGTTATTGTTATATTCCAAACGGTTCACCTACAGATGAAGTCCAGAAAGAAAACTGACTGGTCGAGGTCTCCCAATGGGGCATAGTGGAAAAGCCAGTACTCAAAGCAATACCCTTGACTCCTGATCCGGTGCTCTTCCTTAAACCAGACCAATAGAGTCATGGGCTCCCCTGAGGCTCTCCTAGTTCTCTGCCGGCCACTCTGCAGCACTCATGTTTATCCCACATTCAATGCAAAAGCCACTGCAACAACTGAAGCTCTCTGGTCACCGGCAACAGAGACAGATTCTGGCAAACCAAGAAGAAAGGGAAGTTATGGGAAGGACATGGGGGCTCCCAGGACCACATGGAAAGCCAAGGAGCCCAGCTTGGAAGAGGAGGGTCAGATGGGTCAGGTAGTCCCTGCAGGCCCTGCTGGCAGCAGGGTCTATGTGACAGTGGCTCCAAGGGACTTCTGCGAGAATGAATGTATTCCAAAGAATTTTTCCATCCTTGAGTCCAGCCAAGGGCCCAGGGCCCCTGAGAGAGAGCCCAGCTGGCTGAGCTCACCCCTTGGTAGGGCTAGGGAGGAAGAGAAAGGATGGGACAGAAAAGCCACCAGAATTCACCTGCTTCCATAGTGGGAGTGCAGACAGCACCACCACCCAGAGCACCACTAACACTGCATTCCAAGGGGGTGCCCCTAAAGGAAATCAGGGTACCCTTAGGAAGAAGAAACTGGCCTGAGGCTGGCGGTCCCAAACTACAACCGTCCACTCCAGCCGTGAGCTCAGGGAATGTTGTTCTAGAACTACCTTGCAACAGACTCACCTCTCCCTTCTCCCAGTTAGAGTCTGGCCTGAACTCACCCCAGTTTCCAGAAGGGACCTGCCCATGCCACCACCTTCCCCCTCCAATGTGACACTTTCTCTCCTGGGGCCACTTCCTCTGCTCTGCACCCTCTGACTTGATTTCCTCAAACCAAGACCCCTCGTGAAGGAAACCCATTTGGGGCTGGACTAAATTCTGATCTGGCTACAACCTTTGAAATCACATGAAACCCAAGTCAAACATTCCCCTTGGAGCAAAGTTGCTGCAATTTTGGTAAAACCACTGTAATGAAACAGCAGTAAATGTCCCAGAAACTCTTAGTGTGAACCAGGACCAGAAGCCTGTTTTCCCCACAAATGGGTCCATTTTTCACTTTCTACTTTTCCAAAACGTTCAGAGTAATGACTTGCTGAAATCTTGGAATATACCACATTATTTTGAAGTCCAGGCTGTCTTCAAGGTTTTTTACCTCCAATTTAACTCGCTGGGCGCCTCTGGAGTCTGGTATTAATAATAAATATTATTGCCGTGCATCCTTATTTTTCCCTTAATTTAATTAGAGAAAATGTAATAGCCCTTATGAAAACAATATATGAGTTTTCAAACCTAATTAACATGATACAAAGTGCGCAGGTCACTAAAATTGGTGTTTTCTCTGGAAAGCTTCCATGCAAATAGATAAAAACAAAACTGCATTTAATTCCACAGCCTGGGCTAACAGGCAGATCAGAGATGACGGGCTTTTGCCCGAGGGCTTGGTCTGCCTGTAATAAATACTTTCCTTTTGTCACGATTCAAGGGGGACTAAGAGCGATATGCGAACCCTATCAAATGTTCTGAGGGGGAGTCCAGTCAGCCGTGACCGGGGTTCGGCCTCGACTATTCATGATGCTTAAGCCAAAAAGCAGCCCAGATGCAAGGGAGCCCCACTCTCTGGTGCGGCCTTTTGTGCTCTGCAGGCGGTACCCCGCCTTGGTTCCCGGTCAAGACGGGCCTGTCCCGGGCACCGAGTATCCTTCATCCTCCTCCAGTGAGTCTCTCTGGGCGCTAGGCTCTGGCCTGTCACCAGGCAGAGCGGGCATAGCCCCAAACTCGGAGCCTGGCCCTTCAGGGTCCTCTCCAAAGCCAAGCAGGAGGCTCTGTGGTTACTCACTTGGTGGGGAAGGCAGGCCCCCTTCAAGTGCTTGGCTTGGGCTCTGCCAGAAACCTCGCAGTCTCTCCAAGTGCACACGTGGACTCACTGCTCAGGACACACCTCCTTCCTTCCTTTCAGCAGCAGCCCCCAAGCCAGAAGCTCATCCCACTTTCTTTCTCTTTTTCTTTCCTTTTTTTTTTTTTTTTTTTTTTAATATTTATTTATTTTGACTGCACTGGGTCTTCGTTGCAGCATGAGAACCTGTAGTTGCGACGTGCATGCTGGATCTAGTTCCCTGACCAGGAATCCAACCTGGGCCCCTGCATTGGGAGCACGGAGTTTTACCCACTGGACCACCAGTGAATTCCCGTCATCCCATTTTCTTCTCCTGGATTTGAATCCAGCACCCCCTGACCCCCAAGCGGAGACCTGGGCATGTCTCCCACCCAGCTGAGGGTGCTCTGTGAAATGGAGATAGTAGGGCCCTCCTAGTGTTGGAGGGAAACTTAAAGTGCCTACTGAGCGCTTAGCACCTAGTAGGAACTTTATAAATGTTGCTTCTTTTTTTCTAGAGCTGACAACTCCCACTTATTTTATACAAGGTCTGAACATGGAGTGGGAAAATTTCCTTTCCTGCAGCCTCCCATCTTTTCTGAAGACGCAAAAAAGCAGCAGCCCACAGGCCCTTTTCTTTGTAAAAGCTTTTGGGTTCCTGCTTCTGAAGGAGTAGCTGGATCTTTGTGTTCAGGCGTTGTCCAGGTCAAGGAGTTGGAGGTCCAAGAGGAAAGAAAAGATATCGGAAGTAGGGTCCAGCCCCAGGGGCAGAGGCTTCAGGACCCAGGGAAGAACCAGGGTTCTCAGAACACACAACTATATTCTGGGTTCTGGTTGGTTCTCCCCAGGGAACTGGGGCAGGGACTGGGGATATCAGACCAACGCAGAAGGGGACTCCACCTGCTAAGGACAGTGTAACTCAGAAGGTTTGGGGCAATTGGCCCAGATGCCAGGCCCACAAGTGGCCAGGATGAGAGTTTGTCCCAAGCCTGCTGGTTCTCAAACAGTGCTCCTTCCATTTCTCAAACAAATGATGGGCCATCTAGTTATAAGACACCAAATTGGAAAAGAGCTTGTTTACAGTCAGTCATGAGTATGCTGTCATGGTAGTTATTATGTAAATGGTAGCTATTCTTATTAATTAAACATGCTTCCTAAATGCACATTACTGAGGCTTTAACAGACACAATGCAGACACCAGGTATTGCTAATGGTGCTGATTGGAATTTTCACTGGTTTATGTGGGCACGTGGTCTCTGTTGGCAAACTTGAAGCATCCTCTCACTGAATCGCGGTTGTGGGTAAGTGTGTGTGGTTGTGTGTGGTCCAGAGAAAAGAACACCCATGAGACAAAGCAAAAGACCCCCACGAACTGCCTTTTTTTTTTTTTTATTGGAGTATAATTGCTTTACACTGTTGTGCCAGTTTCCACTGTACAACAAATTGAATCAGTTGTAATTATACATATATCCCCATATCCCCTCCCTCCTGCAACTCCTTCCCACCCTCCCTATCCCACCTCTGTAGGTCATCACCAATCATTGAGTTGATCTCCCTGTGTTATGCAGCAGCTTCCCACTAGCTATTTTTTTAAATTATTTATTTATTTTTATTTATTGGCTGCATTGGGTCTTCTTTGCTGTGTGCAGGCTTTCTGTAGTTGCAGAGAGTGGGGACTACTCTTTGTTGCAGTGCACTGGCTTCTCATTGCAGTAGCTTCTCTTGTTGCAGATCAAGGGTTCTAGGCTCATGGGCTTCAGTAGTTGCAGCATGAGGGCTCTTTAGTTGTGGCTTGTGGGCTCTAGAGTGCAGGCTCAGTAGTTGTGGCACATGGGCTTTGTTGCTCTGCAGCATATGGGATCTTCCCAGACTAGGGATCGAACCCGTGTTCCCTGCATTGGCAGGCAGATTCTTAACCAGTGTGCTACTAGGGAAGCCCCCCACTAGCTATCTATTTTACATTTGGTAGAGTGTATATGACAATGCTACTCTCTCAATTCATCCCAGCTTCCCCTTAGCCCCCCAGCCTGTGTCCTCAAGTCCGTTCTCTACATCTGCATCTTTATTCTTGCCCTGTCACTGGGTTCATCAGTACCATTTTTTTAGATTCCATATATATGTTTTAGCATACAGTGTTTGTTTTTCTCTTTCTGGCTATTTCACTCCGTATGACAGACTCTAGGTCCATCCACCTCACTACAAATAACTCAATTTCATTCCTTTTTATGGCTGAGTAATATTCCATTGTATATATGTGCCACATCCTCTTTATCCATTCATCTGTTGATGGGCATTTAGGTTGCTTCCATGTCCTGGCCATTGTAAATAGTGCTGCAATGAATATTGTGGTACATGTACCTTTTTGAATTATGGTTTCTCAGGGTATATGCCCAGAATTAGAACTGTCACTCTTTGCAGATGACATATTATACACAGACATCCTAAAGATGCTACCAGAAAACTACTAATGCTAATTGATGAATTTAGTAAATTAGCAGGATACAAAATTAATGTACAGAAATCTCTTGCATTCCTATACACTAACAATGAAAAATCAGAAAGAGAAATTAAGGAAACATTCCCATTTACCACTGCACCAAAAAAAAAAAAATACCTACCTAAGGAGGCAAAAGACTGGTATGCAGAAAACTATAAGACATGGATGAAAGAAATCAAAGATGATACAAACAGATGGAGAGATATATCACGTTCTTGGATTGGAAGAATCAACACTGTGAAAATGACTATACTACCCAAAGCAATCTACAGATTCAATCAATCCCTATCAAATTACCAATAGCATTTTTCACAGAACTAGAACAAGAAATTTTACAATTTGTATGGAAATGCAAAAGACCCTGAATAGCCAAAGCAATCTTGAGAAGGAAATATGGAGCTGGAGGAATCAGGCTCCCTGACTTCAGACTATACTACAAGGCTACAGTGGTCAAGACAGTATGGTACTGGCACAAAAACAGAAATATAGATCAATGGAACAGGATAAAGAGACCAGAGATAAACCTATACACATATGGTCACCTTATCTTTGACAAAGGAGGCAAGAATGTACAATGGAGAAAAGACAGCCTCTTCAATAAGTGGTGCTGGGAAAATTGGACAGCTACATGTAAAAGAATGAAATTAGAACTCTTCCTAACACCATACACAAAAATGAACTGACTTTCAATAAACACAAAAGATTAACACATGTTTATCTCCACCCTGTATCCAAAGCTTCCAACTGACTTTTTAGTTCTTTGTTCTTAAACATGAACAGACAGACAAGAATTACCGGACCTTCGAGAAAAGCACTAAAACTAGAGAACAGAACAAAGGAATATGTAGGAAACGGAGACTTCAAAAACACAAATTAATATCTTCAGAGAGATAAGAGAAAATATTACATCCAAGAACAGGATGTCATTTATAGAGCTCTTAGAAACTAAAACCTACTTCAAATAAAAATTCAGTAAAGGGTTGGAAAATAGAATTGAGAGAATCTTTTGGAAAATATAACAGAAAGACAAAGAGCTAGAAAATGGAAAAGCCAGAGAAATAAGAGGATCAGTCCAAGAGGTCCAATAGCAAATTATTAGGATTTCCAGAAAATGACAGAATTGAGAAAAGATTTTAAAAAATGATCAAAAAATACAGTTTGGTGGAATGCAATCAAATAAGTTTCCAGATTGAAACGGCCAACCAAAGAACTAGCTCAGGGTAGAAATGAAAGGTGCCCACCAAGGCACATCATCAAGAAATTTTAGAAAATCAGGCATAGAGGAATTCTAAATGCTACTGGGAGGTGGGAGGAGCAAGTAATATAGAAAGAATCATGAATCACAATGGCACTGAGTTTGTTAATAATTAGAAGGTAAAAGATGATGGAACAATGCCTTTACTATTCCAATGAAAATGATTTCCAACCAAAAATCACATACCCAAAGTATCAACTGAGTACGAGGATAAACTAAAGAAAATATTAGATATGGACAGTGTCAAAAAATCTGCCTCCATGAGCCATGTCTGAGGAAGCTGCTGGAGGATGCACTCCACCAAAATCAGGGAGTAAGTCTTGTGTCTTAATCTACTCAGGCCGCCATAACAGGATACTGTAGACTGAGTGGCTTAAAGAACAGACATCTATTTTCTCACAGTTCTGGAGGCTGGAAGTCTAAGATAAAAGTGCCAGCAAGCTGGGTTTCTGGAGAGAGCTCTCCTCCTGGCTTGCAGACAGCTACCTTCTTGCTGTGTCCTCACAGGGCCTTTTTTTCCATGCATGCACACGAAGAAAGAGAGATTTCTCTCTTCCTCTTTTTACAAGGCCACCGATCTTATCAGATTAGGACCCCACCCTTCTGACCTCATTTAACCTTAATTACCTCCTTAAATGATCTGTCTCCAAATATAGTCACACTGGGGGTTAGGGCTTCAACATATGAACTGAGGAGATACAGCAACATGGAATCCATGAAACAGGTCATTTAACACAGGACTAAGGAAATTTCCAGAATGACAGCTGGGCAACAGATTTAGAGAACAACCAGAGAAAGAGCAGAGGTTGGAAGTTCCCAGGAGTTAATAAGGAAACTGACAAATTATTCATCATGTTTGAATGTATCAAGAGAAAATTCACACTTCCAGCCAAAGGGAAAAAAAAAAATGAAACACACAGGAAAAGACTTTTTTTTTAAAGTCAATAATCAGCTATTTGATAGGTAGTAATTAATATAAGGAAGGAAATTCAACCACAATATACTATATGGCTTAGCAGTGAACAGTTTTTAATTTATGTCACAATTTTAATTGTGACATAACTATATTGAATCTAAATACATTATGCTTTTCACCTATGAAAGTGTTATAAAATTGTCAGCATATCAAGCTTTGCTCTATGTAAAGCATCACCCATTTCAGTCCAAGGAAGCGCCTCCCCCTCCTCTGAGCTCCCTCCACCCTGCACTCCCCTCTCCCAGCCCTTGAAATACTGCACAGTCATTGGCTTTTTACGTCAGCCTCCCCAAGACTGTCCCTCTGGAGAGCACATTTAGTGAAGGAGACAAAGAAAAAATGCAACAAATGAGAGCATTGTAGCCTATTAGAAGTGATAAGAGCTATGAGAAAAAGAACAATTAGGGCAGGGTAAGGGAGGCTGAAAGTGCTGGGAGAGGGATCATTCTGCATTATTAGATAGGAAATGGGGAGCCATTGAAAGTTTTGGAGCAGAGGAAGGTCCTGATTTAATTCATGACTGCAGAGGGACCAATTAGTGGCTATCACAGCAATCCAGATATGAAATGGTGGGGGCCCTGTGGAGGTGGACAGAAAGGCTTGGCTTTTGAACATATTTTTAAAGAATGAGTGAATGAAACCAACCCACATGAGATTCTATTTGACATCAGATTTTCTTGGGCAATCTGGAGAGAGGGAACCTGGTGTGGAGAGAGCTGTTTCCTCTGACACCCAATTTCTATTTTCTGAGAGCCTCACAATGTGGAAGTCTCTCCAATCCACGTAGTCTGGTCCAAGACTGGGGCCCCAGGAGGGGAGGGAGCCTGGAATCCTGGAATCCGTATCTCCCATTCCTCTGCTCCCGCCTCCCATCCATGTCTCCTGAGGCTGCTATTGGCAGTTCTGAAGCCAGGGTCCTCCCAGGCCCTTCCAGAGCCCCAATCAGGGGAGGAGGCCCAGACAGCAGGACCTTGGTCCTGGCATTTGTGTAGCATCAGGGGTTCTGAAGAGCAATTGAGAGGAGGGAAGGGAAGTGCCATTTACAGAGAGCCCCAGCTCCATGCTGAGCTCTGCATCCAACACCAGACACCTTGCCTCCACCATCTCCCTGAACTTCAGCAACCATTTCATTTTCCAAATCAAGAAACCCAGGCTGATGGGGATGAAGTGATTTGCCTAAGGTCACCCATAAGCAGAAAGTGTTAGGGCTGGACTCCACCCTGAGTGTACTGACTGCAGGTTCCCATGCTCTCCAGAGAGCTGAGGGTGGGTCTGCCTTTGGACGAAGCCCTCCAGGATTTAACCACAACTTGCGTAACTGACTGCCAGGAATCTAACCCAAAACATGGCCTTGGACTTTGTGGTTTAGAGAAATCCAAATGGTGGGCAAGAACTTCCATTGATTCTTCAGAGCAACCTGTCACTCAGATCTGCTAATGCCTCAGGACCTTATCTTCCTGTGGCTTCAAAACAGGGAATCCTGGGGGTAAAGGAAACTTTCAGAGACCCTTAAGAGTGAGGGATGCTCGCCCTGTCAGCTTTGCTTCCCTGCATGCTCCCTTCACTGCCAGACACCCCCATGCTTCATGGCCCCCTCCCCTGCAGCAGCACTTGGTGGCAGTGCACATTTATGTAAACCCCACCTACGGCTTCTGCAAAGATGGTCATATGGGCAGCAGCTGGGACTCCCAAGTTCCTTTCTACAGAATCTAAAAAGGAGCAAGAATCACCCATGTTCTGCTTCCCCCAGTGGCCCTGGATGGGTAATGGAGCGGAAACAGCAGATCCAAGTTGAAGTTTTCTTTTCAAGATAAAACACGGAAGCTTTGGAGCCAGATGGGCCAGAGTTTGAGGTACAGGCCTTTCACTTCCCTCTTTGGGACCGACAGCAAGTCATTTAAGTTCTCAGAGCTTCAGCTTTCTAGCCTTTAGAAAGGGGAATCCCAAGGCTTGTTGTAAAGGTCTGAAATAGTATATGTGAAGTCATCAGCACAGGGCCTGACACATGGGTGCTTGCCACTAGGGCTGGGTATCAAAATCTTAGCACAGAGGGACAGGAGTCTTCTAATTTCTTGCCACCTGAGACCAGAACTTGGTACATGTTTTGCAATGGGAAAATGCACTTTAATCACCATGTATTTTATTTTATTTTATTTTATTTTATTTTACAGTAAGTCCCCTACATACAAACCTTCAAGTTATGAACTTTCAGAGATGAAAATGTGCCCCTGTATGACAACTGTTGTACTGTACTACTGCACTTTTCAAGGTATTGTATTATAAGATTAAAAATGTTTATTTTTTGTGTTTGTTTTTATGTATTATTTGTGTGAAAAGTATTATAAACCTATTACACTACAGTACTATATAGCCAATTGTGTTAGTTGGGTACTTAGGCTAACTTTATCAGACTTACAAAGTCACTTTTGGAATGGAACTCATTCGTAGGTGGGGGACTTACTGTATTTTATCCTCCCTCTCATCGTATGAATTAGGCACCATTATTTTTACTTGAAAGAAGAGGAAGCTATGGCACACAGAAGTTTAAGGTCACACTACTGGTAGACTTCAAGGGTAGAAACTTCAAACTCAAAGCACAGTGCTTCCTCCTTGCACAAACTGCCTGTGTTTGCTGAGGGAAGACTCCATGCAGGGCCTGTAATGAGGATGCTAATGCTGAGATGGAGGAGGAGAAGGGGAAGCAATGATAGTCCATTGGGCAGTTAGATCACAGTCAGCCTTTCCTAACTCATCCTCGTATCAGTGCTCCTGGCTACCCGTTTCAGCAGGTAGCCCAGGAAGGAGCAGGGCTTGGGCCACGGTGCCTGTGTTCACATCCCAGCTCCTCTGCTCTCTAGATGCATGACCTGGGGTGATCTGCTTCACCTTTCTGTGCATCAGTTTTCTGACCTGGAAAATGGGCTAACAATTGTACCAGCCTCCTAGGTTTGGGAGGAGTATGTGAGATGATGCACAGAAGGTGCTAGAACAGTGCCTGACATGTAGTGAGTGCTCAATACACTTAAGCTAGTATTGTCTCTGTTTGACAGATCACTTGCCCAAGGGTGCCCAGCTCATCAGTGGTAACTTTTTAATTTATTATATTTATTATTATTATTATTAATGAATAAATAATAAACCTCACAAGCTATTACTGAGCACATGTTGTAGACCAGGCAGTGTAACAGAAAGTGGTATGAGATGTGAAGGGGAACACTTTGCAAAAGCAGTCACTTGCCTCCCCAACTACTATGCACTGAATTGTGCCCTCAAAATTCATAAGCTGAAGCCATAACCCCCAATGCAACCGTATTTGGAAAGAGGGTTTTAGGAGGTAATTAAGGCTAAATGAGGTCATAAGGGTGGGGCCCGAATCCACAGAATTGGTGGCCTGATGAGAAAAAGAAGAGATCCCTCTTTCCTTCTACCTACCTCCTCTCTCTCCCCTCCCAGCTCCTCCACTTGGGCACACAAAGAAGAAGCCATGTGAACACAGAGGGAGAAAGCAGGTATCTACAAACCAGGGTGAGGGTTCCCAACAGCAATCAAAGTTGCTGGCACCTTGACCTTGGACTTGCAGCCTCCAGAACCATGAGAAAACACATTTCTGTTGTTTAAAACCCCTGGAATGTGATATTTCATTATGGCAGAATGAGCTGACTAAGACACCAGCATAATCAGGTTCTGTTAGCAATGTAGCTACTAGATATATGACAAGAGTTTGTACCACTCAAAACCATGCAGTGCCCCCAATAACAATTAAAAAGATGATGCCCATCTCCAAGAACTGGTGTGGAAATATGTCCAAGACAAGATATTGAATAAAAAGGCAAGTTGTAGAACAATTCATAAAGTATAGTCACAGTCTGCAAAACCAATAAAATACACATACACACTCACAGACAAATACAAAACAATGCTATGTATTTCTATGGGGCCTTATTTAAGTATGTAATATACAGAAAAAGTTCAAGAAAACTAGACAAAACAAACTAGTTTCCTTGACTATTTCCAAAGAGAAGACGAGCATGGGGTGGGTTGAGAAGGACTTTAGCTTTATCTGAAATTTTTAACTTTTTACACTGACAATAGAGTTATGTGTTGTGTTTCTTGAGGACTAAAAAAAAGTAATTAAATGTATAAAAAGAAAAAAAGAAGGAACATCTGCTCTGATGTGATCTATGCCTGCACCATACACATAAAAGCCGCTGGCATAACTGTCTAATGCCTCTTCACCCCACACCCCATTACAACTCTTAAATGAAAGACGTTTTGAAAAGAGGAAGACAGCAAAGAGGATGAGAGGGTGGCGAAATCCATTCAATAGTTTGCAGAGAGGAGAGGAGGGCTGCAGCAAACAAAAGGAGAGATAAGGAAGAGAGGAAATTGGATCAAAGGCTATAACGTAAGAGGCATCCATGTTTGACGCATGTGTTCTTGTTGAATTTTCCCAGCAGCCCTGCTGAGCATTAACCCTGTCCTGCAGAGACCCAGTCCCCAAGCCCCCTGGTGCTGCCCTCTTTCTGAAAAGCAGATCCGACAGTAACTCACTCTTCTTGACAAGATGCAGCCTGTGCTCATTGGCTGGTGCATCTCCTCTGGGGTCACCCAGCACTCCCTATCCTGAGGTTGGCACAGTGGCAGCCCCTCACCCTTCACACCCTGGGTTCCTGAGTGCCTTCCGGGTTCCTAAGGGAGGCCAACCTTCCTCATTCTGCTGACCCAACACCAAAGTGGGGCTGATACCCTTGGGTAGGGCCAGCTTCAGTGACCCAAGTGTGCCATCCCCCGAGAGGACTTGTGACAGGGTCGAGAGCTTCTTGGGGGTACATGGGTCACAGTCCAAAGACTGGGGCACCAAAAAGATCATCTCTTCAAAGAGTGTTTAAAACCAAGAGGTTTCCTTTTAAAAGGAACTGGGAAATCCCAGACCCCATGGTTCACAGCCTCCTTCACACGAGAAGTAGATGGGACTTTTTTGTTTCATGACAGAGGGGAATGGGGAGCACAGGAAAGAGCAAAGGGATGTTTTTATGGATGCTGCTATTTGTTTCATATGAAGGTTTTTTTAAGTTGAAAATGTTTGCATGTGGTAGAAGAAAGGTAAGCCAAACAAAAGGATAGTCACTAGAATCAAATGTCCTTTCCATCCCAGAAGTAAATACTGTTACCAATGTCTTGCATCTCCTTATACACACACACGTACACGTGCACACACATCTGCTTTTTCATGCATACGAAAGTACTTTCATAGTAGACAAATACCATTCAGCATTTTATTTTTCAATTGACAATATATAAGGAAAACATGGATGAGGTTTCCCACCCCTAAGTCATCTCAAGACCTAGCCAGAACTTGGTCTAAGATGTATAATCTGATATTGCTTGAAATGTAATATGAAGGTGGTTTATGAAGGGGTGGGTATCAGGCTACAGAGGGCCCCCAGGGAAGGAACAAGTGTATGGCAGGGGGACCCCTGGTGAACAGTGACAAGCACAAGACCTGAATGATAGGTAGGAGTTCTGTTACAAACTTGTCATAAAATGCTGGAGGAAGGAGGGGTTGGTTCTGGATGGAAGCATCCAGAAGATGGGCCATGACGTGTCACCCTCTCAGGAGGTCCTTTTCAATTCACACAGGTATGGAATCACCCTTTTACGACATGTGGCCTGAGTTGTCGTGGAAGGTGGCCTAAAATGTTTCAGATTTGAAAATGCATCACATATCACACTACAGTGCAGTCTGGGACAGCGTCCCCTCACTAAATACACTAAAATTTCTTTAGAAAATGT
The DNA here is from genome assembly GCF_030028045.1 of Hippopotamus amphibius kiboko. Classification (NCBI taxonomy): domain Eukaryota; kingdom Metazoa; phylum Chordata; class Mammalia; order Artiodactyla; family Hippopotamidae; genus Hippopotamus; species Hippopotamus amphibius. The sequence goes on from NC_080189.1 coordinate 178,184,580, forward strand.
TTCCAATAATTTTCAGTTATTAAAGCTTTTTGAATTCAGAAATGCATATATGGGATTGTAGACCTTATTAAAAGACCTAATTCAAAGAGAAAAATATTAAATCCAATAAAAAGGAGTCGGATTCAAGAAGCAATTGGCCAGAAATGAAATAAGTATGCTGCTAAATCTAAACAAACATTGCTTGTATAAAATTTCAAAAATTCATGAACTGGGGGAATTTTAAACACAAGAAGGAACTAACATACTTGAAAAAATTGGAGGAAAATTGCGAAGTAGAAGATGAGTTATAACACTCTAAAATCATGGTATTAAACAGAAACAGACTCACAGACATAGAAAACAAGTTTATGGTTACCAAAGGGAAAGGGGGAGTTCGGATAAATTAGGAGTTTAGGATTAGCAGATACAAACTTCTATCTATAAAATAAACAACAAGGTCCTATTGTATAGCACAGGGAACTAGATTCAATATCTTGTAATAAACCATAATGGAAAGAATATGAAAAAAAAAATATATATATATATAACTGAATCACTTTGCCATACACCAGAAACTAACACAACACTTTAAATCAACTATACTGCAATAAAAAAATGAATAAAATAACTGTATTTCCTGGAGGATGATAGAAATATTTTTTAATGTAGAAGTTAAGCACTCAAGTTGAAAAATGTAAGCTCGAATACTAAAATTTTAAAAGAATAACTTCCAAACAGTTGAAAGGGAGAAAGAAACCAATGAAGACTTGCTTTAATGTTATAAAGCAGGAAAAGAGAAAAGAGAAAAGCAGTGAGAAACTACAGTGAATGGAAAACACAGAGCCAGGTGGCTGAAGTCAGCCCAAATACATGCAGCAGATGTAAATGGATCAAACTCATCTATTAAAAGACTGAGATTTTTTTCAGGGTGAATTTTTCATGACCAAATTCTATGATGTTCAAGAGATAAAGCTAAAATAGGATGCCACAGAAATATGGAAAGTAAAGATGTAGAAAAAGACACATAAGGCAAATAAATACCAACAGAAAGAAACCTTGTCAGACCAGATAAAACAGTCTCAAAGATGTTATTTAACTGTGTCTCAGTTAATACAAAAAGCAAAAAGCCCAATCATCTGTACGAAAAATCTAAACTTATAAAATAGACGAACGCCAATATATTAGTCCCAGACTTCACATTACAAGGGAAATTGTCTGCTAATGTATCTATATTGGCCTCTAGACTCTAAGCTCCTGGGAGGAAACAGGCTGTGTCTTATTAGTAGTCACTCAATTCCCAGCACTTAGTCCGGGTCTGACTTAGAGGGTTCTTAATAAATGTTTATTGAATAAACCAGTGGTTCTCGAGCCTGGCTGCACATCAGAATCTTCTGGGAGTTTTTAAAAATACTGAGACCTGGACCCCACCCCAGACCAATTAAAAGGAAATCTCTAGGGGTGGGGCCTCAATATGGTATATTTTTTAAACGTTCCCCAGGTGATTCTGATGTTTGGCCAGGGCTGAGGACTGCTGGAATAAATAAATGACTGAATGACCAAACGAATGAGTGTCTCTTTGATTTACAAAAAAATTCATTGCAGGATTCCTTTTAAAAGCACGTTCCCATGGTGCATTTTCAATGTAATTCGATTTTAAGAAATTTGATTTACACCCAATATTGCCAGGACAATCTATTTTGTAAAGCAAGGAACATCTGCATTATCTATCAAATTTTTTTTTATGGATTTGGGAATATTCTGTTTCTCCATTTAGACATGAGCTGGAGGCTTGAGCACAAACTGTATCATTTCCTGTACTCTGAAAACTGCTTTCTCCCACTCTGGCATTTAGAGACTATTTCCCGGCAATATTAAGCATGCAATTACTTAACGAGACACTGAAAGCAGTTTTGAGAAGTATAAAAACATCATTGTCTGGGCTTGCTGCTCCTGATGTTATGGGAGTGACAGATGAGGAATCAGACTTAGTCCAGCCAAGATGTGTTAGGGTCCTCCTGTGCGCCAGGCGCCGTGTCAGGTTCTGGGGGCAGAGCGGGAGAGGGGCTCAGGGGGGCAGCAGAAAGGAGGGCCGGCAGATGGGCATTCAGGTGTCAGGTGAGAGGGGCAGAGACGGCACTTCCTTAAAGCAGCGTCCATCCAGTGCTGGGCAATGAGTGGGCAGATGGAGACCTTCTGATTAATCTCAAAGAGGCTGGAATAAGGAAACACCTTACAGAGGAGAGTGCCTCGGAGCTCTGTCTTAACCTATGGGGAGGGTGTGAAGTTGGGGGGAGCACATTCTGGTAGAGGGAACAGTGTGAGGAGTTCGGGGAACTGCAGCAGACAGAGAGTGCCTGTGGGAATGTTTCCTGGGGCTCCTCTTCCAGAATTCAAGACCCCCTCATATCCACCTTCCTCCCAGAGCCCACGCTGGCCACACAGGGCATTTACTGCTCCTTCCTGTCACCCCGCCCCCCCTTTCATAGTTCATTTCCCAGGGTGGCCAGAACAAGGTATCACAAGCTGCAGGGCTTACAACAACAGAAATTTCTTCTCTCATAAAGAGCATCTTCCTAGCTTTTGGTGTCACCATCAATCTTCATTGTTCCTTGGCTTGCAAGATGGGTCACTCCAATTCTCCCTCCACACACAGCCTTCTCCCTGTGTGTCTTCACACCATCTTCCCTCTGTGCCTGGTTATCTCAGTGTCCAAATTTCCCCTTTTTGTAAGCACACAGTCATATTGAATTAGGCCCACCCTAATGACCTCATCTTAACTTGATTTCCTCTCTAAAGACCCTCTCTCCATTACAATAGCCAAGATTTGGAAGCAACCTAAGTGTCCATGGAGGGATGAATGGATGAAGAAAATATGATATATATACAATGATATATATACAATGGAATATTATTCAGCCATAAAAAAGAAGGAAATCCTGCCATTTGCAACAACACAGATGGACCTTGAGGGCATTATGCTAAGTGAAATAAGTCAGACAGAAATGATCTTCACTTATGTGTGGAATCTAAAATTAAAAAAAAAAAGAACTTATAGATACAAAGAACAGATTTGTGGTTACCAGAGACAGGCGTGGGAGGTGGGGGAACCTAGTGAAGTAGGTCAAAATGTACAAATTTTCAGGTATAAGATAAGTGAGTTCTGGAGATGTAATACACAGCATGGTGATTATAGTTAACTATACTGTATATCTGAAAGTTGCTAAAAGAGTAGATCTTAAAAGTTCATATTACAAGATAAAAATTTTAATTATGTGTGGTGATGCATGGTAACTACATTTATTGGGGTGATCATATTGCAATATGTACATATATCAAATTATTATGTTGAACACCTAAAACTAAAGCAATGTTATGTGTCAATTACATCTCATTTTTTTTAAAAAGACCTTATCTCCAAATAAAGTCTAGGGGTTAAGATTTCAACATATTTTTTGTGGGGGACACAATTCAACCCCTAAAAATTGTACAAGTTGAAAGATGGCCCCATTTTTATCACCACTTTTATCTTTTCCCCTCCTTCCTTTTCTTTCCTGCCTCTGAACAATTAGAATTTCTCCTTCTTTGCCCCCAGATTCTGATTCTTTGGCATCATCCCCCTCCCCCCACCCACCCCTCACTGCCCACGTGATCTCTTCCCACTACCCTGGACAGTTGGTGCACCAGTGACTTCTGCAGCTTGGGTCTCACATGGAGTACCACGCATCTTTCCCTCTGTTCCCCCCCCCCCCACCCCCGCCTTGTCCCTACAGCTCAGCGGTCTGAGCACACCTGTCAGCCCTTTTCCCTCCGGCTGGGATTGAGAATAGCTCTCCCTGCAGGCCTCAGTCTATTCACTCAAGGCAACCCGGGGCCATCTGCTCCAGGTTCGATGCTTTTATGCAGCACTTTGCTGGCCCCACCCTGGGGACAATTCCACCGGACCTCCAAATCCTCCATTTCCCCTGCTGTCAACAGCAGCATCTTAGCGGTAACCCCAGAGCATCCCCACAACCCCTTGTCCTCCTCTTTTCTCTCCCAGTTAATCCCAGCAAAGTCCAGTCTTAACTTGTCCGACTGTCCTTCAACAGAATTTCGGCTCTCCCTTCATCTGCCTCCTGGTACATTCTTGAGCGTCTGCAGCCAAAGCTATATTTCTTCGCTGCTTCCCTTTTCCTCTTCCCCTCTTATCCTGGCTTGCTCCCCGCCCTCTGCCTTTGTTCCTCCGTCTGTTATTTAGATGAAGTTGCTTCCCAGTTCTTGTCAAGGCTCGAAAGGACCAGTGCTCTCTCTGGAACTCTTGGCTGGTCCTGCTGCTCCGTCTTTGCTGAGTCATTTCCAATCATCGCATGAGGGGTGCCACCTCTGTGGACAGTGCCTGGGCCGTGACCCACAGAGGCCTGGCTGTGATACCACTTGGCCACTTTGGCAGGCGTACTCTTAAGTAATAAAGCGTTTGGCTTTGGCATCAGAGAGATCACAGTTTGGAATCTCACTGTCATTTACACCGTGTGACACTGGCAAATTCTGTAACCTCTCTAAGGGTTGACTTCCTAATCTGGGCAAAGGAAGACAGTGCGGCATCTGCCTCAGGGAGATGAGGGATCAATTAGGGCCCAGCAGGAAACAGGTGGCAATTTTTAAATATAATTCTAGGATTAGTCAAGAAGAGTTAACATACAAACAGCCTATTGCAAAGCAATGCCTTGCAGCCAGCTGTAACTACCCCAGGCCCTGAGAAACAGGGGCAGTGGGAAGACGAGGGCGTAGTTACCGGAACCCAGAAGGAGAAAGTCCTATAGAGTCAGCCACCTTGAGACAGGAGAGCCCGAAACAGGGCCACAGTCAGTTCTGCAGGCCAGGGGTCAGGAGAATAGAGACCCCGTCTCTCCCTCTTCCCGCCCTCCTGCCACCTCTCATTGGCTGAACCCCACAGGACGCCAGAGTCCAGGAGGCCCTATCCACCTGCTCCATCGAGTCTGCCTCCCCAGCAGCCAGAACTGAAGGGGGAAGGGTAAAGAGAGGATGTGGAGGAGCACGTGGATGAATTAGCAGAGTCTGCAAATCAAACAAGATAGACATGTGAGACCCAGCACCTAGCACATATCAAGAATTCAATAAACGTCTTCGTAACATTCCCCTCCCCTTCTTCATCATTATTATTAGAGAAAGTAAAGCACAGTCTTTGCTGACTTTTCTCTCAACAATTCTCTCTCTCCAAGAAGAGAAACTGCCAGAAACAACTTACTCATTGAACTGTGGAGAGGTGCCTGCTCACTCCCAGGCCTCGTCTCAGTATCCCCCAATGGTTCAACCCTGGCGTTAGCTGATTGGATGAGGGGCGGACACCTAGGAGGCTGCTGGCTAGTGATTGGCCAACCCCCTCAGCTCTGCCTTAGAGGGTTTGCATGTGGGCTGTTCGAGGACTGTGTTCTTTTGTTTTTAAGCTCTTTATTGGAATATATTTGCTTTACACTCTTGTACCAGCTTTTGAGGTACACCAAAGTGAAACAGCTGTATTTATACATATATCCCCATATCCCCTCCCTCCCGCGACTCCCTCCCCTCCTTCCTGTCCTGGCCCTCTAAGGCATCACCCATCATCAAGTTGATCTCCCTTTGTTATACAGCAGCTTCCCACTAGCTATCTATTTTACAGTTGGTATGTCTATGCTACTCTCTTATTTTGTCCCAGCTTCCCCTTCGCCCCTCACCCCAGCCCCGTGTCCTCAAGTCCGTTCTCTACATCTGTATCTCCACTCTTGCCCTGTCAGTGGGCTCATCAGTACCATTTCTTCAAATTCCACATATATGAGTTAACTTACAGTATTTGTTTTTCTCTTTCTGACTTACTTCGCTTTGTATGACACTCTCTAGGTCCATCCATCTCATTACAAATAACTCAGTTTCATTCCTTTTTATGGCTGGGAATATTCCATTGTATATATGTGCCACATCTTCTTTATCCATTCATCTGTTGATGGGCGTTTAGGTTGCTTCCATGTCCTGGCTATTGTAAATAGTGCTGCGATGAACATTGTGGTACATGTTTCTTTTTGGGTTATGGTTTTCTCTGGGTATATGCCCAGTAGTGGGATTACTGGGTCATATGGTAGTTCCATTTTTAGTTTTTTAAGGAACCTCCAAACTGTTTTCCATGGTGGCTGTACCAGCTTACATTCCCACCAACAGTGCAGGAGAGTTCCCGTGCGTTTTTATAAGTAGGTCCAGAGGCTGGCAGAGCAGAGCCGGTGGGTAGCTGAGGCACCACTAGGTGACTAGTAGAGATCAAACAGCAGACACCTGTTCTGAAAGACCGGAGATGCGTCTGAGACCCAGAGCAACTACTTTATCCCTGGTGCTGGTCTAGCACTCCCTCAGGCTGGTGGGGCCGCAATGAGCTTTTCCTGCCCCCTCCCTTCGTGCCTCCTCTTACAGTAACATGCATCTTAGCGGAGTTTGTCCCTGTCAGCTGCGACAAGAACGCCTAAACTCTTCACAGGCACCTTCTCAAAGTCAGATATCTGGCAGGCAAGCAGGAGGCGTGGCCACAGCCCGTTTGCTGCTCCTGAGAAAAGTGCTGAAGGTTTACCATGAACAACCCCAACACCCCCCACCCCCACCCCCCACGTCTCTAATTTGTCAAAGCAGGAGGGGAGAAGGATGAGGCACTTTAAATATTAAAGGATCTCTCTTGATTATGTGGGTACTTAGTTTGTAATTTTTATTATCAGGAGGACCCCCTAACATGTTAAAGGAATTTAGTCAATATAAATATCGGACAAATATTTAACTACAGTGAACGTGGGGAGGTGGGAAGTAATAGAGCACGGCAACCAGCTCAGACGTGTTCATTCATCCTCACCGTGCAATTTTGCATAATTAAAAAAAATAATTAATTGCCTTTGTTTTCATCTCCAGACACAAAATATTTTACTCTCTGACACATCTATTGGGCCTTTGATGTATGCTTTATCCTTTCTCTTTCAGAGTGGAAAGCCAATAAGGTGGAGTCAGGCCTGCTCTTTTTTCCAGATGAGGAAGCCGAGTGCTCACAGGACTGGTGGATGCATTGCCCAAGGTCTCAGAAGGTTAGAGGCAGAGACGAGACCAGAACCACAGTGCAGGACTCCCAATCCCTGCTCCTGCAAGTATCCCACACCATCCTCAATACCAACAGGCAAAATGTCCACATGGAGTTTGGGTATTGTGAGCCTGTGCAGGCTTCCAGAATGGCTGCAAGGCCACCGCCACCGGGAAGCCCTTCTTGATGACCCCAGTCGGTTTTGACCTCTCCCGATTTGGGTTTGCACTGTGCTTCATCTGTACCTACTCTGATATATCTTCCTTTTGGCATGGTCAAATGTCTTCATGCCCTTTACCTCCTATTGGGCCCAAACCCTCTAAAGTCAAGATCCCGGGTAGATCACTTTCATATTTCCTATAGAGCCCAGCCCAAAGCCAATCTGTTTGCTGGATGAATAAGTGCACAAATGATTGAACGAGTGCAAAGAACAATGATTTTGTTGGGATGTGGGTGGGCACTTATAACTGGTAGCCAGCGATGGTATGAGCACTGATGAGAGGGTAGTTAAGAGCAGGATGGTGGGGACCTGGCTTCTAACTCCCACTCTACCACTCACTGGTGGTGCTACCTTAGGTCATTTCCTTAACCTCCCTTTGCCTCTGTTTACCTGTCTGCAAATGAGGAATAGGAGCCTCTCACTCTGTTGCGCTGTTTTGGGGATCAGACGAGAAAATGCAAGCAAAGCATTAGCATGATTCCTGGTATATAGTAAGTGCTCAATAAACGCATTATTAAACAGATGTTATTGTTGGAAGTTGGAAGCAATCCCCATCTTGTAAGCTTTATGTTTCTTCTCTGTGAAAACAAGAACCCACCTTTTTTTTTCTTTCTTTCTTTATCTGGCTGCTCCAGGTCTTAATTGCAAATGCGGGATCTTTTTAGTTGCGGCGTGCGGTATCTTAGTTGCCGCATGCATGTGAGATCTAGTTCCCCGGCCAGGAATTGAACCTGGCACCCTGCCTTGGGAGCACGGAGTCTTACCCACTGGACCACCAGGGAAGGCCCAAGGACCCACCTTTTATTAACACTTCTAATTTTTGTTTGAATCGTGGGCATTGGTTAAATCTAACTCCTCTCTTGTACTCACCTTCCAGCTCAAATTCAGAATCCTTTTTTATCTCCAACAATGTAAGTGGTACATCCTTATTGGGTCTCAGCTTTTCTCCTGGGGCCTCTGCATCTTAGTTAAGGCTGGGCTAAGGTGAGTGAGGCATTTATCTCAGGCACAAATTTAAGGAGGAATCTGAAAAACTCAGCAATCAAGAGATATAATATATATATTTTTATTGTGGCAGAATATGCATAACATTCCCAGTTTAGCCATTTTTAAGTGGACAATTTAGTGGCTTCCATTTCCAGGACTTTTTCATTGTCCCAAACAAAAATTCTGTACTGACTAAACAATAACTCCTGAGAAATAATGTTGTACTGCAATGTCTTAAAAAATCAAAATCAATATAAAAATATCTGCAATGACCAAAATAACAAAACTTTAAAGCAGGGTGAGTAAGCTGAAGTGAATTAAAAATTTTTTTTAATTGTCATTTGGTCAAGAGAAATTGCCAAACGTGGCAATTCTCTCCACTGAAAGTGAAATTAGCAAAGAAGTCATTTTTTTTTTAGCTGAAGTGTAGGTGAGTTATGTTATATTAGTTTTAGATGTACAGCAAAGTGATTCAGTTATATATGTGTGTGTACATATAACACGTATATACACATATATGTATATTCTGAAAAGAATCTTTTCAGATTCTTTTCCATTATTGGTTACTACAAGATAAAAAAAAAGTAAATTTTTGAAAATATTATTGATGAGTTTGCTATCATGAAAGGCAGGAAGGTAAAATTATAATAAATTCTGTTTAGGATATTAATAAAGTATTTAAACTTAAGATTGTCTTGTGAGTTTTAATACACCCACTTTTCAGTTTTTCAATATTTTTTCAACCACTTTAATGTTCTGGGAAAAAAGTTAACAGTTGAAAAATATGTAAAAATGTATTCGGGGCACATATTTTTCCTTCTACCTTTGGGCCCAGTGCGACTCAGCACTACCGTGTTACTGATTCTATAAATATAAAATTTTGATATTTTGCTTATCGTGGAGTTTTGGCATTTATTTCGATTTTGTAATATCAATGCTATATTAAGGTATATTTTATGTTGATTACTGAATACTTTGGTGGTCTCGCTCACCTTATCCTCATCCTGCCCCCAACACAGGGGCTTCCAAGAACTTGGACCTGACCCTCCCTCCAGAGAGAAGTGAACATCCACTTGGGGAAACAGGCTTTACACACACATGCCTCCAGAAGCAGGTGGAAGGAGAAGACGGAAGTTTCCAGCACTGTGGTGCCTCTCCTCTCATCCACAAACAGCTTCATCTGTTGTAAAACCCAGTGCAAAATGAAAACGCAGAGCCTTTGTCCCAAAATTAAGAATTTCAAGATGGCAGCAGGAACCCATTAAAGTAAGTTCAAGGCTCTGCTGAGCACAGGGCACTGTGTGTCTGACCAGGGCATCACTCTTGAAGCTGGCTCTGCTGTCACTATTGCCAAAGGAGGTCCCCAGCCAGATTCCACAGACCTGCTCTCCTCTCTCAGCTGGGTTTACCTTTCTCTCTCCATCAGCCCCACCATCACTACAACTCAGCACTGCAGGCATTGCCCCGCCTAACATGACCCCAGGCCCCCTGCAAAACATCCAGCCTAAACCTCCTCTGGATGAAGCAGGATGCTGAGCGGAGAGTGTATATCCCCACATTGCTCTCCAGGAAAAAAAAAAAAGCATCATCTCAAAAATAGGACTGTTTGGACATTCATTCATCCATCCACCCTGGCATCCTTTCACTGAGCATGTACTGAGCACCTGTGTGCCAGGCACTGGGCTGGACGTTCTGGGTCCGGACGACAGCAGCATCAAAGCCCCATCCTGGCGGGTCACGGGGACCTCAGTAAGTAGGGAGATGACTACAGTGTGGGTCCCTGGGCGGGACTGGCGGCGGAGAGCAGGGGTGCTGTGTCTGTTGGAATGAGTGGTGGTGTGGCCTCCTCCCTTCTCTGTGACCTTGCAGGGAGAGGCAGTCGCGGGCTCTCTTCTCTCTGACCTGAAGGGGTACAGAGCCCTGTCTCCAGAGCCTGAAGTGCAGCTCCTCCCCCGGCTGGTTGTGACCTTGCACAAGTCAGGTTACCTTCAAGGCCTCAATTTCCTCCCTTGCAAACGGGAAGCTATCTTCCAACACACCTCCCAGGCTCCTCAAAGTAAATCAGCTAAGTGCTTATAAAATCCATATACATGTGAGGGAGTGATCTTGTGATCACAGGGCCCCAAGACCCACACTGACACAGCTGTCTGGCTGTTTAATAGTCATTCAGCAAACATCTGCAGAACACCATTGTGAGCTAAGTGCTGTGGCATCTTAAAGCTCACTTTGTATTTCCACACATCATTATTTTTTCCTTCTTCCAGAGGAAGGAGATTGTTGCTATTGTCTATTTTTATAAACAAGGAAACTGACATTACATGGAACCCCAAATCACTTGGCTAATTGGGGGCACTCTGAGATTTGAACCCATTGCTGACTCTATGCCCAATTCTTCGGTTGTATCTTGAGGTCTCGGCAAGGCCTGGCAGACACTCCCCATCTGGGCCTGGGAAGGAATTCCAGGAGGGGGTTTCCATCAGCCTCCTCCAGCCTGCTTTTCTGTGCCCCCCCACCCCTGTCACCTCTGACCCTGAGCCCTGCACTCACTGTAGCTGCATGGCAGTGCTGTCTGGCAGGAAGAGCCTTGAAGCAGGCAGACCTGGCCTCCAGCAACAGCTGTACTTGTCTGGGCCTTGACCTTGACCTCTACATGCTCCTCTGCACAATGGGAAACAGGTCCTATGGCATATGGTCGTGAGGACTACACAGGGCTGTGTGTGAAAGGGCCTGGCACAGAGGATTTTTTTGTGTTTACCCTGAACCCGTCGGTAGGTTAGGGGGCTGCATTGCACTTGGCAGTGCACCTTCCCAGCTAGTCCCTCTGGAGCAGGTCACAGCTTCCTCTTGCAAGCTTGGTCAGAGGAACCACCATTGCAATCTGCTCCAGAGCCTATTTACAAGCACTTTGGAGGACCCACTGTGTCCCCAGCACTGCGTTAGGCACAGCAGACGACCCAAGGGAAGACCTGGTCCCCGTTCCTGGGAGCTTGCAGCTGATAGTGGAAGCAGGACCAAGCAGACACTCCTGGGAAGCAAGCCATGCCCCTCTGTGTTGGCCACTAAAGCCCTGTGAACTACTGACAAATTTCACTCCACCCTCCTGAGGGATGCACACCATTTGGGCTGTATGCATTCCAGGAAGACTTCCTGGAAGAGGCGGCTGAGAGGTGAAGGGGCTTCTTTGGTTCCCCTCCAGGAGGTGCTGAGGTCTCAAGAAGGAACATCCCCTATGTAGGGTCTCTCAGCACCGTTCCATTCTTCTCTCCCTCTCTGGGGTGTAGTCCATGCACACGAGCCCTCACTGGCTCTCCCATCAGTAAAATGGGGGTAATAGGATGACTAACCTCCCAGGATTGTCCCAAGGCGATATGGAATTGCTTTGTACACTGAGTGCCATGTACATGTCAGTGGCTATCATCTCACCAGCAGTGCCAGCTCTGCTTCCTGGAACATCTCTCCCTACAGGGCACCCACTTTGGCTTGGTTCCTTGGGCGCCAGCCCTGAGGTCCCAGGGTCCAGTCTCACCCCCTTCTTCTCTTCTATTCTGACCATTCAATGTGCCATCAACAGGACTTCTACAAAAACTGTTGGGAAACAGTTCATTTTCTCAGGGTTAAATATACATAACATCAAGTTTACCACTTTAACCATGTTAATATTTCTATTTTAGGTGTACAGTTCAGTGGTAATGGGTACATTTACACTGTTGTGCAACCGTCACCCAGAACTCTTTCTATCATGTCAAACAGAAACTCTATACCTATTAAACCCTAATTCCCCATTCCTGCCTCCCCCCAGCGCCTGTCAACTACCCTTCTACCTTCTGTCTCTATGAATTTGACTATGCTAGGTACGTCATGTAAGTGGAATCACACAGTATTTGTCTTTTTGCTGTTGGCTTTTATCACTCAGCATAATATCCTCGAGGTTCATCCATGTTGTAGCATAGGGCAGAATTTTCTTCCTTTTTAGGGCTGAATAATAGTTCATTGCATGGATAAACGACATTTTGTTTATCATTCACTCAACCACGGACACATGGGTTGTTTCCCCCTTTCAGCTATCGTGAATAAGGCTGCTGTGGACATGAGTGTACAAACATCTGTTCGTGTCTCTGCTTTCCATTCCTTGGGGAATAAACCCAGTGGTGGAATTGCTGGGTCCTATGGTAATTCGATATCTCGTTTTTTGAGGAACTGCCAGGCTGTTTTCTGCACTGGTTGCACCACTGTCTATTCATCAGGGTTACATTTGACCCACTCCTTTCAGCCTATTCTGTGGCAGGCATAACCTGAGTTAAAAGCCCAGATAGAAGGTAACGTTTAAAAATAGGAAAGACCAGGTTGAGGAGCACCTAGGGGACTTTCAGAAAACGTAGGAGAAGGTGTTTGAGGAAATAGCTGTGAGCGCCGCGAGTGCCCATGTGTAGAACGACTGTGTTCCAGAGCCTTTGAGTGTACTTGTGATCACGGATAATTTTATTACTTCTTACCAGATGCCTGGTAAACCCCTTAATATAAGAAGCAACAATTTTTCTCTTGCCAAAGGACTTGGGAAATACCTATTCTGAAACCATGAATACCTGGGGTACCAAACAGAGCAAAAACGCCCATGCAAAGCCATCTAGCTTTCCCAATAAAGAGCATTATAGGAACAGAGGATTTTTTTTTACATGCTCGTAAAATGATTTTACTTGTTCTGAGAATTTCCTGGTTTGAGCATGGCTGCTACAGACTCATTTCATAAGTTGATTTATTTTTTTCATGGTATCTGCAGGGACCTGTGTTTTCATTCCAGTTGGCTTTTTTTTTGTTGTTTTCCTTTTCCCCTCCACATCACATCTGAAAAATCTCTTTCCGGCACATTTGAAAGTGGCGAGAATTGTGAGAGGTCCTCGGTGCTCCAAAATCCTCGTTCATGGGCTCAGCTGTTAACATTCTGGTTTGAGATTGTCCTTGCCTTGAATATTTGTTGGCCATTTCTGTTGTTGCATTTACCCAAATAAAATCTACTTCAGCTTGTTGCTCTCCGGGAAAGGGCCAGTGAGTAGTTTTCTGACAGTTGTATATTAAATGCAGGTGGCTTCATGAATGCATTTTCTGTCTGACTCAATACATTAACCATAACCCACAGTTTCTTCCAAAGGAACTGGAATGAATTAAATTGTTTAATAAAACCTTACTTACCTGGATAAACTCATTTCTATTTTGCATTTAGATTCCCTAATGCATCTTTCCAGATTGTTATTTGTAAAATAAAAAGCTAGACGTGTTTACTTAGAAAGCCAAACATCAGACCCTAATCCTGGTTCCTATCCAAGTGCTTTGCAACAACTTTTTTTTTCTTTTTTTCACATTTCCTACCACGATATGAACCACTGCGTATTTCATTTAGCATGAATCAATAACTCCCACCCCGGGTCCAAATTAAGACTTGGGCATTGAATTTGCTTCTCTCTGTACGTTTCTTTCCATCCCTGAAACCTGTACTGTTTCAGACAGCGAGGAGGCAGAAGTTGTGTATGGGGAAATTGGTTTTAAAGCATGGCCTGTGCAAAACGCCTTGACTGACTTTGGGTTGAAGCCCTCCAGGACTATCAAGCGTCCATCTAAGAAGCTGCTTATAGGAAAGCTTCTATACCGCCTATGAAATCATTCTAGAAGACTGAATCTTCTAGAAGAGCCACCTTGGTAAATTGAGCTAAAGGGTAGATTTTGGAGAAATCTGGGCCTGAAGAATCAATAATCGTTCGTCTCTTCCTTGCCAAAAGCAGTTTCTGGCATATAGTATGCCTTAAGTGAGCACTTGCTGAATTGATTAACTGAATAAATGAGTAGCGAGGATGACTCACTTCATCTTATTTCCCTTTTTGCCTTTTTTCCAGAAACTCAGTGCCAAATTCAGTGCTCAAATACAATGAACTACATTAGCCCGGATATTTGATCTCATTGCTTCCCCTCTTTCTTTTTAAAAATGTAAAAGTTCTCCTTAAGCAATTTTATTATACACCTGCCTTAATGTAAAGTGCTAAAGGTAATGTCTGTCTGATTGAGCCAACATTCACCAAACATATACTTTTTCAGATGTCACCTTCCTTAATCTGCTTGACAACCTTGTGTGCCAGGAATCAATGCTCTGTTTAACAGTTGAGGAAACCTAAACATTTTTGTCCTTGACTTTCTGGGGTTGGGGGGAGTGGTCGCTTCTATAGTGCTTTCTAAAGGCCAGGAAGTATGCTGATCATTTGACGTCATCCTCAAAAAAAAATTCACCAGGTTGATATTCTTGGCAGTCCCATTTTGTGGATGAAGAAACTGAGACCTGGGAGATTAAGTAATTCATAAAGGGCACACACCTAGGAAGTGGCGGAGATGGGATTCAAAACAGGACTCTGACCTCCCAGGCCATCGCACCCAGCATGATTTGTCGGTTCAGTGCAAGAATATCCATGCAGCAATGTTTTCATTCAGATGTAAATTATTTCTTCCCATAATTGCAGTGATCCAGCTGCTTATGCACGACTAGCTGGGTTTAGAATAAAAGCGAAGTGAGTGTTATTTCAGAATGAAATGGCTACTAGACCAGGCATCACTGGAAGAAGGAACAGGGTCTCAGGCTGCATGAATTCAGCTTTGCCGTGTGTTTCAGAGACCACTTGATGAAGAAAAGGTGCTGGCCAGACTGGAGGCAGCCCTAACCCTGGCACTGTCCCCACCTCTCTGTTCTGACCTCAGGCAGTATCTCGCTTGGGAAGCACCTTCCGCTGATGAAACACGGGCATTAGACTGGGTGTCGCTGGCTGTTGGCAGCTCGATGAACCTTCTTTCTCTTCCCGCCTCCTTGCCTTTTGCCGGAGAGACAGCTCTGAACGGCCCCCCGCCCGCCTGCAGTCCTGCTGCAAAGGAGTCCTTCCCATCCAACCGCCTGAGAAACTCGACAGGAACGTCGGAGATGAGGTGCTTGAGGTTTATCAAGTTTTCAAGATTACATCTCCATAAACCCCTTTACAACGCCGCTCAGCACCAGCATCCAGAGCCTCCGGGCGCATCGCCGCCACCTCTGGTTCAGCGAGCCGGGCGGCCCCCACCCAGCCACCCACCCACCCACTGGACCCACTGTGTCATTGTGAGGAGGAGGGGGAGAGAGCCCAGCGCTGGTTCCCTTATAATCAAATTTTCACTGTGCTCTCTGACAGGTTTTTAAGTCACTTAAGGGATCTATTTATATGTGAACGCATCAGCATCGTGCAGTAAATCCAACCACAAGCCAGTCCCATATTTTATGAAGTTTAAGTTCAGTGAAAGTGCAGAGCAGACGAGGGTCCTGTGTCTCTCCGTTACATCTGATTTGCGGTTCCCATAAAAAGGCCCACATGCCGCTGTTTCAGATGTGTTTTGGATTGAAAATAGGATTAATGTGCTAAAGTGTGATTAGAATGGTTAAACACGATTAATTGGAACAGACTTCTGCTGCCAGGGGAGCCCCTCCGAGCCTGGCCTGGCTCCAGGTTACCCAGTGAACAAAGCCGGCCAACTGTCCAACGTTCCCCGTGTCTCGCCTCACGTGCCTTGCCCCTTGCATTTTCTCATCGCCAGCCTGTCTCAGGGCAGATTAAATGCAGCTGAGAATGTGGGTCTCGCTCGGCGGCCGGCGTCCTCCGGGAATAGGCAGGAACCTGGGCCTGGCCGGGCCTCGACGGGGCGGGCCGGGAGCTGCCGAGCGCCGGGGGCAGCGGGCCAGGTGGCTGGGCCTGGGGGTGGGAGTAATTTGGGGTTTTTTTAAAATGATCTATTAAACCCCTGAACTTTAATCAAGCTGCTACCACACTGACGGCTCTGATTTATCCTCGGAGGCCAGGCCCAGGCCTGGAACACCAGCCAGCCTCCTGCGGGACATTTGGTGTGGGCGGGCAGGAAGGTCACCCGCGACCCCTCCCAGGGGTTTGTCCTCGGCCACCGGGCTGGACGAAGCCTTCCTCCCACCCCCTGCCCCAAACACAGACGAGGCTTTGAAGCGGAATTCAGCCAAGCCTCTTCCCATCCGGCACCCTGAGGCTGCCTGCCTCGGGGTCTCCCCTGGGTTGGCCTCTCGGGGCCCTGGCTGGCTTCCCCAAGTTCAAGTCCATGGTAAATGTGGTCTCCCTGGCTGAGGGTGCCCCCAAGTCAACAGGTAGACCTTCCAAGGAGGGAAGATCAAGGTGGCTCCACGTAAGGTCCACTCAGGTTAAGAATTTTACAAAAGAGGCATTTCACCTACCAGGGAACTTGAAAGAGGCTCTTTCTAAAGAGTGAAGAAGAAAAGTTACTAGAGGCCCTAATGTTTAAAAGCATATTTTCCCTTTAAAAGGGTCATCTGGCTATAAAGGGAAACACGTCCTGGAAGGGACCCATCGCTCAGCCCTGGGGCTTCAGAACAGCACGCCAGGCAGCGCTGAGTGTGTCAGGGAGCTTGGCTGTGGTCAGCTGTACTTTTATTTGTCTCTTGGGTCGGCTAAGTAATAGGGGGTGTGTGTGTGTGTGTGAGTGTGTGTGAGAGAGTATGTCAAGGTAGTGTGTGCTGTGAATGTGAAAGAAAGAGTGGGCCTGTGTGATGTGCGTGCCTGTGCCTGTGTGTGTTCATGTGTGTTTGTGTGAGTGTATGTGTGTGTACAGTGTGTGAGTGTGTGTCTGTGTATGTGGTGTGTGTGTCTGTGTAGCTGTATGTCTGTGTAGTGTGTGTGTCTGTGTGTGTGAGTCTGTGTGTGTGTCTGTGTGGGATGTGTATTAATGGAGAGACGGGGAAGCAGGGGTGGGGCCTTCTAGAAAGGTCAGCACTCCTAGATTCAGCCTTCCCTGCGTGTGCCCCATCCGAGGTAGGGCGGCAGCCTGAAAACCTCGTGGGGCGTCATAGGTCTGAGCCTCTGATTTACGGTCAAACCTGAACACCTGGGAGTGAAGAAGGCGCCATTACTGATCACAGCACGAGCAGAGGTGCAAACGGGAGCTAAGCTGTCCCCCAGTGTGCGAGGACCCAGCATGAGGGTCCAGGCCCAGAGATCATCTCGGCCATAGACTCAGAGACGGAGCTCAGAGAGGGGCCAGGCCGCTTCCCAGGACACACAGCGCGTCGGGTACCTGGAGATGGCGGGAGCCCCGTCTGCTGCTCTTCTGGGGATGGGATTTCAAGGGGTCCCATTCCATCCCACTTCTGTTTTATTCTTGCTCCTTCTGGAACACTCTGCCCTTTGGTGCCTCCCTCCTCCCATCCTGTGCACCTCTGCCCACCCGCCCCGCACACCGCCCTGAGCTGGGTCTCCTCTGCCTCTCCCAGCCCAGCCTGTCCGCCCCTCTCTAAACATGTCTCCAACCCACCCACATCTCCAGGGCCCCCATCCCACGGTCACGTGGGGTTTTTCATGATTCCCCACCAGCCCCGCCTGCCACTGCAAAGGGGTGAGTGCTGGAGCTCGGGGTTCGCTGGCTTGGGTCCAGACGGCCTGCCTGCCTGGCCGCTCCCTGGCTGTGTGGCTTGGGGTGAGTGACTGAAGGTTTGTGACCCTCTACATCCTCATCTGTAAAATGGGGGCAATGTTCCCTCACGTCTGAGACCCGCGTCTTTCATAGAAATATGGGTGCATCGCAATTCAATGCACATATTGAATGAGGGGATCTTTCTATCTTCCCCTAAAATGCTATAAATAAAAGAGGTGCTGGGTCTTTCAGTTGATGGGGTGTTGGAACTGAGAAAATTCAGAAACACCACCCACGTGAGGTTGGTTCCAGAGATTTAGTGGCGTCATTAGTGCAGAACCGTTAGCACTGGGGCAGCACCTCCTCGGCCCTTGGTGGAAATTAGCGATTACTAGTAGGAACACAGTGAGGTGGGTTGTGTCTGGTTTCCTCTCACACTGTGGGGTCTTGGAGGGGGGACCACGTCTGTGTCCTCCGCACCCACTCAAGGCCCCTGTAAGAGCCTTTGTCTCGACTGGTGACGGGAAGTGTCTCCCCACCCAGCCTGAATATCGTCTCGGCCTAGCCGGCTAGGCCCTCCCCGGGGTAATGGGCCAGCCTTAGCTTTGCATCCACTTATTTGTTTTTCTGGAAAAATATGCATCTTGGAGGTGCGAGGTCTGGAAGGCCCTGAGCCACCTGGCAGAGGGCACCACGAAAATGGAGTGTTTACGGGATATACAAACAGGAATGTTTCCTCAGTGCCTCAGGCCCACTGCGAACTCTCTGGAGCAACTTGAGGCTGTTTGAAAGGAGAAGGATGTCCAGGCCAGGATTTCTGCTCAGCCCACTGCAGGGGACTGAGGTGTCGGGGGCTCTCCTGTCACCTCCCCCCTGGGGACAGGGAGGGCTTCTCTCAGCAGCACAGAGGCTACCACCACTGGCCACAGGCATTCACATCCACCCCTGGGTGGGCCGAGGCCTCCGTGCTGGCCCTGCAGGAGGACCCAGTGCCCAGCATGTTGTTGTATAAATGAGTGGACAGGTCTGGAGTGAGGGAAGTGACACGTCCAAGTTTTAAGCGCTGATCCTTGAACTTGGCAGGTCATTTAGAAAGAGTCTCGGTCGAGTCTCACCTGTCATTGCTGCAGAATTGAAGGCATCTAAGGAGAGACACCACATCTCATGGCCCTAGGCCATATCTAGTTGTAAAGGAATGTCTTGTTTTGTTTTGTTTTTAATATTTATTTGTTTGTTTGTTTGGGCTGCACCGGGCCTTAGTTGCAGCACGTGGCATCTTCATTGCAGCATGCAGGATCTTTTAGTTGCAGCATGTGGACTCAGTTGCCACATGCATGTGGAATCTAGTTCCCCCACCAGGGATAGAACTTAGGCCTGCTGCATTGGGAACACCCACTGGACCACTAGGGAAGTCCCAGGGGTTGTCTTGGTTTGAGTTGCCCCAAATCAGCACCCTGAGACCAGGGCTTGGCACTTGGGAGGTGGTCCCAGGAAGCAGGAACCAGAAGGAGTGAGGAAGGAAGAAAAGCCCAAGAGGGGCTGAACTGCTTTGGGCAACCTGGGCTTGGTCCCAGCGAGGAGCTCTGAGGAGCTGTGCAAAAAGTACCGCAGAATTTTCCCTCCATGGGGAGTTGGGACCTGTACCCAGAGACTCCCATCCCCACTTGGGTAAGACTTCTCCGAGGTGTCAACCTTCAGGGCTGCCTCTGCTTGCAGGCTGAGCCAGCTCCCTCTGCTTTCTAGAAAGCTCTGTGGCCAAAAACTGAGAGACAGTCGGCACTTGTGTGGGAAGACTGGCAAGGGGAGGAACTGATGATCACAGCTGCAGTGAGCTCAGGTGTCTGAGGTAATATGGTACAGGGCACCACCGGCCTCCGCTCCAGGTGGGGCAATGGTACCGCCCTGCTGCAGGCCCACCGCTGGCTTCCCATTCTTGGGAAGTATCATGACTTTTGTGGACCCCTTCATCCCTCAAAAAAATATTAACTTTGTATTTTACACCTGCATTGTTATAAAGATAACCTGGGCGTGGTTCATTATGATGTATGTAGTACTGTGTTTCTATTTTTCTTTGGATTTAGAAAGATTGTGATTAATGCGTAAGGAGATGTGGTACATATATACAATAGAAGATTACTCAGCCATTAAAAAGAATGAAATAATGCCATTTGCAGCGACACGGATGGACCTAGAGATTATCATACTAAGTGAAGGAAGTCAGAGAAAGACAAATATCATATGACATCACTTAATGTGGGATCTAAAATACGACACAAATGAACATATCTAGAAAACAGAAACAGACTCACAGACTTAGAGAACGAACTTATGGTTACCAGGAGGGGATGGTGGGTGGGGGGAGAGGGATAAATTGGAAGTTTGGGATTGACGAGTACACACTGGTCTATTTAAAACAGGTAACCAACAAGGACCTGCTGTATAGCACAGGGAACTCTGCTCAATACTCTATAATAAGCTAAATGGAAAAAGAACTTGAAAAAGAATAGATACATGTATATGTAATAAATTAATTAATTAAATGAATAAAAAGATTGCAATTAAAACATTTTCATGGGCCTTTAAAAGTATGGTGGGCCCTGGGCACAATGCCTGGGAAAAAATGGATTATTGGAGAAGCTGGCCCTGTTCCCACTGTTTCTTGTAGCATCATCCCCTCTCCTGTCCCAAGGCCAGCCAGGTTCGTGGCCCCTGCTGTCCCACTGGTCCCCCAATCCTGGCCACCTTTTGTTTGGGAGCTGTCTCAGGTCTCCACTGAAATGTCACCTCCCCTCGGAGGCCTTCCTTGCTATCGCCTGTCTCATAGCATTCTCTTCTTGGCCTTCATAGTGCTCAGCATCCTTCCAATTACATGTGATTAATTTGCCTGGTATTGAACACCTGCTTCCCCATCCCAACAAGCTCCGTGAGAGTCAGGACTGGGTCTGTGTGAGCCTCACTCTATCACCAGGTGTCAGCCAGGGAGTTGGGGTAAGCTACCCAGAGCCCGCTCAGGATGAAAAACTTGTTCCCAGGGTCTGGGGGTGCGTCTAACAGACAGCCCTCAACTGTCCCCCTGCTTTTTGAGATTGCCTTCGCCTAAGAGAGTGTCCTCGCCCCGGGTCTTCCCACCTTCCAGGATAATCTGGAGTGTAAACATTCTGCCCTCTCATCCATCTTGGGACAGCTCTGATGGCTCATCCCAGCTGCAGAACTCCCTCTGGGCTGGGTTGGGGGACTCTATTAGGACCACATCAAAACTCAACTGCCCCCTCCCCCAATCCTGCTTCTTGTGGTCCAACGCACAGGTGTTAATTGATCTTGAGGGCACCCCCACCAAACTCCCAGAATCTGCTCTCCATCTCAGAGTGTACTTTCTGGGGAACCCATCAGCAACAATGGTGCTCTCAGATATGGCCATACTCTCATCCGTAGAGAATGAACCAGGTAGGACTACATCAACAGAAGCGGGGATTTATTAAGAGCCTGCTGACATTTCTGGATTTGTATCCACTGAAGAGATTATGAAACAGTTCTCCCTGAAGCCCCCTGAGGGCCTATCATGGGGGACTTCAAGGGGACTTATTTTGATAGGTAAGGCATGGCCTCTTACCTTCCCCACTTCAATCCAAGTAGCTCTGCTTTAGTCCAGCTTTATGAACTGAGTGTCTGCATCCAATTTTGTTTGAAGGAAAGCCTCTGCCATTACCAAAAAGGAAAAAAAAAGGCTTGAAAACCACTGACTTAAGTGATCCAATACTGTCACTAATGGTGGTGAAAGCAAGTGTCCGTCCGATGTCCTCTGGACCAGGTGAGCCACAACCTCGCTCATCTGATCCTCACATCCATCTCATCAAGTTGAACACACTCCTTATCTTTTAACTCAGGACACTGAGGCACAGAGATGTTAAGTGATATGCTTAAGGTCACACAGCTGGGAGCTGCTTCAGCTAGGATTTCTTTCTTTCTTTTTTTTTAATTAATTTATTGATTGATTTATTTATTTTGTTGGCTGTGTTGGGTCTTTTTTGCGCGGGCTTTCTTTTTAGTTGCAGTGAGTGGGGGCTACTCTTCGTTGTGGTGCACGAGCTCCTCATTGCCGTGGCTTTTCTTGTTGTGGAGCACAGGCTCTAGGCACGTGGGCTTCAGTAGTTGCAGCACATGGGCTCAATAGTTGTGGCTCATGGGCTCTAAAGCACAGGCTCAATAGTTATGGTGCATGGGCTTAGTTGCTCCGCGACATGTGGGATCTTCCTGGAGCAGGGATCGAACCCGTGTCCCCTGCATTGGCAGGTGGATTCTCAACCACTGTGCCACCTAGGAAGCCCTCAGCTAGGATTTCTACTCATGTTTCACAGAATTTAATCCCAGGAGCTACTAGCGAGGCAAGATTTAAGGTCACACCCTCTAGAACACAGCTGATCACAACTCTTTGGAATCCTTTTAGAGGAACGCACCCAGCTTTTTTTGAAAATCAAAAGCCTAGCAGACTTCATTCTCTGCTCTTTGCTGTGTCTTCTTTTCCTGGGGACGGGCTCTGCCTGAACAGGGGGCAGGCGGTGATGGGGAGGAGGAAAAAAGGAGGAGAAAGGGTAGTTAAATAGTTACAAAATTATCCCAGCAGGCCTCTGATCATCCAATCTCTTTATCTCACAGGTGGCGAGTCTGGGGAGGCAACTTGCCCACGGGGCTCAAAATTCAGTGGCTCTGCTTCCAAGCCAAGCCAGGGCTCTGTCCACTATGCCCGCTGCTTCCCTTACTTTCAGAAACCTCCAGAATGAAGACAAGACCTTCTCAATACCAAATCTTGTCTAGGGGAAAACTCTGACCTCAGTACATCGCTGGGGGCCCTGGGCTCTCTGGAATCCAAGTGCCGTGGCGGTTGCCAAACTCCTTCTAATGCAGTTTCATAATGTGGTTTGTTTAGCATTAAGCTAAGGTCCTGGGACCTCATCAGGAAAGGAGGGCAAAGTTCCTCAGGGTCCCTGAGGAGAGATGCTTCAGCTGCGTTCGGCCTACGTTTTCTCCAAGGATCCATTCACAGCAAAGATAATACTTGGGACTCTGCCAGGTGGGCCTCACCCAGCTCCACGAAGTCCAGCTCTGCTGGACCCTACGGGGTTCACTTGGGTTCACAGTCCTGCTTCAGCCCAGAGCTCCGGGGCTGAGTGAGCCGGGCGGGCCCTGGGGTCCCCAGAGAGGAGCTTCACCCTCAACCTCCTTTTCTATGTACATCTGGAGCAAAGAAGAGGGTATCGTCTCCAGAGAGCGTAGAGAGGCATCTGGTTTTTTAAAAATGGGAAGGAGATTCATCTACTGCGGGACTGTTCTGTCGGTTTTGTTTGAATGTCTCTTTTCCTGCACTCCTTGCCCTCACCAGCAGCCTCCCTGCTGCTGTGGCATTCTTAGGCGATGGCATGGAGACATTTTATTCACTCAGTTCCTCTTTGGACAGAATTGTATTTGCCGGGGACAGTCCAGTGTGGAAGGCAGAGTTAATGGGACATTAACCAGCTTTCTGGTCAACCTCATTGTCTTACACAGGAACGTATGTAATGCCAAAGATAAATAAGCCTGAGGTTTGGGGTAGTCTGTGCCACCTCTTCTTGGGCAGATGCCTGATTTCTGTTGGACTTTGCCCACATCCGGATGAGGTGAGGGGCCTCCCACCTCCATTCTCCACATGTGTACTTGCTCCTGTCTTCATGGCCCTCTCAGGTATGAAGAAGCCCAGGTTGGGGACTTCATCTCTATAATCCCAAAGGGGCCATCAGCTGTGAATGCTGCAAACCAGTGACACTCGGCATTCTGTGTGTTTCTCCCCCCTAGATTTCAAACTCCTCGAGGGCAGTGGCCTGAAGCATATCACCTCTGTATGTTCCTCCCATGCTGCCCTGGGGTGAGATGAGTCGATCAAGACAGAAAGCTCATTTGGCAGACTTGAGTTTTAGTGGAAGCTAGTCCCAGAGTAATCAGCTTTGTGACATAAGCAAGGTACCATCCTCTTTGAAACCCAGCTTCCTCGTCTAGCAAATGAGGATGGTTATCCTAGTCTGCTTTCATTCATTAAATAAACACTGGTAACCCATCTACTGTGTGCAGGTACCATGTGGTTGCAACCTGGGGTGGGGACAGAGAAAGAGGAAAATACCCTGGAGAGATGTCCATATCAGTTCACAAAGAGCTTCCTCATTATTTTCTCCAACTACATAATATTCCATTGAATGGAAGTGCTGTTATTTTTTTAATTGAAGTACAGTTGATTTACAAAGTTTCAGGTGTACAGCAAAGTGATTCAGATATATATATATAAACTTTCTCAGATTCTTTTCCATTTTAGGTTAAGTAGGTTATTACAAGATGTTGACTATAGTTCCCTGTGCTATACAGTAGGACCTTGTTGTTTATCTATTTTATATGCAGGGGTGTGTATCTGTTAATCCCAAACTCCCAATTTATACCTTCCCCTACTTTCCCCTTTGGTAAGCATAAGTTTGTTTGATATGTCTGTGAATCTATTTCTGTTTTGTAACTTAGTTCATTTGTATCTTTTTTAGATTCAACATATAAGTGTTATCATACGATATTTGTCTTTGTCTGACTTCATTTAGCATAATCATCTCTAGGTCCGTCCATGTTGCTGCAAATGGAGTTATTTCATTCTTTTTTTATGGCTCTATGATATTCCATTGTCTATACATACCACATCTTCTTTATCTATTTGTCTGTTGATGGACATTTAGGTTGCTTCCATGTCTTGGCTACTGTAAATAGTGCTGCTGTGAACACTGGGGTGCATGTATCTTTTCAAATTATAGTTTTCATCTTTGCCTGATATATGCCCAGGAGTGGGATTGCTGGATCATATGGTAATTTTATTTTTAGTTTTCTGAGGAGCCTCCATACTGCTTTCCATAGTGGATGTACCAATTTATATACTCACCAATAGTGTAGGAGGGTTCCCTTTGCTCCACACCCTCTCCAGCATTTATTATTTGTAGACTTTCTGATGCTGGTCATTCTGACTGGCGTGAGGTCGTACCTCACTGTAGTTTTGAGTTCCATTTCTCTAATAATCAGCAATGTTGAGCATCTTTTCATGTGCCTGTTGGCCATCTGGATGTGAAAGTGCTGTTATTTATTTAGTATCTTGATGGCATTTAGTTTATTCTCATTCTTTAACTTCACAAACAATGAATAACCTGCCCACCTCTTGCTGTGCTCACATGAGCACACCTCTGTAGGACAGATCTCCAGACGTGGACCCGTAGGCTCACAGGGCAGGTTGAGATCTCCAAGTTTCCCACCATGGAAATTAATACCCAAAGTTCAAGGTGGTTTATTTCCCCACTCTGTGACTAATCAGGGCTTCATCAAACTTATTTTTGCCAAAGAGGAAACTCGCAGCTTACTTGAATTTGAAATTTTCTTATTTTTCATGTTTAAGAGCCATTTGTATTTTCTTTTCTGTGAACTGTCTGTTCATATTCTTATCTAATTTCCTACTGGGCTGTTGGCCTTTTTCTTATTCATTTGTAGGGCATCTTTATATATTAGGGAAATTAACCCTTCATACGTAGCATGAGTTACAAGAATTTTTGCCTGGTTATTTGTCTTTTGTGTTCTGATCCTTTGCCTATGAAGAAACTTTCGATACTTATGTATCTAAGCTTATCAGTCTTTTATGGGTTAAGTGTCATACTTAAAAGGCCTTTCCCACTTCAAAATTACTTAAAATTCCTCCCATGCTTTATCCTATATTTTTATGGGTTTTTATTTATTTAAATACTTGATCCAGTTGGAATTAATCCTGGTTTAAGGTGTGAATTATAGATGCCAAATTACTTCTTTAATCAGTTAATCCTATATTATTTAATGAATAATTCATTTTTCCCCACTGATTTGAGCACCCACTTTTATTGTTCACTAAATTTCAGCATGAATTTTTTTCTATTTTAGACTCCCTGTTTTTGTTCCCCTGATGCCTCTGTTTATTCATACACCTGCACCATACTGTTTAATTACTGTAGCTTTATAATATGTTTTAATATCAGATAAGGCCAGTTTCCTCACAGAATTTTCCTAAGTGTTTTTGCTTTTTTTTTTTTTTCCATGTGAACTTTTGATTCAGCTTATTTAGTTCCAGGAAGTAAAAAACATTTTTTTATTGGGAATCCATTAAATTCATAGAAATTTGGGGAAAAAATATTACAGCTTTAGGATGTCAGGTCTTCCTATCCAAGAAATAGGATGGAAGTGATAAAGGCATATGATAAAGTGATAAAGTCTTCTTTTGAATCACCCAATAGGACTTGAAAATTTTGTTGTTTTTTTTTTAAACAAAGATCTTGACATTTAGCCACCTCATTCACCCTTGCAGTTTTCCCCCCATCCTGCCTCCTCTATGATTCTGGGAACATATAAAGAGTCTGAGTGTTCAATGGTGTCAAGGTGTGTGGGGAGGGGAACACTGGGTTCCTGCAGGTGACAGTAACAGGTCAATTTCCATGGCCCTTTTGTGTCTGTCATCTTCTGTCTCCTTCCAGCCACACATGACCCCACTATCCAGTTCCTGTCATTCCCAGGTCCCTAGAAGGCCTGGGCAACATTTCCTCTTGGGGGTCTGAGGGCCTACCTGACACTGCCAGGCAACAGGGTCTGTTTTTGATCCTCCAGGACCCATGGAAGCTCCTTCCAGCTCAAGGAAGGCCCTCTCTCTTCTGCTTCTCAGGGCCACCCTGCTTCTTCCCTCAAGCACTCCCTATGGGGGTCGCTTTATGGAGAGCAAACAACAAGAAATCATACAGGCCACAAAGGGTTTCTGCCCAGCCATAGAATCTGCTACCTGCTTGAAGAGATGGAAGAAGTAGGGAGATACAGGTAAATAAAATGTAAATGAGCAAATCAAAATGTCCCCAGCCTCACATATTCTCCCCACTGTCTCTCCTACAAGCAAAGCCTGACCGACTCTTGGTGTCTCCTCCCCTCCCCCATTCAGGTGCTGCTCCAAATCTGACCTCAGTGTTTGCTACATAAATCAAGAGACCAGAGCTGAGCCCTGGCTTCCCAGGTGCCTCCACAGCCTCCCCAAAGTCAAGATCCTGAGAGCTTTGGGAAGGCACCATGGAGGGAGCAGAGGCGGCAGCTAGTCACCGGGGACAATTCAGGATCCACTGTTCCTGAGCCAGGCTCTGAGATGCACAGGGATAGCAGAGTCACCATGATGAACAACATCAGGGGGCACTGTTCATGTGAAGCACATGGTAAATGATGTCTCCTGCAGTTGTGCAGCAACAGCAGTTCCTAGTGATTTAACAAAACATAAATAAAACAAGAAAACAGAGATTTCCTCTCACAGCTGCTGAGCTTCATCATCTCTTACATTTGCATCATGCTTTGTCATTTACAAGGAAGAACCTCTTCCATTTTCTAATTCTCAGAATGGCCTTGTGGGGTAAGCAGAAGAGAGATGAACACTCTTGCCTTGTGGAGCAGGAGACTGAAGCTCAGAGATATCAAACAAATGCCCCTCAAAGTGAGAGAGTAGTGTTGACATATACACACTACCAAATGTAAAATACATAGCTAGTGGGAAGCTGCTGCACAACACAGGGAGATCAACTCGATGATGGGTGATGACCTAGAGGGCTGGGATACGGAGGGTGGGAAGGAGCCACAGGAGGGAGGGGATATGGGGATATATGTATACATACAGCTGATTCACTCTGTTGTACAGCAGAAACTGGCACAACAGTGTAAAGCAATTAAACTCCAATAAAGAGCTTAAAGAAAAATAAGACAACCAAAAAAAAAGAAAAAACAGCAACAAAAAAAACAAGTGTTCCAGAGTCACGCAACATGTCAGGACCTACAAAGTTTAGCAAGCTTATCAGCTTAAACACTGCACCCATTTTATGTAATGATCAATTCACATCTCTGTCTCCCCCTACACAGAGTTCCTTGAGGGTATAGCTGCTGCTTCCTGTTAGTCCCTGTCTTCCCTGCCCCTGGTCATGCTTGCAAATGTTTGTTAAGTTGAGGGGACTCAGTGCAGGTAGATTCATCCTATCACCAGGGAAGTAGCTGATGTCAGGATGTGGTGGGTGAGCTGGGGAATCGGAGTCCCCTCCGCAGTCTTGACTTCCATCAGCACAGGGCAAGCATCTGGAAGTAAAAATGACAACAACTGCCACAGAAACATGACCATGTTCTCAGCACTCACCACCATCAAATTTTCTTATTCATTCATTTACTCATTCTGTTGACACCTCACACTGGAATTTCAGGTTCAAGAGGGAAGAAATCACCTGCCCTGTATACTGTGGTATCCCCAGCACCCAGCCCTGAGTGTGGCACATTGTCCGTGCTCCACAAACATTTGTTGAATGAATGAATGAATGAATGGCCAATTATAACCAATGCTTGGGAACCTTCACAGCTTATGAAACACATTCTCATGGGCTCCAGTTAGTGATCGCTGCATAACAAGCCAAACTGAATGGTCTGAAACGACAATGTATCCTCACAGCTCTGTGTGTTGATTTGGCACTACTGTGTGGTCCTCACACTGTCAGATTTCCACTTGACTGAGCTGGACAGCCACCATAAGTCACTCACGTGGCTGGTAGGTGATGCCAGGGTGTTGCCTCAGCTCTGGCATGTTGCCTCTCCATGTGGCATGGGCTTGAATAGTGCGAGATGGCTGGATGCCAAAAAGAAGCATCTCAAGAGCCACCATTCCAGGAGACCCAGACAGAAGCTGCACCTTATGACACCATCCCTGGAAGTTGCAGAACATCTCAATCTATTGACCAATTGAGTCATTCAGATCAGTCCAGAGTCAAAGAATGAAGAATTAGACTCCACTGCTGAGTACTGGGAGCAGCACATGCATATGAGAAGGAAAGGAACTGGCCGAGGATGACTTCGAAGACTATCTACCATCTCAACATTCCTTCCCTTTTTTTTTTAAACCATGAATATTTAGTGGGCACTTACACTGTGCAGGCTCTCTAAAGGGCTCTGAGCATAGAGAGTTCATTTCTGCCCTGGGCTGGGGCTGAGGCTGTAGCCACTTGCTCTCAGATCCAGTCTTTGCCCTCCCCTTCTTGCCCTTTGTCTTGGGGAACAGGGCCCTGCAAAGAGACTCCCTTGCTAATTGGCTTCCAGCAAAGTGGGAGGCACTGGTGGGTGGTTAGAAAGTGGGAGGAAGGGAGGAACCTGGGTATCTCCCCCACCCCTCACTCAGGCAGGATTTCCAGCAGAGGCTGGGTCCCCTCTGTGACCCCAAACTCACCTGGCAGCCCTGGCTCTTGGGCTCTAGTGACACTACCTCATCCCTTTGCCCCACCTTCCCTAGCAGCGGTGATAGCTTCCCGCCCCCGCTAAACTCTGGGTGGTCTCCTGGTTGGCTTTTCAGCTCTTCTAACACCTTTGTAACGAATTCTCTAAATTCAGTTCCCTCATTTGAGCTACCTGGTCCGGGTTCTATTCTCCTGACTGACACACACCCCTCTGGAATTCCACCCAGCGTGGCTATTTAATTCACATAACTGACCTAGGAGGACAAGATTTTTCTACCTCCATTTTACAGAATAGGAAGCTGAGGCTTCTTATAAGATTTTTCAGGAGAGGACCCACCCTCCTTCTACTCACTGAGGGCAGCCATTTGACATTCTAGATTTCGAATCCAAAAAATGATACAGCAGCCCTACTCACACACAGGATTTAGGATTCGCTGAAACTTTGGCAGACTTGGGTAAAGACCCATCTCTAGATAGAAGCTCACTCACTTGGTTGCTGAGACTCAGCTGCCCTCCACACGCCAAGTCCAGGGCTCAAGGCACTTAATTAATGGGGAAACATACAAGGAGTTTCTTCTTCAGAGTTTCTTCTGCAGCCACCTCCCCATTTCACTAATAGGGCTGTTGAGGATTAAAGTATTGGCCCAAGATTCTAGGATTGTTACCTCCAGACTCTGTTCCTTCTGCCGAGGAGAGGGGTGGGGAATCCAAAGGGCTTTGTCAAAGACCTGGGTTCAGATCTTGGCACTGTCACTTCTGACTGGGGCAAAGAGAAATGCCTCCAATGCTAAAAGAACTCAGTGTGCTGCAGGGCTGGAAGGGAACAGGGCTAGACAGTGATCCCGAGTGCAGTTCCCATCCAGAGGGGGCAGCTCTGATGGGTCATGACCATGTGGGAACAGGGCTTAGTGTGCCTAGGTCTGTCCATTGTTCAAGAAAAGCCTAAAATTCCTCTCTTTTTTGGTAAAAATTTTCCATTTTCAAAATACTGTGCAGCTCAAACAAAATCCAGCTACATCTGCAGGGGAGCCTACAGGCTGCCAGTTTCCAACTTTTGCTCTGAAGAGTTGCACAGAAGTTAGAGGCCCACCTCAGGCCCACTTTCTGTTAGCATTAACCATGGGGTGGCCTGATTTCTTTTCCTTCTTTTCCCAAGAATACAGGAGCTCTCTGGGAGTTACTGTTTTCTCTCCAAGGCATTGTAAATGTGGTTCCCTCTGAACTTTCTCATCTACAGGTAGGCCCCATCACAGAGCCCAGGGTGGAGGGATGAGGAGGTGCACAGGTGTTACTGCACCTGAAGAGCCCAGGCAACTTTCTATATCATTTTCATCTTCTGGTCTGTAATCCACCCAATTGTATGGAGATTTACGAGAATTCTTTCCATTTTCACAATTCACAAAGTACTATTAAGCAGTCCAAGTTGGAAAATAATACGCCATTCCTGACTTGGTTAAGGCTCTACAGTCTGGCTTTGGTTAAAATGAGTTTCCTTTAGCAATGCCTCTCTCTGTAAATATTACATAGGAAGGGGGATGCCCTTTATCTGGAAAAAAGTGATTTTAGGATTTCAGCCTGAAGCTCTACATCCAGGAGAAGAACCAAACAGGACTCTTGAAGGGGGATGAGAGAGACAGGAGGGCTTTGGAGTGAGCTGGCCATCCTTCAGCTGGCTTCCATGGAGGCTGATAAATTCTCCATCTACCTGGCCTAATTCTCCTAGCTGTTCCTGCACGTCCTCATGCAAGTTCAGGAAATGTACAGGATTTCGGGTCTTAGAGGAGATGGAGAGATGAGCTGGTCTGCACCCATCTGGAGAGCCCAGGTGACTCACTCAAGTCCTATAATTGGATAATGGTGACAGCTGGCATAAACCCACATCTCCCAATCCACAGCTCCCTCCCCTCAAGTAAGCCAACATGCTCCTCTTGGATGCAAGACATATCTTGGCCTGATTTGCACTGGGTGGTGTCCTTCAGACATTTGTTCATGAGACATGAATACAATGCTGAACACCAGCTCTCAGAGGCGATGATGGAGACCCAAAGAGGTGACAACCTGACCCCCAGGGAGTTCCCAGTCTAGTGGGGAGACAGATGTGGGACAAATAATTGCTATAGAATGCCTTTGGTGCCCTTTCTAGAATTCAAGGAAGGGGAAGAGGAGGGGGGTGGGGCACAGGTCAGGAAGGTAAGGGAAGCGTCACAGAGGAACCGCTTTGGTCACATGGTCACATCTAGAGAGGTGAGTCACTGCTAACTGGCGGTGGGGCGGGGGGGGGGGGGGGGGGGGCGGGGCGGGGGTAGATTTCATGCTGAAGTGGTGACTGTGCAGAACCTACCTGGTCTTGCCCGGAACTGTGATAAGGCACCAGCTGAGGCCCCTGATCTTGGAGGGAGAGCCACATAGCCACGTGGAGAAACCCTGTAGGCAGCACTGGGAGGAAGGAGGCTGTGGGAACTTCTACCTCCACCTCCCTTGCCCGGGGGATGGTGAGCCTGTTTTCACAGCCAACCCCACTGGCTCAACCTTCCTCTGGATGATTCATCAGCTAAGAGGATGAAGTTTGCAGAAGAACATCCTCGAGTCAGTAAGGAGACGAACTGAACTACGAGAAAAGGAAAGGACAAAGCTAGGTGAAATGAAAAGGTGAAAATAACACTAAAGGAAGTACCACCAAGTAGTAGGACTTTACAACCCAGATTTGCCGCTGGAAACCTGTGTGGTCTGTGATGAGGTCATTCCCCTACCTTTCCCTCCCTCGTCTTTCGAATCTGGGTGATAAATCCCTATTTGGCTGGGAGAGTCCAGGGAGTCCTGGACAAGTGGCACGTAGCAGAGCCTGGCACATGGCAGGTGCCTCCTAGTTGGCTGGCACTGCTACGCCTAGCTGCAGACAATCACAACTTCAAGAGTTGAAAGGAGATTCTCCAGAGGTAAGATTGTAAAATAAGCTTAAATAATTCAAACGGAACCAAATTATCAATGTAAGAGTTTAGGCCTTAGGACAAAGGGGAAAACCCAAATTTGAGTTTTGCTTTTCTTGTTTGTCCTTTGGTTATAAATGAAGCCATGAACATCATTCCGGTGCAGCCAGTGGTCCTCAAGGTGAGGCCACTTCCAGCCCCTGCAGATTCCCAGGGGCTCTCAGTTCCAGGGAGACACGCGGGAACAGAGAGGAAGGTGGAATGCTTGGCTGCCCCTTCCCCCCACCCTTTGAGATTAGGAGAAGACAGGACCCTCAGCACAGGTCCTGGGAGCTACCAGCAGCCCGCAGCCCAGAGGGGACAGAACAGCCTGGGCCCCTGGGTTGAGCCTGAGCCCCCTCTAGCCAGTGTGAGGAGCCCCAGCGCAGAACACAAGGTCCCAGCTGGGCTGACGTGGTCACGGGGTGGAGGACAGACCCCCTTGAGTTTTACCAGCCTTGGTACAGAGGTGATGAGCCCCTTTGAGTGATATTACATATTCAAACTGGGCCAGCATGAGGGGAAAAGAGCTCCCCCAAAATACCCACAGATGCCTCTCTTGGGCTGGGCTCCCTTGGCTCCGAAGCCCCAGGTCCAAGACTGTGTCCACCTCCCTTAGTCCTAGGCCCATTGTTTATACCATCACTGCCCTTCCTTCCACCCTGCGGCTACTCAGCTCTTTGTCTGTTCACTACACCCCTTTTCCATTTTAGCAGACGGCTGTGGTCCGCTGGAAGGAAAGCAGGCAGGGTGTTAGAAGGAATCTAGCTGATTCCCTGACAACTCCCAGCAATCTCTGCCCCTCAGTAGCCCTCCATTTCCCCCAACTGCCAAATAAAAGGCCTGGACCTCAACTCTGTTCTCTCCAATCCTCTGAGTCAGCAGATAGACCCCCTCCAACTCTCCTCTTCCTTCACTGAGACCCAGGATCAAAAGTGATGACCCATTCCTGGGGCAAACAGCCCCTAGAGGGATACAAGGTGGGGGGACCCAGTGTCCTGGCCCACACGGGACTGGGAGGTTTGCTTGGTTGTAGGACTTTTGATGCCAAACTGGACAGTCCCAGGCAAGCCAGGGGGGTTGTTCACCAAGTACAAGGCAAGGTGATTATCACTACCCTCTTGTGCTTTCAGAGAGAAAGAAAACTGTTTCCTGGCTAGTGTTCAGACCAATACATCACCAGAAACTCCTTTAGAAGGAAAATGACAAGAAGTAAAAGCCTTTGCCTGTCATCAAACTAATAGCCTTAGCTACTTCACCAAAAGGAGAAGCATATGGGTGTAGTTAGACACAAGGTGGAAAACAATCTGTGTGCGCATAGAAATCCCACATCCAGAGTGCTACTGACAGACAGAAACATGCAAGAGATGAGAGAGGCGAGGATGGAGGTCTACCCAAGAAGCAACAGTTAAAGGAACTGAGGACTTGAGCCTTGAGAGGAGAAGCATTGGGTGAGCTGACATTGACCTCATAACCCTAACCCTAACCTCAACCCCAGTCTCAACCCCAACCCTAACCGGAAACCCAATCCTAACCCCACCCCATCCCCAACCCTAACCCTAATTCCAACCACAACCCCAACCCCATCCCCAACTCCAAACCCAGCCCTAACCCTAACTTGATGGTGTCCAGCTTGCGTAGTCAGACAGGGAAAGGGAGCAAAAAATTCCCTTGGTACCAAGATATACACCTGGATGATGGGGCAGAGTCAATACAGAGAAGTAATTCAGATCAGCTGCACCCTTCTGGCCAGTGAAGCTGCCACTGGCCCTCTGTGACCATTGGCTACCACATTTGAAATATGACTTGCATACCTGAGATGCGCTGTGCGGGTCAAACACACATGGAATTTGGAAGACTAACATGGACAAAAGGGCACAAAATGCCTCATTAATAATTTTTCTTAACATGGATTATACATTGGGGCAATTATATTTTGGATATGACAGGTTAAAATATATTTTTCTTTTTTTAACATGCCTATAGGAAATTTAAATGTATACATATAGCTGTACTGGTTTGCTAGGGCTGCCATAAACAGTACCACAAACAGGGTGGTTTAAACCACAAAAATTCAACTCACAGCTCTGCAGATTGCGAGATCAAGGTGTCAGCAGGATTGGTTCCTTCTGAGGCTGTGAGGAAGAATCTATCCCAGGATCCTCCCCCAGCTTTCGGTGGTTTGCTGCCACTCTTTCGTGTCCCTTGGCTTGTAGAGCATCATCTCTGTCTCTGCCTCCATCTTCACATGGCATTCTTCCTGTGTGTGATTTTTTGTCCAGATTTCCCCTTCTTATGAGAACATTAGTCACATGAGTTATGGATTAGGGCTCATCCTAATGACCTCGCTTTAACTTGGTTACCTCTGTAAAGACCCTATCTCCAAATAAGGTCACCTGTTCCAAGGTTCCGGGGGTAAGATTTCAACATGTAAATGTTGGGGGACAGGATTATTCCCGTAACAATGGCTCATGTCATATTTCAGGTGATCAGTGCTGCATTCGCCTGTAAATAAGTTCCACGAAGGCAGGAACCACATTGGGACTTGCCTGTTTTCAGAATCCAGCCCAAAGCCCAGCAGAGCCTATAGACACTCAGAAGGGGTCTGTACATTTAATTGACAAAAATGATCCTTTCTGCCCAAGTCTCCTAGAGGCAGGACAGGCAGTATTTGTAGGTTGTGTGGGAGAGAACACAGAAAAAGGCTCTGGAGTAAGACAGAGGCCTCCTTTTGTGAGCAGAGAGCCCTTGCGCAAGTTGCCTGATCACAGGAACCTCAGCCTTTTTGTAAAAGGAGAAAATGCATGCTTACCCGGATGTGCGGATGGTGCCTTTGAAAGCAACTGACACACAGTCACCATCAACCTCAACCATGTGAGGAGTGCGGTCCCCGTCATGGGAGGTGTTTAAGCAGACAGATGACAGAAGATCTGTGATTTCAACACAGGGTGGAATTGGGGCTGGATTTTACCCTGAGACACGTGGTGCAACTGAGTTCCCCAGGCCTTCTCTCCAAATGTCCAACCTGCCTTCCCTTGGTTTTCTGAAGTGCAGCGAGTATTGTTATCAGAAACCACTTATACCCCCATTTAACAGGTAGGAAGACTGAGATCAGGGCAGGCCCATCATGGCATAGTGGGCAAACAGTGGCACCAGGATGAGCAGGAAGTTTTGCCCAAGTCCAAAGCTTTCCCCTAAGTTCCTGGCATCATAGAGATTCATTCACTCAAGCAGTCACACCACTAAGACATAATATGTATAACTGAATCACTTTGCTGTACACCTGAAACTAACACAACATTGTTAATCAACTCTACTTCAATAAAAGTAAATTAATTTAAAAAAAGAATACAAAAATCAAATAGAAATAATTAAAAAGAAAGCACAATAAAAGATTCGGTGAAGTTAATTGTTTTTACTGCTTCATCAAGGGTATTCACAAGTGACAGTTATTTTTTCCTGCAAGGGCCTGTCTGTAAAGAATACAGTGACTGCTGGTCCACGTGGTGCCGGAGCCCTGATTCAGGCTAAGACAGCTGAAGTCTCACCCCCATTGCTTTTGCACCCTCAGTGCAAATGTCTACAGAATACAAAAGGCAAATAGCATCTTGGGTTTATTATGGAAACAGTTTTGGCCCAACAGACTCCTGACAGGGTCTCAGGCAGGTCCCAGGAGCCCGGGGACCACGCTTGGAGAATCTTTGCATAATTTAATGCATGCAGTGGCTCTGATGTTTGTCCCCTATGTCCATTCCTAGCCTCCTCTGCCTAGAATGGTCCCTCCTCCTGCCATCCCACCACCATCTCACCTGCTTCCTCCTGATCACGGCTCCCTGCTGTACCTTGGATGGCCCCCCATCCTCATTGGCCATCCACCTGGCCCTGCTCCAGATTCTGGCTCCTCCTTGTCAAAATGTGCCTGTCTGTGGCCCACTGGCTGTACTGGTCCCTCTCGCTGATCAGCTTAAGCTTCCAGAGCTGTGGGGTTAGGGTTTCAGCTTCTCCACAGTAAATGGCCTTGGGTGACACACTTCACCTCTCCGAGCCTCAGTTTCCTCAGGCATAAGACGAGGATGAAGGAGCCACTGCCCCGGAGAGTCTGTGTAGCAATATATGAGGTGACCGTGGAAAGCACAGAGAGCACAGGAAGCGCTGCGTAAAGGTTCTTTGGCTTCTTTGTCAATCACTGCTCTGTGGGCCTCGCAGGGGGTGCAAGAAAGGAGCTGCCGCCTGCCGAGCCACTGACCTCCATGATTCCTGTTGCACCTCTGACAACCTCTGGGCAGGGCTGCCTGCTCATCCGGGTCCCCTGGGCCTTGGGAGTTTATGAGGCTCTGGAAGGGAACAGAAGACCCCACGAACCCCTCCTCCTCGCACTCTCTACAAGCAAGGATGGGGAGGGGTGAAGGCAGGTCCGAGCATCCCTTCAGCACAGGCAATCAATCCTCTTGGAAACTTTGTAAGGCAGCACTGGGCCATCTAGAGCTTCCCTGCACCGCCATCCTTCAGACCCATCAGAGAGTTAGAAAAGCTCGGCAGCCTCGTGGGGAGACGGGCGTTATTAAACACAGGTGTCTCCGTCAGGCCACGGCCCCTCCCAGTTCACGCTTCTGGTGTGATCTAGCAGGGGGTGTGTCTGCCCACGTGGTTGCCAGGTCTACATCCCCTCATTGGCTGGCTCCAGCCATGATGGAGGTCGGGGATGTGGGTGACGTGTCACTCCCCCAACCTCCACTTTGGTTCCAAGGCACTGTGTTTTGTGCGTGTCGTTAATTCCTGGCAAAAATGACCTCTCAGATCTAAAAAAGGAAATACGTGCTCTGAAACCCACTCTTAGCCCATCAGTCTGAGCAGCCTAGAGACCAGAGCTCCTTGTCAGCGCAGAGCAGAGTCCTGGACGGCCGAGGAGGTGGTCAGTTCATGTAAACGTGACCTATTCTCGGGCCTGGCTTTGGGTACCGGGCCCTGCCAGGAGGACTGTAATCTGCCAGAGAGAGGGCAGTGATGACATTTTCAACTCCCTGCCCATTGCCAGGCTGTGGGGAGTGTTTGAACGATAGAAGTGGAGGCAGTGGGGGAGGTTGGATGTTGACCAAAAACAAATGGACTTCAGATTGGTGGCCTCCATCCTAACAACCGTCTGTGGAGCCCTCTGAATCCACAGGGCACCGGCTGAGCACTTCATGAGGCTTATCTCATCTCCATGTACCAGCAGCTCCAGGAGGGAGATGCTGTAATTAAGTCCTTTTGAGCGGGACCTTCACACACTGGCTTTTTTCTCCCATGACATGGGAGGC
Source organism: Hippopotamus amphibius kiboko (assembly GCF_030028045.1). Taxonomy (NCBI): domain Eukaryota; kingdom Metazoa; phylum Chordata; class Mammalia; order Artiodactyla; family Hippopotamidae; genus Hippopotamus; species Hippopotamus amphibius. Next base: position 178,221,860 of record NC_080189.1, read on the forward strand.
ACTGGTCTTCTCAGCTCTGGACTCACTCCCGGGGCCTCTCTGGGTCCCTGGCACCCCACTCAGACATTCAGTTTCTATGAGATGGAATATATATGGGCCCTAAACTTCCCCTCATTTCCTTCCATGAGAGTACATGCCGGGGAACAGATTAGCAAAGATTTTGGGGTTGGGGGGGGCCTTCTGTGTCCAGAAAAGGGACGGAGAAAGGGGCAGGGAACTGACATTTGGGAGGTCCTCTCTGTGCTAAGATGTCCAGCCAAGGGCTTTTATGCTTGAGCATTTAAATATTTAAATGTAATCATCACAGCAGCCCTCCAAGGGGATTTCTATTATCCCCAGTTTATAGGTGAAAAGGCTGTCTCCCGAAAACCAAATGACATGGCCAAGGTCACACCGGAGTAGGTGGCAGAGCTGGGATCTGAGCCCAGCTTGCCGACCCAGGGAAGGAGATCACACCCTTAGTCTCACCACAGTGCCACCTCGACCTTGGCGGGTCACCAGCGTGAGGCCTCATCGCAGACTGGGACCCTCAAAGGCAGAGTTGGCACCTTTTGCACCTGTGTGTCTTCTGCATCCCCTTTCTGTCGTGCATACTGTTAGCGCTTAACTCAGGCTGAATGGTTGAAGTCATGAAAAGGCAAAGAGGGAAGCTGGTGACTGCTTTCAGATCATGAAGGGACATGAATAGCATGTCCTATAAGAAAGGTTGGTTTCCTTCTCTTCACTGGAGTCTCCTACAAAAATGCGAAGAGTTCCCTCAGGGATGAAATGCTTTGTAACAGCGGCTAAGGGCAGAGAGGGCAGGTGTGGTGTGTTTGGGTCCTCGTCACGGGCAGGGAATAAAACCCAACACTGGTAAGAGAGCCGCTTTCAGACCAGCAGGAGATTGAAATAGAAGCCCCAATATTTAAAATGCTTTCCCTTAACACTGAACCGAGTGACATGTTTCTGGCGGAGCCTGGAATTTCTTAGCACTTGTGGCTCTGCTTCTCATTTCCAGTCTGGTGTTCAAAGGGGAACTGGAAGCAGTTAAATATCCAGATATCAAGGGAAATGCTCACAAGATTTAGACTCAGTTTGGGTTTGTTAACGAATATTTTTCTTCCTTTTTTTAACATCTCCAATCTTTCTCCGCTTCTGGAGACCTCAGACTCATCAGACTGGCTTTTTTAGCTAAAGAAGTCTGTAGAGACCACCTGGTTAATGCCCACATTTTACCGAATGCCTCCCTGGAAGGCCAGAGAGGAAGGTGATTGGCCCAAGGTCACTCAGCAACTCAGCGGGGAGCTGGGAGCAAAGCATTTGACTCTGCACCCACAACAGGGGCTCTGTTCTCTACAGATTTGAATGATGTGCTCTTTCCCAATTCCCTTTCTTTTCCTCAGGCTGCCCTCCATGTGACATTAAGTTCTAGCCGAAGTCTTGGCCTGAGATGCCTCAGTGGTTTGGGGCCCTCAGCCTTCAGTTTTTGGAGAATCACCTCTCCCCGTTTCTATGAAAATCAATGTGGTTCCAGTGGGGCTGACCCAAGACAGCAATTGTGACCAATCAGAGGGATCCACTGTGATGGGCTCAGGGCTGGACTAATCAGAGTCTTCTCTGAGACTTTGGTGAAACTTCAAGTCAAGACTACTACTTTCTCTAGCTTTGAAACAATCAGGACAGGACAGGCCTGGAGCTACCTAAAATGAGCCAACTTTCTGCCACATGAAGAGAGCCCACTGGAGAATGAAGACAAACAGAGCTGAGAGAAGGGGGATGGGGGGGGAACCTCACTGACATCATTTGAACTTCTGGGTCCATCCATAACCGAAGAGACCACCCCCTTGGAACTTTCCAGAAACATAAGCCCATACATCTCCTTGTGAGTCAAGTCATTTTGAGTTGGATTTTGATCATTTTCAAATGAAGGAGTCTCAACTCATACACAGAACTTAGAGAAAACCTGTTCTAAAGGCTGACACATATGTAGAAAGGGCAATGTGGGGTCCCCCTTGGGACATCAGGGGCCTCCCTCTACAACGTCACTAGCAAGAGGTATATGAAAGTGAATACAGATTTTTGTTGAAATTTTGCCCATGCGTAAAGATTTACTAGCAGTCAGGGACAAAAGCTGTCCTTGATCTGTTCAGTGATTCCTTAGAGGTCCAGCCTTCTGTTCGTTTAGGGTCACCTGCAGCAGACATGACCATAGTCTAGCTGCAGGAGTCAGCAAAACTTCTCAACAGAGTCAGGTAACGAATCCTCCTATAAGCACCCAAACAGAGGGCTGATTTAGAATCCTAAGTCTAGGGCATCATGACAAAGGCTAGAGGACACTGGTCTCTAGCTTCTTACAGGCTGTTTATGCAGGAGCAGGAGGGCCTGTACGACTCCCCAGGCAGGCTGTGCCTTTGAACATCAGTCATTTCACCCATGGAAAATCATTTCTAACACACGTCTTGCTCATTAACAAAGTCTCTGGTTTTAATTGGAGATACGGAGTGAAATAAGTCAAAAAGAGAAAAACAAATATCATACGTTAACATGTATATGTGGAATCTAGAAAAATGGTACAGATGAACATATTTGCAAAGCAGAAATAGAGACACAGATGAAGGAACAAATGTATGGGCACCAAGGGGGAAAAGGTGGGGGGGTTGGGATTAATTGGGAGATTGGGATTGACATATACACACTACTATTTCTAAATAGATAACTAATGAGAACCTGCTGTATAGCACGTGGAACTCTACTCAGTGCTCTGTGGTGACCTAAATGGGAAGGAAATCCAAAAAAGAGGGGATATATGTATACATATAGCTGATTCACTTTGCTGTACAGCAGAAACTAACACAACATTCTAAAGCGACTATACTACAATAAAAATTTTTAAAAAAAGATGGCTGAAACATTTCTAGCAGCTTGCAGAATAGGTCAAATTTTTTAAAATAAATTTTTAATTTTGAAATACATTTAAATGTATAGAAAAGGTGCAAAGATAATACAGAGAGTTCCCATATACCCCTCACCCAGTTTCTCCTGATGTCTCACATTACCAAGGTACATTTGTCAAAACTAAGAAACTAACATTGGTATGTTACTATTAAGTAAACTCTAGACTTTATTCAGCTCTCCCTAGTCTTTCCACTAATGTCCTCCTTCCTTTCCAGAAACGCATCCAGGAAACCGCATTACATTTAGTCATCATGTCTCCTGAGGTTCCTCTGGTCTGTGATAGCTTCTCAGACTTCCCTTGTTCTTTACGACCTTGACAGTTTTGAGCAGTACTGGTTAGGTATTTTGTAGCATGCCCCTCAGTTTGGGTTTATCTGGTGATTTTCTCATGGTTCAATGGGGTGATTTGTTTTGGGGACCACAGAGGTAAAGTGCCCTTCTCATCACATCACATCAGTGGTTCAGGCTATTAACACAACTTACCATTGGTGAAATTGAACTTCTTCCCTGGGGTAAGGTCTTGTTTGCCAGACTTCTCCACTGTAAAGGTGCTTTTCTTTCCCCTTCCCATGTTCTGTACTTTGAAAGCAAGGCAATAAGTTGAGCCTACACTCAAGGGAGAGGGGTTAAGCCCCATATCCTGGAAGGAAGAGCTAATGCCCCCTCCTTGAGTGTGGATTGGATTTATTGCCTTCCTATCATCAGTGAATTCTTCTGTAAGAAAGACTTATCTCCTCTTCCCCTATTTATTCAATCATTTATTTACATCAGTTTTGACTCATGGATATTTATTTTATATTTTGGGCTATAATCCAATAGTATATTCTTAGTTTCATTGCTCAGACTCTTCCAGCTTTGACCATTGGGAGTTCTTTAAGGTTGGCTCCAGGATGTGACATTTTGGTGAATTACTTTAAATACCAACTAACCACCTCTGCAGTGGGTATTCCTGTAAAGGTATACTTCTGACATTAACATGTAGAGTGTAGATTAAGACTAATTAACCTAATAAAATGGCAATCGAGCTGTTTGTACTTTGTATCTTTTGTATTCATTCAACTTTTCCATTAATGTCTGTATAACATTCCACTGAGTGGGTAAACTACAGCTTACAAAACTCTGGTGTTTTGCTATTACATGTAACACTGAAATGGACATTTCTGTGTATTTTTACATTTATATTTATTTTCTCATGAAATTGAGTAAAGCTCAATTCCCATGGCTGAATCATTTTTGAAAGGAGTTTTGTGCTTCCAGCAACACTATTTGTGAGTTACTAAAACTATGATTGTAAAGCAGATTAAGCAAAAATGTAACAAAAGAAACAATAGAAAGCATATTCACTAACACACGCAAACGTTTAACCAACCCACACGTTTGTATCAGGCTGGCTATGCTGAAATTTTTTTTTAAGTCAATTACATACACTATAGCAGGAACACGGAGGTTGGCCAGATGATCTTTTAGATCTTCTAGGGCTCTTCTAATTCTGATCTTTTATGATTCTACCCATGGTGGATGACTATGAACATTTATTATATAAATATCTTTGTGCTTCTTAGGGGAAAAAAATCCCACCATTGTTTTGGGAAGGGTAACATAATCATTGCACCATCCCCATCACGTAGCACAAGATCCCCACCTTCCAGGCATCATGCTTAGTGCTTCATAACCCACACTCATTAATCCTGCCCACTGCCAGAGGTAAGCCCTGCTGGTATTCTCATTTTACAGAGAGGGAAGCTTGAAAGTTTGCCCCAGTTACACCTCTATTACACCTCCTACAGCAGCGCAACTTATGGTGGGTTGATTTGTGGGTCTTCCCATTTCTGTGAATTTATTGAGGGTAGGGTCTGTATCTTCCTCCTTTTTTTCTCCCCAGTGCCCAGCACGGGCCCTGGCACACAGTAGGCGTTCACTCAATACATAACAACTGAGCCATTGAGGCAATAAAGGAAAAAGCAGAGATCAGGATATAAGCACCCCATTTATTAACAAAAAAAATCCGAAGTTAAAAAACAAGGTTTATACAAATCATGCAATAAAGGAAAAGAAGTGTTGCCCTTGGGCTCCAAATCCCAGTCATACCCTGACTCTGTCTGGCCTCTCCAAACCTCAGTTTCCTCCTTTGCAAAACTGCTCTGATCCCTCCTACCTTAGGGGAGCAGTGAGCATGAAAGACAATGGACAGAACGTGCCTGGTTCAGTGCCCCCCACATCATAGATGTCCAATGAATCGCAGCCGTAATAATACTGTTTATTAGGTGAGTGATCTGGACAATCCTTTTTGCTCCTCTGGATTTCTATAAAATGGGGACAGTGAAGCTTTCTCAGAAGGCTATAGAAAGGGTTAAACAAGGAAATGCAGACCGACACCTCAGATGGTTCTGGACCTCAGCAAGGGCTCTACCAGCGGTCACAAAATTGACCTGAAAAGATATGTAAGATACTTGCTGTGACTGTTAATCTGTTAGTTACAAAGAGAACCTCAAAAGATATGCCAAAACTACCAACAAGAAGTCACATCAAATTGGATCTCCGGTGCCAAAAACAACAGTGGCGAGTTTCCATTCAGCAGCACGCGGTCAGCCTCTGGCCATAGTGGACACAGCCGCAGGGCCTAAGCCGTGGCAGTGGCTGGCCCTCAGAATTGGGCGGGGTTCCTTCCCTTTGGAGTCTCGGGGCAGAAATGCCCATCTTCTCGTTCTACCTCTTCTTCTGCTTCCTCTGCTCTCTGCCTGTGTCTTGGGCAAGCTGGAATCTCTCTCTAGTTTGGCACAGTACTGAAAGCACAGGCTTAGGGGATTCAGACAGATCTGGGTTTTATTCCAGGATTTGCCACTGTTGTGTGGCCTTGGGCAAGTTATTAACCTCTCTGTGCCTCGGTTTCCTTATAAAAGAGAAAAATGCTCTCTACCTGATATTTGTTATCAGGATTAAATGAGTAAATGTGTAGAAAGCCTTTATTTAGCCCAGTGCCTGGCACGAAGGAAGCAATCAATGCATGGGAGCTGTAACTCTATTTATACAAGGATGCTCACGGACAGGGCTGGTGATAGGCAAAGTCCTGCATGGTAGGTGCTCACTAGATGTTTATTTGAATGAACACATGTTGAATGAACACTGCAAGTATGAATGAATGAACCTTGTTGAAGTCCCTTTCCTCCTGAGGGCTTCTCTGCCCCTTTCCCTGCTCTTGGCCCTTTGGTCTGCAAAAGGCTGCCTACGTTTCCATTTGGGCTGCCTGCTCCTTTGGGGGGCCACCTGGCTTGAGGACTGCACCCCTCAGCCCCTTCTGAGCTTTCCTGGCCTCCGTTGGCATGGCTGCAGTGGGTGGTGGGTTTTGGTGGCTGGAAGCTGAGCAGTGAGCCCCTTTCCCCTTTGTCACCCAAACCTGTCTGGCCGTACTTTCAGGGGACCGCAACTGGATTCCTCCCCACCCCACCCCCACGCCCCCAGCTCCTGGGGCATATTTCAGAGTTGAAAGGAAAGGTGAGAGGTGGGTTTGGTGTGCTCAGGATAACCCTGGGAGGAACTGCGAAATACTATAAACAGCATCACGTCAACTTGAGATTTAGCATCAGATCCCGACTTGAGCGCGAGGAAATGGGGCTGTGACAGGGAGACGCTTCCTCCCAGACGAATGTCCAGAGGTGTCTGGAGAAGGGCGGTGATGACAGGCAGAAGGCTTAGCAGAGTAGGAAGTGGCGGCTTATGTGCTGCAGGTTTCTCCAAGTGCGGCTGAGGGGGAGCCGGTGGGGAAGGGTGGGGGTGGACGGAGGAGAACTGTGCCCTTGTCCTGTTTGTGGTCAGCACGGGTTGGGGCCACCCGTCACCACCGACCAGACAGAGCAGGGACATCCCCCAGGAGCACTCAGGGCCCACAGGGGATCTAAGCATCCCTCCCAGAAAGACCCCATGGGGGTTAAATATTCCTGAAGCTGGAAACACATCCACCCCCACCCCACCCTGCTCCCCACACCTTATCAGACTCTCCTAGAAAGTCCTTGCTCTGGTGACTTCAGAAACCTTTGGGAAAGGTTCCATGGCATGGATTTGAACCTCCCTGGAAAACATGTGTCCTGCAGTAATCGGCCCAAGATGAATGAGACCTACTTCCCTAGGGAGAGGTCCCAGATGAAGATGAAAATGGGAGGAATCCTGGCGACTTCCTTGCTGGAGAGCCCGCTCCCTGCCTGGGCTGCCTGCGTAGACGGCTGCCCTCGGCAGGTCTATACAGAGCAGTGGATCTAGCCTTGTTCAAGGCAGACAGTGCCTAGCAGCTCAAGGTGTGGACCCAGGCAGACAGCCCTGACTCCATCATTCACCAGAGGGTAGCAAGTCCTTAACCTCTGCAAACCCCAACTTCCCCAACGGGGACCATTTTAGGGAATGAACTGTCCAGTACGTAAGACCTATTTTCCCCAGAAGCCAATGCACCCCAGAATATTCCACAGTAACATGACAGCTCTCCAGCCAAGCCCTTGCCATCAAATAATGAATTGGCTGAACTGCACCAGCAGGTTATACCTTTTCACACTCTCTTCTGTATTCTGTCTTTTGCATGAAAAAACTAATACGTTTCCAATCATTTTCAATGCAAGTGTTTTTACATTTCAATTACTTTTTTCAGAAACAGTGAATCAGAACATATTTTATCCACCTCATTTTATGGACAAGGAAGATGACAGGTTCTTGGGGGATTTGATGAAATGACACTGGGACAGCACATTGTGTGTTTAATTATTGCACGGGCTGATTGATGACACACTCTAGGGCCCAGGGACACTCAGATGTCATCTCTGCCATCCGGACATCATGGTGTTGGAGGAACACGGGGCTCCAAGAGAGGACCCAGACTAAAACTGCCTTGATGGAGGTGGAGACCCAGGCTGTGAGACTACACATCTCCATCCTCTGGGGTTCTCAGGGGAGCCTCCAGGGTAAATGACCTCAGAGCTAAGCCCCGAGGATAAGTGGATTTAGGTGGAGGACTTTCCATGCAGAGCAAAGAGCAGATGTAAAAGCAGGGGGCCATCCAAGAGTCTGGCATTTCAGGCTGTGAAGTATTTCATTACAACTCCTGCTTCTAATAATAATGGTACAAGTGAGAATAGTACCAGCACACATGAACTGCTTGCCTCCTGTGCGTCTGGTACTGTGCTAACCACTCTACACACACCACCTCATTTGATCTTCACCGTAACCCATGAGGGACAGTCTCCTGTCAGCCCCATTTTACAGATGAGGAGACCGAGGGAGGGTTTGCCAAGGTCAGAGAGCTACTAAGTCCCAGGCAATCTGACTTAGCACATATAATGTTCTTTTTGTTGTCATTGTGCTGTTTGGGGAAGAAAAGGAGTCATGTCAAATTGTTCTCTTTTAACCAACCCAGTAACCCTTGGAGGTAGGTGTGTCAATCTCCCACTTCTCAAGGGAGGGGTCAATGGCTTGGAGAAGAGGGGTATGTGGCCCAAGGATAGCTTCTAGGGGCTGGGAACGAGCAGGTAACAGGTCCTGCTGCAGGGCCGTTGGTCCTCCATTCAAGAGCTGCTTCTGAACACGAACCTTTTTAGACTGTCTGAATTAGCAGGCCAAAACCCTCCTTGGTACACTTAGCCTGTTTTTTTTTTCCTGTTGTTCTTTGTTTGTTTGTTTGTTTGTTTGTTTGTTAGCACAAAGGAAATTAATCCAAGTCAAAGGCTAGTCCCAGCCTTTCTTCCCTGTCCCTTCAGGAGAGTGAGGCTGGGCTTCCCAGCTCAGGGTCCCTTCTCAAGCTTGTCACTCCACAGGCCCCTAAAGTCCACTCCTGTCCCTGGGCATCCGGTGTCCCTTCCCTCTTTCAGCCCCACGAAGCAGCTGGCCCATCTTCAAGGCCCCGCTGATAAGCCACCTCCTTTAGGAATCCTTCCCGTAGTCAGGTGAACTTGACCTGTCCTTCTATCATCACCCTGTTACACTTCCTGCTTAGTCCTGGGGTGACAGAAGGGGGTCCTTGGGGGGAGCTCAGCTCACCAGCCGCTCCTGCAGCCAGTCATTGGGTCTCTTGAGCCTCAGTTCCTTATCTAATAAGGGGGTGAGGGACACTGACAGGACCAGCCCCCCCCCCCCCCCCAGGGCTGTGTGAAGATTAAATGAGGTAAGTACCGGGTACAGCGCAGTTCGTGTTCAATAGCTGTGAGCTGCTGTTACCACAGTCCCAGAGAGTAAGTGAACACATGCTCTGTGGCCAAGTCTTAGGTATCTGCAGGCATCACAAACCCCTGAAGCAGAAAATGCTTCTTGCTTCTCCGAATCCCCTGTGACACATGCTTTGTGAAAAAAACACGGAGCCAGGCCAGGGTTCAAATCCCAGATCTTCTGTCATCTTGCTGTGTAAATTTGGGAGAGTTACTTAATTTCTCTGAGACTTGGTGTCTTCAACTGGAAAAGTAGGCTATTTATACCCACTTTGTGAGTTGCTATGAGAAAGAAAAAAGATTCCTTCATTCATTCATTGATCAGAACATTCTTTGAGCACACACTGCGTGCTCGGGGCTGGGAATGTGATGGAGAACGTGACACAAGTCTTGGTCTGGCAGGGCTCACAGGCTGCCAACCATGCTTCACTATTTATGCACCAAGAGAAGTGCTTGGAACCCCTCCAACTGCATTTTCCAGCTTCATTTGCAGGAACCATCAGGACCTGAAGCCAGAATACACTGGGTTCCTGGGAGACAGAAGTTTCCTTCTGCAGGGAGGCGGCAGCTTCTTAACAGAGCTGGTATGTCTCCCAAGGTTGCATACATCTCCTGATGTTTGGGGTCCAAAAAAGGGAGTAGGAGCAGGAAGAGAGGTTTTCCCATCATCTGGGTTTGGGCAGAACCCAGAACACACCTTGCCAAGCCATCCCTCTCCATCTTGGAACCTGTGGGTGCTCCTGGGGAGATCTTAATTCATCTGGTTAATTTCATTGACACCAAATTCATCCAAACATTGCAGGGAAGCAGCGGGGGCCTGGGCAGCTTCTGCCCTCGCGTAGCCATCAGAGTCCCCAGTGACACATGCAGAGCACGTGAGGATGCTTCTCTCCCACATAGGGGCTGCTCTGGTCACCCAGGCCCCACAGAGCACTGCTCGTACCCACCATCCCATGAAGTCTCTCTTGAACATGGTCCCTGTCTCTTCTGGCCCTGACTCGTCTCTCCTCAGGGCTCAGAAAGAGCTCCAGTCGCCAGGAAGTAGAAGTCCTCGCCCTCATCCTCCAGGGGTCATGCCTCTACACACACGTGCACACCTGTGCACACCGCATGCAGGGAAACGCACGGGCATCAACTGCCTCTTCCCCACAGGTCGTCAGCTCTGCGGAGGTAGAGAATCTGTCTGTCGTGTTCGCTATGGGTTTGCTACGGCACCCCTGTGCCGGCAGCAGGATCTAGCACATGGGATAAAGGCTTCATAAATATTGTTGCAGGAATAGATGAATGAACGGTCAGTTTTCTCGAAGTACCTCTGAGGATGAGAAAGAAAATTACTCTCCTCTATTGAGCACCTGCTCTGTGTTAGCACAATGCTTGATACTTCATGCTGTCTCTTTTCTTTCTACAACCACACTGTGACCGGGGATCACTGTGCCCACTTTGCAGAGGGAGGAAATGGGCTCAGAGAGGGTATGTAACTTGCCCAATGAATGACCACAGCCGGAAAGGATGAGAGCAAGGGCGTGCATGTGGGTCTGTCAGACCTCAAAGCCACACTGCTCCTTCCTGGCCACATGCCTCTCTTCAAGATCAGTGAAGCAATTGGGTCTCAAGCCCCAGCCCAGCTACTTTGCTGACTCTCCATCACCCTGGAAGCACCTGAGAGGGGGCTTTGCTGGAATACTGAGGACAGGATGGCTGCACGATGCTAAGATGTAAACCCCACATCCTAGTGGCTTGATGCACTCCAGGCTTATTTCTTGCTCACGCCACAGGCTGTGTGGGTTGTGTGGCCCTCTCAGTGGCTTTTCTCAAAATGACAGACCCTTAACATGTGGCTTCCAAGGTTGCAGTAGAAGGAAACAAGAGGCCAGGGGGGTGGGGCATGCGAGATGCTCTGAGGCCAGGCTGAGAAGAAAAGTGAAACTTCCACCTGGTTTCCTTCATTCCCATCCCTGACTGCACCTAGCTGCAAGGGAGGCAAGCAGAGTCTTCCTGAGCTCAGAGGAGAACCAGTGCTGAGCACCAAACCCAGGTCTCCACTCCCCTATCCTCAGGCATCCCTGCCTCTCCCCCAGCCTTAAAGCCTCCCCCAGCAGACCTTCCTCGGCCCTCAGAGTCCCAGGGACAAGCCAAGATCAAGAACCCTGGGCACATATAACAGAGTCTCTCCCCCGGGGCCCTAAAGCTGAGGCCAGGGACTCCACTGGGTACTGGGTGACATTCAAGACACTGGCCTGAAGCTGAGTGAGCCCCAACTTGGGGCCTCTCAGGAGGCTCCTTTCAGCCCAGGGTAGCCCCTCTCCCCTTTTGGCCCTGAGCCCTGCCCCCGTTCCTACCCCAGCCCAGCCAGGACCCCATTACAGTGTCCCAGTGCTCCAAGGCCGGGTCCTCTACACATAGCCCTCCCCCTGAACCCTGGGGCTTGGCTAGTGGCAGCCCCAGAGACCCCCAGGAGCCTGCACAATCTCTATTCTGGCTCCAGAAGCAGGATATCCAGCCCCAGCACCCAGAGACAGGGTTACATCCATCACTCAGCAGAAGCCTGAGTCCCAGCTCACCAGAGCCCAATTTCAGGATTAGCCTCAGAGCTAGCAAGGCCTGGAAGGGCTCTGGGCTGGATGCCAAGGCCAGGGAACTGTGTCACAACCCCACTGTGGGGAGGGGTGTGAAAGCTGTGAGCTCCCTTGGAAGCATGGGGTCCAAGGGGACTAGAGTCCCACAGACATGTGGGGAGTGGGAAGACCCTGAGAACCCCCTTTGCCCCTTCCCCACCAGCCACAACATAAAGCTGGGATCTTGCAGCTGCTACCACATCTTGGGGAGATTCCTGCCAGGGTGAAGCTGGTGTCACCTCCCTGTGACCTAACAAGGAGAGCAGCTTGTTCCTGGAGAGGTAACTCTAGAAAGAAGGAGGTGTCCTAGACTGTGGATGGGGGTCTCAGCAACTCTTCAGGAGACCTCTCCCCACCAGACCCCAGGTACCACTGCTAAACTTTGCCCTGGGCCAGGACCTGGGAAGATGACGGCCCCCTAAAATAGCATTTCCCGAAGTGGGCTCCTTGGAACACTAGCACCTTAAGATGCTCTACCCCAAAGTGGTGCCCTAGTCAAGCAAGTCTGGGAACTGCTGCCCACTGTAGGCAGCCGCCGTCTGCCCCAGTCCACCTCAGAGAGTCACAATGTACCTTAGCCTATAAAGGCTCTGACAAGTCCTGCAGTAGAAACCTGTTTTAATTTGCTTGGCTTGGCACCTCCCAGACTTTGACCGCAGTACCCTTTTTGTACTCACTACCTGGTAGTGGTTCTATGGAAAACACTGGGTCGACCATCCTCAACCCAGCTTCAGAGATGAATCACACTTGGTCCCTGATCTGGGTTGCTCACCTACTGGGGGGTAGCAGAGGCAGGGGATAGGCAAATACAACAGGTGTGATCAGTGCTTGGCCAACCAGTGTCATTCAACCAAAATTCATCCCCCCATCTGCCTTATTTTGACTATAACATTATCTTTATCTGAGACATTATATATGTATTTGTTTACATATTCATCCTTCGTTCCCCTCTCCTCTTACTCAAATGAAACCTCCATAGGGGGAGAATGTTTTGTCAGCTGTGTTTACTGCTTTATCCCCACATCTCCTTCCATGTCTAGGACAGGGTTTGACAGGTACTGGGTGCTTAACTAATTTTGGTAGAATGACTTTTTAAATTGCAGAAATGGGGAAAATGAAGCACAAGGAAGCACATAATTCGCACACTGTCACACAGCCAGTACTTGGTGGAGTCAAGGTTTAAAGCCCAGAGTCCGACCTCAGAGCTCACACACTGACCACTCTTCCCCCTCCAGCACCAGGCTCCTTTGAGTGAGTGACAGGCTGATGCAAAGCCATTCGTTTTCTTAGAATTGACAACCCAAGCCGAGCCCCTCCCCTCCTTTCCACTTGACCTCCACACCATCCCTTTTCACACCTGTCTCAGACCCCACCCCCCGGCCAGCACCTGGCAGGGAATCAGAGCACCCAAGACCCATCCAGTGATGCTGAGAAGGCCTCAGCAATTGAACCTTGGGGTGACCTTCGGGGCAGCCAATGCTGGGTTCTCCACAAGGAAGAGAAGTCTCCTGAGACTCCAAGAAACTCAGCTTGACAGCTTCCAACCCTCTCTTCCCCTCCTCAAATCTGATGCCAAGTGAAGTTGCCAGGTAGAACGACTTGAGGTTGGCAACTCCCCTCTGTTCTCCAGTCTAATACAGTGAGAGGATGGGGGAGGAAAAGAGCTAAGAGCTGGAAGCTCTGATTTGGCCCCACTGCTGTGTGATCTTGACCAGCTGGCCCTTCTCTGGGCCTTGGCTTCTTCTGCAGAGAATGGAGAGCAGGGCTTGCACTGCTGGCCTCAGAGCATGGACAGAAAGAGCAAGGATCATCCACTTGAAAGTTCCACAGAAATGTGATTCTTGCCAGTGTAAAGGTATGGGTGAGGTGCTGGGGATTCCAGAGCCAGGGGCCAAGGCCATCAGGGAGGCTTCTCAGAGGCTCAGATGACCTTTGACCTGAGTCTCCAAAGATGATTTGGAGTTTTTTGTTTGCAGATGAGGCTAGAAAGGAAAGGTAAGGAAGATTGCACAGACTTTGAAAGCCAGGACTTTCTCCTGGCAAGAGTGGGAGGCCCGTGAGGGTTTTAAGCAAAGTGTTCTTTGGCTAGCTTTTTTCCAATGTCAGGATTAAGTTCACCTCTGGTTTACAGAAGACTCAAAATAACATCTTGCAGAAAAGAAGCTATCATCTTGCAGAAAAGAAGCCCAGAAGCAGGTAGTCCAGGACTGGTAGGGCAGGTCTGCAGAGTCCCCAGGGACCCAAGCTCCTTCTTTCTGCTCCACTCACATCTGGACGTGTTTCCCATCCTCAATATCAACTCATGGTCCACGATTGCTGTTGGAGCACCAGCTTTCACATTTGCCTTCCAGGTAGCCGGGCAAATGAATGGGAGTAAGACAAAAGAGACGCCCCCCCCCCCCCCCCAGCAGAGTCAATTCCTTCTAAAGAGCCTTCCCAGAAGTCCTACCTACAACTTTTAATCATGTCTTATTAGCCAGAAGTTAGTCTTGTAGCCACATTCACCGCAGAAAAGGACTGGTGATAAAGTCTTTGCTCTGAGTAGTAATTTGCCCTGCTGCATATCAGAGTTCTGTAACTAAAGAAGGTGGGACTAAATATTGGATACGCATATGGCAATCCTTGCTACAGAGGCTTTTGGCTGCAAGAAGCAGAATACCTGACACCCAGACTTTAACACTTCCTTGACAAGGAGTCTGGAGAAATATGTCCCAGGGTTGGGTTGCTGACTCAACGATGACATCAAAATCCAGATTCCTTCTATCCTTTGTTCTGCCATCCTTAGGATATTGGCTATTAATTAAATGAGTTATTATTACATAGTGAATTAATATTTGTAAAGCACTTATGCTACATAAAAATAAAATATGTTAAATGTATCACCTCATAATCACAAAATGACTGCCACAGCTCCAGACACCACATCCTGCCACTATATCCTATGCTGTAGGAAAGGAGGGAAGAGGGTGAAAGAGTTTTCTCCTTGTGCCATGCTTATCTGCTGTCAGGAAAGAAAATCTATCTCAGAAGCACCCCTCCCCAGTCAGACTTCTTATGTCTCATGGACCAGGATTAGGCCACAAGCCCATATCTAGATAAACCATTGTCAAGCAGGGGCAGGGGTGGGGGGGTGCAGGAAGGTTGCCATGAATGGCTTAGATCAATTATGATCCGCCTCCAAGCCTGGATACATTGCCACCCAAACAAAACCAGAGCCACTTCAATAGCAAGGCAAACGGGGACGGAACTGGTGTGTGGTGAGCCGACCTTGCCTGCAACGTTTTATCCTTTTTTTATTATTTATTTTTTATTTATTTTATTTGTGGCTGTGTTGAGTCTTCATTGCTGCATGCAGGCTTTCTCTAGTTGCAGACAGTGGGGGCTACGCTTCGTTGTGGTGTGTGGCCTTCTCAGTGCAGTGGCTTCTCTTGTTAGGGAACATGAGCTCTATGCGCATGGGCTTCAGTAGTTGTGGCACACGGGCTCAGTAGTTGTGGCTCTGGGGCTGTAGAGCTCAGGCTTAGTAGTTTTGGCGCACAGGCTTAGTTGCTCTGCAGCATGTGGGATCTTCCCAGACCAGGGCTCGAACCCGTGTCCCCTCCGTTGGCAGGCGCATTCTTAACTACTGTTACCAGAGAAGCCCACCTGCCACACGTTAGAAGAGAGTGGAGGTTAGGAAAACAGCGAGGAGGCTGCTGAGACTGGGCAGGGGGAGGTGCTGAGAGATGGAGAGTCAGCCATGCCAGGGAGCCAAAGAGCAGCCTCAGGGGGCAGCCAGGCCCCGCACGTTCACCAAATCCTTCTCTTTTTCAGCAATAGGGCTGCTCTTCCTGGCGCCCAGGGCTGTGCTGGCCCAACACGGGCCTCGCATGTGCATGTGGGCAGCCCCCGCACTGACTGGTGATTGCATCAAACCCTCTCCCTTTCTGCCACCAAGAACGCACTGTGCTCATTTCCCCAGTCCCCGAGGGCACAGAGGCTCCAAGCAGAGTGTGTCCGGAATTCTGCGTTTTCACCTTGGCCTGAGCGTCCCAATTTATCTTGCAGTTTCATGAAGTCCCACGCCACATACCACAGACATATTTCTAATCTAACGGCCTGTTGCAGGGGCTCCAGGACGCCGCAAATACAGTGTGTTCTTTGCCTGGTTTTCTTTCTTAAAATCAAATAACTGTTCACCGCTCTCCCCCTGTGTCTCGCATGGTTCACTTAGATTAATAACATTTGAGATTCTGCCTATTAGGTATCGAAAGCAGCAAGCGAGGGCCTTCTAGCCAATTCCAATTCCAGATACTGCATGATGGAAACTATTTCTCCCCAACCCTGTTGCCAGCAACGAGCTTTTCTCTAACGGCTTAATTAGGATTCAAGACTGTGTCCAGAAACCCAGAGCCTCGGAAGGAACCAAGCCAGTGTGTTTAACAGACTTCTGTGTTCAGTTCATTTCTGGTTTTGTATTTTGCAAGAGGAGGGAAAAGGAAACGGCTGAGAGAGAGAGAGATGGAGAGATAGACACAGAGACAGAGAAAAAGGTGGGTTTTTAATAACAGGAGGAGGCTTCAAATATGGTGGAAAGTTGGCAGCCAAATGGAAGATGGGGCCAGGGAGAAGGCCAAGATAGGCAGGTACTGAAATCCAGAGGTGGGTCGGACATACCAGAGATCAGAGCAATGAATGGGCTAGCTCTTAACCGGCCACACCTCAGTGGCTAGAGGTTATGAACCTGTCCTGTCCATCACTTTTGATGGGGTCTGAGCATGGGGAGGAAGCCTTGTGTTTTGTTGTTGGTTTTGGTTTTGTTTTGTTTTTTTAATTTTTATTGGAGTATAACTGATTTACAATGTTGTGTTGGTTTCAGGTGTACAGCAAAGTGAATCATTTATACAGATATCCACTCTTTTTTAGATTCTTTTCCCACATAGGCCATTACAGAGTATTGAGTAGGGTTCCCTGTGCTCTACAGTAGGTCCTTATTTGTTACCTATTTTATATACAGTAGTGTGCATATGTCAATCCTAATCTCCCAATTTATCCCTCCTCCCCTTACCCCCTGGTAACCATAAGTTCATTTTCTACATCTGTAACTCTATTTCTGTTTTGTAGATACGTTCATTTGTACCTTTTTCTTAGATTCCACATATAAGTGATATCATATGATACTTGTCTTTCTCTGTCTGACTTACTTCACTCAGTATGACAATCTCTAGGTCCATCCATGTTGCTGTAAATGGCATTATTTCATTCTTTTTTTATGAGGAAGACTTGTGTTTGAAAGCAGCAGAACTCAAGTTAAATTCTTTTTCCATTCCTTCCCAGCTGAGTGGTCTTTGCCAAGTCACCTTACCCCTCTGAGTGTTAGCTTCCTCATCTGGGAATAATAATACCAGAATATTTCACAGAATTATTGTGAGGCTTATAAAAGAAGTATGAGAAAAGCATTGGACACTGGATGATGACGTGCAATGGTAAAAATGAGCAGAAATGAGTTGAATCTGTATCCCATGGACTTTTAGGTCACCCTGGAGACGATAGCCAAAACTTGCAGCTGGACCATGAACAGGCCTCTAAGGAGATATAGGGGTAATTTACACTCTCTCGGCCTCAGTTTCCTAATCTATAAAATGGGTTAATAATAGTGCGGTTTAAAAGACATGATGCACATAAAGCCCTTAGCTCAGTGCCTGGCACGAGGCAGGTGCTCACGCCTGGGAGTGGGGAGGAAGTGGCCTGGTCAAAATCCACCATTGTCCTGGTGAGGAATCTGAGACTGAGAGCAGGAGGTGATATCCACTGATCCACAATGAATTAATGGAAGAACCCAGTTAGGATTCGCGTGGTATTTTACCACTGGCCAGTAGAAATAAGCTCTCATTTAAGTGCCTATAAAGGGATCAGTAGAAGCCAGAAAAAGCATGAAGCTTTGACAACATTCTGGTAAGAAAGAATTCAAGAATTCAAAATAAACTTCAGCATGAGAAAGGCAGATGCCAGAGGGGCAATCCTCCTGGGAATGTCAATTTATATCAGCTTCTTTCTTATCAAAACTGGAATCATTCGTTAGGTTAGTTTCCTAATAGCTCTTAGAAGATGTCATTTTGTATTTGACCTTGTACTTCCCTGTCTAGGGACCCTTCGAGCCAGAGTTGCATTTACGTGTGAGGACGTTCATTACAGAGTTCATAATAGCAAGACGCTGAAAGCATCCTGTATGTTGGAGGGTTAGTTAAGCAAGACATAGTAATCCAACAGAAGACAGATGTTAAAATTGACATCTGTAAAGAATTTTTAAGGAAACAGGAAAAATACTTATGGTATAAAGTGAAGAAAAAATACAAAGGGACACAAAACTGCATCCACAATTTCAACTGTATAAAATGAATGTTCATGTGCGTGTGTCCAGTCTTTAGAAAAAAAGATTGGAGGTAAAATATACCAACATGAAGACACTACTTATACGAGAATGGTAGGATTAGAAGTGATCGCTTCCTATCTGTCTATTTACTTATTTATATTTTCTGCCTTTTACAAATATTCTACAGTGAGAATGCATTACTTTTACATCCAGAAAATGCTACTTAAATGTTAAATAACATATAAAAGGCAGATATACAGTGAACCCCTCCAGCCCTTTACAGTATCATTCCTTATTCCTATATAAAGCCATTCATGTAAGGAAGGTCTAAATTCCAGTCTACCGCCCCATCCAAGGTAAGTGACATACATAGACCTGCTCAGATCTTTCCTTTGGTGTATTATTAATGTCAAAAGATGGCTGGGATACAGTAACACTTTTTTTTTTTAATATGAGTTTTTTTTTTAACTGGAGTATAATTGCTTTACAATGTTGTGTTAATTTCTGCTGTACAATGAAGTGAATCAGCTATATGTATACATATATGCCCTCCCTCGTGGACCTCCCTCCTACCCCCTCATCCCACCCATCTAGGTCATCACAGAGCACCAAGTTGAGCTTTCTGTGCTTTACAGCATGTTCCCACTAGCTATCTATTCCATACACAGCAGTGTGTATGTGTCAGTCCCAATCTCCCAGTTCATCCCACCCTCCCCATCCCCCGCTGTGTCCACATGTCCAGTCTCTATGTCTATGTCTCTATTCCTGCCCTGCAAATAGTTCATCTAAGGAAAGAGAAAGTATAGTTTCAAAGAGTGCAAGAGAGTCAAACTCCAGCAGGACCAGCTCACCAAGCACAAAATACAATGATTTAGAAGAAGGAGGAAATAGAGTGATATAGGTCAAAGGGCACAAAGTTTCAGCTATAAGAAGAAGAAGTTCTGAGGGTCTAATGTACAGCATGGTGACTAGAGTTAATAATACAGTATTGAATGCTCAAAAGTTGCTGAGAGACTGTCAGTATTCTCACTACAAAAAAATTAAAGTTAACTATGTGAGGTGATGGAGGTGTTAATTATCTTGGTCTTGGTAATCATTTCACGATGTCAACGTGTGTCAAATCATCACAGTGTACCGTTTAAATATGTAGAATTGTTTTTGTTGATGATTTCCAATTTTTCCTTAATAAAGTTAAAAAAATACTTAAAAGGAAAAAATCCTGCAAAATTATCAGCATTTCTGTTTCAATGATCTGTTGCTATGAACCAAAATGTAGCATTTTGTTATGTGCCACCACAAAATGTAGCACTCAAAACAACCTTGATTTGTTATTTCTCATAATCCTGTGGGTCAGGCATTCAGGTAGGGCTCAGCTGGGTGGTTCTTCTGCTCCATGTAGAATAGGCAGGGATCACTCTGTCCACTGGCTTCAGCAGGCAGCCGTCTGGACATCGCTGTGCAGTCTGGCAGCTGAATGCTCCTTCTCTCCCTCTTTCCCCCCACCTCCCACCCAGGACCTATTCAGTCATCTAGCTCAAGCTACTTTACAGCATGCCACTGCCTTCCCAGAGCACAAAAGCAGACACTGCTGGGTTGTACCCAGAACTCTCTCCACACTATACTGGTCAAAGTGTTCCTGGTTCAGCTTCAAATCCAGGAGAAAGGAAGGAGATGCCACCTCCTGATGCAGGAGCAACATCACATAGAGGGATGGGATGAGTTTCAGAGAGGCCACATTTGGAGACAAGAACCACAGTAACCAAGCTCCCCTCTGTCCACTCATGATGGGAAGAGAGCAACTTTTTCACATGACAGTTGTGCTGGTGCATTTGGAGCCCAAGACAAAGGAGGCCTGAGTTAAGCTCTGGGTCCATGCTGTAACAGACATTGGCTCAAATCTCTATTCTACCACTCACTAACTAGCCAATAAGCCTCACTGAGCCTCAGTTTCCTCACCTATAAAATGGGCATAATAATTTCTGGCTCATGTGTTGAAAGAATCAAATTAAAGTAAAATGTGTACTCCAGTGTCAGGCCAATGTAATTATCCAGAAAATGTTAGTATTGCCCTCCTACTTTCTTAAGCCTTTTATAGTAAAGTTTCAGCAGGAGAAGCAAAGAGTTTTGCTTTTTCAAGCCTTCTAGGATTATCAGGGCTCTGAGCAGACATTCTGGAAATGAAGGAGTAGCTAATGCTATGGGCAGCCTAGCAAGCTTTCCCACCTGTCGGTAACAGTCACTATGGGGGTGAGCATGTGACCAAGGCCTGGCCAATCATATTGCCTCTTCCTTTTGGACCAAGGATTGGTTCAAGGGAGCTCATGTGACTCAGGCAGACCCACTCAGTGTCCTTCCCTGGGATTTCTGAATCTGAGCTGGAGAAGTAGATTTGCTTCTGGAATCCAAGAGCTAGAAGAATGGAATGTTAGGACTACAGTCCGCTGTCTTTAAAGCTGGGCTGATAAGGTAAGTGGAAAATAAAGAGAGCAACAGGCTGCTGGTGGCCCCCTAGTTTGGCAGCCCATCCTTCAGTTCCAGGACCCAGCCACAGCTGCCGTAAATCCCCTTTCTGCAGAATCCAGGAAGAGTCAGGCTTCTGACATTTGCTAGCAAGTGTCCTGACCAACACACATTCCAAGAGGCAGAGAGATTCTGGAGGTGGAGTAATAGAGAGACCAAAGGAGCCAGAAAGAGAAACACAGCAGCCAGAAACAGATCATTCCTGGGCCAGTCAAACTGCTCAGGATAGCAACTGATTAAAAACTCAGCGTCACCGCTTCTCACTTGCTCACTTGCCTTAGGAGACAGTAACAAGACAGTTCGGTCTTGCCTGGCTGGCTTTGAAGATGGAGGTAGGGAGCCATGAGCCAAGGAACACGGACAGCTTCTAGAAACTGGACAAGGTAAACCAAATGGTTCATGTGACTTGCTTTATTGTGATCTTCGCTGTCTTGTGGCGGGCTGGAACCGAACCTGCAGTATCTCTGAGGAGTTTTGTTGGGAGGAGGATCAAGATAGCGGAGTAGGAGGACATGTGCTCACTCCCTCTTGCAAGAGCACTAGAATTACAACTAACTGCTGAACAATCATTGACAGAAAGACACTGGAACTCACCAAAAAAGACACCCCACATCCAGAAACAAAGGAGAAGCTGCAATGAGACGGTAGCAGGGGCGCAATCAGGTTAAAATCAAATCCCATAAATGCTAGTTGGGTGGCTCACAAGCTGGAGAACAGTTATACTGCAGAAGTCCACCCACTAAAGTGACAGTTCTGAGCTGCAGGCCAGGCTTCCCAATCTGGGAGTCCAGCAATGGGAGGAGGAATCCCCAGAGAATCGAACTTTGAAATCCCGAGGGATTTGATTGCAGGACCTCCACAGGACTGGGGGAAACAGAGACTCCACTCTTGGAGGGCACACAAAAAAGTGTGCTCTCCAGGACCCAGGGGGAAGGAGCAGTGACCCCATAGGAAACTGAAACAGACCTACCTGCTGGTGTTGGAGGGTTGCCTGCAGAGGTGGGGGGCAGCTGTGGCTCACCCAGGAGACAGGGGCACTTGGTGGCAGGAGTTCTGGGAAGTGCTCATTGGCGTGAGCCCTCCCAGGGTCTGCCATTAGCCCCACAAAAGAGCCTGTAAGTTCCAGTGCTGTGTAGCCTCAGGCCAAACAACAAACAAGGTGGGAACACAGCCCCACCCATTGGCAGACAAGCAGATTAAAGTCTTACTGAGCTCTGCCCACCCAGCCCTACCCACCATCAGTCCCTCCCATCAGGAAGCACCCAGGAGCCTCCTAGATAGCTTCCTCCACAAGATGGCAGACAGCAGTATCAAGCAGTATCAGCAGTATTTCGTCTTGTGGAACTGAAAACCACAGCCACAGAAAGATAGAGAAAATGAAAAAGCAGAGGACTTTGTACCAGATGAAGGGACAGGATAAAACCCCAGAAAAACAACTAAATGCAGAGGAGATAGGCACCCTTCCAGAAAAAGAATTCAGAGTAATGATAGTGAAGATGATCCAGGACTTTGAAAAAAGACTGGATGCAAAGATCAAAAAGTTGCAAGAAAAGTTTACCAAAGACCTAGAAGAATTAAAGAGCAAACAAACAGAGATATGCAACACAATAACTGAAATGAAAAATACACTAGAAAGAACCAATAGCAGATTAACTGAGGCAGAAGGACGAATAAGTGACCTGGAAGACAGAATGGTGATAATCACTGATGCAGAAAAGAATAAAGAAAAAAGAATGAAAAGAACTGAAGACAGCCTAAGAGACCTCTGGGACAACATTAAATGCACCAACATTCACATTATAGGGGTCCCAGAAGGAGAAGAGAGAGAGAAAGGACCTGAGAAAATATTGCAAGAGATTATAGTTGAAAACTTCCCTCACATGAGAAAGGAAATAGCTACCCAAGTCCAGGAAGTGCAGAGAGTCTCAGGCAGGAGAAACCCAAGGAGAAACCCACCAAGACATAGAGTAGTGAAATTGACAAAAATTAAAGACAGAGAAAAGTTATTAAAAGCAACAAGGGAAAAATGACAAATAACATACAAGGGAACCCCCATCAGGTTAACAGCTGATTTCTCAGCAGAAACTCTGCAAGCCAGAAGGGAGCGGCACGATATATTTAAAGTGATGGCAGGGAAGAACCTACAACCAAAAATACTCTACCCAGCAAGGATCTCATTCAGATTCGAGGGAGAAATCAAAAGCTTTACAGACAAGCAACAGCTAAGAGAATTCAGCACCACCAAACCAGCCCTGCAACAAACGCTAAAGGAACTTCTCTAAGCGGGAAACATAAGAGAAGAAAAGGACCTACAAAAACAAGACAGTTCACTGCAAGGGAATTGGAAAATAAACAATATCAACAACCATCAGGAGAATGGCCAAATAAGGTGAGATAAACTTGTACAGTTAACTACAGAGCAATGATGTAAGACAATGAGAACAATTAATATGTTGCACATAACCAAAAGTAATGACATGGGGACATCTCCAAGACATATTTTTGAGTGAAATCTAAATACAGAATGGTAAAAGCAAACAAAGAAACAAACAAAAACCATACAAGCACGCATACAGAGAAAATGACATTATACAGTGTCCACGCAGTGTATAGATGCATGGGTACAAACCAAGCTGATTGTAGTTTCTTCTGGGAACTGAAACAGGGACTAAGATTGGATCTGGGAAGGGGTCAAAATGGTCTTCTGCCTTGTCTAGAATGCATTCAGGTTTATAGCTATATTATGTAGTATTTAAAAATAACCACTATGGGATGGACCTAGAGTCTGTCATACAGAGTGAAGTAAGAAAGAAAAAAAACAAATACCGTATGCTAACACATATATGGAATCTAATAAAATGGTACTGATGAACCCAGTGGCAGGGCAGGAATAAAGATACAGATATAGAGAACAGACTTGAGGACCTGGGGCGGGGCGGGGGGGGAGGGCGGAGGGGGAGGGAGGGGGTCTGGAACAAAGTGAGAGAGCAGCATTGACATACATACACTACCAAATGTAAAATAGATAGCTAGTGGGAAGCTGCTGCACGAAACAGGGAGATCAACTCAATGATGTGTGATGACCTAGAGGGATGGGACAAGGAGGATGGGAGGGAGGCTCTAGAGGGAGGGGTTATGGGGATATATGTATACATATAGCTGATTCACTTTGTTGTACAGCAGAAACTGACACACCATTGTAAAGTAATTATATTCCAATAAAGATGTGGGGGAAAAACAAAAAATAAAATTAAAAAAATTTTAATAAATAAAATTAAAATTAAAATTTAAAAAAAGAACAGCAGGTAAAGCACAGATAAAAAAATTAAATTAATTAAAAAATAAAAATAACCACCATGAACATAAATGGGGATTCATAACAATTTAATTTTGAGATCACTGGTTTCAACATCCTTAATTTAAAGTTGAAGAAGACTCAGAGAAGGCAAGTGACCGGCCTAAACTCACACAGGGTGGAGAGTTTGTATTAAATCCAGCAGAGTTCCAGCCCAGGGTCTCCCTAACATGTCATACAGTCACCCCCAAGCCGAGGCCATCAAGCTATCTTCTAGGCATTAGACAATGCCCAGGGAGACAGAGAACTTGTGCCTTCCATGTCCTCATCCCATATCTGGTCATCATCCACGTGCCTGGACAAACAGGCTGCAAGAGGAAGAGCATTAGACTCGGAGGCAGAAACTGACTTGGGATTTTTCTCTGCCCTCAACCTCCCGGCGGGCCCTTGGGTGAGAGGGCCGCTGACTCAGTGGTCTCCCTAATTCCTTCCACCTCTCAGGTGCTACCCTCTGTGAACTTGCCTGAGGCCAAGTCCTTACACAGCATACCCTCTGCGTGACCCTAGATCTTTGCCTCCTGTTCATAATTAAGAGAAGAAACCACCAAATGAGCATATGCGGAAATATATGCAGCAATGAAGTCTTTTTTTTTTTTCCTTTATGTGAACTATTTTGGCCTGATTCTTTTTTTGTGAAGAGAATGGCTAATATTTCATGGGGAGAGATAAGATCTGGCTTTAATACAGTTAGCTTCAATTGACCTTGAACTGAATCTACAAATTTCTTAGAGGTGACCTCTTCATCGACGCTTGATACACATTCACAAATAAATGAACTGAGAAGATTCCTATTTAGATAACTAGTCCAATCAAGGATCCAAAATAAAGGCAGATGTCTAGGGTACATAGGGAGAGTCATGGAATCATGGAATCTTAGAATAACAGAATTTTAGAATGATAGAATTAAAGAATCTTAGAGTTGAAGAATCCGGGGTTAAAGTAGACCCGTAAGGTGAAAAAATGAAAGCTCTAAACTGTGAACTCTTTAGGGAAGAGGTTAAGCACTGGTCATCTCGAGCACCGAGCCTGGCACACAGTAGGAAGCCAGGGAGGGAATCATTCATTCAGCAAAGCTCTGTTGCACCCCTACTAAGCACCAGACCCCCGTGACACAGAGGGTGCAGGGGGGAGCTAACACAGACCCTGCCCTCGGGACGGCTGGCTGAAGAGGATTCTGGAAAGATTTCCTCTAATGCATGCCCATTTCCCCACCCAAGTTGCTCCTTCAGGAGACCCCCATCCCCTCCCGGACCTTGGACCTGGATTTCAGAGGACTGCCACCAGGTATGTAGTGGAATTTCGCTGTCACTGAGTGAGGCAACTGAGTAGGCTTTTGCCAACAAAAATGACAGAGTGAAAGAAAAAAAAATGTAAGGGAACATAGCCCAAATTCAATTATTTATGTTTTATTTCCACAGACATCCTGTTATAGGTCTTAATTAAAATGAGACTATTATTTGTTGCGCCGCATTTTTTAGTGGCAACTCTGCTGTAGGTCAGAATTTAAAGGCATAGAAATATATGGGGGCTTCCCTGGCGGTACAGTGGTTAAGAATCCGCCTGCCAATGCAGGGGACACGGGTTCAAGCTCTGGTCCGGGAAGATCCCATATGCTGCAGAGCAACTAAGCCCATGCACCACAACTTCTGAGCCCACACACCCCAACTACTGATGCCCGTGCGCCTAGAGCCCTTGCTCTGAAACAAGAGAAGCCACTGCAGTGAGAAGCCCTTGCACTGCAATGAAGAGTAGCCCCCACTCACCGCAACTACAGAAAGCCCACACAGCAATGAGGACCCAGTGCAGCCAATAAATAAAAAATGAAATGAAATAATAAAATAATAAAATAAAATAAAATAAAATAAAATAAAAAATAAAATGGTTCAAATAATCATCCCTCACTAAACTTCAGCTCTTGCTGACCACACTGACTCCAGCTCTGGGCTGCCCCATCCGTGAGCCGGGACGCAGCACAGCAGTGGATCTGAGGAAGTTTAATAGATAACCTGGACGGAGGGGAAGATTTCTGCCACCAAATAGGTTTGGAAAATGCTAGTTCAGAGTAAAGTTCAGCATGTTTCTTTACAACAGGACTTCTCAGAGCATTTAGCATGCAAAGTTTCCAGTGCCTCTCCACAGGGGGCACTCAGGATGTAGCTTTTCTGGACATAACTTGACCACAGAACTCTTTTGGAGAAACCCTGAGCTGGAGACAGTAAACATGGTGAAGGTGAGATCAACAAGCCAACCCATTCCCAGTGTGACACAACAGATCCCAGAGTTGATGCTCTCACGAGCTGTTCCATCTTTGCATCTCTCCAATGCCCCCTTGCGCTTTTTTGTCCAATTAAGCTGCCCTGTGCTGCTGTGGGTAACCACCTCCATCACTGGTTAAACTTTTTCCAATCCCTTCCTAACCTGATGGGGGCAGAGCCTTTGGTGGGCTCACCCTCACCCCCAGCTCCCCATGCATGAGCTAGAGCAGCTGTGGCAGATGGGGAAAAAACAGCATGCTTTGGGGACAGACCTCACACAGTCCAGCATGGCTGATGGAAACCACATTAAGGAATTCAGGCTTCATCTGAAAAGCAAAGCCAGCCATTGCTGCAGGATCGGGTCAATTCCGCCTTTCCGTGGAGCGTTCCTTGGCTCATGCCTTACCTTCATCTGTGACTCTGCTCCAAGCATGCTCCCCAGTGAGAACTCCCTACCTAAAAATCCACCCCACACTGTCTATGCCCTCATCTGTCCTGCTTCTTTTCTCTTCAGTGAATTCACCACTCCCTGACATGTGTCACAAAGTGGTGCAATCTTACACCCTCCCTTTGGTCTCACACTTGACTTACTTCACCCATTTACAGTACCAGACTTCAGGTTCTTTGTCATGTAACTTGATCAAACTTCTCATTTCCCATTTGAAAACAGACACTCAGAGATGGGATGGGACTTACTCAAGGTCTTACAGTTTAACAGGAGCCAAAGTCTGGATGACAGCCTGTGTCCCCAGACACCCAGCTTAGCTCACTGCCCTGTCCTTACAAAATCCTGTCTTCCTATCAGCCAGACTGCATCTGGTCTTGTCATGTCTCCCACAGGAGCTGGAGTTCCCATCCTCTTGGTAGACCACAACTGGGAAAAGGTCAAGAAAAGCAAACGCTAGATTGAATGGACCCTATGGGAAGAGAGGCAGAAGAGCCAGGAGGAGAATGCAACTAAATACCTTGTCAAGGTCACACTTTAAGTGCCCTTGAATGGCCCCACAAAGCCCTTCAGGCAGGGCACTCTGCCCTGTTTCCAAAAGACATTTTGGACAAGTTCTTTGTGATAGCTCCTGTCCTAAAACATGTTCACTCTCCCAGCAAACTCTTCCTAAGAAATTTAGTGTTTCATGGTGGGGAAGATATGAGCTTTGGATGCAGAGAGACCTGGGATGCAATCTCTTTTCTATTCCTACTGACTAGGCACATCCTATAACCACTCTGAGTCTCAGTTTCTTATCTGAATATAATGAAGGTCATAACACCTTCAAGTCATTTTTTAAAATTTATTTACTTATTTTATTTATTTTTATTTTTGGCTGCATTGGGTCTTTGTTGCTGCATGCAGGCTTTCTCTAGTTGTGGCGAGTCGGGGCTACTCTTCGTTGTGGTTCACAGGCTTCTCATTGTGGTGGCTTCTCTTGTTGCAGAGCATGGGCTCTAGGTGCACAGGCTTGAGTAGTTGCGGCTCTTGAGCTCTAGAACACAGGGTCAGTAGTTGTGGTACACGGGGTTAGTTGCTCCACAGCATGTGGGATCTTCCTGGACCAGGGCTCAAACCTGTGTCCCATGCATTGACAGGCAGATTATTAACTACTGTGCCACCAGGGAAGCCCCCCAGGCCATTTTTTTAAAAAGAGAAAATGAAAGAATGTGTTTCAGGTGCTTAGCACAGTTTATAGCACATTGAAAGTGCTGGCTACTTGTCTTAGCTGGGTTCCTGCAGAAGCAGACCCTGAGACACGAATTCAAGTGAAAATGATTTACTCAGGAGTTGATTTCCGAAGGCATCAGGAAGGAGTAGGGAAGTGAGACAGTGAAGGAAAGAAGCCAATAGAGGGTGGATTGCCACTGCAAAACCAGGGCTCAGTTCTGCTGGGGAAGTTTGCAAAATACATGCCTGAGTTATCCCCACTAAGGGGTGAGGGAGCTAGGGTATTGATCTACCAACTTCCATTAGTCATTGGTCGAGGGTTCCTCCCAAGAGGTGCTAACTCCCCAAAACTTACAGGCTGCCTCACTTACGTTCAGAGTTGATTCCAGACACAAGGAGAAGATCCTGGAGCAAAGAGACTTGGGTGCTGACAGTTGAGAGTCAGGCTGGTGTGCACTGAAGTGGTAAGAGTGTCAAGATAAGGGCAGGGCAGTGACAGCATCTGCTACCCTTCCATTTTGCCTCATCAACTATAGCTGAGTAACTCAAAAAGAGAAAAACAAATATTGTATATTAATGCGTATATGTGGAATCCAAAAAATAATTGGTATAGATGACTTTATTTACAAAGCTGAAATAGAGACACAGACGTAGAGACAAACATAAGGATACCAAGGGAGAAAGGAGGGGGTGGGATGAACTGGGAGACTGGGATTGACATATACACTATTGATACTATGTATAAAATAGATAACTAATGAGAGCCTACTGTATAGTACAGGGAACTCTACTCAATCCTGTGTGGTGACCTAAATGGGAAGGAAATCCAAAAAAGGGGGGATATATATATATATAACATAGCTGATAAACTTTGCTGTACAGTAGAAACTAACACAACATTTTAAAACAACTATACTCCAATAAAATTTTTTAAAAAAAGAATAGCTAACATTGAATGATCCCTTACTGTCTTCCAGGCAATGTCATGACTCTTTGACACATTTTCTCTTATTTAATCCTCACAATAAATCTAAGAGGTGGATCATACTGCTATTCCAATTTTATAATTGAGACAATTGTGGCCCAAGGTCATATAGCTAGATTTGAACCCAGGCTAACTCCAGAGCCCATGCTCTCTCACACACACACAATTATACAGCACATTAGTGGTGAAATCAGATTCCAACTATACAGCATTTCATCACTGCTTAGTGTGTATTTGAGTTCCATTCTTGGCTACAGCCTATCCTAGGCACAGTGACATTCTGCAAGCCACTTGCACTCTTTGGGCCCCAGTTTCTCCACCTGTAAGATGAAGCAATAATCCCACCTACTTTATAAGGTTATTGTCAAGATGAACAAGAAGGTAAATAAAGCTTAGCAATTGGCATGCAGGGAATTCTCAGTAAATGAAAGCTATTATTTTTCCCCTCTGGAAATGTCAGTATTTTCTTTTGTAAAATAGAAAAAAGTAAATAATAAACCTCTCTCAAAGGATTTCTTGCTTGTCAAGTGAGAAAGGATATGTAGATATTACCATTTCCATAAAGATAAGAAAGTGGAAGCTAAGAAAAGTTACAAAGTATTTTATGAGAATTGGGAAGGAAGTTAGTCCTGACCCCATCACTTTCCACTCTCTCTCTATCTAGGACAATGCCATTCATCCCCATGGCTTCAACTACCATTTACACAATTTCAGATACTTTTTTGTTTGTTTGTTTGTTTGTTTGCCCTTGGTTTTTATTTTGCAGAGGGTTTCTATTTCTCTGCTGATGTTTCCTTTCTTTTCATTCATTAAGAGCATATTTTTTTCCTTTATGTCATTGAGCATACTTACAACAGCTGGCTTGAAATCTTTGGCTCCTAACTCCAACATCTGCCATGTTGGAGTCAGTCTCTATTAATTAATCTTTTCTTTTAAGAACAGGTCATATTTTCCTATTTCTTCATGTGTCAAGTAATTTTGGATTGTAACCTAGACATTGTGATTGTTATGCTCTAGAGACTCTGGAATTCTGTTATTCCTCCAAAGAGTGCTGATTTTCTCTGTTTCAGAAAGCAATTTTAACATAATTTGATTCATACTGCAAACTCTGTCTCTTGGTCAACAACTCAAATCTCATTTCAGTTCTCCTATCTCTAGCTGAACTATCTGTGGTCTGCCCTGCTCATACATGGTTCAGTAGTCCACTAGAGATTTGAGTCTATACAAATTGTGGTCCCCCTTCTAGCTCTCTCCTCATTCTGAGATTTGCACCCCCTGCCCTTTGTATTCCAGTGACTGTGATTGGTGCAAACCCTGTGCTCTGGTGCTCAGATTAGAAAGACTGCAGATTTTCTACTGGTACTTTAGCTGCCTCATGTGGTATGGCCTATCTTCAAGCTAAAAGCCATGATAAACAGGAAATTCACCCCATACCATTCCTTTCTTCCAAGTGTCTACTCCCTTACAGCATCTGCCTGATTTTACTCACACTCCAGTACTTGTCTTTACATAATTATCTTTTATATTGTGTTGCATTTTACCAAAAATAGTGCCTCCCACAATTTATAATGCAGGGAACTAAAGCTTCCTCTTCTGTTTCAAAGTAAGCCATGAATAGATATTTCTAGGCTCACTTAGTTCTCAGCCATCAAATAGCCCTCTTAAATTTTTTTTTTTTTCTAGATTCCATATATATGTGTTAGAATACGGTATTTGCTTTTCTCTTTCTGACTTACTTCACTCTGTTTGACAGACTCTAGTTCCATCCACCTCACTACAAATAACTCAATTTTGTTTCTTTTTATGGCTGAGTAATATTCCATTGTATATATGTGCCACATCTTCTTTATCCATTTGTCTGTTGATGGACATTTAGGTTGCTTCCATGTCCTGGCTATTGTAAATAGTGCTGCAATGAACATTGTGGTACATTTGTCTTTTTGAATTAGGGTATATGCCCAGTAGTGGGATTGCTGGGCCATATGGTAGTTCTATTTTTAGTTTTTTAAGGAATCTCCATACTGTTTTCCATAGTGGTTGTATCAATTTACATTCCCACCAACAGTGCAGGAGGGCAGGAATAAAGATGCAGACGTAGAGAATGGACTTGAGGACACAGAGGGGAAGGGGAGGCTGGAATGTATTGAGAGAGTAGCATTGACATATATACACTACCAAATGCAAAATAGATAGCTAGTGGGAAGCTGCTGCACAGCACAGAGAGATCAACTCAAAACTTTGTGACAACCTAGAGGGGTTCAATAGGGAGAGTGGGAGGGAGGTTCAAGAGGGAGGGGATATGGGGATATACGTAGGCGTATAGCTGATTTGTTGTACAGCAGAAACTAACACAACATTGTAAGTAATTACACTCCAGTAAAGATGTATAAAAATTTTTTTCAGCCAATTCGAAGGCTTCCTACATTTATTTTCTAATGTGGCCTTGTATTCATTCTATGATGGAAAAGCAGAAATGTAGTTTGCAGAGTTCCAGACCCAGCATCACACAAAGGGTGTTGAAGGATGGTCTTGGAGCTGAGAGACAATTACTTAATAACTGGCATGGTTACCTTGGATGAATCACTCCCTTTCTCTGAGTCTCAGTTTTCCCTTTTACAAGGAATTGGGTGTTCAATTGAGCATTATATGCAATATCAAAAGGAAAAATACTGAAAACAACTTTCATCAATCTAACAACTGGTAAAAGAAATTATAGTAAAACTAAATAGAGTATAGCATGCTTATTAAGAATGATTTATTGAAGCTAATGACATGAGAAGTGTTCTTAATGTATTGTTAGCATAATGAAATTGTAATAAGTTCTAAACAGTTAAATATAATAGAATCCTAGTTTTACTTAAAAATATGTACGACATTCTTAGAAAGACTGAAAAATACGTATGAAAAATGTAAACAATTGTCTTGCTTCAGAGGTAGGATTATAGGTGATTTCTAGTTTCTTCTCTATTTTCTATTTTTCTAAAATGAACATCTTATGTTTGCTTCAGGCAAAAAAAAAAAGACTTTAAAATACTTTTTAATCAAAGTTATGTGCTTACTTATCACCAAAGTCCCTTCTAGCTGGAATATTCTACGACCCATTGATTCATTCAGCATATATTTATTGAGCACCTATTGTATACCAACCCCCCTTCTGGACACTACAGAGAAGTTAAAGGTGATTAAGATACTGTACCTTACAGTTTACAGTCTAGAAAAGAATCATACACATCTTATTCCTTTCTAAAACCCCAGTCTCTGCTCATGGCCCCAAACACAGCAGGTGCTCATTCAGTGTTTGTTGAACAGACGTTGACTGTAATCACCTAGCTCAAAATCAAAGCAGAACAGGATACCTGAGACAGGAGGTACAAAGGGTGTGAACCTGGGGACAGAGGAGGGTCCAGAAGAGAATGAAGGCTATAGAGGGGAGGGGCAGGGAGATGGAACGTGGGGATGAGAGTAGAAAGTCCAATTTAACTGTTTCTGTG
Source organism: Hippopotamus amphibius kiboko (assembly GCF_030028045.1). Taxonomy (NCBI): domain Eukaryota; kingdom Metazoa; phylum Chordata; class Mammalia; order Artiodactyla; family Hippopotamidae; genus Hippopotamus; species Hippopotamus amphibius. The sequence goes on from NC_080189.1 coordinate 178,254,206, forward strand.
TCTTGGGCTTAGCACTGGAGAGACCCACTAATTCCCTCCACCTCGGCAAAGATACTCTTTCCATGGCTCCCAGGAGTACCCAAGGTGATCAGAAATCCCCTCATTCCCAGAGGAGTTCAAGAAACAGCCCTCTCTCTCTATAGGCAATCCCTCAGGTCAGCATCCCTTACCTGCAGGAAGGAAATTAGCATCTCCCGAGCTCTCTTTCCATCTCGGGAGAGGTTAATGGACAAACACAAACAAGCCACTGTGCAGAGGATCCTCCCTCCAAGTCCATGGACCCCCGTCTGTGTAGTGCCTCATGAGGCTTCAGGTGGTGGCCCCTGGAAGGAGGGGAAGACCCACACCCCTTAATTAACAACCTGAGACAAATTGGAAACAGCTGTGAATAATTAGACAATTTAAGTGCTGTGAAGGAGGAATAATTTCTGGAGGCTTTGTAATAAATCTTATGCTGTCTCAGTCCCTATGCTGGACTTGAACTTTTTTTTTCCAGGGGTAAGTTAGCACATTACTCATAAAAGAAACAGTATCCCTTTTGTTTGCCCTGGGTCTGTTTAATAACAAAAGAGCCTATCGCAATTACGAAGGCAGCTCAGTGACAAAGCAAGTGCCCCCATTTGACGAGGCTTGCACACTCCGTGGTGAGATGGGCAGCAACTCCCTGACCCAGCTGTCTTGTCCAGTGTGGCTTGACTTCCACTCCAAATAATCTTCATTTTCAATTGGCTCCAGATTTTGGAGGTTGCCTTGGAAACGATAGAATGTATATTCACATCAAATAAGAAGGACCTCTGGTCCATGCAGAGTTGGACTTCTACAGGATTCTGAGTTTGTTTTATCCCACTGTATTTCAAAGAGAGAGAGAAAAAATTCATAGTTAAAGAACAGAAAGGAATAGAAGTGGCCCCTAGATCAATTACCTTAGAGAGGAGAATCAACACTCACAGAGAACAATTAATGTGGCAGAAGCTACTTGTTGAATCTGTTGAATTTGCAGCAGAAACAGATCTAGAATTCAACAGTCCACTTTGGATTCTACATAGCAGTTTCTAAATGATTAAATAATCAAAATCACTTAGATTTCCTTTAAAAGGTGTGTATAGCAGCTCTATGAGCACGCTGTAAAGATTCAGAGTGTGTCTTTGGAGTCAGCCCTGGGTTACAATTCTCTACCTACCCCTTCCTAAATGTGATCTTGGGCAAGCCACTTCACCTCTTTAGGTCTCAGTTTACTCATCTGTGAAATGGGTTTGAAATAGCTTCTAAGGTCTGTTATGAGGATTGAAGGGATAAAATCTCACCAAATATAATTGCTTAATCAACACAGCTGAGTATGGCTGGGGAAAGGCACACAAATGGGCTCTCCTTGAACTCATGACCCAAACCTCAGGTGATATCTTTGGGCCACCCATCTTTCCTAGAAGATCATTCTATTCCTCTCCTCTTCTCAAACTACCAACACCCCCTCTTCTCTGCTTGATTTCAGCCGACGACCTTGCGATTATTTTATTTCACTAAAACAAAGCTGAAGCAATCAGAACTTTCAATTGGCCCTCCAAGAAATCAACCAATCTATTTGTATCCATACACTCTGCTTTTTCTCCTGTTAAAAAGATGAATGCCCACACTCTGATATAAGCCATTTCTTCTTCTTGTGCTGCATCAAAGTTCAGAGAAGCTAAGTTATTTGCCCAAGGTTAATAGCTAGTAAATGGCACAGCTAAAATTTTCATCTTGAACCTATAAAATAAGCTCTAGAAGACCTTTTCCTCAGTACCCAGCAGAGAGCCTGGCATAGGGCAGACACTCAATAAATGTCTGTGATAAATAAATGATTAAATGAATTAATGACCTATAGATTTCAATGGACTTTCTATGACACCAATGATTTACCAACAATAGCCCCCCAGCTCTTCCTCCTCATTGTCCCAAAAGCAGAGGTCTCAGGTGTGTGTAAGGAGGTAGGAGAATTACCCATTATAGGTGTATCAAAGGAGATAGGAGAATGGAATCTCTTGCATTAATGGCAAGGGAGGCTTGCCATGTATCTGCAGCCCTGCAGAGGGAAAAAAACCCACCTTCTAGAATTTGGTAACCCTAGTTGAACTTTATGTTCTTCATAAGAGGAATATGTGAAACTGACACGTTAACATAAAAACTAGTACAGGTCAAGCGAAACTTGCAGAGACCATTTGTAGAGACAATTCATAAACCAATGGGCATAAGAGTCCCACGGGAAACAATTCCTATGAGAGATGAGTTTACAATAAAAAATTACAGACCATGTGGGACTTCCCTGGCAGTCCAGTGGTTAAGACTCCAGGCTTCCACTGCAGGGGGCACAGGTTTGATCTCTGGTGAGGGAACTGAGATCCTACATTCCATGTGGCCAAAAAAAGAAGAAGAAGTAGAAAGAGAAGGAAAAAATATTACAAACCATGTGAAGAAATGAATTACCTTGAGGATAAACAAGAGGATTAGCTACCCAAGAGCCAAAGAGGGGGATAAGCTAAAAGTGACTATTTAGAAATATCTCACTGTATCATAACGTCAGAAGTGGTTCAATCAGGGTTCATTTTTCTAAAGGGGAACTGATAGGATTAGAGGCTCAAACACCCATAGATCATCAGACCTGGACAAAAAACACTCCACCTTTTGCAACTTCAGTCATTAGCATATAATTTTTGTGACATCCACAAAGAACTTACATTATCTACTTATTTTTTCTTTAAATTGCCTCCCTTTAAAATTTTTCAATGATTTAATTTAAAGAAAAATCATAAGGAGGCACAGCACCCACAAAATCATGGGTTTGATGTGCCAGGTAAATATACAATTATTATCATTTAAAAAATGGTTGTCCACGTACTAAAAATACCTTATACACCACCAGTGGTGCATCAACCAAGCTTTAGAAAATATTAGCCTAGAGCAACTCCCCTTTTATTTTAAACCTAGGGAAATGAAACTTTGCCAGAGGTCAAAGAGCAAGTTCAGGACAGAGCTTGAACCCAGATACGTGCCTCTCAGTTGAAGTATTGAATCCTGTGAACTGCATCATGTCGTCAACCATTCACATCGTTTTTGTTGCTGTTTTCTGGCTGCTCACAGGCAGGGGCTACTCTTCGCTGTGGTGCACAGGCTTCTCATTGCAGTGGCTTCTCTTGTTGCATAGCATGGGCTCTAGGCGTGGGGGCTTCAGTAGTTGTGGCACTCGGGCTTAGTTGCTCCGCGGCATGTGGGATCTTCCTGGACCAGGGCTCAAACCCGTGTCCCCTGCATTGGCAGGCGGATTCATAACCACTGCGCCACCAGGGAAGTCCCCGATTCACATCTTTTTTACATAACTTTTAAATCTGTTTGCAAAAGTCTGAAATTCTTCATGCATTTTCCAAAATAAATATATAAATGGCCTTAAAAGAGGGAGGAGTGTTTCCACCAGACATTTATTACAGCTCTGTAAATTAAACCCATATTTACACATGCTAATGAGATGGGAAGTGAGCAGCAATCCTTCTCAAGTGGAGAAGCAAATCTGCGTGGAATGTATTAAAGTAATAATATTACTTGTCTCAGTTAATTGAGGAGCTCAAAGGGCTTCAGTAATGGGAAGTCATTCCTAACTCTTGGAAAGAAATTAAAGGGAGAGGGATTTCCTTCACGACTAAAATATTCCTAATCTATGGGGAAACTGGAGCCTGCTTGCTTTGAACAATGGAGGAGCAAAAGAGATGTTTGGAGCATTATTTCAGTTATCTGGGAGCAAAATTTTCAGCCCTATCCACATCCTTCAAATCCATCTCTCCACTCCCATCACTGCTCGATCTATGAACATTCCAAATAAAACATCTCAAGGTACGTATCAAACTCCATAAAGCATCATTCAAGACTCCTCTCAATAAGATCTCACCAGCCCACCACCTCCCACCACATGTACTCACTGGACTAACATGTATGTTTATACAAGTTATGGATGTGCCAGCCACTAAAACAAATACATCCCAGAAGTTCAATGGCATAGCACAATAGAAATTTCCTTCTCACTTCCTTAAGAGTTCAATGTGAGTGTTGTGGTTTGCTGGGCAGTTTCCTCCATGTGATGATTCAGGTCCTTTCCATCTTGTTTCTGCCATCTTTTGGAACTCAGGATCCTCTAACTTCAGCCATCAGACAGGGGAAGAGTTCAAAGACATGGTATACTCTTTTCTTAATCATGTCAGCCCAGGGGACAGAAAACATCACTTGTGCTTACATTCCACTGGCAAGAACATCATTGGGCACCTTCCAGATGGAAGAATATGCATCTTCTTAATATTAATATGCACATTCCCGAAGGCTGGACTATGCAGTAATTGTGCAAACAATCCTCCTTGCCCCTTTTCCTACTGCACATTCTCCACCTCTTGAACTCCTATTCATCCTTCAAGGTCCTATGCATCCTTCAAATACCACCTCTTCTACAAAGCCATTACTGTTGACTCAGGAAGAATAATCACATTCTTCTCCATTAGAAGACACCCTAGGTATTCATGCATCTGTCTTTTCTGACGTGTGAGTCTCTAAGAACTAAGTCTGTATCTTATTCAACTTTGTGTCGCAAGTAGCACTTAGCACTATTCCTGACATAGGACAGTGAGCATTCAATACACGTTTATTAAATTAAACCAATATATGTTCATAAGGTTCATTAATAAGCCTTAAGTGAGTTATTACTATGCTCTCAGAACTGCATACATAGTAAAGGAGTTCTCAAATAAATGTAAAAATCATCTTTAGTTCTAAGTTAAAATTTTAAGCAACATGCATAGTGAACCTGGGCAAAATCGGATAAATTGTTGGTACACCTTAAAATTCCTTCCAAAGGCAAAGAGAAATACACTAAACATTATATTTCTCCCCTTTCTCCAAAACACTGTTCTCTTCATTAACAAAGGTAAGTAAGAGTTGTTTGCATAAGTAAATGGCCTGAGGAGGAGAAGGACGGAGAATGAAAGTAGTCAGGAAGGAAAACTGCATTAAATTCAGGTGTGGCAAAATTTTGTATTTTTATTTTTGTTTTGAATTAACTTTAGATTTACAGAAAAGTTGGGGATGTAATATACAGCATGGTGACTATAGTTAATAATACTGTATGGCAGATTTGAAAGTTGCTAAAAGAGTAGACATGAAAAGTTTTCATCCCAAGAAAAAAAATTGTAACCTAGACTTAACTGTGGTGATCATTTCACAATATATACAAATATTGAATCATTATGTTGTACACCTGAAACTAATGTAGTGTTATATGTCAATATAATATAGTGTGTATCAATATAATGTTTATACCCCAATATAAGTAAACAAATATTCAATAAATAAATGAAAATTTGCAAAAACAGCACAGAGAGTGTTCATCCCTTAGCTGGTTTCCCCCAAAGCTAACATCTTACAAAACCATAGCACAATTATTAAAACACAGGAAGTTACCATTAGTTAACTATCAACTAAAGACCTTATTCAAACTTTACCAATTTCTCCATCATAGCCTTTTTCTATTCCAGGATCCTGACCAGCTTCCCACATTACATCCATTACATCCATTACATTTAATTGTTATTTCTCTTGAGTCTCCTGCAAGTCCCTGACCACTTCTTCATCTTTCCTTAGCTCTTATGACCTTGACACTTTTGAAAAGTATAAATGTGCAATTTGTCAAATGGATATATGGCAAAATTCTTGACAGAGATGATGTTCTAGAAGACAAGAAATTGCATCCATGTGTCAACGTTCATAGGCAGGGAAAGGGACATATCTCTGCCTCCAAAATGTTCATAGGTCCCCTCACCCACTCCGCCCACATCGAAGCCGCACCTGAGCTGTCTCCAATCCCTCTGTGGACAGAAGTCAGCAGGTGGGAGTCCGTGAACACTTTCTCCAAAAGTGGTGCCTTCGTAAAAACTTTTAAGATAATATGTTGAAATGATGACTGTTAAGACTATAATTTTTTTAAAAGTGGCAGAGGAGGTAGTGTGAAAGCAGGGCACTGAGACACACATAGACACGTTCAGTCAAGGGGCTTCCCCTTTTGATAGGCTTTGTCCCTGAAACCAGACGTACAAATTCGTCCCCTTGAACCGCTATCAAGACCCCTCCTTCCCCAGCTTCATTCCTTTAATTAGAACCTACTTTGCCTCTGGCTGTGGACACCAAGTTTACCCTTTCCTCCCCATCTCCATACTCACATTCCAGAGGATCGAGGGATTGAGAACTGCCCCCCCCACCCCAGCCCCCGGCCCCAAGGGCAGCTTTGCTGGTACCATGCTCAGAGCCCAATGATCTAGTGTGTGGGATCTGGACCAGACTGGCCTAGACTGGAATCCTGTCTGCTGAAAGAGTTTCTGAACCATACAATCCAGTTTCCTCATCTAAAAAATGGGATCATAGTAATGCCAGCTCTATAATTTAGTTCCAATGCAATTAAATAAGACTGTATACGTACAGCATTGGACCAGGCACAGGAAGAGCCCAGCACACCTGCAGCAGGTTACGCCTAGAAGGACTCACCCAGGTGTCCCTCCCCTTCTTCCTCATTTGTACCGAAGGATGAGTTTCCCTGCCCCTAGTCCACATCAAACCAGACACAAAGATCCAGAGACCAGTGGCTAGAAAGCCATCTGAAGATTCTCAGAGGCATCATCTTGGCGTTAGGGCAGACCTTCCCTTCTCAGAGACAAGAAGTGTCTGGGCCCTGGGGAGACAGGAGTTGGGGAGAGTGGGCTTCCTTTGCTGCAGGTCAGAGAGCAAAGGGAAGGGGTTCGGAGGACACCCTTACTTCCCACTGTCACCACATGAAGGAAGAACAGCACACTGACTGAGGCAGGTCGACATGACCAGCAGGGACTGTTCCTCTGAGCTGGGAGGCAACGGGGACCCATATTAGGTATTCTATTGTTATAATCATCAACAGCCCATCATCCCTTTCCAGAGATCATGTAAGAATTTGAAGACACTCAAAACTGCAAAAACATCTAGAGAACAGAGTAGCTGTTCTGCAGGGTTCCCCGGAGCAGCGCAACAGAACCCCTAGGAGGTCTGGGTGGGGCCCGAGAATATGCATTTCTAACAAGCTACCTGGTGACGCTGATGCTGCAGGTCTAGGGACCACACTTTAGGAACTAGTGCCCTAGAAGAATTCCTTTAAACCAGTAGGTTTTGCCTGCTCATTAAAATTGTTGGTGATATCTTTAAAAAAAAAAAAAAATCCATGCCTGAACCTCAACCCCAAAGACTCAGATTTTTTTTAAACTCTTTATTGGAATATAATTGCTTTACACCGTTGTGCCAGTTTTTGCTGCACAACAAAGTAAATGAGCTGTATTTATACATACATCCCCACATCCCCTTCCTCCCGCGACTCCCTCCCACTTTCCCTGTCCCACCCCTGTAGGTCATCACCCATCATCAAGTTGATCTCCCTGTGTTATGCAGCAGCTTCCCACTAGCTCTCTATTTTACATTTGGTAGTGTATATATGTCTATGCTACTCTCTCACTTCATCCCAGCTTCCCCTTCACCCCCCACCCCATGTCCTTAAGTCTGTTCTCTACCTCTGCATCTTTATTCTTGCCCTGTCACTGGGTTCATCAGTACCATTTTTTTTAGATTCCACATATATGGGTTAGCATACAGTATTTGTTTTTCTCTTTCTGGCTTATTTCACTCTGTATGACAGACTCTAGGTCTATCCACCTCATGACATATAGCTCCATTTCATTCCTTTTTATGGCTGAGGAATATTCCATTGTATATATGTGCCACATCTTCTTTATCCATTCATCTGTTGATGGGCATTTAGGTTGCTTCCATGTCCTGGTTATTGTAAATAGTTCTGCGGTGAACATTGTGGTACGTTTCTTTTTGGACTATGGTTTTCTCTGGGTATATGCCCAGTAGTGGGATCGCTGGGTCATACAGTAGTTCTATTTTTAGTTTTTTAAGGACCCTCCATACTGTTTTCCATAGTGGCTGTCCCAATTTACATTCCCACCAACAGTGCAGGAGGGTTCCCTTTTCCCCACATCCTCTTCAGCATTTATTGTTTCTAGATGTTTTGATGATGGCCATTCTGATTGGTGTGAGGTGATACCTCATTGTGGCTTTGACTTGCATTTTTCTAATGATTAGTGATGTTGAACATCTTTTCATGTGTTTGTTAGCCATCTGAATGTCTTCTTTGGAGAAATGTCTATTTAGGTAGGACTCAGATTTTTAAAACATCTTCCCAAGTGATTCTAATGGGCCTTTAAGGGTGATAACCACTATGTTAAGGTAACCAGTATAGGCCTCCTGGGTTTTCTTTATCCAAAGATATTCATTCTAAATCTTTTTTCTTCCTCACATTCTGCTAATGATTCTATTCTACAGCATTTTGGAGTTGATGACAGGCTTTCTTCCATGATCCCTGGAATCTAAGGAAGTATTGATTTCATTGGAATTATACCAATGCTTCCTGGTAATTCTCTGATGAGAGGTTTCTCCAGGTCTACACTGAGAATAACTGCAGAAAACACAGGATGCTCGGGGTTGTGCTGGAGCTGGGGAAACACACTTGGCTGCGCTAGGAGGAGACCGTCCAGCCCCTCAAATGTGAAGAGGAAAGCCTTCATTGGTAATAAGGTGGTGAAATTCGAGAAGTGACCTTCTCAATGTCAAGCAGCAGGCTTGGGGGCAGCAAATGCCAGGCTAGGACTGTTGCCCTATATTCATTTCCGGGAGCTGCTGTAACACATTGCCAAAAACTTGGCATCTTAAAACAGCAGAAGTGAATTCTTACTTCTGGAGGCCAGAAGTTCAAAATCAAGGTGTCAGCAGGTCCACACTCCCTTGGAAGGTGCTAAGGAAGAATCCTTCCCTGCCTCTTCTGGCGTCTGGTGGCTTCAATGTTCCATTCCTTGTCTTGTGGTCACATCACTCCAATCTCTGCCTCTGTGGCCATGTGGCCTTCTCTCTGTCTGTGTCTCCTCACAGTTATCACTGGGATATGTTATGTCTGTTATGAGGACAGTTATCATTGGATTTGGGGTCCTCCTGGGTAATCCAGGATGATCTCATCCCAAGATTCTTAACTTAATCCCATCTGCAAAGACCCTTTTTCCAAACAATGTCATGTCCACAGGGTCTGGGTATTAAGTCCTGGACATATATTGGTGGGGGGGGGGGCACCCTTCAGTCCACAACAGCTTGCTGCCCACAGCCTTGGCAGAAGAAAGAGCTGGTCTGTGCACCCCACATGATTCTTCGCTCACAGCCAGATGCGGAAGAGAACTTTCACGTTCCAGATTTCACAGTCAGTACTTCCTTGTTTTAGGAGCTGAGAGGAATCAAGATGAGAGCTGGGGAGGGGAGGAGGGCAGAGGGGACTAGACAAGAAGGAACATAGAGTTCTGGCCCAGAATTAACTCCCAAAGAGCCCTGAGTGGCCAATTAACATGAAGGAGACTGTGTCCCTATCAAATTAGGCTGTGTCACCTCTAGCCCTGCTGCCCCTCTCCCTGCACTGTCCATCCTCTCCATCCATAAGACCGAATCCTGGCATTGCCTGCTCTCCCACCAGGGCCAAGTGGGTCGTTCTCTCCCCTGTGTCCCCAGAGTCCCAGCGTCCTGGACACGGGGGAGCATGTGGGAGTGCTTCAGAAAAGCAGGGGGTACAGAAATTGGACTCTGCTGAAAGGCTGAATATAAAACATGTCAAGTCATTGGATAGAAACATCTCATGAGTGTCAGTAAGATTACTGAAGCAAAAAGAGAGAGGGCTCGCTCCTGTGTTTTCCCCTGGTAGCATTCAATTGACAAGGTTGGCTTTATCTGTGAAGGAAACCATGGAAAATGCTTATTACACACCTTGCAGGGTGATTTCCCCCTTTTTTAAAATAAGCATAGGGTGCCCCCACAAAAATGTAGCATGCAGTTGCGTAAATTGGTGACTGTTTAAAGCCATGAAAATGCCATTTCTATAAATGCTTAAGTCACAGGCTCTGACGTTTGGGGCCACCCCCATGTTGGACAGAAATGACCAGGACTACCCCTGGCTGAGTCAGTGTGGGGCTGGAGCTGGCTGGACAGATCTCACAGCTCCCATGAAGCTGCTGCAGCTGAATCCCCTCTTCACGCTGGTCTCCAGTGAAGGGAGATCTGAGGGGCCATCCTGGGGCTGCCACCCTTGTCATGCAGGCAAAAAAGAAAGCATGCATCGGACAAAGGATTAACCTCCAAAATATACAAGCAGCTCATGCAGCTTCATACCAAAAAAGCAAATAACCCAATCCACAAATGGGCAGAAGACCTAAATAGACATTTCTCCAAAGAAGACATACAGATGGCCAACAAACACATGAAAAGATGCTCAACATCACTCATCATCAGAGAAATGCAAGTCAAAGCCACAATGAGGTATCACCTCACACCAATCAGAATGGCCATCATCACAAAGTCTGGAAACCACAAATGTTGGAGAGGGTGTGGAGAAAAGGGAACTCTCCTGCACTGTTGGTGGGACTGTAAGTTGGTACAGCCACTATGGAAAACAATTTGGAGGTTCCTTAAAAAACTACAAATAGAACTACCATATGATCCAGTAATCCCACTCCTGGGCATATACCCAAAGAAAACCATAATCCCAAAAGAAACTTGTACCATAATGTTTATTGCAGCACTCTTTACAATAGCCAGGACATGGAAGCAACCTAAATGCCCATCAACAAATGAATGGATACAGAAGATGTGGCATATATATACAATGGAATATTACTCAGCTATAAAAAGGGATGAGATGGAGCTATATGTAATGAGGTGGATAGAACTACAATCTGTCATACATAGTGAAGTAAGTCAGAAAGAGAAGGACAAATATTGTATGCTAACTCACATATACGGAATCTAAAAACGGTACTGATGAACTCAGTGACAACACAAGGAAGCAGATACAGAGAATGGACTGGAGAACTCGAGGTATGGGAGGGGGCGGGGGGTGAAGGGGAAACTGAGAAGAAGCGAGAGAGTAGCACAGACATATATATACTACCAACTGTAAAATAGTCAGTGGAAGTTGTTGTATAACAAAGGGAGTCCAACTCGAGGATGGAAGATGCCTTAGAGGACTGGGGCAGGGAGGGTGGGGGGGACTCGAGGGGGGGGCATCAAGGAAGGGAGGGAATACGGGGATATGTGTATAAAAACAGTTGATTGAACCTGGTGTACCCCCCAAAAAAAATAAAAAAAAATAAAATAAAAAAATAAAAAAAAATTAAAAAAAAAGAAAGCATGCATCAAAGCTCATGAGGATGGACCTGCAAGATGAGTTCATTTAACTGGGATTCATTCAGGATCATTTGGGGAGCTGGGGGTGAGGTGGGAGAGGTAACAAGAAGCCAGGCCAAGGCTCTGGGATTTTATGCTTAGGGTGGTGAGGAGCTGAGTGACATACTCAGATGGATGTTTTAGAAAGATTATGCTACACGTGATGTAGAAGTAGTAAAAACTGATACATTTGATTATGTAAAAAGAAAATTTGTGTAAAAAATTAAAATATCTGCATGGAGGAAAACATGAATAATGTCCAAACTACAAAGTGGGAAAAAATATTTGCAAGTCATATCACAGAGAAAAGGTTGAGTTCCTTAATTTCTGAAGAGCTGCACAAATACATAACCAGAAGACCAAATTCTGCAAACAAGGTGAACAAATAGTTCACAGAAACAGAAACAGCAATGAGTTTTAAACATATTAAAAGGTGGTCAAACTCAATCTTAATAAAGGCAATGCCAATAAAAGTATGAGATTCCATTTTTATCCACCAAATTTACAAAGATTAAAAACATATTTTTATATATGTTAGTTGGAGGAGGGCAGTAATCTCTACCTTCATGGAGAACAATTGTCAATATTAACTCAGAGTCAATGCAGATATTCTTAACCCAACCACTTGTCCACTTCTAGAACTCGTTCTGTGGCTACATGCATATACGTGGATTTCCATTTGCGATAAGAGAAGTCTGGAAATGAGAGAGAGGTCCATTAACAAGTGAATAGTGATTAAGAACATCATTATGGGCTGAAAGTGTCCCCCAAAAGATATGCTGAAGTCCTAACCTCAGGACCTCAGCATGTGACCTAGTTTGGAAATAAAGTCACTGCAGATGTCATGAGTTAAGACGAAGTGGAGTAGGGTGGGCCCATAATTCTGGCATCCTTATAGGAAGAGGCGAGACACAGACAGGAGAATGCCATTGAAGGCAGAGGTGTCCAGGGAGAGGATGGTCATCTGACAATGGAGGCAGAGCTCGGAGGGAGGCAGCTGGAAGCCAAGGAAAACCACGAATCGTCAGCCACCACCAGATGCTAGGAGAGAGGCATGGGACACCTTCTATTCAAAGTCTCAGAGGAAGGCTGGCCTTGTTGACACCTTGACTTTGAACTTCCAGCATCCAGAGCTGTGAGAGAATAAACTTCTATTGTTTAAGCTACACAGTTTGTGATTGTTTGTTACAGTAGCCCTAGAAAACTGAGACAGACACACACCGGATGGCTGGACCACCTGGGTAGCATCCCTGCTCTGCCACTGCCTAGGCTTAGTCTCTCAACTTCTCTGAGCCTCTATTTTCTAGTCTTTAAAATTGGAAACATTTAAAAGAACCACCTTTTAGCTTAATTTATTTTCTTTATTTCCTATTTTCAATTTCACTGAAATCTGCTCTCATTTTTCTTATTTCTTTCTTCTGCTCAATTTGGATTTCATATGCTCTTCTTGTTTTGTAAGGTGGTAGGTTAGATTACTGATGTTAGATCTTTCATCTTTTCTAATACATACTTTCAAATCTATAAATTTCCCACAAATCATTGCTTTTATTGCATCCTACAAATTTTGAAAGTTTTATTTTTGTTTTGATTTGTTTTAAAATGTTGTTTTAAATTTCCCTTGAGAGTTCTTTGACTTGTGTTATTTACAAGTGTTTTGTTTAATCTCCAAATATTTGGAGAGTTTTCAGCTTTTTTTTTTCTATTATTGATTTCTAGTTTTATTTCATTGTGGTCAGAGAGCATACATTGTATGATTTCTGTGCTTTTAAATTTGTTAAGGACCAGAATTGGTCCACCTTGATGTGTTCCATGTTAATTTGAGAAGAATGTATATTCTGCTGTTGTTGGAAGAAGTATTCTATAGATGTCAGTTAGATTCAATTGATTGTACTTTTCAGTTCAACTATGTCCGTACTGATTTTCTGCTTCCTGGATCTGTCAATTACTGTTAGAGAGGTGTTGAAGTTTCTATCATAATGAATTAATATATTTCTTCTTGCAGTTCTTTCAGTTTTTACCTATCATATATTGACACTTTTGTTAGAGGCATACACATTAAAGATAATTATGTCTTCTTTAAAAAAAAAAAATTGGAAACAACAAGCAACATATACCCTAGGGTTGCTTTTAGATTGAATAGATTAATGCTTGAACTCTTCAACAGAAGCTGGTGCATAGAATACCACTATATCAGTGTTCACTAAATATAAATAGATACATCTTTCAATAAGATAGAGCAGGTATGTACAATAAAATACTATGGAGGCCTTAAAAGAATGCTGTGGATCTAACGCACTGAAATGGAGTGACCTCTGAGATATACTAAGGAGGAGAAACTGTGATAGGGAAGAACTCCTTATTGGATCTGTTTCTTTTACTTTAACCTTTGTATTTTATTGCTTTTGCTTCCAGTTAAGAATGTTACCTATAGCCTGAAATATACATGATATCCCATCCTCAAGGCTCTGACCTTTAAAAGCATAACACTTTTCCATTCATTTAAAGATAAAAATTTACAGAACAGAGAATAACATTTGTCTTGTTGGAGGTTTACAGGAATATCATGACCTGACTTACTGTGGACAGCTGCAAGAACAAAGGATTCTGGTAGCAAGAAGTTTGCAACGACCAGCCACACCCCCTCCCCTTTTATTATAAAAGAAGCCTGAATTCGAACTTGGGTAAGATGGTTCTTTGAGACACTAGTCCCCCATCTTCTCAGTCTGCTGGCTTTCCAAATAAGGTTGCTATACTTTTCCCTAACAATCCGTCTATTGATTTATTGGCCTGTCATGTGGCAAGCAGTACAAGCTCAGACTCAGTAACAAAAGCAAGGGGCAAGGCAACACATACTAAGGTGCTGTCATTGAGGTAGAAACAGGCAAAGACAGTGGTTCTGTATCGGATGCACTGACTGTCTTTGGAGGTAACTTTCAACTGTGGGGTCTCTGGGAAGCACCCATGAGGCTTGGGGAGGAGGTGGGAGAGTCCCCAGTTTTTCCTGCATTCTTTATACTCTTTGAATTTTGAATCTTGTGCATGTATCACCTCTTTATACATTAAATGAACCAAAAATGTTAAAGAAGAAAGACCGTGTTGTCAACAGTGGGAGGTGGAGGGACAGAGCGCAGCAGCTGGCTAAGACTCAATGTCAGTAGTCAACCGGGAGATGATTTGGTCCTGAATCTGGGCAGTGGGTGGGGAGAAAGAAGTAGGAATTGAAGGTATATCCAGAGATGCTGAGGAGACGGGCTCACGGAGATGTGATGGAGAGGGGGAACTTAGAATGGCTCCAAGGATTTTGGCCTGGACCATAAGTGGATGGATGAATCATTTGGTGAGATGGAGAGCGACAGACGAAGCCTAGCTGACTTTTCTTGTCTAAAGCGGGAGGTGGGCAGCAGGGAGAATATTCACTTTGGAAAATGCCTTTTAGTTCATTCTATATTCCATTTTGGTCTATATTCCCTTTTGGTCTATATTCCCATTTGCTCTCCACTCCATCTCATGAACATGGACCCCTATGTGTCCTAGAAAGGAAATTCAGCTCGGATGAACCCAGGCTTGTCTCCCAGCCCCACCACAGCTGTGTGAGGTTGGACGAGTCACAACCTCTCTGAACTTCATGAAAAATGAAGTCATAGATATAGGAAGAGTGTGTGGGAGGGATCAACAATGAGATTGATTCCAATAGTCATTGCTGCCATAGATATAAAATTCCCTTTTTTCCTCTCCAAAAATTTCATATGAATATGTAAACAGGCTTATCTTTAAATCTGTTTTTGTTACAGTAAAAATAAAAGTTGGCTTTTCCTTCTGTAAAAGGAATCCTTTGGAGTCTAAATAAGTAGATTCTGGTATTCAGGGTTTTGTTTAAAATGGGCCAATCCCAGGAGTCTGCATCCTTCCCCAGAATCACCAGGCAGAGGTATCTCTATGAATGACATGCCAGGTGGGTAGGCATCTGTCCTTAGACAGAAGAGGCTGAGAGCTGACCCCCCAGTTGGTAAGAGTGATAACAACAGCCACCACCCCTTTCTGGGGGCCGCCCACACACTTACTATGAGTGACCTCTGTGCTAAAGAGCTTTACTGATGTCACTGCCTTAAATCCCAACAGCAACTAACAAGGAATGTCCTGTAATTCCCAGGTCATGGATGGAAACATGGAAGCTTGGAGAAGTCAAATGATGTGTCAGAAGCCACACAATCCTACTAAAGGACCAAAGCCAGAGCTTGAACTTGGCTCTGTCTGAGTCTGCTCCCCTGACCTCTACATTATACTTTCTCCCCAGCTCATTTCCAGTATCAAATGCTCGCGGTGTGAACACGGGCCACCTTTCAGAGGTGGGGTCCCAATTCCTGCGTCGTGCTACAATATCATGACAGTGGGGAGGACGAGGAAAGGTCTGGGGACAGCTCCCCTCCACACCTCAGCCCTCCCACACACATTGGATTCAATCACCAATTTGTCTGAAATAAGGAGAATCTTATGAGATGTTCCTGTATCCTTCACCCTTCCTCGGAATTACATCTGCCAGCTTTCCCCAGCGTGTGCTGCATGGAACAGGTGTGCCCCTCCAGCTGCCTTCTAGGGAAGCAAGAGAGAAAGGGTTCTGTGGTTTAATGAGGTTGGGAAACACAGCCTACTATATTTCTGTTTGGAAAATTCATGAAAACATTAGTGGGTTAAGGGCTCGGAGAAGAACAGCAAGAAAAAACAAAATAAAGCGAAGCAGATTAACCACATTTGAAGCAGTGCGTCTCCATCTTATCCCACTAAGAATCCCTAATACCAGACTTCCGGGGAAACCCTCAGGTAGTCACTGGCTCAAGCACCTGCCTCCAGCCCCTTTCTGAGGCTCTCTGGGGTGGCTGGGAGGGACTGGTGAGAGCTGGCACTGGAGGTGGGGTGAAGGAACTGTCACCTGGCCCCAGGGCCAAGGTCCACATGTGGCTAAGGGGCTGCTGTTTGTAATCTACGGGCACCATGTGATCAATTACTAAGAGGCAGGAGACAGGGGCAAGAAAGGGAGGTGAGGCTCCTTCCTGATGGAATCTGGCTGGTGGCCAGAATCTGACAGCTGGCCATAGGTGGACACTGCCCCACGCCATGAGTAAGTATCACCTGGGCCTTTGACACGTAGTCCAGGCTGCTCCTGACCCTTGTAGACCTGACCCAAAGGCTGGGCCTTGCACCTGGCTCTGCTTTGGAAAAATGCAGTCACCCATCTATTTGTAGCTTTATTTCATGGCCTATATGTGTCTCTGCTCTTTAAATTCTCCTGGGAACCACTAATATCTTACAAATTAAATAAAATCTCTGACATGTTCCATATTCTTATTTATATTTACATTCATTTATTTATATTTAAAAATTTTAAAACATATCCTTTAATATGCCCATGTATATAGTCCTAAAACTCTAAACAGAGTACCAGCCCCTTTATCTCTTGATTTCTTTGCTGAGTTCTCTTTATTTCTTGACTTAAACATGTGATTTTTATTCTTCTTTATTTAACAATGAAAAGTATTTTATGTTACAGACTTGCATCTGCAATAGAAAGAAGAATGACTTCCCCAAAATCTTCACTCCTAATTCCCAGAACCTGTGAAGATTATCTTACATAGCAAAAGATGCGACAAACCAGGGACCTTGAGAGGGGGAGCTTATCCTGGATTATCTAGGTGGACCATAAATACCATCATTTATATCCTTTCAAGAGTGCCACCGAGGACTCCACTGGTGGTACAGTGGTTAAGAATCTGCCTGCCAATGCAGGGGACACCGGTTCAATCCCTGGTCTGGAAAGATCCCACATGCTGCAGAGTAACTAAGCCCATGTGTCACAACTATCAAGCCCATAGGCTGCAACTACTGAAGCCCGTGCACCCAGAGCCCATGCTCCACAACAAGAGAAGCCACCACACTGAGAAGCCCACGCACCACAACAAAGAGTAGCTCCCGCTCACCACATCTAGAGAAAGCCCTCTCAGCAACGAAGACCCAACACAGCCAAAATTAAATAAATAAATTAAATAATAATTTTTATTTAAAAAAAAAGAATGCCACTGAGGGAGATTTCATACAGACACACAGAGGAGAAGGTGATGTGAAGACAGGGGCAGAGGATGGAGCCACGCAGCCTCAAGATTACTGGGGCAGCTGGAAGAGGCTCCCCCTGCAGCCCTCAGAGGGAGCACTACACTGCCAACACCTTAGTTTCAGACTTCTGCTCTCCAGAACTGTGAGAGAACACTTTTCTGTTGTGTAAGTCATCAGCTCTGTGGTAGCTTATTACAACAGCTACAGGAAACTAATACCTCATCTATTACAGTTTTGGTTGTGTTGCATGGATTTCCGTGTATTGGGTGGTCATTGTCAATATTTTCTAGGTAGCCTGCAATTGAAGCTTTTAGTTATTATTTGACCTAAGAGATAGTTAGAAGAAAATTCTGTTCCATTCTTTTTAAGTGGGTTTTGTTAGTTTCTGCTGCTGATTTAGAGTGTTATTTTGGGCACCCTAAATTTGGCTCGTGCTTTCTTTGAATTTAAATTTATCCATGTTTTTATCATGGTTAAAATTTACCATCAATTTTTTTTAATGTTCTTGGGATTAGAAAAGTTGTAGAGCAACTTGTAAGAGATAATAAATAAATAAATACATTTTTGCATCATCCTTTTGTTTTTACCTACTCGATGTGAAAGAACTTAATGCTAAATTCTCCTACTCCTACTACATTTGTGAAAATTTCTCTTCATATTACTAACAGTTTTTGCTTTCTAAATTTTAATTCCAGGCAATTCATCCCCTACAACTTTGTGATTGTTTTGCTTTCTTTATATATTTTATCAATTTTTAGCAACCAAAATTTAGCCTTTGTGCATTTTGTTTGTTTTGGTTTGGTTTTTGCCTTATGATTGCTTGAAAAGGGCTTTGGAAACACTTTTTCTTCAAACTTTTGAGCCACTTTGTTTTACACGTGCATCATGGAAACAATAGACAGATGACTTTGGAGTTTTCCTTATTTTTTTGTCCAGTCTTGGAGTAAGCATGTGGTTTAACCCACTTACATTTACTGTCATAACTGATATTTTTGTTCTTGTTTTATCACCTTGTTTTATAAGATACTGTTAATGATTTATTCTTCTTTCTTTTGCTTTGATGATTTTTTTCTTTTGATTAGGAAGGTATACAGACCATTTTAAAATCTTATGGACATACCAGTACTCACCTACAGCTTCAAGAAGCCATCTGTCACTGTTTTAGTCTTGGGGTAGCCACCTGTTTATTTATTCATTCAACAAATGTTTAACAAATGGACATTATGTGCCAGGCAAGTGCCAGGCCCTAGGAATCAGATGTGAGCAAGGATAGTTTGGTAAAGAGAGAGAGACCCTAAGTAAGTAATCATCAATAATTGCATAAGTAGTTATTCCACCAATAAGTACATAAGTACAAATGTGACAGGACTTCCTTGGTGGTCCAGTTGTTAAGAATCCACCCTCCAGTGCAGGGGACACAGATTCGATCTCTCATCAGGGAACTAAGATCCCACATGTCTCAAGGCAACTAAGCCCATGCACTTCAACTGCTGAAACCGCACCCACGTGCTTTAAAGCTCTACAGCCCACGCGCCACAATTAGAGAGAAGCCCGCACACTGCAATGAAGGGCCTGCGTGCCACAACTAAGACCCAACACTGCCAAATAGATAAATTAATTAATTTTTTAAAAAGTACCATTGTGGTAACCATACAGCTGCCTTCAATTTCTACTGATGTAGAGCAGTTGAGCGGAAATATAATTTGATTTGTTGCAAATACATCCCTGTAAATAAAGGATCTCCTTAAGGTCTGGGTTTCTTCTTACAAGCCATGCTGCTTCCTGGGAAAGGTGAGCTGCACACAGGCCCTCAGTAGCATTTTGGAATCTGTCCTCCGTGTGCTGGAATCCATTTCCGACCCATGCCTGGCATCCTCCCCAAGTTACCAGCTGGTGCAGTGCTTTCTATTTCCACATCTCATGCCCATTTCAGTAGGAACCAGGAGGAAAGAATCACAATCTTTTCTCTTTTTAGGAAGATGGAAAGTGTTCACTTCCATGTAGCCCCAGAAACTAGCAGAGCAACTAGCCATTGAAATAGTGACATAACCGGTACCCTTTGCACTAAGCTGCTTCAACATTTGAGAAGAAGAAAGGACATAGAAATGTATACATTGTCATAGTCCTGAGTCAGTCCCTATGTAACTGGGCAAGACTGAGTGTGTCCCTTCACCCTCCAAGACTTGGTTTTCTTCCCCATCCTGATGTGGCAGAACAGATGCAGTCAACGAGTCAGTAATGGAAGCCCATGGGCCTCAGGTTTTGGCCCAGATCTAGGCACAGCAGCAGAGGAGACCATGGGGGAAGGAATCGATATTCACTGTTCACTGGGAGAAACAGTGAAAGCCAATTCAGGAGACATCCAGAAATTCCACAGTGAGAAACAGGCTCTAGAACCAGAGTTACCTGCCAGGACTCCAGGGAGACACGTGGTTGGGAGAAGAGGCTGGACCAGGAATCAGAGAGGCTGAGCGAGTCTTGTAGGCATACCCAGGCCCATAGCCTCTGCGACAGTTGGAGCAGACAGTCTTAGGGCCACACCCTGACGCTGTGGTTCCCCAACTCTGATTCATCCTGGTTTCCAGGAAACAACTTCAGAATGAGACCACTATGGTTTCTCCTTCGGCCCTCCACTGTGATCAATCATTGCAACCAAACTTTTCCAATGACACTCCCTTGCTGATGCCAAACTGCAGTTTCCCAAGTGGCCCACCCACAAGGATGAGCTGATGGATTTGGAGATCCAACCAAACCCACCGGGGTCAACTGCAAGGCCAGCTCCTAGCAGAGGGGGCAAAACCCCAAGAGAGGGAGTCCCGTGGATGGTGTGGGCAGCAGAGGAGGGTTCTTGAGACTCAGCTCAGCTGAAACAGTTCAGTCCGCACTCTGGTCCCTCCACTCTGGTCCCACCAGCCCATCCTGCAGCCAACAGGGCTTACAGAGAACATGAGTGACTACTCAGTCACTGTTTCTGTCCCACCTCTGTCAGCATCTCTTCTGTCACCAAGCAATTCTCACCATCCACCTCAGTCTTGCAGACACCTATATTGAAAGAACTTTAGATTTGGGGTAGGGATGAGGAGGCAGGAAGGGGAAAAGTCCACCTATATAGTCTCCAACTCTGCCTTCCCCTAAATGTAGTTCCTAACAGGAGGCACCATTCATAAGGAGAGTTCGCTGCTGGCTAAGATTTTTTCTTTTTCTTTTTCTTCTTTTTTTAAGTCTGGTGTTTATAATTCCAATTGGTGTAAAATTTCCTGATGGTTAACACATCACATTACTGACACTTTTGAATGAATGACTCATTCCCAAATAATTGACTAGCTTTGTAATTTGGGAAGTAAAATCACATTTACGAGTCCCCCGAGGGGAGGGTCTATATTGTTGTGCATAAAAAGTAGATAAATCATAAAAGCAAAATCTGCAAACATTCCCATTAGCCTTTGTCCTTGCATTAAGGCAGTGCCTCTTAAAAGTGCACAGCTGCCTAGAATCACCAGAGTGCTTTAAAATAGGGCCCTGTTTTATCTTGATGGTAAAATTACATGTTGGTCACCGTAATCCTATCTGTGTCCAACGGGTCGGCCATGCTCCGAATGCCCCCATCCCAGCCCGGCTTCTCAATCCAGTTCAAACCATCCAGGCCACACTGACTTTGAGTGCTTTGTGGCCAAATGTGGAACCTCATCAAGAAGAAACACTCCCCAATTAAGCCAGATTCGATTACAAGCAGCACCCACAAATAATAAATAGGTGCATTGCCGATTTAGGGTTCAACAAACCCACAACATGATCCTAATAAGATCTGACAAGGGTATTTTTTTTTCTTTAGTAGTTGAGAGTCAACCATTATTATTTTGTTTTAACTACACACATGCACGCATTTTCAAGCATATGTATTTTTAAGGGCAAAGAAAGTACATATGGAACCAAAAGGCAGACTCAATCCTGCACTCTTTGGTGCCGAACTCTAATTGTATTTTTATGTGCTGTGGATTTGAAATCTAGAAGTCCTGGGATTTTAAGCCTCAGGTCCTTTTCCCACTTTTCCAGAGTACTGTAAATTAGTTTAGTATGCTTGAAAGAACCCCTAATTGTAACTGCTCTTGTTGACATATCAACTTGAGGCCGCACAGAGCTGGCTTTGGGACTGTTGCCCTTGGTTTTGTAGTTACAGTGCATTTTAAGGGCCTGACAGGTCCGGTGCTAAGATGTTCTGAATTAGATTTGAATTACAACCGCTAAATGCCCTTGTCAAAGATGGTTAGTCCTGACACTAGCCACATACCTTGAGCTGACTGTTCTGATGCAAGGCCGACGGCTTAAACAAAGACATGCCCCCAAGTTTCATTCCGAATTGTCAAAATGTAATTGAGTTAAAAAGAGCAACTACAGCATAAGAATTGCAATCTTTGCTGCTTCTTTTCGCTTTGAAATAAATCCAGGGGACAATTTAGCCGCATCACAGGCGCAAAATGAGAAGAGCGTTTTCCACCAAGACGCGGCGTGTTTAAAAAATAAAACTCCAGACCCATCCCTGTATTGCGGGATCAGAAGAGCCAAAGACCTTTCCAAATGCCTTTCAGTTGTGGACTCAGTCCTTCCCAAGTGAAAGAAATAAAAATAGTCAGCCAGATAGCTGACCCAGCCATGCCAGGTACAGGTTGTGACTCAACAAATGTTGGTCCAAGGAAATGAACAAATGAATTTTAAGATCATGGGTAGAGAGATGGGACGTTGGAGTCAGGCAGCCTGGCTTGAATCCCCTTCCTGCTGTCAGATGTGTGACTCGACCAATGATTTGTCTTTTCTGAGCCTCTTTAACCTCCCTGGCAAACACGGGGACAGCCATGCCTATGTCCTCAAGGGTTAATTGCAATCATGACTATTAAAGCAAGTTACGGTCACTTGATATATTTTCTTTCTTTTCTTCAAAAAATCACCCACAACAAGGTTTCATGAAGCTGCACTGGAAACTTGCAACCAGAAGCCACAGAGGAGCAAGCCCTGGAGAGGCTGGAATGGGGGTGCCCAATAAAGGCTACAGAGATCAGGTAGCACCTCTACATGGGAAGCTGCTGGGGCCACGTAAGGAGTGGTGAGGATGGTGGTGGCTGAAGAATGCCTGCTCCATCAAAAACTTCCCAAATTTAGATTTCAAATACCTGGGCCAAAGCAAACTTAGCTGCCAGTGGATTCAGCCAGGAACAAACAGTTTGTCCCTAGAAGACTCATATCTTCTTGTATTTAAGGGAAGGCAGCTGATAGAGTAGAAATTGCATTGCTAGATAAAATACAGGATACCCAATTAAATTTGAATTCCAGATAAATAATTTATTAGTATATGGATATCCTAAATATCACAAGGGAATATTTTTAAAGTATTCATTGTTTATCTGAATTTAAATTTAGGTAGGTATTTTTTATTTTCTTTCTTTCTTTTTTCTTTTTTTCCTCTTTTGCTAAATCTGGCAATCCCTGTTAGAAAAAGCCTGGAACTGGGAATCAAAAAAGACCAAAGGTGAAATCCTGTTGCCCTTTAGTAATGCATTTCACCTCCCAGAGCCCAGACAGTAAAATGGTAACACCGGCCCTGATTCGCAGGAGATGGAAGAAGACAGCGCATTGCCACAGGACTCGGGATGCTGTGAAATGTTCTGCTAAGGTTCACTGCTGGTGTTATTTCATAATTGGCGAGTGCCATCAAAATGCACAGTGCAAGAAGCTGTTTCATGAGCAGAGTGAGAAGTCCCTCCCTCCCTTGTTAAGAAAAGTATGCAGTGTCTTGACTACACATGTATTTCTTAGCAGGGATGGAAATAGCAAGTTATCGAATTGCACAGTTGGATTCTTGGACTTGGAACAATGAGCACAAATCCGGGCAGCTTAACATGAAAAAAAATACCCCAGAAAAGACGTTCCAGTGGCTTGTTTGGGGGATCCCCCGTCCAGGGACAAGGGGGATGTGATGAAAGATGAGGTTCTCCATCTGCAGCTGGAAACACCATTTTGTGTTTCATTAGGGAAAAGCTGGAGGCATCCAGGAATGCTGGCCCTGGCGAGTGGATGAGGAGAGAGAAAGAGCCGGTAGCAGACAGGGACAGAGAGTTCGATAAAGCTGGAGGGTTTCACTTGGCCTTAATGATTGACCTAGAGGACTGGAAGCAGCTACTCTCTTCTTTTTAGGCTGCAGAGAAATCTCTTCCATGCTCTAAAACAAATAAGTGGGAGGAAAATTAATAATTTTTGTGGGTCACACATAAAGCCAAAACAGCAAAAATATCCCCCTTTTTTCAAAAAGGGGGAAATGCTGAAATGATGAACTATGTGTCTGAAATTAACCTACTGGCATGCCCTGTCAGATAGACAGGCTTTTATGAAAGTAAATTATTTCTTGGTTGGGAGAAGACTCAGACTGACCAAGGAGAGGAGACATTTGTCTCCAGGCCCATCGGCTCCAGCATTTAAGCCACAGGTTGGGGGGAATGAGTTCAACAAGACACCCCTTCGCCTCTTCGTTAAGTTCCAGTTCCATTAAGAAGCTGATCTGCTCCAATCAGCCCCTTCCCCCCACTTCCACAGGCCTGATTCGGATGCAAGTTACAGCTCTGGAGTCCAAGCTGCTGCCGCTTAAGAAGGCTTATTTTGACACGGTAATTACAGGGCTCGAACGATGCTTTACATTAGAGTATAAAACACTCATTAAATTAAAATTCTTCCATGAAATCATGAAAATAAACAGTCTGTCTAAACTGGCATCAACAAATTCACAGGGTGCCTCTGCGTTTTCTCAGGCCCCGGCTGCATTTAACCACGAAGTGTGAATGGCTCACATTCCTCTGAAGGCTGCATTCTGCTTCTTTTTAAGATTATTGCTTTAATTGTTTTTACAACTTGTAAGATTTTAAAGCTATTAAGCTTCAAAGTTGGGAAGGCGGGGGACAACTTGAAATGTGGACACTTGTACCCTGCTCAGCTTGCTGGTGGGGGGACAGGTCACCCCTCCTAGCCCCCAACCGATCAAAATGGGACAATTAAAATGCAAGGGACAAGAGGGGATGGACAATTTTTGCATAACCCCTTGAGGGACAGAAAACAAAAACCTCACATTTCAAGGGTTTTCGACAGGAGAGGAGGGAGGAAGAACGTGGGGGCAGCATGGTTTGGTGGAAAGAGCAGGGAACTTAGAGCCAGCCAACTGGACATGAACTTGGCAACTGGCTTTTCTTAGCTCACTTTTGTTACGTATAAAATGAAGACAAGTAAGCATGATGTGGTAGTTATGTTCTATAAATGTCACCACAAACACTGAGTTAGCCAATATTGAACCATTGCTCTTGGGAGAAACACAGTGTCAGGTTCCCCACAAGCCTCTGATCACAATATTTTCATCAATTGATCAACATGTAACCTTGTTTTATGTGTGTTTCTGTTTGGAGACACCTTATTTAATATATATTGCTGACTCATCAACATTGAACTCACGGCCAATGTAACTCACATCTGAACAAACGCACATATTTTCTCTGTAAGACACATCACAGCCTTCTTGAGCTTGACAGCCTGATGCGTAAGGGCCACTATAACAGGGAACTCACCGACAAAAGGTGCAAAAATGCAAGAAAGGGGGCACTAACTAGACCTCAGCCAGGACACTTGCTTCCAGCCCTCAAGTGGAAACTGGAAGTCAGAGCATCACCTCATTCTACCTCGGGTGTGAACATCCACACATCAGGACACTCAAAGTTTTCAGTGCTCTGCACATGCCCATGGAAGACTTCCAAAGCACCCCCAAGTTTGACTTGCAGTTACAAATAAATTTTAGCACGGAGGCAATTTCACAAATACAGAATCCATGAATAATGAAGGTTGATGGTGCTTGATAGGCATGCAAAGAGGGGGTGTTCTTAAAAAAAAGAAAAACAAAAGGTAGTCACTTTGCCTTCCCAGCAGGGGTGTCAGGGAACAGAGTGGAGAAGACACAGTGTCACTTGTATCAGGAAGAATAAATCTCGGTACTTCTCCCTGCCACCTACAGATACCAGAGGGACAGCAGTTGTGACAGTTTGTTCAAGTCACAGGAAAGACATATTTTAAGATGCAGGATCTCTAGCAGCTAATTTAACAAAATATGTTGATGGGCCACAGGCTTTGTCCAATAATTAGGGGGAGAAGAGGACAAAATTGAAGCAGAGATTGTTTGAGGTTTCTGGGGTATTCAGAGAGCAGAGCAAGTAGGTGGGAGTAGAGCTGTACAGAGATGCACGGTATGGCCAAGTTCTCCCCCAACCATCCCATATTCCATTTTAAGCTGTGTGCATCACTGTGCTGCCAGGGCTTCGGGCTCCATGTGCTCAAGCTCCCAGCCTGCCTTTCTGGGGGGTTTTGGGGGAAATCTAGGTTGCAGGAGGGACCATAAAGAATGGGCCAGAACACAGGAGGTGAGATGGGGGTAACATGGTGAAGTTGCTGGAAGCAAAGCTTAGAGTTGGTGAAGATGAAGAGAAACATACACCCTCGACCAAGAGCCTCCAGAGAAATTGGGTGGAGGGGTCCCTTCACACTTGGGGTAGGTGTTCAAGCCATTCCCCTTTAACTGTTCAAAAGGAAAGGGGCCCCAACGGCAGTATTAGGAAACATCCCAGGAAGATAATATTTGGGTGGCTGCGAAGATTCAAAATAATTTATCCAGAGGGTTCAGAATATAATGGAGCTCAAAAAATAGCAGTGTTGTAAGTGTAATGGTTACACATAAAATGTACTGTCTTTTACCTCCAATTCTCTCCCCTACCTCTCACGGTATGATAACCCCTCAGAACAGAAACTGAGTCCCAAATATTTCTGGATCTCCCATGCTTAGAAGGAGGCCCAGTACACAGTAGGTACTCAGAAAACATTTGTCAAAGCAGAAAATGATCATGGATTGCATGAACACCATCACCTGCCTTCTGAAAGGAAGCCTTACTCTGATGGGAAGAAATTCGCTGGGCCCACAGCCTGGAATAGATGCCCGGTGTCTCCAAAGCCAGTACCAAAAACTAACCTGGACTCCCAGAGGGTCCCGAACTTTCCAACCAGGGCCATGAGGAGTCACTTATGAGTGTCAGGAGGGCTCTGGGAATAAGGGGGACAGGTTAGGCAGAGGGAAGACCAAGTAAGCCTGGTTCAGGAAACTCCATTCAACGTCTTCCACCAGCCAAGCAGCAAAATTATAAGTTCCTTAGATTATTCAAGGTAGTATTCAACAAAAAAGAGCTCTTTGCTTAAGAAATAATAATAAAACACACATTTGCACACTGCTGATAGCCAATCACTTAATAATGGAGAGAAGAAAACTGAGATTCAGAGAGTGAAAGGGACTTGATCAAACTCACAAAGCAAGAAAGGGACAGACGTCAGCCCCAAAGCCAGGTTCCACCACACCACAGGATGGGCCTCCTGGAGTAGATCCATTTAAGTATGCCTTCCTTATATTGGTCTAGACCAATATAGACCAGGCTGCTGTAACAAACAAGCCCCAAGTCCCAGGAGCTTGAACTGAAACTTGGTCGCTCAGTTACACAAGTTCCAATGCAGCTCTGGGTGGTTCTCCAGCACAGCCATCCTCCATGGTGACTTGGGACTCAGGATGCATCTTTTGTGTGGCTTCACCACCTCAACATTCCATCCTCCTTGGTCATCTATCCAGGGAAGGCCAGACTGGAGGACCAGTCACACAAGAGCTCTTCCTTGCCTCTGCCTAGAAATGACACTCATCACTTCCTCTCACACTTCATTGGCCAGAACTAGTCACGTGACTCCCGCCTCACTGTGATGGGGGCTGGAAATTGCAGTCTCTATATGCACAGGAAGGAAAAAAGAACCAGAAACCTGTTCTAACTAGTTGTGGGTTTTTATTCAGTCCCTAAGGGAGTAGAAAAACCCTGGGACCTGGAGTCAAAAAATCTGAATTCAAGTCCCTGTAATGCTCAGCTATCAGCAAAATGCAATTGTGATGGAAAAAAACATTGATGGCATTCAGGGCTGTTGAGCAAAAAATGAGATGGACATGTGCATATGCTGGTCTAGAGGTAGATTCAAACAATAGTTTTGAATAGAGTGATATCAGTATTAATACATCAAAAACTTTGACCCAAGAATTCCACATTGAGGAATCTATTTAAAATATGTACAAAAGTTACGCACATAGATATTAATCATGATATGTTATATGATAGTGAAAATTTTGAACTCTAAATATCCAACAATAGGAGGGGCAGTAAGTTTGAAGTGATGGAATATATACTGCCATTAAAAGTAACAACAATAAAGAGTTTGTCATGAAATAACATGTTTTTGATAAAAATGTTATAGAAAAACAGCGCTTAATTACATTCTTCAATTTCAGTGAGAAGCTACTATCTACCAGGCTAGCAACTGAGACGAAAAACATTCATTTGCTTCCTTATATATTCATTCAATATATATTCAAATATATATTCATTCAATATTCATTCAATATGTTCAAAAAAGATTTATTGATGGCCTGGTGTATGTAGGGCACTCTACTAAGGTCTGGATACAAGTCATCCATTTACTTATCCATTCACTGAATATTTTTTTTTTTGAAAGCTTCCTAGTCAGGCAATATGGTAGGAACTAGGAAGCAAAATTGCATGTAAGTGTGCAAATAATATCAATGTGGGAAAAAAAAGCTGGAAGGAAAATACACTAAAATGTTCATAGTGATTAATTCTTGGAGTGGGATACTGAATAATTTTTTATTTTATTGTTTATATTGTCCCAATTTTCTGCAATGGACATTTGTTGCTCTTGAAATCAGAAAAAAAAAAATGATGAATGGAAGGAAATTTAAAATCAGAAGTGGGACATAGTTGTGAACATGAGTTTGCAGAGAATCTAGCATGAGGGACAATGAACTCAGGTGCAAACATTGTCCCCTGGCTCCAAAACAAGTCCCTGCCCATCTCTGCTTCCTTCTGACACCAATGGCGTTTGTTTTCTTAATGAATGGGGTTTACCTGTCCTTCCATGCTAAAGCAGTGTTCTCTTTGAAACAGAAAGTTCATGAAATGTTTAAACAGATCTGAATTTGGGCCCTAGCTCTGTCACCTAATAGTCAGGAGACCTGGAAAAAAATTGTTTAAGCTCTCTGGGCCCCTACTTCTTGATCTATAAAATGGGGTGACAATAGTTCCTCCTTAGCTGCCCGTGCTGGGTAAGTATGCAACGCACCTGGTGCATAACTAAGAGATGTTTGGTGAGCATGTTATTTACCTCCCCTAAATATCCCCATCTTCTATCCACTCTGGGAAGTACCAGGAATTCTGATATGGTATTCTAAAATATCTTCAAGGATAACAGACTTATGAGAAATATCCCAGGAGTCCAGAAATAGCGTCCAGGGTGGATACACCATCTCTGTGATGTTCTCCCAGCCAGGGTCCCTCTTCCCGCCAGCTTAATGGGTGGCTTCCATCCTCTTGGTCTCAAAACCACTTCTTTTGAAGCCAGAAAGCAATAGTTTTCCCAGTAATCTGAAGTTACAAGCTGCTGTTTGCTCCTCATTGAGTCAAAGGGCAATGCCAGTTGCAAGGGAGTCTTAGAAAGTAATTTTAAACTGAGATCAATGCTACCCTGAACAGAATCTGAGGTTCTGTTTATAAGGAGGAAGGGAAGAGGGTGATGAGTAGACATCTGTGTCTGCTGTGGTTTAATATCCTTCACCAGGAATGTAGCTCTGGGACTCAAAAGAATTGATGTATAAAAACATTCATCTCTGAATTATTTTTAATAGAAAGTTGAAAGCAGCTTAAGTATCTAAAAGAAAGGATTGGTTAATCAAGTTATAATGTACGTTCACTCACTAAAATATTATGCAGCCACTAAAATGATTCTTAAGGAGACTAAGAGACAACTGGAAAAATGCTTATGCTATTATGTTAAGTGAAAAAGCAGAATATAACATCATCTCTACTCATGATTAAAACTATGTAAAATATGCATGCAAAAGGAAAAACACTGAAGGGAACTACAAAAAATGATGGCGGCCCAGACCAGGTGATGGCGTTGTGTATGGACAATTTTTTTTCTTTATTTTCAAAATTTCTGCAATGTTACTGATTATTTTTTCCAATAAAAAAAAGTTACCCATCAAAAATCGAATTATCCAAAAAGCCTAGCAGAAAATAGAATCAAATATTTGTCAGACTCCTGGAAGTGTGGGGATTTTCTAAGCTTCGAAGCCAAAGAAAAATATTTGCAGAGGAAAAGACATGCAAGTCTGATGAAACAAAATATAAACATTCTGCCAAATGCAAGCTTTAACCAATACAGTTCAGCAAAAGAAATCGTTTTAACAGTACACACACTACTGGTAATGTTATGTTGTAACCCTGAGCTGGCTGGCCGGGGAAATTGGCATGACCTTTTTGGAAGACAATTTGGCAACATATCCCAAGAGCTGTACATACGATCACAGGTCTTGGCCTGGCTTGACCACCCTGGAGACAGTATGCTAAAGACACAGTTCAGTAGATGATAAAGCTACACGCAGGTAGATATTCTTTGCAGTGTTGTCTATAAATGGAACTCTTGTAAAGCTCCTTGTGATGTGTCAGTAGCTTAGAAGAGCATGCATGACACTTCCCGTGATGCCCTTCAGCCTTATGGTATGAAGACAATGCCGTAAACTGGAAATGAGTTTTGCTATAACAACAGATGTTAAAGAGTAGAGTGGACAGGGCCACAGGGGCCTATTCAACAAGTATTTATTGAGCACCTACTGTGTACTAGATGCTGGAGCTAAGTGCAGGGCTTTGGGAGGGTGAGTAGAGAGGAAAAGTGCAGAACTTAACCTAGTCTGGTGTGCAGCCATGGGACTGTGTGTAGGTATGTACACACGTGTGTAAGGTGTGATGCGTTACAGGGCCGCATGGGAATGCGCAAGGTAAGATTATGGGTGATTTTTTTTTCTCTGTTCAGAGCTTTCTTATAGTTGTTATACTGTTTTTAAAATAAAATGTTTAACTTCCAAAATAAAATAATTCTGTTCTCGTTCTCCAAGCCCAGGAAATTGAGAAAGGACATGTGTCTGAGTCGTTTAAAAATATAATCTTATTCCAAGAGTTGGACGTTTGAGCAATTGAGAACAAAGGTTCAGCCATCACTGTGTAGAAATGTAACTAGTTAAGCAACAAGGACCTACTCTACAGCACAGGGAACTATATTCAATATTTTGTAATAACCTATAAGGGAAAAATATCTGAAAAAATATATATATGTGTAACTGAATCACTTGGCCATACACCTAAAACTAACACAACATTGTAAATCAACTACACTTCAGTTCTCAAAAATTAAAAAAAAAAAAGAAATGTAACTGCTAAACACCTGAATTTTTTATTTTATTTAATTTTAATTAAATTAAAAAACTAAAGCAGTATGAAATATTTTCTGGTAAACAGTGTTATATTCATTACATATCATTAACAGTAATTAAAACTAATTTTACCTGTTTGCCTTTCCTTTTCTATTATAGTGACCAAAAATTATAAAACTCATACATACCTTCCATTATATGAGTATATAACTCATAACTCATATATATACATGAGTTATGAGTTATATACTAGAAATGTACATATATACATTATGTATATATATATATTTCTATTGGGCAGTGTTGTTCTAGATGTTAATCATTTGTCAATTATGTTTTACAAAATTCTGTTCTAGTTTGGAGCTTCTCTTTTCACTTTTCATATCTTTGGATAATCAGGATTCTCTACCTCTATGGCTTTTCGATAGGGACAGATTTCTTAAAGATAACCCCCAAAATCACAGGTCTTAAAAGAAAAGATTGATAACTTTGACTTCATCAAAATTTTACCTTAAATTTTATTCCAAAACTCAGAATTTTTACCTGTCACATTGAAATCCTTGCTGCATCTGGGATTGCTTTTATTCATGGCATGAGGTAGGAGTCCATTTTTTTTCTCCAATATGAATTACCATTTGTTTTAGTACCATTTATTGACCAGTCCAACTTTTCTTTCCCTCAATCTGTCAGCCTATCCCATACGAGCTCTGCACGATGAGCTAATCTGTTTCTGGATACCTCCTCTGTTCCTTTGGTCTATTTGTCTATCCTTGTTCATACACACCACTGTCTTAATTACAATCATTTAATACTCCTAACACTTACCAGGGTAAGTTACCCTGACTGCTATTTCTTCTTCAGGAGGGTCTTTGCTACTCTTGGGCTTTGGATCTTTTGTATAAAATTTAAAATCAACTGTCAGATTTCTTCAAAAAACATAGTGGGGAAAACCCCTGGGAGTTTGATAGAAATGGCATTGGATCAATCAATCAATTTGGAAAGAACTGATGTCTATCAAATAATGTCTTCCTATCCATGCAGATATATGACCTTCAATTTATTTATTTTTAATGCCTCTCAACACATTTTTATAGTTTCCGACTTTGTCTTGATCTATTTCAAGATACCTTAATTTTTGTCATTGCTGCAAATGATAACCTTTTACTGCGTTTTCTAACGGTTCATTATTGATATGTAGAATTGCAATTAATATATGCATATATTGCTTTTATCTAGTATATTATTCTGCTTAGGCTGCCATAACAGAATACCCCGGACTTGATGGCTTAAACAACAGAAATTTATTTTTTCACAGTTCTGGAGACTGAAGTCCAAGATCAAGGTGCTGCCAGAGATAGTTTCTGATGAAGCCTCTCTCCTTGGATTGTAGACAGCTGCCTTCTTGCCATGTCCTCAAATTGCCTTTCCTCCAGACACACAGGAAGAAAAATCCCTGGTGCTTTTTTCTCTTCTTAGAAGGACACCAGATTAGGACCCCACCCTTCTGACCTCATTTAACCTTAATTACCTCCTTAAATGATCCGTCTCCAAATATAGTCACATTGGGGGTTAGGACTTCAACATATGAATGGCGGGGCACAAGTCAATCTATAACATCTAGCAAACTCGTTAAATCCCCATAGGTCTGATACATTTTCCATAGATTCTTTTAGATTTAGGACAAGAATATCATCTATGAATAAGGATACTTCTGTTTCTTCCTTTCCACTATTTACATCCTTTATTTCTTTTCCTTCCTTCTGTTTTGACTAGGACCTCCAGCCAAGTGTTAAATAGAAGCAAATATAGAAACTTTTGTCTTTTTCTTGATTTTAAAAGGAAAGATTTTAACATGTCTCTATTGAGTAGGATATTTGGTATAAGTTTTTGGCAGATACTCTTTGCCAACTTAAGGAAATTCCCTTCATAGCTGCTAAGAGTTTCTACCATAAATTGAATTTAATCAAATGCTTTTTCTGGAAATATTGAGGTAATCCGATGGCTCGTCTCCTTCAAGCTGTTAACATGGTGAATTTTCCTAATATACTTTCTAATGTTGATTTAGCCTTGCCTATCTGGAAGGCATCTAATTTTATCATGATTTGTTTTCTTTTTTTTTTAAACATTTCTGGATCCAATTCACTAATATTTTGCTTAAGATATTTGCATTTCTGTTCATGAATGATATTGACCTGTAACTTTCCAAAATTTAGCAGTTTAAAACAATAAATATGTATTATCTCACAGTTTCTGTGGGTCAGGAATCTGAGCATGGCCATGGCTTCAGTCTTATCTGATGGCTCAAGTGAGGAAGATATGCTTCCAAAGAGGTCTTAGTGAATTGGATCCAGAGATGTACCTGAGCACGAGGCGAAAAAGGTGATGATCAATGGCTACTCCTTCTGTCCATGGAGCGAGTTCACCAACATCAGGGTCCCCCATTCCTCTTCCTCCCCTGCTCCCAGCCACAAAGCAGGGAACCTGGGTTTTTGCATCCCAGCTGCGTTCACTAGCTATGTGAGTTTGGGGAAATCACTTAAACTCACTCTCTTTTTTGGGTGGAAAGACCTTGGTCTTTTGAAGAAGCACTTGCGTGTGGCAGATTAGCCTCAGATCAGATGTGAAAAGATAAGGTAGAAGAAAGGGGTAAAAAAATGACTCTGCATAAAGAAACAGGCTGGGGTTTTGTCCCCAAGATGAGGAGGAAACACAAGGATTCTTATGAACAAGAATAACTAGTATTTAATTTTAAGCTTTTTATTATATAAGCAAATCTGACTCAATAAAATCTGACACACTCAAAATCCTAAAGACTGTTGGCCTGTGTGTGTGTGTGTGTGTGTGTCTGTGTGTGTGTGTAAACCAAGGAAAGGAGCTGAGGCCCACACGAAAGCTGAGTGCACATGTAGAAGAGAGACAATCTCTAAACTGGGTCAACTCAGACAAGGCAGTAGCTCTGAGCTTGAAGGTAATATGGGCACATAGCCCCCGGAGCCCCAAGAAACCTTGAAGGGGGCACTGAGTCCACACACAACATGGAAGGAAACCTTGAGCCCATCTTTGTGGCTCTTTAGAGACATGGAGTCTCAGCTGACATGGCAACTGAGGGACCTGACAATGCTTCCCTGAAGAAGGTGGCTTCCTGGTGGCTCTTGCAGCTTGTTCCCCAATCAAAAGCCTTTCTGCAGTGAAAAGGGAAAGACGTGTGTATCTCCGCATGTGCGAAGAAGTCCTCTTCTCCCCAAGAAGCAGCACTGAGGACCAAAGACATTCTGGGAAAGAAAGCACAGGGTCTGGAGGGTGAAGAGGCCTCCCAGTCATCAAGGGGAAACCGGGTTCCTGGCAGCCCCACACAGCCTGCTTCTGGAGTCTCTCTCCTCTCTTTTTGCTTTGGAGGTCTGAGCAGTTCCAGAGCCCCGCCTCTCCCTTCCTCTGGACAAAGGTGGCCTGGGCTGGCAGCCATCGAGTGGGACAGGGACCTCAAGTTAAGGCCCATCGGCACAGCCCTGGAAACCCTAAGCTGCTGTCTACAGGAGGGCAGCCACCCCATGGTCAGAAGCCTCGGTCTGTTCTCCCTGAGAAAGGCTGATGCAATCATAGTGGTTGGGAACATTCTTGGAACATCTCTGTTCCATCCGAGTCCTCAATTATGGCTGCTGGGGCTTCGTCTGAAGCTGTTCCAGGAGATGGTCTGCTCGGTAATTGCCCCGTTTTATCTCAAGATGTAGATCTGGAGACTGATCTCTCAGACTTATGAAGTTACAACCAACGCAATGCTTTTCCCATTTGCATAGAGCAAATCTGAAACATACACATACATACATTTTGTCTTGAACTTGTGAACATGTATGAACCCTGGAAACTTCAAGAGGACTACATTCCTGACCATTTTGTTAATCCAAGTTGTGCATCACAGACCATCTGGGGCGGAGGCAGACCTGTTTCAGTAGTCTGGCAATTTCATGGGAATGTCTTTCATGGATCATGGTGCGTTTTCCCTGCTCCAGCCACACACACTGGTGGACGGTGGGCATCACTGGGGGACCGTCAAACTGTGCCCAAACCATGCCACCACTATTCCACACAGTCCTGTGAGCCGGCTAGCCATGTTCACAGTGTTCTCCCTCCAGCTTAGGACCTTAATATTTCATCTTGCCTCTCCACAACCTTGAAGGATTCACAAATGTGAGCACATAGTGCCTGGAAGCAGTGTTGTGTAGTCCAGCACTTCCCAATCCTATTCTAAAATTGTGGTTCACAGAAGGCTGATTAGTGGGCTTCAAAACAAAACAAAATGAAAGTGTTTATTAAATACTGGGTTACATTTTTTAAGAATTCTTATCCTTCTTCCGTAGGACTTCTCAGAGCCTTTACTATGCCAAGGTGCCTTGTGAATTTCTAAGTGGGAGATGCAGTATGTAGCATTTCCCAAGCTAAGAACCACAAAGCCCTTTAGTGGCAGGTGCAGTGGGCAATTGTTTGTGCTTTCCCAGCATCCCTTCCCTCTTTCAGCAGCAGCTGCTTCTTGTTTCCACGTTAATTTGAAGGGGCTGAATATGAACCTCTGCCATTTCCCTCATCACAGAAGTAAACAAGTGATTCAGGGCTGGTCCAAAAGAGTTCTCCTTGGAAATTCTCTACTGGCTCTATTTGTGAAGTCCTTTTTTTGTTGGTTACTGGCCTGATAGGATCAACTATCAGTGGGACTTAAAGCCAAGAAGCACAACATGGTCAGGGTCTTTGGATCTAGCCATTCCTGAAGCCATCTCTTCCTCAGACTCAGGATTCGCTTCTGTCCCAGGCAGCAGGAAAAGCCCTGGCTGGTACAGAGAATAAGCTAAGGGACAGTGTTGATACACACTTCAGAGAATGCTTGTGATGGTCAGGGTGCTTCCAGCTACAAGGAATAGTCACTACCATTCAAAATGGCTTCACCAATAAAGAACATAGATTTTCTTATCCAAACAGAAGCCCCTGTAGGGTGGCCCCTGGGTTGGTGAATTCAGATGTTCAGTGTTGCATCAAGTAACTGGTTGCTTCACAGTTTCCATCCAGGATGTGGTCCCTTTAAGAAGTGCCCCTTAAAAAAAAAGAAAAGAAAAAAAGAAGTGCCCCTTATACTGGTGCCTTAATTTTTACAAGCCTCAGTTTCCTCATTTTT
The DNA here is from genome assembly GCF_030028045.1 of Hippopotamus amphibius kiboko. Lineage (NCBI taxonomy): Eukaryota > Metazoa > Chordata > Mammalia > Artiodactyla > Hippopotamidae > Hippopotamus > Hippopotamus amphibius. The sequence goes on from NC_080189.1 coordinate 178,290,190, forward strand.
CAGGCTAAAACTTTGGAGATACTTTTGATTTCTACCCCCTTCCCCTTGTCATCTGCATCCAATCCATCAGCAAATGCTTGGAAATAGATGTCTAAAATGTCTTCTTCCCACAACTGTGGTCCAAACCATCCTCATTTCTCCCCTGGAATTTTTCTAAACAACTTTATTCAGATGTAATTTGCATATATTTCATCCATTAAAGTGTATCATTCAGTGGCTTTTAGGGTACAAAACATCACCACAATCTAATTTTAGGACATTTTCATCACTCAGGAAAGAAACCCCCTACCCTTTAGCAGTACCCACCACCCCTACCCAACACCACCAGCTCCAGGAAACCACTGTTTTCTGTCCCTATAGAGTTGTCTATTCTGGACATGTCATATAAATGGCATCATACAATAAGAGGTCTTTTGTGACTGGCTGCTTTCACTTAGCGTAGTGTTTCCAAGGTTCACTCATGCTGTAGTGTGTGTCAGCACTTCATTCCTTTTTATTACCTAATAATATTCCACTGTATAAACAGACCACATTTTGTTTATTCATTCTTCAGTTGATGGACATTTGGGTTGTTTCCACTTTTTGACTTCTGGAGTAAAGCTGCCATGAAAATTCACATACAGGTTTTTGTGTGGACGTATGTTTTTACTTCTCTTGGGTATACACCTAGGAGTAGAATTGCTGGGTTGCATGGTAACTCTGTTTAACAATTTGAGGAACTACCAAATCATTTTGCAAAGCAACTACACCATTGTACGATCTTCCTAACGACATATGAGTGTTTCATTCTAGTAAGTGTGAGGCAGTATCTTCACTATGGTTTTGATTTATATTTCCTGAGGATTAATGATCTTGAGCATATTTTCATGTGCTTATTGGCTATTTGTATATCTTCTTTGGAGACGTCTAAATTCTTGGCCCACTTTTTAATTGAGTTCTTTGTCTTTTTTTAATTATTGTGTTATGAGAGTTCCTTATATGTTCTGTATACCTTTGCCAAATCTGATTTGCAAATATTGCCTCCCATCCTATGGGTTGCCTTTTTATTTTCATATCCTTTGAAGCACAAAATGTTTTAATTTTGAGGCGATCCAATTTATCTGTTTTTTTCTGAGACTGCTTGTGCTTTTGCTATTGTATCTAAAAAGACTTTGCCTAATCCTAGTTCACAATAATTTATGCCTCTATTTTCTTCTTGAGTTTTATAGTTTTAGCTCTTGCATTTAAGTCTTTTATCCATTTTGAGTTAATTTCTATATATGGTGTGAGGTGAGGGCCTGACTTCATTCTTTTGCATGTGGATTTCAAGTTTTCCCAGTATTCACTGAAAACACTATTCTTTCCCCCATTGATTTGTCTTGGCATCTTTGTCAACAATCAATTGACTATATATTTGAGAATTTATTTCTAGGCTCTCAATTCTATTCCACTGGTCAATGTAGCTATCCTTATGCCAGTGCCACACTATCTTGATTACTGGAGATTTGAAGTAAGTTTTAAAATTGAGAAGTGTGAGTCTTCCAACTTTGTACTTCTTTTTCAAGATTGTTTTGGCTATTCTGGGTTCCTAGAATTTCAGTATGGATGTTAGGATCAGCTTGCCAATTTCTGAAGAAAACACCAGCAGGGATTTTGATAGGGATCATATGGAATCCATAGATCAATTTGTATAGTATTTCCATCTTAACAATATTAAGTTTTCTGGTTAATGAACATCGGGTATTTTTCCATTTATTTGAGTCTTCTTTAATTTCTTCAACAATGTTTTGTGCCTTTCAGAGTACATATTTTACACTTTTTAATTAAGATTCTCCCTAAGTATTTTATTTTTTTGATGCTATTATAAGTGAAATTGTTTTCTTAATTTCATTTTCAAGTTATTCACTGCTAACTTATAGAAATAGAATTGACTTTTGTGTATTGATCTTTTACCCTGCAATGCAGCTGGACTTGTTAAAGAGTCTTAATAAATTTTTAGAGGATTAGTTAGGATTTTTACACACAAGATTATGTCATTTGCAAATACTGATAATTTTACTTACTCCTTTCTAATCTGGATGACTTTTATATCATTTTCTTGCCTAATTCTAGTACTTTCAGTATAATGGTAGATAAAACTGGCAAGAAAAGATGTCCTTGTCTTCTTCCTGAGTTTAGGGAGGAAATATTTACTCTTTCACCATTAATTATGCTGTTAACTGTGAGATTTTCATAGATGTTTTTTGCCAGATTAAGGAATTTCCTTTTTGTTGCTGTTGCTGTTTTTTAAGAACTTTTATTGAGACACACTTGATATACAATAAACTGTATATATTTAAAGTGTACAATTTGATTTTTTTTTCTTATTAGTAATGTATATATGGCAATCCCAATGTTTGCTTGTTTTTTAAGAATTTTTTTTTATGATTAAATTTTATTTATTTATTTATTTATTTATTTATTTTTGGGGGGGGTACACCAGGTTCAATCATCCGTTTTTATACACATATCCCCATCTTCCCTCCCTTCCTTGACGCCCCCCCCAAGCCTCCCCCCACCCTCCCCGCCCCAGTCCTCAAAGGCATCTTCCATCCTCGAGTTGGACTCCCTTTGTTATACAACAACTTCCCACTGACTATTTTACAGTTGGTAGTATATATATGTCTGTGTTACTCTCTTGCTTCGTCTCAGTTTCCCCTTCACCCCCCGCCCCCTCCCATACCTCGAGTTCTCCAGTCCATTCTCTGTATCTGCATCCTTGTTCTGGTCACTGAGTCCAACAGTACCATTTTTAGATTCCGTATATGTGAGTTAGCATACAATATTTGTCCTTCTCTTTCTGACTTACTTCACTATGTATGACAGACTGTAGTTCTATCCACCTCATTACATATAGCTCCATCTCATCCCTTTTTATAGCTGAGTAATATTCCATTGTATATATATGCCACATCTTCTGTATCCATTCATTTGTTGATGGGCATTTAGGTTGCTTCCATGTCCTGGCTATTGTAAATAGTGCTGCAATAAACATTATGGTACAAGTTTCTTTTGGGATTATGGTTTTCTTTGGGTATATGCCCAGGAGTGGGATGACTGGATCATATGGTAGTTCTATTTGTAGTTTTTTAAGGAACCTCCAAATTGTTTTCCATAGTGGCTGTACCAATTTACAGTCCCACCAACAGTGCAGGAGAGTTCCTTTTTCTCCACACCCTCTCCAACATTTGTGGTTTCCAGACTTTGTGATGATGGCCATTCTGACTGGTGTGAGGTGATACCTCATTGTGGCTTTGACTTGCATTTCTCTGATGATTAGTGATGTGGAGCATCTTTTCATGTGTTTGTTGGCCATCTGTATGTCTTCTTTGGAGAAATGTCTATTTAGGTCTTCTGCCCATTTGTGGATTGGGTTATTTGCTTTTTTGGTATTAAGCTTCATGAGCTGCTTGTATATTTTGGAGGTTAATCCTTTGTCCGTTGTTTCATAGGCAATTATTTTTTCCCACTCTGAGGGTTGCCTTTTAGTCTTGTTTATGGTTTCTTTTGCTGTGCAAAAGCTTTTAAGTTTCATGAGGTCCCATTCATTTATTCTTGATTTTATTTCCATGATTCTAGGAGGTGGGTCAAAAAGGATGGCGCTTTGATGGATGTCATATAGTGTTCTGCCTATGTTTTCCTCTAGGAGTTTGATAGTGTCTGGCCTTACATGTAGGTCTTTAATCCATTTGGAGTTTACTTTTGTGTATGGTGTTAGGAAGTGTTCTAATTTCATTCTTTTGCATCTTGCTGCCCAGTTCTCCCAGCACCACTTATGGAAGAGGCTGTCTTTTTTCCATTGTATATTCTTGTCTCCTTTGTCAAAGATAAGGTGCCCATATGTGTTTGGGCTTACTTCTGAGTTCTCTATTCTATTCCATTGATCTTCCTTTCTATTTTTGTGCCAGTACCATACTGTCTTGATCACTATGGCCTTGTAGTATAGTTTGAAGTCAGGAAGCCTGATTCCACCAACTCCATTTTTCCTTCTCAAGATTGCTTTGGCTATTCGGGGCCTTTTGCGTTTCCATACAAATCGTAAGATTTCTTGCTCTAGTTCTGTGAAAAATGCCATTGGTAATTTGATCGGGATTGCATTGAATCTGTAAATTGCTTTGGGTAGTACAGACATTTTCACGATGTTGATTCTTCCAATCCAGGAACATGGTATGTCCCTCCATCTGTTTGTGTCGTCTTTGATTTCTTTCATCAATGTCTTAAAGTTTTCTGCATACAGATCTTTTGCCTCCTTAGGCAGGTTTATTCCTAGGTATTTTATTCTTTTGGTTGCAATGGTGAATGGGAGAGTTTCCTTAATTTCTCTTTCTGCTCTTCTGTTGTTAATGTATAGGAATGCAAGAGATTTCTGTGCATTAATTTTGTATCCTGCTACTTTACTAAACTCATCAATTAGTGCTAGCAGTTTTCTGGTAGAGTCTTTAGGGTTTTCTATATATAATATCATGTCATCTGCAAAGAGTGACAATTTTACTTCTTCTTTTCCAATTTGGATTCCTTTTATTTCTTTTTCTTCTCTGATTGCTGTGGCTAAAACTTCCAAAACTATGTTGAATAATAGTGGTGAGAGTGGACACCCTTGTCTTGTTCCTGTTTTTAGGGGGAATTCTTCCAGTTTTTCTCCATTGAGAACAATGTTGGCTTTTGGTTTTGCATATATGGCTTTTATTATGTTGAGGTAATTTCCTTCTATGCCCATTTTCTGGAGAGCTTTTATCATAAATGGATGTTGAACTTTGTCAAAAGCTTTTTCTGCATCTATTGAAATGATCATATGGTTTTTATCCTTCAATTTGTTGATATGATGTATCACATTGATTGATTTGCGTATATTGAAGAATCCTTGCATCCCAGGGATAAACCCCACTTGATCATGGTGTATGATTTTTTTAATGCGCTGTTGCAGTCTGTTAGCTAGTATTTTGTTGAGGATTTTTGCATCTATATTCATCAGTGATATTGGTCTATAGTTTTCTTTTTTTGTGACATCTTTGCCTGGTTTTGGTATCAGGGTGATGGTAGCCTCGTAGAATGAGTTTGGGAGTGCTCCGCCTTCTGCAATATTTTGGAAGAGTTTGAGAAGGATAGGTGTTAACTCTTCTCGAAATGTTTGATAGAATTCGCCTGTGAACCCATCTGGTCCTGGGCTTTTGTGTGTTGGGAGATTTTTAATCACTGCCTCAATTTCCGTACTTGTGATTGGTCTGTTCATGGTTTCTATTTCTTCCTGGTTCAGTCTTGGAAGATTGTATTTTTCTAAGAATGTATCCATTTCTTCCAGGTTATCCAATTGATTGGCATATAGTTGCTTGTAGTAGTCTCTCATGATCTTTTGTATTTCTGAGGTGTCCGTTGTTACTTCTCCTTTTTCATTTCTAATTCTGTTGATTTGCATCTTCTCCCTTTTTTTCTTGATGAGTCTGGCTAATGGTTTATCAATTTTGTTAATCTTCTCAAAGAACCAGCTTTTAGTTTTATTTATTTTTCTTATGGTTTCTTTCCTTTCTTTTTCATTTATTTCTGCTCTGATCTTTATGATTTCTTTTCTTCTGCTCACCTTAGGGTTTCTTTGTTCTTCTTTCTCTAGTTGTTTTAGGTGTAAGGTTAGGTTGTTTATTCGATCATTTTCTTGTTTCTTAAGGTAGGACTGTATTGCTATAAACTTCCCCCTTAGAACTGCTTTTGCTGCATCCCATAGGTTTTGGGTTGTTGTGTTTTCGTTGTCATTTGTTTCTAGATATTTTTTGATTTCCTCTTTGATTTCTGTAGTGATTCCTTGGTTGTTTAAGAGTGAATTGTTTAGCCTCCATGTGTTTGTATTTTTTGCAGTTTTTTTCCTGTAATTGATATCTAGTCTCATGGCGTTGTGGTCTGAGAAGATGCTTGATATGATTTCAATTTTCTTGAATTTGCTGAGGTTTGATTTGTGACCCAAGATGTGATCTATCCTGGAAAATGTTCCGTGTGCACTTGAGAAGAACGTGTATTCTGTCGTTTTTGGATGGAATGTCCTATAAATATCAATTAAGTCGAGATGGTCTAATGTGTCATTTAAAGCTTGTGTGTCTTTATTTATTTTCTGTTTGGATGATCTGTCCATTGATGTAAGTGGGGTGTTCAAGTCTCCCACTATTATTGTGTTCCTGTCGATGTCCCCTTTTATAGCTGTTAGCATTTGCCTTATGTATTGAGGTGCTCCTATATTGGGGGCATAGATATTTACCATTGTGATATGTTCTTCTTGGATGGATCCCTTGATCATTATGTAGTGTCCTTCCTTGTCTCTTTTAATAGTCTTTACTTTCAAGTCTAATTTGTCTGATATGAGTATTGCTACTCCAGCTTTCTTTTGACTTCCATTTGCATGGAATATCTTTTTCCATCCCTTTACTTTCAGTCTATATGTATCCCTTGGTCTGAAGTGGGTTTCTTGTAGGCAGCATATAGAAGGGTCTTGTTTTTGTATCCATTCAGCCAGTCTGTGTCTTTTGGTTGGAGCATTTAATCCATTTACATTTAAGGTGATTATTGACATGTGTGTTCCAATTACCATTTTCTTAATTGTTTTGAGTTTGTATTTGTAGGTGTTTTCCTTTTCTTGTGTTTCCTACTTAGAGAAGTTCCTTTAGCACTTGTTGTAAGGCTGGTTTGGTGGTGCTGAATTCTCTTAACTTTTGCTTGTCTGGAAAGCTTTTGATTTCTCCCTCAAATCTGAATGAGATTCTTGCTGGGTAGAGTATTCTTGGCTGTAGGTTTCTCTCTTTCAGGACTTTCAGGATATCCTGCCATTCCCTTCTGGCCTGCAGAGTTTCTGTGGAAAGGTCAGCTGTTATCCTGATGGGTTTTCCCTTATATGTTGTTTGTTGCTTTTCTCTTGCTGCTTTTAATATTTTTTCTTTGTGTTTAGTTGTCGTTAGTTTGATTAATATGTGTCTCGGTGTATTTCTCCTTGGGTTTATTCTGTATGGGACTCTCTGTGCTTCTTGGACTTGGTTCATTATTTCCTTTCCCATGTTGGGGAAGTTTTCCACTATAACCTCTTCAAATATTTTCTCAGACCCTTTCTTGTTTTCTTCTTCTTCTGGGATGCCTATAATTCGAATGTTGGTACACTTAATGTTATCAGTGAGGTCTCTGAGACTGTCTTCTAATCTTTTTATTATTTTTTCTTTTTCCTGCTCTGTGGCAGTTATTTCCCCCATTCTATCTTCCAACTCACTTATTCGTTCTTCTGCCTCAGTCATTCTGCTGGTTATAGCATCTAGAGTATTTTTAATTTCAGTTATTTTGTTATCCATTGCTGTTTGTTTTTCTGAGTTCTTATGAACTGTTTCTTGTACTTTCTCTATTTTGTTATTGAGATTTTGTATCATTTTTACTATCATTACTCTAAATTCCTTTTCAGGCATTTTTCCTATTTCCTCCTCATTTATTTGGTCTTGTGGGTTTTTTTCTTGCTCCTTTGCCTGCATGGTGTTTCTTTGTTTCCTCATGGTTGTCCAAACTTTTGGGGTTGCTTGTCCTTGGGTTTTTTTGTGTTATTCTGTGACCAGCAGAGGTTCCTTTATTGTTCGTCTGTAAGCGTCGGTGTGTGGGGAGGGAGAGGGTACAACAGTGGCTCCTTCTCCTGGGAGGGAGTGAGCAGTGGCACACTGATGTCTCAGTCAGGCTTGGAGGTGCCTGTTGCAGAGGGCGCCGGTGGCTCAGGCGTAAACAGAAAGTCTTAGAGATGGGCCTCTCTCGGGGGTTTTTTTCTTTTCTTTTTTTTTTTTTTTTTTTCTCTTGGCAGCCTCCCTGCTGCTGGCGTTGCAAGGGGTTTTAATCTAGCCCCACCCGAGTGCCTGAGGGTACTTGTTATCCCTGAGCGCCTTAGGTGGCCCGCAGGGCGTCTCTCCACTGCCTGTTGCAGAGGCGCGGAAAGAGAGAGAGAGGCTATGCGCGTGGCTCCTCCCAGCCGCCAGTGAGCCTGCAGCCTCCAGCCGCCATCATGGCCGGGCAGCTCTCAGGAACGGGCACTCCTCTCCGCGGGCCTCCTCCCTCCTGTCCTCTCGGTCCGTCACCCTACCGGCAACAATGTTTCCCACACTGAACCAGCTCTCCTGCTCCCACACTCCCGCTCCTGGACCCTCCGTTCAGCCGCGGATCGATGTCTTGGTCCGGGAATGCTGAGCTGCGCTGCGGACCCTCCGAATGTTTCTCACTCCCTCCCGTCTGCCACAGCTCTGCCGCTTCACCCTCTTTGAGCCCTCGTAGATACCTCCCTACCGGCTATGTCGGGCTCCCCGCAGTCCCATCCGGTGTCCGAGGCCGTCTGCTGGTGTTCAGCTGGTTCTCTGTGAGAATTACTGTGTCCTTCCGTGCATTCCCAATGGATCTGTGGGGAGGGATGCACTCCACGTCTCTCTACTTCGCCGCCATCTTTTCCTCTCTCTTTTAAGAATTTTTTTAAGCTCTTTATTAGAGTATAATTTCTTTACACTATTGTGCCAGTTTCTGCTGTACAACCAAGTGAACCAGCTGTATTTATATATATATCTCGTATCTCCTCCTTCCCGTGACTCCTTCCCACCTTCCTTGTCCCACCTCTCTAAGTTATTACCAATCATCGAGTTGATCTCCCTGTGTTATGCAGCAGCTTCCCACTAGCTATCTATTTTACATTTGGTAGCATATATATGTCAATGCTATTCTCTCACTTCATCCCAGCTTCCCCTTCGCCCCCCACCCCATGTCCTTGAGTCTGTTCTCTGCATCTGCATCTTTATTCTTGCCCTGTCACTGGGTTTATCAGTACCATTTTTTAAGATTCCATATATATGAGTTAGCATACAGTATTTGTTTTTCTGTTTCCGGCTTACTTCACTCTGTATGACAGACTCTAGGTCCATCCACCTCACTATAAATAACTCAATTTCATTCCTTTTTATGGTTGAGGAATATTCCATTGTATATATGTGCCACATCTTCTTTATCCATTCATCTATTGATGGGCATTTAGGTTGCTTCCATGTCCTGGCTATTGTAAATAGTGCTGCAATGAACATTGTGGTACATGTTTCTGTTTGGATTATGGTTTTCTCTGGGTATATGCCCAGTAGTGGGATTGCTGGGTCATACAGTAGTTCTACTTTTAGTTTTTTAAGGACTCTCCATACTGTTTTCCATAGTGGCTGTCCCAATTTACATTCCCACCAACAGTGCAAGAGGGTTTCCTTTTCTCCACACCCTCTCCAGCATTTATTGTTTCTAGTTTTTTATGATGACCATTCTGATCAGTGTGAAGTGATACCTCATTGTGGCTTTGACTTGCATTTCTCTAATGATTAGTGATGTTGAGCATCTTTTCGCGTGTTCATTAGCCATCAGCATGTCTTCTTTGGAGAAATATCTATTTAGGTCTTCCGCCCATTTGTGGATTGGGTTATTTGCTCTTTTGATATTGAGCTGCATGAGCTGCTTGTATATTACAGAGATTAATCCTTTGTCAGTTGCTTCGCTGGCAAATATTTTCTCCCATTATGAGGGTTGTCTTTTTGTCTTGTTTATGGTTTCTTCTGCTGTGCAAAAGCTTTTAAGTTTCATTAGGTCCCACTTGTTTATTTTTTTATTTTATTTCCATGATTCTAGGAGGTGGGTCAAAAAGGATCTTGCTTTGATTTATGTCATAGAATGTTCTGCCTATGTTTTCCTCTAAGAGTTTTATAGTGTCTGGCCTTACATTTAGCTCTTTAATCCATTTTGAATTTATTTTGGGGTATGGTGTTAAGCAGTGTTCTAATTTCATTCTTTTACATGTAGCTGTCCAATTTTCCCAGTACCACTTATTGAAGAGGCTGTCTTTTCTCCATTGTATATTCTTGCCTCCTTTGTCAAAGATAAGGTGCCCATATGTGCATGGGTTTATCTTTGGGCTCTTTATTCTGTTCCATTGATCTGTATTTCTGTTTTTGTGCCAGTAGCACATTTTCTTGATCACTGTAGGAAGTTCCTTTCTATTCTTAATTTGTTGAGAGTTTTTATCATAAGAGAGTATTGGATTTTGTCAGTGCTTTTTCTGCACTTATTGAGATATTCATGTAGGTTTTTCTCCTTTATTCTATTGATATAACAATTGATTTTGGATGTTGAACCAACCTTTCATTCATAAGATAAATCCCACATGGTCATAGTATATAATCCTTTTTATATACTGCTAGATTTGGTTAGCTTTTATTTTACTGAGGATTTTCCATCCATATTTATAAGAGATAGTAATCTACAGTTATCTGCTAGTGGAACTTCCACCTTATGAGCAACCTGGTGACTGGGGTCCCAGTAATCTTGTCCTGCTTGTAGCCTCAACTGAGAGCTAGGGGGAGAGGGATTGATCTTGTATTCTTGGCTCCACTCACCCAGAGTAGAGATTTTGTCATGCTAAGCTGGGAGTAGAAAGGAGGGGGTGGATTGTACATCCATTGTCACAGATTAACAGATTTTATTAAATAGATCTTTATTTGTTGTATTCCCCTAGAATAATTTACAGAGATTTTAATGGTTGTGTTTTTATAATTTTTACTAGTTATCATTATTTCGCTGGGAAGGGGGGTTGCAGAGCTTCTCACACTGCCATTCCAGAAGCCATTTCCTCTACCATGAATTTTTGCAACAGCTTGGTAACTGGGCTCCCCATATGCACCTTTTTTCCCTTACACACATTCTCTATCAGCAGCCAGAGTGACTCTCAAAAAGCATAAATCAAGTCATGTCACTCCCCTACTCGTCACTTTCCAAAGACTTCCTATCAGTTTTAAAGTATCAGTGGCCTCCTTATTCCAGAATATTCCAGCTGCTGTCTATCTCTCTAGCCTCACAATGCATCACTTCTCTCTTCATTCTGACCATACGAGATTTCTTTCTGATCTTAGAATATGCCAGACTGTTTCCCACCTCAGGGCTTTGCACTTGCTATTCCTTCTGCCAGGAACAGTTTTCCCTCCAATTGTCACATCGCTGGCTGCTTCCTGTTATTCAGATTTCAGCTGAGATGTCACCTTCCCAAAAAGGTGACTAACCATTCTCTCAAAATTGCCCCCCCTCCACCCAAAGCTGCATGTCACTTCTCTTCATCATATTGTCCTGGTCCATTTTCTCTTTGGCCCCTCCCACTCCCTGCACTTATCTTGTTCATGTATTTGTTCACTTTCTCATCATCAGGTTTCCACCAGTAGAGGATCTGAAGCCCTGCCATCCTATTTCCCACTTTTTCTCCAGGACTTGAAACAATGGTGGGCATGCTGGAGGCACTTGGCAAACTCAGCACTGGATTTTATGCTCCTTTGATGTCGTTTGATAAGTGTGACAGTTAATTTTACACATCAACTTGGCTCAACTATGGTGTACAATTGTTTATTCAAACATCAGTTTTGATGTTGCTGCGAAGATACTTTTTTAGATGGGATTAGTCCTTAAATAAGTAAAATTTAAGTAAAGATTAACTTTTAAATCAATAGATTTTGAGTATAGCAGATGACCCTCCATAATGTTGGTGGGCCTTATCCAATCAGTTGAAGACATTAAGTACAAAGACAGGTTTCCTGAGGAGGAGGAATTCTGCCTCTTGACTACCTTTGGACTCAAGAATGGCAATATTAACACCTGCTGGAATGTTCAGCTTGCTGGCCTGACTTGCAGATTTGAGACTACCAATCCTCACCATCACATGAGCCAATTTCTTAAAATAAATCTCTCATTAGAGAGAAAGAGAGAGAGAGATACACATATATACATATATATACACACATACATCTTATTGGTCTGTTTCTCTGAAGAACGCTAATATGATGAGTCCTACTTTAGGAGAAAGACTGAGATTGCTTGAAGACAGGAACCATAACATACCACACTCTCCATTTCTCCGCATCTCCCCAGCACCCAGCATGAACCAAGCGTACAAAAACCCCTCCACAAGGCCTTGATGACTTGACTAATAAGTCAACAAATATCTTGGGGTCTCCTTGCATATGGACCCCTCACAGCTGTGCAAGAAAGGGGAAAAAAAAAAAAACCTATCTGTGCCCCAGGTTTCCAATCTGTTTCCTTTAAAACCAGTGAAGTTCATATTATACGGGAGCCCCTTAGAGAGAGTAGGATTTTGCCCATTGAAATTGAGTCTGTAAATGCAAAACATTAAAAAAAATAACGAATTGGTATTTGATATTCCTATATTTCAATATTCCTTTGATATTCCAATATGAAATTTAAACTGCTGGGGTTTTATGCATTCTTTGCCTTTCCTTTGATTTAGCACAACTCGTTGCTTTGAATATGTTTGCTTTAATCACTGGACCATGGAGCAGGAGGGATGTGCATCTTGTTCGGGGAGGAGCTGGAGTGGGGGGTGGTGCAGCCATCTGGGCCCAGAAAATGACTGCCTTCTGCGAACCACGGCATCTTCCTGCTGGAACATGGCTGGTGGGGATTGCCAGGCCCATGGGGGAAGGGGAGACTTTCCTGGCCTTGCTCCAAGGGGGACATTTGAACCTCTACCTTATAGTTCAAAGGTGAAAAAGCAGAAACAGCATCTGCGGCAGGGCCCCTGGCAGGTGTCAGGACTGGGGACAAGATCCTGGGACATCTGATTGGCAGCTGATCTGGAATGCAAGTGTGCCAAGTGCCTGTGGCCAAAGTTCTGTGCGGGAGGGTCGGGGTGGGGGTGGGAAGGTGGCGGAATCTCTCCTCATTAATCAGGCAGGCTTCTCCTAAAGAGAAGACATGACTTGGATGATCACGGGATGGTGATGGTGACAGTGTTGATGCTGTAGCAGGGGAATGATACAGCTACAATGGCCCACGCTTATCAAGCCTTAACTAGATGCCAGAGATGCTGCTAAGCTCTTGAGACGGACTGTCTCATTTTACTCTCAAAATAACTGTCTCCCTTTGCATTCCCCAAAAGCAGACCCTGAGACCAGGACTCGGGTGCATTTGTTTATTTGGAGGTTGTCCCAGAAAGAGTAAGAGACGGAGGAGCCAAGCAGGGGAGGAAGGCTGTGCTAATGGATTAGTCACCTCTGCAGGCATCAGGGCTCCACCTGCATGGGACCCTCTGGGTAATTACGGAATGCACCTCAGAATCGTCCCACCAGAGAACACGGAGGCTTGCGCATTTATCCACGGACCCCTACTCCCATTGGTGGAGGTTTTTTCCGAGGGTGACAACTTCCCTGCAATTCTGAGTTGCAGTAGCTGGCTGGGGACAACCCTCATGGTGACCTGGAGCCAGAGAATGCCCTCGGACAGGGCAGCAGCACGAGCCAGCCCCTTGAGAAGGAGAACCATCCTCCAGCCGGAAACGGTCCACCACAGCTAAAGTGAACTTAGAGATGGCCGGAGAAGATACGGGACCCGGCATCAACGGAATCTGCCACAGCACTTTTTTGGATAAGTGTTTTTATTAACCCCATTTGCCACAGATGAAACTGAGATTTAGAGAAGAGACTAGCTCTTGTCCAAGTTTGTCTGGCCAGAAAAAGTATTAATACATAAACCTCAGCAAATATTTAGTCAGCAACTACTGTGTGTCTGATGTGGCCCGAAGGCTGGGAGACAGATATGATGAAGACAGTCCACGTCCCCAGGGATGTCGTGCAGGTTGTAAGCAAGCAAACCCCCAGCCCCGAGTGACACATGTCACCTGAAGGTAAGCACAGAAGTAACACAGGGGAAGGGGGTCTCCTACCCAGCCGGTGGGAGCAGGAGAAGCCCCCTGGAAGAGGTGACATCTGTTTGGGGAGTGGATTTTGCTGTATATAGCTTATTTGTATGTCATGCAGTCCTGTTCTTTAAAGAACAATTAGAAAATATCTAGAAGCAAAATGCAGCTGGGAGACTTGCGCACAGGCCTGGTTGGGGTGCCAGTGCCCTTCCTGTCCTGGGCCTCGGTAACCCTACCTACCTTCTGCGAAGAGGAGCCTAAGATGGCTGGGGCCCCACCACCTGGCAGCCAGGCTGCCCTCTTTCTAAGCACCAATTAATCTCCGAAGGGCCCCAAGCAGCCTGTTGGGCTGGCGTTAGGGGAGCTGGCCCAGAGTTGCCCCAAAGAGGGACAAAAGAAGAGTAAGGATTCTGAGAACAGAACCCTTATTTCCAGGCCTGGCTCCACTGTGTAACCAGCCACGTGACCCAACTTTCTTCCCACCGAGTCTGACCGCCCAGCGGCTCCACTCTCTGCAGGAAAGAGCCCCAAGGCTCAGCGCCATTCCCAAGTCCCCATTGTATGCTTGGGATGCCTTTGGGTGCGAAGGATAGAACCCAAGCCAAATTCATTTGAGCAAAAAGGGTTGATGGGTGCCTGTAAGGGAGTTCAAGGGTGGCTCCAGTCCCAGACACAGAGTGCCCGGGAGCCCCAGGGTGTCAGAGGAACATGCCCCTCGGTCTGGACTCTGCACCCACCTTGCGGGTTCACTCCACACAGCTCTGGACCCGCAGTGCACCAGTGCCGCCAAGGGGGCGTTCTCCTTCTGGAAGGTTCCAGCCAGGGGATCCCATTGGCCAAGCTGGGTCATGGCCAGAAGGAGGCTGGCCTCTGCTTTGCCTGACATGAGTCACTGTCTGGGGTCCATGGTGGGCTCAGCGCCAGCTGAACCCTGTGCACTGAGACCTGAGGGAGCAGGTCCTCAAAGAAACAGGCCAGTGATACCAGGAGGACAGACGTGTGCAGGGCGGAGAGAGGAAGCCAGCTCACAGGCAAAACGCTGATGCTTCCAGGAGGGGACACCCCTCCCACTCTTCCGTGGGGAGGAAAAGAGTGAGAGGTGTCCTTGTGGAGGTGAGTGTGTGTGTGTGTTGGAAAGGACAGGTGTGGGCTTAGTGTGGGGTGGAGGTGAGCACTTTGGTGTGGGGGTTGCGGCCCAGTGATGATGGGCGTGTCGGGGGTGGGGGATGAGGGAGAGGGAGGGGTCTGAGTGTGGCTGCAGGTATCCCTGGTGAAAGGGGTCTGGCCAGCAGAAGGACACACAGAAGGGGTCCTGCCCCTCCCCCACCGTACCCTGAGGCTTCCAGAAGGCCCTGGGGATGCAGAGCAGCAAGCAGACACAACAGGCCACCCACAAGCCCCCATTAGACAATCAAGATATACCACGCCTCCCACGGCTGCATCTAGGGAATGCCTGCACCATGGCTGGCCAAGGGGCTCGAGAACAGAGCTGCGGCCCTGTTCAGGGAAGACCTGCCCATGCCACCCTGTGCCCTGTGTCCTCATCTCCAGGACAGTGCGCCCAAGAGGAGACTGGGCCATCACACATCCCATCCCAGAAGAGGGGCCCCAAGAGCAGGCGGTGCAGAGCCGGAGCTCAGGCCCCCAGCCCAGGCCCCGCCTGGGACCCCTGATCCATCAGCACCACCGCTTTCCTACACCCAGACCCCTCGCTTCTTCCACTGAGGTTTCAGCCTCTGCTGGGAAAACCAGCTCCAGCCTAAATCCATCCCAAGCTGGAGACTCATCCTTTGCTCCTCTTTAAAAAGCTCCTGCCATGCCCTCAGGCTCCCCAAGTGTTTACAGCACAGAAGAAAAATCAAACAAACATCCTAGGAAAGGAATGTGGCCCCGACTGGGGCAGGGGTCCCCAAGCCTTTGGCCTCCCAGATAGCTGGAGACGAGGAGTGAGCAAGGGTAGCGGGGAGCGTTCGTGCTCTCGGAAGGGGTCCTGTGTACATGTGTGCGTGTCAGGATGTAAGGCAGTACAAGGAGAGATGTGGGGTTGCCGGGTTGGTGGTCTCAGGACCATCCCACAGCCTATGCCCCCGTGACCTACCGCTCATAGCCCTGGACCTTGGCCCTAAAGATGAGAGTGACACACAGGGCATAGGAGCAAACATGGTTAGTTAGTCCATTTATCCTGCCTGGCTCAGCACCAAAAAAGGATTTGGAGCAGCATGAAAAGATGCGTAACATGTAATATCAAAATGATGTGAAGAAATCAGCCAGAGGGAACCAGAGCAGGAGGATATAGCCCAGTGTCAGATCAGGACATAATGAGGAGGCTGAGGTCCCGAGCGCTTGGGCCATGGTGGCCTGCAGGTTGGACCTGCACCTTCCAAAGAGCAAAGTTCCCTAGGAATCCTGTCACCAGGAACCACAATATTTAAAACAGACGGAAATAGGCAGCTCTGAGCGGGGGAGGGGAGTACTCAGGAGCCCAAGCTCCACCCGCTCCGTTCCCCTCACCCTCACAGCTGCCCTGAGCCACCCTTCAGACCCCCAGGCTCCAGGCCCCACTGCCTAGAAACCTCCACACTGGTTGGTTCTGGCTCCTTTGTGCTCATCGCAAACCCCAGCAGCTGGAGCAGCACCAGCTCTGCCTGGACTAAAGGAAGAGAGAAATGTTCCCCTTGGGTGTCACGGGACATGCTGCCATGAGCCGATCATAACATCCTGACAACCCAGAAGTGGGTTCTAGGCCCACTGCCTTGTCCACTGAGGCCCCTGCGGGGCCAGGCACCTCCCCATCCCATGAGATGCACCCCGTCTTTCACCCGTCAAAGAGGAGCACGTAAAAAGTGACAGCCCGGCACTCAGACCCATGCCTGGCGCTGCCACCTCTCTGAAGGGCTGTCCTTTGGAAAAGAGAGGGGCTGGTCCAGTGTGTCCTCCAACCACAGAGCTGAGACTGGGAGGGCCAGCCTCACAGCCAACCACGGTCACAGTCAGAACCACTCACACCTGGGTGTCCAGCATGCTGGCCTGGAGCAGCATGGGGCACCAGAGCCACAGGGTCAGGGGTTCCCACCCACCCTGAAGGCCTGTGCACCCAGAGCCCAGGGGCTTTCTCCCTCCAGCATCCCTCTGCCTCCGCTTCTACTCCACACATCCCGACGCCCACACAGGAGCTTGTGCACTTGCTGAGCTGGGTGCTGACCTCTCTCTGAGGTCGTCTGGACCCTGCACTGCTCATTAAAGCAGAGCCATGACTGTCCACCACCAGGGGACAGGGTGCGAGGGAGTTAGTTTCCTCTGACTGGTCACCTGGCAACAGGCATCTCTTTCATGCCCTCTCTGCTGTGCGCACATCAGTGACAGGAATTCCTCCCCTTTAATGGTTTGCATTGTCAGAGGGTAAAATCTGATGCAGAGCGAATGTCTCTGAGTTCACCAGTAATAACCCCCAGGAGACCATGCTGAGGAAGTTATCTGCTACCAAACAGTAAAATATCTCCATCTACTTTCAGAAGCTTTGGACGGCAAAGAGAGATCGCCAGGGGACTCCGAAAACCTTCAGACAGGACCTGTCTGGCTCGTCCGGCCTAATTCACCGTGACTTAATACAACACGGGGAAGGGGTGGCAGGGCCAGGAAGCCCAGCACAGCCAGATTTCCTCAATATAAAATAGCATCAACGGAAAGATTTAACAACAGTACAGTGAGGGGCGGGGGTGGGGAGTGCGAGATGTACCCTGACTTCAAAAACTCTGGAAAGTAGGAGGAAAGAGAAAGGTCATCCATTTCAAGTGAAGGAAATATGGTCGATCGCTGCCCCTTTGGCCCCGCAAAGTCTTTGCTTCCGACCTCTTTCCCTGGGGCGTGCTTTTTAGAGCTCCAGTCATCAACAGGTAGTATGAATCACGCACTCCAAAAACGAAAGAGAGAATGTTCCAGGCCCAAAACATCAGATGGTTCCAGGCCGTCCAATCCAACCCCTGAGCCCTCCCTGGGCTGCCATCCCCATGCCCCACAGCCACCCAGCCCTGTCCACATGCACCCGGACTAGCAGCCTCTCAAGGAAATTCAAGGAAAAGGAAGAAATTAACAAGCCTTTACAGAGCATCTGTCCCGTGTCGGGCACTTGCTGGACGCCGGCGTGACCAGGCTAAACAAGACCCAGTTCCTGCCCTCAATGAGAAGAGATGAGAAGATGATTATAACTCACTGAGTGCCTGCCGCATCAGCCACTGTGCTGGGTACCACGCACAGAGCATCCCGCTTGATCCGTGCAACAGCTCCTGAGATAACAATCATACCCATTTTACTGCTGAGAAAATAAAAGCTGGGTGAAGCGAAGTCATTTCAAGCACAGGTAGTCAACAGAAGGTAAAGCCAGAATCTGGACTCAGCCACTCTCCCCAGAGCTTATCTGTGCTCTTTCTACCACCACAAGTAGCCCTTTCTCCACAGCCCCAAGCCCAGAGTGGCATCACTTAGCCCAAGATAGTGTCAGGCCCTGAGGTACCTCCACACACGGATCACATCTCTTCCACCTCCTGGCTATCAGCCTCTCCAGTCTGCCCACCTGTCTTAGTTTCCACTGCCAAAGGCTTAGGCCAGACCCCCATGGTCATGGTCATAGGAGACCACCATGACCTTCCAATGAGTCTCCTGTCTTCCCCTCTCACTGCTGTGGTCCAATATCTACACCCCAGCCAGAAGGGTGTTTGTAAAACACAAACCATACAATGTATCTCTTCTGTTTAAATGCTCTGAAGGCCTCCCCTTGCCCTGGAGATAAAGTGCTCCACCTAGGAGGACTCACATGGTCCAGCCCAACCTGACCTCCACCCCCTGGACCACACTGCAGCACTTCTGCCTTCCATCTATGCTTCTAAAATGTGCATTTCTCTCCAGCCTCCAAGCCCTCGCACATGCTGTTCCTGGGCCTGGAATGCCATTCCCCTCCATGAACTAACACCTCTTCATCTTGCTGGGAAAAGACTGTTGCATCCACGCTACCCAAAGTTATCTTCTCCCCCAGATCCCGGCTCTTTTCCTTCAAGCTCTTATCGCAAGGTTTAACCATCTACTTTCCTATTTATTTATTAAATGTGGTCTCCTTCACTGAGCCATCAGCTCACAGGCCTCTGAAATTGGATCTCTTGTTCACCGTTGAGCTGTTCACACCTCTCAGGGTCGATGCCAAATACACGTGCTGAGTGAACGTGCCAGCTGGTGACCAGGGACAGTGTTGCCGATCACCATGGCGTGTCCTGCGATGACCGGCACAAGGCTCGGCCATTCCTTGTCACCTTGTCTCAGGCAACCACCACCAATGGGGCAGACTTGGCAATTTTGATGGGATTCGGGTGAAACAAACCATGGTGCCTCCACCCCAGGGACTACCCCTCAGTCATAAAAAAAAAGAACCAACGTGAATGGATCTCAAGGGCATTGTGCTGAGCGAAAAAAAGCCAGTCTCAAAAGGTTACACACCACACAGCTCCCTGATATGGCGTCCTCAAGGTGACCAAATTATAGAGATGCAGAAATGATAAGAAGTACGGCGGGGGTTCCAGCATGGGGAAGGTACGTGTCACTATCTCAGGGAAGCAGGAGAGAGTTCCTTGAGGTGTGCGGTCTACAGCATGGTCATGGTGGTGGTTACACGAATCTACACATGGGATAAATTATCATAGAACGATACACAAAGACACATAGAAATAAAACCACATGAACACGTGTAAAAACTGGGGAAATCCAAGCAAAGCCTGGAGTCCAGGTCCCTGTGTTGTGCCAAGTGCTTTGCTGGTTTTGGTAACGCACGTGAGTTGTCACCTCTGGCAGAAGCTGGGAGGAGGGTGCACAGGACCTCTTGGGACTATTTTTGCAGCTTCTTGTGAGTCTATAATTATTTCAACATAAAGAGTTAAAAGAGTAGAATTTAAAAAGATAGAATTTATGTGCCACCCCAGGCTCAGGTTCTCCATACCCACCTTCCCCTGCTCCTTCCTTGGGACACCAGGTGGCACCTGCCTCAGGTGGCTGACTTTCAGCCAGGAACTTGCAGACAACCCAAAGCCATGGACCAGCCTCCCACAGGAAGAAGGGACTGGAACCCTCAGGCCCACCCCCTAGCGTGGCTGGATAACACACACATAAGTCAGACACCCTACACAGTGTCTCATTTTTGTCCCAGATTCTGGGAGGATCCTGTACATTTCTGGTGTGATCTGAGGTCCAATAAGAGAAAATCCTCCTCTGATTACCTGTTGCTCACACCCAAATCTCTGTCTCTACGTCTCAGAAGCAGCATTTGGGGAGATGGCCACATGCAAACCCCACACTGGAAACCTTCCTTGTAGATGCCTCCCCGACAATCTAGGACTGAGGAGTCTTTAACTGAACCGTTTTGTCCCAAAGAGGTCAAAGCTTTTATCTATCAGCTGTGCCACAGGCCACAGGCAGAAAAGCCGCTGGTTTTTGTTAAGGGCGAACCCTTGCCCGGCCGTGCTGGCTAGGTTAGACCATAAGAGAGATACACACAGAGGCCTGCTTGGGTTTGTGGCTCAGGGATGGGATGGCGACTCTGGTTTGAATTTGGTCCAGATTCTAGTGGGGAAAAGTGAAAAAGTAAGAGTAAGTTCCCGGCTTGCGGCCACACAGCGGGCAGGGGCTGCGTCTACACTAACACAGGGCTGGGACAAAGGGTTGCCTTAACCCTTGGCTAGACTGAGCCCTGATGTCTACACAGGCAAAGTGCGGGCAGAGACAGGGATCTCTGGGGTGAATCTGGTGGCTGAGCCGGCCTGGAGGAGGCTGAGCACTGTGGGGATCAATGGGGTCCTAGCCTCGGCTCTGCCCCTGCTTCACCAGGTGACCCTCTGTAAGCCCCTCCCCTCCCTGGGCCTCAGTTTCCCCATTTTCAAAGTGCCCTGACTTCTGAGGTCCTCCTCAGAACTAAACATCTACCTGCTCCAGGGTTTCTCAGTCTTGGCACTAAGGTCGCTTTGAGCCGGAACGTTCTTTGTCGGAGGTAGGAGGGCTGTAGTGAGCATTGGAAGATGTTAAGCAGCAACCCTGGCTTCTGCCTGCTGGATGCCAGGAACAATGCTGCTCTCCCCCTACAGTGTGATGACCCCTGTCCAGACATTGTCAAATGTCCCCTGGGGGTAAAATCGCCCCTGGTGAAGAACCACTGCCCTGGACTCAAGGACACTCAAATCAAGGAGGAGAGGGGAGTCTAGAACTGCTTGATGGTGGAGCCTATATACCCCCTCCATCAGTCCATCTTCCTTCCATCTTGGCTCCAACAACCCTTGTGCTGGGAGCTCCAGAGCAGAGTCCTTCCCTCCAGGACAGCACTTCCTATTCAAAGGGGCCCTTTGAATTGAGCTACAGTGTCCATCACTGTTTGGGACCACCCAGAACCAGCCTGTGCCATCCCTTGTGGTCCAGGCCACTGTGTATTTGAAGAGAACCATAATTTCCCTTCTCTTGTCCAGTGCAACACTTGGGGGAGGGCAGGCACATGCCAGTGGGAGGACTGAAGTAGGGGGAAGAGGTGACCCACATCGGGCTCCAGGAAGGAGACCCCCCTCCCGCTGCCATCGCCCCACTGCTCTGTGCCTGACGACTAGAAACAGAACCTGCCTGATGTGATGGATCTGCTGCCTCCTGGCTAGGTTAATGCCTGACCTTGGAGGGTCACTAACTGCTTCCCTGGGTACAGTGTCCTTACCTGCCCTGCCCTCCACGTGAGCCCAGGTGAAGCCTTAGAAAAGAGTATAAACAAAAACACTGTATAAATGGGTGAGGTTCTTTCAGGGCACTCCTCTCTCCCCACAGTCTTTTTTATTGCACCTAAAATGCCCTGATCTGGGATAAGAAATAGTCACAAACTACCCAGGATGAATGACCCAAAAAGTCCTTTATGTCAGCAGGAACAAAACCTTATTAGAGGGGCTCTCCTTGAACACTCCCAGCCTGAACTCCATCCCCTCGCCCTACTCCATATTTCTCCTTGGCACTCACTTTTCCCTGGCAAGGAGTACATATCACAGTTCTGTCTCTCACCCCCTCTTCATTGTCAGCTACATGAGGTGGGGTCTTTGTCTTATTCATGGCCATCTCCCCAGTAACTCAAGCAGATGTGCAATACACTCTCTTTTTTTTGTTATTTACTTTATTTTCTTTATTCCCATCATGAGAATTAGTTTGTGTTTCCCATGGTGAATTTTATTTTATTTTTTTTTTTTTTGGGTTATAGTTGATTTACAATGTTGTGTTCATTTCTGCCGTATAGCAAAATGAATCAGTTATACATATACTTATATCCACTCTTTTTTAGATTTTTTTCCCATACAGGTCATTACAGAGTATTGAGTAGAGTTCCCTGTGCTATACAATAGGTCGTTATTAGTTATCTATTTTATATATAGTGGTGTGTATATGTCAATCCCAAACTCCCAGTTTATCTCTCCTCCTCCTCCCCGTGGTAACCATAAGTCTGTTTTCTACATCTGTGACTCTATTTCTGTTTTGTAAATCAGTTCATTTGTACCACGTTTTTAGATTCCACATATAAGCATAATGATATTTGTCTTTGTCTGACTTCACTTAGTATGATCATCTCTAGGTCCATCCATGTGGCTGCAAATGGCATGGTTTCATTCTTTTTCATGGCTATGTAGTACTTCATTGTATATAGGTACCATTCTTGTTACATGAGTGCAGAGACACTGAGCGAGCCTTCATTGGGAAATGGCCAGTGGAAGGTGGCCAAGTGAAGATGGAGGACCTGGCCTGAAACTTGAAGGGCCAAGTGGGCTGGCATGGTGAGGATTGGGGTGAATAAGGTGACATTTAGAACATTGGTGCTTGGGGCTTGAGACACACAGGGGCAGAAGGAGAAAACATAGAATGCTAGGGTAGGCAGCAAACTCGGAGTCTCCAGCAGCCATGTTTATGCAGACGGGATTATATATTTGTCAATTACTATGGCAACATAAATCAGTACATGAATTGATATATAAATACAACTTTGAAAAGCATTTAATTTATTTTAATATGTGTGTGTACATAAACAAACCAGATGATATTAATTATAATAGAAATGGCTCAACAAATCATTCTAACAATTACTCAGTGGTCACTGAAGTATAGTTGACTTACAATGTTGTAATTACTGCTGTACAGCAAAGTGATTCAGTTACACATATATATACATACATTCTTTTTTTTCTTTAAGAATTTTTACTGAGATACAATTGACATACAATAAACTGCACATATTTAAAGTGTACAATTTTATTTTTTTTTCTTATTAGTAGTGTATATATGGCAATCCCAGTCTCCAAATTCATCCCACCCCAACCACCCCTGCTTTCCCCACTTGGTATACATTCTTTTTTTAATACTCTTTTCCACTATGGTTTATCCTGGGAATGGATGCCTGGGCGATCCTTTGACCTAGCTGTTACTAACTAAATGACAGCTCTGTCTGAGCCATGGTTTGACATGGGGAACCCCCTGTCTTAGTCCTTGCTGCAATCATGAAATACCCCACACTGGGTGGCTTAAACAGCAGCTATTTACTTCACGCAGCTCTGGAGGCTGGAAGCCCAAGGTGTTGGTAGATTTGGTTCCTGGTGAGGCCTCTCTTCTTGGTTTGGACGTTTGTATACGTTGTGTGCTCACAGGACCTCTCTGTGTGTGAGCGCAGAGAGAGCTCTGGTGACTCTTCTTAAAAGGGCGCTAATCCCATCAGGGGGCTCCACCCTCATGAGTGCATCTAAACCCAATCACCCCTTAAAGGCCCAACTCCTAACACCATCATATTGGGGGTTAGGGCTTCAATTTACAAATCTGGGGGGGGACATAAATATTCAGTTATAACACCCCCCAACCTGTCCCAGTGGCCTACCATTGAGAGACATTAGGACTCTGGTGCCCAGCAGGGGGACGCCATCTGTGTGACTGGACCACACACCCACCCGGACACCTGACCCCACATGACCCCATCATGTCCCTGACCTCATCCCCCTCCCTGTCCCCTCAGCCCACCCCTGCCTGCACCTGCCTCCCGGCCTTTGCCTCTGCTGCTCCCCCTGCCTGGTGTCCTCTTCTCCCAAGTACATACATGTACTTTTAGGGGGAAAACTTGTTGGGTTTTCATTCAAAGGCTGACTTCCCACTTAAACCTCCCTTAGCCGCCCTTCCTGACACATTGGCATCCTCACTGCAGACAGCCCCTCCCTCTCCTCTGCCTCGTTTTCCCCCTGCACGTGTCCCCAGCCGGCCCTGCACACATCGTGAGTGGGGAAGGAACAGAGGATGAGGCCCTCCTTTGGGGAGACAAGTGGATGCCATAAAGTGGGCCACGGCCACCATGAGAGAGTCCACTCACCGCAGGCTACCAGGTCTTCCCTAACAAAAATAGAGCAGGATATAAAAGGAAAAGGGGGAGAGCAAAGGAAAGAAATTTTTCCGAGGGCCCAGCGCCTTCTGTCTCTTATTTCCTTTATTCCTTCCAAGAACCTATGAGACAGGTGTTTTCACGTCCACGTTCCAGAGGTGAAATCCCAGGCTCAGAGGGTTGAAGCTCTAGGTCACAGAATTATGAAGCCCAGAGCCAGGACCAAGCCCAGGTCAGCCCAGCTCTGGAGCCTGGGTCCTCTCTCTGCACAGCACCTGCATGTGGGAAGCAATGAACACACAAGCCAGAAACCAAACCCTCTCAGCAAGGAAGCCTCCTTCCATCCATGTCCAACCTGGGGATCCAAACGGCCTGGGTCTCAGAACCTTCAGAGGGATGCTGGCGGTGAAGACCTGACACGCTGGAGCCTCGAGCTTGCGTCCTCCCACGGAAAGGAACCCAGGGCCCATGCCCTGCTCTGTGTTCCTGCCCGTCAAAGCTGTCCACTCCCATCAGGACAGGGCCCCTGACGTACAAAACCCAGGCCCTGCCTCGGGCTGGTTTCAGGTTTCTACAACACAGTAAATCGGCGTGTTTTTATTTCTCCATCTGTAAACATCTCTCCATCTAATACGGTAACTGCTGTTTATACAGAGCTATAAAAACAGAGGTCAGAGCACAATAAGATTATAGTCTTACTTCAATACATCCAATCCATAATAAAATAAAATCTTACAAACCATCCAGAGGACCCATCGTGGCGTTCCTTAAGAATTAATGTCTGTCATATGTAAGGATTCTAGCTGGGCATAATATTTTCCACAGCTGTCAGGACCTATTTAAAAGGCAATATCCTTTCGCTGGCATTTGATTTAGACTCTGTTTATACCATGTGGAGGATTGTTAATTCTGCGACATCTGACTCAGGGGTGTTTGATTACACCGAGGCCACCGCCAAGGGGACGACGCATGATGTGGTGTGAGGTCGGGCGGCAGGACCGCGGCCCCGCTCTCGCCAGGCTCCCGCTGCTGATGAGGTGCGCCTGGGGGGATGGGACCCAGCAGCGGGGAAATGAGCCCGTCTGCTTTACAGGCAGCGTGGGCTGGCGGCAAAAGGAGCTTTGGCACGAGGTGTGCAGGACGCAGCCCAGTCGCCTGCCGGTGACAAGCCTTGGGCGAGGTCGTTTGCCACTCGGAGAGTCAGTTTCCTTTTTGTAATCAGGGAACGTATCTGTACCTTACAAGGGGTGATGGGCTGCACTGTGTTCACCCCGAATTCATATATTGAAGTCCTAACCCCCAGTGCCTCCGAATGTGACTGGGTGTGGAGATAGGGCCTTTAAAGAGGTGGTTGACTTGCAATGTGGTCATTTAGGTGGGCCCTAAGCCAGTCTAACAGAGGTCTTATAAGTGGAGGACACAGACACTCATGGAGGGATGACCAGGCGAGGACACAGGAAGCAGACAGCCATCTGCAAGCCAACGAGGGAGGCCTCAGAGGAAGCCAGTCTCTGCGTGCATTTCCTACTGCTGCTGCAACAAATGCGTGCAAACGCTGTGATTTAAAACAACGCGCATTTATTCTCCTACAAGTCTGGAGGTTGGAAGTCCAAGATGGGTCTTATGAGTTTCGAACCGAGGTGTAAGCAGGGCTGATTCCTGCTGGAGGCTGATAGGGAGAATCCATCGTCTGGCCTTTTCCAGCTTCCAGGGGCCACCTGCCTGCCTTGGCTCTGGGCCTCTTCCCACATCTTCGAAGCCGGGAGGGGCGCAGGTTCTAACCTCTCCCTCGCCCTGACGCTGCTTCTTTAGGCCAGCACCTGGCTTTCCACTGAGTCTGCTTCCATTTTTGCCCCCTCAGTCTCTCTCCCCTAAGCAGCCCAAATGACCCTTTTTAATATGTAAATTGGATCCCGACACACCACACCCCGGGAGGTCTAACTCCCAGGGACTGAGGTGGCCTTAGGGTGACCTGACGGCCCCTCAGCCTCCAGTCCTGATGCCTCTAGTCTCCTCTCCTGCCACTGGCCTTCTGGTTCTTTCTGGAACATGCCAAGCAAGTTCCACCTCACGGTGTCTGCCTTTACTGTGCCCTCTGCACTTTTCCCACAGTGACCCTCACTGCCTGCAGGAGTCTGCAGAAATGCCCCTTTATCAGAGAACTCCTCCCCAACCCTAAATAACAACCCAATCCCCCCACCTCTCATCCCCCCCAAATCTCTCCATCCTCTTCCCTGACTGCATGTTTCTCCATAGGGTTGATCATGGTCTGATGCATGTTTATTTGCTGACTGTCTTCCCCATGAGGGTGTAAGCTCTGTGGGAATAGGAAGTCTGGCTGCATCCCCACAGCTTACCGACATCGGAGGCCAGGTACACACAGTCAGGGTTGAATGGATCAGTGGCCACTTTGAGTAATCTGTGGTTGACAATGTTGAAACATGAGGAAAGTCACTAAAGTGGCTCTTGAACCAGCGAATATCTGGAAGGCCCTTCAGGATCGCCGTGTCCTGCCTTGCCCTGCCCTGCCCATGCAGAAACTCCCTCAGCACTGTGTCCAGCAGGTGGTTCACCTGGCCTCAGGTTGAAGAGCTGAGCTTCCCTGACTACCCCAAGGGTCCCTCAATAGCAAGGACATCATATTCATCTTTTAAATATCAGGATTCCAATAAAGAGCTTGATATAGATTGGGCTCTCAGTATTTGTTTGAGGGATAGATGGATAGTTGGGCAGATGGAAAGGTAGATGGATGGAGGAAAGACAGATCCATGGATGGATAGATGGATATGTTAGATGGATGCCTGGATGGCTGGATGCGTGGGTGCATGGGTACATGGATGAATAGGCGGGTGGATACATGGATGAGTGGATGGAAGGATGGATGCTTAGATGGACTGATGCATGAATAGATAGGTGGGTGGATGGATTGAAGGATGAATGGATGGATGGATTGGTGCATGAATACATGGATGGATAGGTGGGTGGATGGAAGGATGGATGGACGGATGGTTGTATGGATAGATGGACAGATAGAAAGATAGCTGCTTAGATGGATGGAGGGATGCATGGATGGATAGGTGAGTGGATAGTTGGAAGGATAGATGGATGGATGGTTGGGTGGATGGATAGATGGGTAGAAAGATGGCTGCTTGGATGGACTGATGAATGTATGGATGGAGAGGTGGGTGGATGGATGGCAGGTAAGAGGGTAAAAGGCATGATTGGATGAATGGATGAAAATCAGTGACATGAAGCTCATCACCTCCGAGGCAGCCTATGTCCATTAGAGAGAACTGATGGTCACAAAACCCTTTCTTGAGTTGCACTGGAGTCCATTTCCCTATGTGCGACTCTGCTGTTGTTCTAAGAGCTGTCTTCTCTTCATTTTCTATAGGTTTGTAGGCAGAACAAAAGAGTGACAAGGTTTGTTATCTCTCATCTGCTCCCAGCTAATACCTCTGGTAGAGCACCACCCACTGGGCTGTGGCCTATTGGGTGCGTTTCCCCCAACGACACCATGGGCTCTGAAGGTCCAGCACAAAGCCTAGGATGCCAGGCTGCGGTCATGTAAGACGGCAAGATCCCAGCCCACAGCAGGGACCCCACGCCTGCCCTGCGCATTCACCCCATGGTGACTCCATTCCGAAAGAAGCCACCCTGGAGGGCTGTGGGGAGATGGGGAGCTTGTGAGCCCCCATTCCAGGAGATCAGCAAGAATCACAGGGTGTGTATGTGTGTGTGTGTGTGTGTGTGTGTAACAAACGTACAGTAAGTACCAGGCCCACATTCTCACCTACTTAACCCTCAGAACAAACCAGCTAGGTAGCATCACTGCCCCATTCTGCAGACTGGGGAAATGGACTTTGAGATTAAACTGGTCTGCCCAAGGCCACACAGCTAGTACAACGGGGAGCTGGACCTGAACCCGACTCTCGTCTCCACCGCTCCACACGGAGGGGAGGGAGAGGCATGTGCTAGCGGGGGCCGATAGAAGGGACTGCAGGCAGGATAACACGGGCCTTCACGGGGTCCTGATTTCTGCTCTGTTCCTCTGGCGGTCATTGAATATCCCAGACAGGGAGATTCCCCAAGGCCACCTGGTACATAGGATGACCAGCACAGATGGGGAAACTGAGGCATATAGCGGGAAAATGGCTTGGCCATGGTCCTAGAGCAAGAATGTGGCAGAGGTGGCCCTAACCTTGGGCGTCTTGCCCTCCCCCTGCCTACACAGCACCCCTTTTCCTGCTCTGTTCCTACCTGCTCTGGAACCCGTTTCACGCCTCACAGCTCCCTGGCTTAACCCCATTCCTGGGCCATGCTGGACGCCAAGAAGCCTCCATGTGAGTCAATTGCGGGTTCCCCAGTGCTAGGCTCTTGCTCCTGCTGTGACTCCCACTCTTGAGGGGGTGTCTTAATCAGGGTTTTTCAGATAAACAGAACCAATAAGATAGCGATACGTACTTACATATATATGTGAATTAGCTTGCACAGTTATGGAGACTGGCACGTCCAGCATCTGCAGGGTGGGCTGGCAGGCTGGAGAGCCAGGGACGGTGCTGATGCTGCAGCTCAAGTCCAATGGCGGTCTGCTGCAGAATCCCCTCTGGCCGGGGAGGTCGGTTTCTTGTTCTATGCAGACCTTCAACTGACTGGATGAGGCCCACCCTCGTTAGGGAGGGCAAACTGCTTTATTCAAAGTTCACCAACTTAAATGATAATCTCATCCCGAAACACCCTATGGAAACATCTAGAGTAATGTTTGGCCACATATCTGGACACCGTGGCCCAGCCCAGTGGACACAGAGTAACCATCGCGGAAGGTGGAAACATCCCTGCAATAAGCCGCTGACCCTCGCACAACACAGCAGCTCGAGCTCAGGGTCCGCCTGCAGTGCCACTTCTCGCCAGCTGTGGGACCTCGGACAAGTCATCTCCTGTGTCCGGGGCCATGCCCTCCACTGAAGATGGGAGTAAGAGTCCTGGACCTTGCTGCTGGGGCAGATGGAATGCCACAGTGTTGGTAAGAGCTGGGCGGGGTGGCCAGCACACAGGCTCGTCCAGGAAACGCCGTTTCTCCGAAGGAGCAGCAGCACGGCCCCACTGGCTACTGAGCCGAGGGCCTGTCCTCCACCCTCCACGCCCCTGTTCCTCGTCTGCTGGTCCTCTCTGCGTGCATCTCACACCTGACCTTTGCTGAATCTTTAGCTTGACCCCCTGCCCTCCTCTTTGGGGGCAGATCCGTCACTGCGGATCGTCTCCACTCACTTCCCAGTGCTTCGCCTGCTAGCTTCTGGTTCAGCCAAGCCCTTTGGACCCCTTCCTGGCATCCGTCCATGTAACCACCAGCACAGCCCACCCTGGAGCTAATCTCCGTTCCCCCCCCTACACGTATGCACATATGACACAGACACAGAGGCTCCCAGACACACATACATGAACATGACCCAACACACACACGCACACACACACACACACCACACACCACACACACACACACACCACACACACACCACACTACACACCACACACCACACCACACACACACTACACACACACCACACACACACACACACACACACCACAAACCACACACCACACACCACATACCACACACACACACACACACAAGCACCTCAACACACACACACGCACCTCAACACACACACACACACACACGCACCTCAACACACACACACGCACCTCAACACACACACACACGCACCTCAACACACACACACACGCACCTCAACACACACACGCACACACACACACCTCAACACACACACACACGCACCTCAACACACACACACGCACCTCAACACATACACACACGCACCTCAACACACACACACGCACCTCAACACACACACACACACGCACCTCAACACACACACACACGCACCTCAACACACACACACACGCACACGCACCTCAACACACACACACACGCACCTCAACACACACACACACACACATCAACACACACACACATGCACCTCAACACACACATATATATGCACACACAGTCCAGAACTGGGCAGCTCTCCCAACTTCTAAAAGATAGTGTTTGGTGTATAAAATCCCCTTTTATCTCCAGGTTGACATGAGAGCCAGCCACATCCAGCCCTCTTAGAGGGCTGTCATCCTGGACTAAATGGTTCTAAATATTATACAGTTTTGTTCAAAAGTTGTTTACAGAGACCTCCTCTGTGCCCGAGCCAGTGCGGCGTTCTGGGTTTATAGACACAACAGTGAGAACACGTGATGTAATCTTCTTGATATCATGATGTTACTTTCAGGCATGATGCGGCCGAGGGGCAGGCGGACGCTTGGCACAGAAAAGGGGCCAACGGCCAAGGCGCTTTCCTTCATCCCACGGTGACTGAGCCCCCACATGTGTCCCAGGGGGCTTGACTGACCCCTCTGAAAGCTCCCCTCTGGGATGTCATGGTCCCAGCTGTGAGCTGCCCCTTGAACGGGCCCCCTAGGCTGCCCTTCCCCAGCCCAAGTTTGGCGCATGACTGCCCCTCCGCCCCATCCCAGGAATGCCTGCACACCCAGAGGTGGGGTCCCATCTCTCGGGGGGCAGCAGGACCCTGACTCCACATCATTTATGACCAAGCATCTTGAGCAGCAAATCTGGACCAGGCCCAGGGACCCAGAGATGGATCACCGTGCCCTTGTCCCCAGGGAAGAGAATGGTGAACAAATCCCCCTCAGATTATAGGAGGTGATCTTCAAGGCCGCTCTGGCTCTATTAGTCCTGTACAGAGGGAATGTTCTACACTCTTTCTAGACTGACAGCAGGCTGTAGTTTATGAAACTTTTACAGGTAATTTCATCCTAGGAAACTACGGGAAACCATAGTGACACAAAAAATGTTGATAGAAGAACCCAGGGTTTGTCCGAGACATGAATTAGAGCCTCAGAGGGGCACTACGGTGTGAAGGACCCAAACTCTGATGTCAGACAGACCTGGCTTCTAATCCTGGCTGTGCTCCTATCAGGCTGTGTGACCTCAGGGAAGTCACTCAACCTCTCTGGGCCTTATTTCCTTCATCTGCAAAAGGAAACTGATGACAATCACACCTACCACAGGAAGAGAGGTCAGGGTGAAAACATCACACAAGAACTCACTGGCAAACTTCCAGGCAAATAATAAGTGCTTCTTACATGTTTGCTGTTATTATTATTATTGAAATGTGTTCCCGAACACATTTCACACACGAAGCCTCATCCACTGCAGCCAGCCAGCCACAGGGCTGAGCAGCATACAGCAGCATTTTGCCTGTAAAAACATTTTGGTGCAATTTTCTGACCCGCAAAATATTTTTACAGTGAAAACGCACGTCTGGCGTGGACTGCTTAGTCTCACTGGCTTGTGTAGCTTCTCAGGAAAATAAACACAAGTGAATGTGCGGACACCAGGGGATGGACTCAAGTCAAACAAACGTGGCCATGGGCAGCCCCCTGCGTGCCCTCCACCCTGCCCAGCCGAGCAGCAAAGTCTCAGACCAGGTCACCCGGTCTGGTCTCCTGAGAGGCTACAGGATGTAGAGCCCCACAGCCTGAAGGAGACCAGGACCCCGGGGCAGAGCCCACCCCTGGCTTCTCAGAGGCGGTGACAAAGCCCAGAGCAGGAAGGGGACCTGCCCAAGATCACACAGCAAGTTTGCGTCTTTTCATTTGTTCATTTGTTTGGCAGATTTGATATTACTCATTGAACACACAATGATTCTTTTTATTAATTAATTAATTTTTAATTGAAATATAGTTGATTTATAATGTTTCAAGTGTACAACAAAGTGATTCAGTTGTACATATATATGTTCTTTTTCAGATTTTTTTCCATTAAAAATTATTACAAGGTATTTAATATAGTTCCTTGTGCTATACAGTAGGTCTTTGTTGTTTATCTATTTTATATATAATCATGTGTGTCTGTTAATCCCCTACTCCAAATTTATCCCTCCTCACCCTTTTCCCCTTTGGTTAACCATAAGTTTGTTTTCTGTGTCTGTAACCGTGAGTTTGTTTAGAAAACAAGTCTGTGAACTTGCTTTGTAAATAAGTTCATTTGTACTATTTTTTTAGCTTCCACATATGAGTGTTTGTCTTTCTCTGCCTGACTTACTTCACTTAGTAGGATCATCTCTAAGTCCAACTGGCATGATTTCATTCTTTTTTATGGCCGAGTAGTATTCTATTGTGCATAAGTACCACATCTTTATCCATTCCTCTGCTAGCAGGCATTTAGGGTTCTTCCACGTCTTGGCTATTGTAAATGGTGCTGCTATGAACACAGAGGTGCATGTATCTTTCCAAATTAGAGTTTTCCACACACTGATTTTTTTAAGGAGGCCATTCCCATCACTGTAGGGAAGGAAATACCGTTTGGGGAGGTGGCCTGATGTGCCCAAGCTCATCACGGCCAGGGTCCAAGCTTCCTTCCTTCTCTCTGCTCTTGGGAAGTCTCTGCCCTACCCTGGGTGACTGTTTGCCAGGCAACCTACTTTGTCCAGAAAGACGGTGGGAAGATAAGGAATAAGCACAAGTTGAGAAAAAACGTAGTTCCCAGCATCACCGTTTGTTAAATGTGTGATCGCAGATGAGCTAGTAAACACCCCTACGCTCCACCTTTGTCCTTTGTAAAATGCCAGGGACAGACAAACAAGCAGTGACAGATCTGTGCAGTGGAATACTACATAGCAACGAAAAAGAACAAACCAACACCCTCCCCCCCCGCCCCCCGCACGCCTGACTTGCTGAATCTCACAGAATCAGTGGAGTGAGGGAGGCCAGGCAGAGGAGCCTGCTCTGTTTATGTGAAGTTCAAGAACAGATAAAACTCCCAGGGATGATGGGGCCAGAAGAGCGGTTGCCTCTGGGGTGGGGCAGGGGCTCGGAGCGACCCCACAGGGGGTGGGAAACACGCCACGTCTGGGTCTGGGTGCTGGTCACCTAGCTGCTACCTGTGTAACAATGCGTCCAGCCCTACCCTGAAGGTTCCTGCACTTTAATATGTGTAAACCAGGCCTCAACACAAATTATTAAAGTAAAATGACAATGACAGAAGCTCCTGTTGTACAGAGGTCCGGGGCACTGCTGACACGTTGTGGGGGAAAAGGCAGACTCCGCTTTCATTTATTGCCCTCCTCCCTATGTTGAAATGGCACATTTTTCTCCTCCGTAGATTCCTTCATGAGTCAATCATTCATTCATTCACTCGGCGCCCCTTGGGCTCTGCAGGGGAATTTCGTGAAGGCATGGCACAATCGGGCTGGCACTTTGGACAAACCACTCCGACACCAATGGAGAGGGGCTGCTGGAGGAGCCAGAGGGGAGGCTGCCGTGCCGAGGGTGCCAGGCAGAGGGTGCGGGGAGCCAGACACACCTGGCCTCGGCCTTCCTGGCACATGCCAGCCTCCAACGGGTACGCCCAGCACTGCAATCAGCACCATGACAAGTGCCCTGGAGGAAAAGCAAGGGCACAGGCCACAGAAGTCAAGAAGGTCTGTCTCATCTGGAGAGCAAGAAGACCTCCTGGAGGAGGGGACATCTCAAGGATGAGGAAAAGCAGGGTGGGGGAAGGTGAACCAGGAACCTACGAGGGAAAAGGCCCTGCGAAGGAAAGGGGTGCACACGGAGCACTGGCGGGCGAGAGGAGGCTTGTGCCTGGTGAGCAGGGAGTGGGGGCAGAGCAACACAAGATAAGGCAGGGCCAACTCAGGCCAGACCTCCAGGCCCGGCTAGAGTTTGGGTCCTTCTGCGAAGATGGGCCAAGGGGCTGGGACTCTGAGGGGTAAGCAGGAGCCTGACGTGATGGGAACTGGAGTTTTTACCATCATTCTGCCCGCCAGGTGGAGAGTGGTTTAGAGGAGGCAGGTCTGCAGGGGACAGGACAGGAGAACTTTAGGGCCTATAAGAGTCGTCCAGGCAAGAAGGAGAGACTGATCTTGGAGAGGAGACAGGACAGACCTCCTCTACAATCCCCAGGGTTCGGTGACCAGGCTGGGTGGGGGGTCAAGAGAAGGAAGGATTCCAGGTGACGCACAGATTTCTGCCTGGAGCACTTGGGTGGAAGCAATGGAGGAAGACAAGTTTGGGGCCCCTGAAGTCCAGAATGTTCTCTTCTTGACACCAGCCCTTGCAGACCCCTGTTTGGATCGGTCACCCCAATTCCCGTGGAAAACCCAGCTGAGCCAGAGGCACTAGAGAAGCAGTCCAGCCATCCTGCCACCCTCCCCAGCCCAGGCCCAGAGCACCACGTGCCTGCAAGTCACCAGGCATCCTGGTAAAATGCAGGTTCTCATGAAGTAGATCTGGGCTGAGCCCGAGAACCTGCAGTCAAATAGGTTGTTGCTGTTGGTCATCGACCGCGTTCAGTAGTGAGGGCTTTGCAAACTCTGCCCGGGGTTGGGTGGCAGGATTGCCGACCCTGCCTGGAAGAACCAGGAGCACATTTCCCACCACCAAACAGTTTTCCTCTTGCCTGTCCCCACCCTGAGACAGGTCTTCTTCTCTCTCCCAACCCCATCCTCAGCTATCCCCAGGAGTCCCAGTAGGTTGGCATCGACATGCTCAGGACCACGTCCTCTTGGCCACCAGGTGGTGTCTGCTAATTTCCTGCTCACCTGCTCCAGGAGCCCGTGGCCACCACGGGAGCACGACCAGGCCCTGACGTGGGGAAGCTGAGCTGCGAGGCCCGAGGAGAATCCAGGTAGACAAGGCCAAGTGGTACTCAGGTAGGTGTGGTGGGGGAGATGTGAGCGTGAAGGGACCCTGGCACATGCCTGGAGGTGGATGCATGCGTTAGTTTCCCAGGGCGCCCGCAACAAAGAACCACACACTGGGAGGCTTAAAACTGCAGAAATGTATTCTGTCTCTCGTTCTGGAAGCTAGATGTTTGACATCAAGGTGTCGGCAGTGCTGTGCTCTCTCTGAAGGCTCTAGGGAAGAGTGCTTCTTCGCTTCTTCCATCTTCTGGTGGCTCCTGGCAATCTGTGGTTGTCCTCAGCTTGTGACAGCCCAACTCCAGTCCCCGTCTTCACTTGGCATTCTCCTCTCTGTGAGTCTCTGTGTCTTGGCCTGGCCTTTTCATCAGAACACCGGTCATGGGACTTAGGGCCCATCCTACTCCAGCATGACCTTGTTCTAATTCAATGACACCTGCAAAGATCCTATTTGCAAATAAGGTCACATTATTGGGTATCTGATGTTAGGACCCCGACACAATTTTTTTTTCAAAAAGTAAAAATGTGTATGTAGTATTATTACACCAAGGTTAGGAAATAGAATCTAGCAAATAATACAAAACCATTTAGCAGTGTCTTTACAAGGTGATAGCGTATTTTTCCTATTACTTTAAAATTCCAATCATGGGTAGCTACTTGCTCCACACAAAACTGAGAAATATAAAAGTATGTTTAGAGTAGAATTATTCATCCTAACAAAATGGAAGGGAAAAGAAAGCACCCTCCCAGTTTCCTGTGAGTAGGAGAATGAATAGTAATGATTTCTATATGACCAAATAGTGGAATATTATTTAAGGGTGAAAACAAATTACCGCTCTAAACATCAGTATAAATAAAAGTCACAAGAGAGTATAAAAATAAAGGCATGTGAGAATACATATTATATCATTTATTTGTGAAAATTACCAAGATATCCAAAACTACAAAATATATAAACATAGTGCACATATGTATTGATATGTAGTAAAATTCTAGAGGGAGGTAGAAATTCAGTTTGGTGACTTCCTTGGGGGGTGGGGGGGATGATAAGAAAAATATCGTCTAGGAGGGGAAGCTCATGTTCAACACAGTTTTTGAAGGGACATAATTTCCCCCCGCATCAGTGGGGGAACCCAGAAAGCGCATCAAGCCTGGCAGGAGCCAGGGCCCTCCTGGTGTCACCCAGCCAGGCGGCCCCACCAGCAAGCACGTCCCTAAAGTGTGGGGACCAGCTAGATGTCCGCCTTCTCTGCAGCTTCTCATGGCCGCCAGGCAGTGAAGTCCTGGCCTATAAACTCCGCTCCGTTGGCTATAAACTGTTTGTAAGGTTTTAAATAAACAGCCACAGTCCTGAAGTCTGGTGGCTCGCCACTCATCAGGGCTTTGGCAGTTGTCAGCAAACTCCACAGCCCCAGACCCTGAAAACTAACCAACGGGCAGAGCCACCCACAGAGGCCAGCGAGGGGGTGCCTGTGGTGGCCGCCCAAACCAGGGCACCTCCCACAGCCCTGCCGGGGCCAAACCAGCAGTAGAGATGCCACCAAGGAGACCGGGGACAGTGCGTTCCTTTCTGGTTCAGATGCTGCCTACAGGGTGGGAACCCAGCACCTCCTTGCCTGGCCAGCCTCGGTTTCCTGGGCTGCACAGGGAGGTCCAGTTCGGCCCACATGGGAGTACCAGCAACAGGCTCCATCCCTCAGGCGGCTGGCCCAGGAATGGGTTCCTCCCTTCTCCATGATAGAAGTGGGGGGCACCTCGGGTTTCCCATCAGAAACACAGATACCCGTTTACCATTGTAGCCCCAGGTTGGTGGCACTTCTCAGCTAGGATTGCTTGCTGGTGGACCCTGGGCAAAATTCAGCCCCCAGATGATGTTTTTAGATAGTGGCCAATATTCTAAAGTGGAGAAATTACATATGGAAATCTGGATTTCAAACTTTCCATAAAAAATCCCATCTGGCCAACTGGCATCGCCTCCTGGAAGCCCAGGAGCATCTACCCTTGTGCTGGGGTTTCTTTCCAGCAAGTTGAGAAGAGGGTGGGATGGTTCTTGTGCCCTATGCCTGTATCAAGTGGAAAAGGAAGAGATCAGTTAGAAAGGCCATGTTTCCCCCTGAATGTATATCTGGAAAAGAAGAAAGCTCTAATCAGAATAGACACATGCAACCCAATGTTCATAGCAGCACTATTCACAATAGCCAAGACATGGAAGCAACTTAAGTGTCCATCAAAAGATGAATAGATAAAGAAGATGTGGTACTTATATACAGTGGAATACTACACAGCCATAAAACAGGATGAAATAATGCCATTTGCAGCAACATGGATGGACCTAGAGATCATCATACATGAAGTCAGCCAGACAAAGAAAGACAAATATTATATGATATCGCTTATATGTGGAATCAAAAAAATGATACAAATGAACTTATTTACAAAACAGAAACAGGCTCACAGACTCAGAAAACAAACATATAGTTACCAAAGGGAAAGGGGGTGGGGGGTAGGGATAAATTGGGGGTGTGGGATTAACAGATAAACACTGCTATATATAAAATAAACAAGTACCTACTGTATAGTACAGGAAACTCTATTCAATATCATTTAATAATGTATAATGGAAAAGAATCAAAAAAAGATATAGATGTTCACATATGTATGTATAACTGAAACATTTTGCTGTACACCTGAAACTAACACAATATTGTAAATCAACTATACTTCAATTAAAAAAAAAAGAAAGTCAGTGTTTCAAAAAGAGTGGTGGGATGGCAGGGAGGGCCTACAGCTTCTCTAGGCTTGTAGGACTCCTTCTCAATAGCCGTAGGTACGCCCCTCATCCACATGGAGACCTCCTGGGTTACAGACCATCAGCACTTTCCTCAGCATCGCACTTCAAGATGATTCCACCAAGGGCGCTGGTCAAGGTGGCCGTTTGCCTAGAGGTTGGAACATGGGCTCTGACTCTGTAGGAGCTGGAATCCCAGCTCTACTTCCTTTATTTTTTTTTCCAGAATTTATTTTATTGAATTATAGTTGATATACAATGTTGTGTTAATTTCTGCTGCACAGCAAAGTGATTCAGTTATATATACTTATACGTGTGTATATATGTATATATACATATATACACACATTCTTTTTCATATTCTTTTCCATTATGGTTTGTCACAGGATATTGAATATAGTTCCCTGTGCTACACAGTAGAACCTTTCTCTTTATCCATCGTATATATACTAGTTTGCATCTGCAACAAGCATCTTTTCTATGTCTTGATTAACTTTCATATTCTTGTTGAAGTTTGGATCAGTTTCCAACATTTTATTCTTTGTGATTTCAATGTTGTAACATATCTGCAGGAGTTCCTTTAATGTGAAGTTTTTGCAGTGTCATTCCTTTACCCTTTTCATCTCCACGCGTTCCTCATTGATGGGGATCAGTTCCCTTCATTCAGTTCAATTAAAAAAAAATTGGCTGCACATCTAGAGTCCTCAGGTGGTAGCCGCTTCCACTTCCCCACGGTCAGCCAGTTCTTCTGTGATGCCATCCTACTCCATTCACATTTCACTTCCAATGTTACCACTTTTCCTTTCTTTGCTTCACTTTCTTCTTTGTTGGTTAATTCCCTCTTTTAATTGTTCATCGCAGGAAGCTATTATGTGGGTTTCTCACTGGGAGACCAGGAGACAACATAGTTAAATGGTTTGTTGTCTGTGTGAAGTGAATAACCAATGAGGAGTGACCGGTCACTGACACATGTGGAAAGACGTGACATGATTGGTCACTGCTCATAACGCTCATCTATTAATTACATAGCGATCTGTAGACTGGTGAGCTATCAGTTGGCACTTCATGCAGTTTCTCAAAGTTAATACACCGTGGTGAGTATGAGTGAACCGTGCTTTTGGAGGACTGGTATAATTTAAACTGTAGTACTTGAAATTGTGCACATTAGAACCATGTGAAGTGAAGGCTGCTGTATTATTTGTTCTAGTAATCACTTCTCTGTATTTCTTTGTATATCTGTTCTCCAAGTGTACATCTCCAGTTCTACTTTCGCAAGCTGTGAGACCTTGGACAAATGTGTCCCTAAGTCTCAACATCCTTGCTGTAAATAATACCTGCTACAGGAAAAAAGATTAAGGGAAGACGATGCATGGTAGATGGTAAGCGTGCTAACTGGCAGCTATTTTTATGGTTATTATGGTGCTTTTCTTGCTGTTGCGGCTGTTGGTAGCTGTCCCAGGTCTTAGTCTCATTATCCTAGAAGCAGACTCTGAGATCAGGAGGCAGATGGTTGGTGCGGGGGTCGGGGGTGGGTGTGGGGGAAGATCCCAAGACACGCCACGAAACGGAGGCAAGAGGAGAGAGGGGGGCCAAGGCAGCCAAGAAGGGTGCATGGTTAAGTCCTATATCACTGTGGACATCTGCCCCCCAGTCTTGCTGGGGGCTGCAGGACCAACGCAGCCCCCACACCTCAGAGTATCCACCCCCCCCCCCCTCCGCGCAGGAGCCTGGGAGCGGCGGTATTGACACACCCATGCCTGTTGCTCATTGATTGAGCCTGCCCCCAGAGACTGCTCATCTCCTGGCCCTCTGGTCTGCATGGGGGTGGGCGGAGTGGGCTTCTGCAGCCAGAGAAATGCCCTTGCCAACATTTAGGAGATGAGTGGTCAGACCTGAAGGGCTACAGGTGAGGAGATCTAGACAGGGCACCAATGGCATCTGCTAGAGCTCATGTTACTCTTTCACATGGATGCAAGATTTGTATTCAATTCTATAATGTCTGTGTTTATTTTAATATAAACATATTTGGGAAAAAATATATATATTGAGCCCCAAGAATTGAGCAAAACTAGTATTATTAAAACGTGTCTCATTTTACCCTGAAACTCTTTGGACTCCCTGGCACACTGATAAACACACAGACACACACACCCCCCAAGATACCCATGACCCAGTTTGTGAAAATTGGACCAACCTCATCTCATGTGAACCTCACACCAATGTGTGCATTAGGCACGTTTTATCCCCACGGGTGAGAAAATGGGGTGACTGACTTGCTTAGACCTTGACTGGAAAATAAGTGAAAACCTCTGGAAGGTGGGCCTTCAGCAGCAAGACCATCTGTCACACAGGCTACAGGGAGGAGGTTGCCAAGACACGAGCCCCACCAGGGCTCAGAAAGAGGACCAAAAGCAAGAGCTCTAACAGAAGAATTGGCAGGACCAGGGCTCACTGGATGGGAGGGAGGGGAGGACCATGGCTCCCGGGTTTCCGATCTGGAGAACTGGATGGACAGAAGTGCCCTTTATCAAGACAGGAAGCACAGGAGGAGTAGCTTTGGAGGGTCTGAGAAGACGGTGGTGCTTCATGACTGAGGGCCATCCAAGAGGAGAGTCTAGGCGATGCACAGATAGATGGGTTTGGAAGTGGGAAGGCTGGTGGGCCTGGGGACTCAGACCTGGGAAGCCCTTGCCACTGAGAGTAATTTTGCCATGGGAGTGGAAGACATCACCCAGAGGGAGGAGGGGAGGGCAGGGGAGAGCAAAGCCTGGGCAAGCAGAGCCCCCACATTCAAGGTTAGGCCGAGGATGAGCCAGTGTGGTCACAGCAGCCAAGAGAGAACCTGGATCAAAAAGGACAAGGTGGCAGAGGGCAGAATGTTAGGGTCCCCGGAGCCTCCCTGGGGCTAGCACACAGTGCTTGCTCTAAGACCACTTTTTTTTTAACAAAAATTTCTTTAAATTCTGTAGTGTTTTACAATTTTCAAGAGTTTCACACGCATCGTTTCATATAATCCCATAACAACCCTTTCTTCCCCCACCCCCACCTTGCCCCTCTCCCTTCCCTCTCCCACGGGCAGCCACTGGTTTGTTTGTATCTGTGCGTCTGCCTCTTTTTTGTTCTATTCACTAGTTTGTTGTATTTTTTAGATTCCCCATACAAGTGATATCATCGAGTATTTGTCTTGCTCTGTAAGACGACTTTTTTCATTGAAAAAGTGAGTGAATGAATTGCATTTCCTTCGTACTTTGCAGCTCGCAAAGTTCCACCGTAGCTCTGGGCCCATGTGACCCTTGGAGGGGGCGAGCAAGACGGACCCGGAGGCCTTCAAAAACTTCCGCAGTTGGTGGGGTGGAGACGCGAACTTGTCGGTGCTTCACGGGGTAATTTCTCCTGCCTTCATCCTGCCGGACACTTGGGCCCTTCCCTGGCTCCCACAGCTCTGTCTGGCCTGGAGGGCAACTAATTGGTGCCCTGGGGTTAAGCGCTTTCCCAGAGGCCCGTCTGCCCCGCCTCCCACTGCCTCTCACACCCCTAAACCCCAAGCTGGTTGCTTGCACCAAGTGGGGCTATTTGGCGTGTGAGAGCTGATTGGCTTTAGACAAATCCAGCCTGGCCTCTTTTTAGCACCTACTCATCCCCCAGGGGCAGGAAACCTGATATTTTAATGATTTGCTCCAGACCCTTTGGGGGGTGGGGCGGTGATTTTGTGGAGCCAAGCTCCCGGTGGAGGCAGGCCTGGTAGATGTAATTAGCAGGTGAGGACTCTCTGGGCTGGGAAATCA
Source organism: Hippopotamus amphibius kiboko (assembly GCF_030028045.1). Classification (NCBI taxonomy): domain Eukaryota; kingdom Metazoa; phylum Chordata; class Mammalia; order Artiodactyla; family Hippopotamidae; genus Hippopotamus; species Hippopotamus amphibius. The sequence goes on from NC_080189.1 coordinate 178,331,633, forward strand.
GGTGCTGTCAGCAGACGGTGGGCTGTGCCCTTAACCCACGTCCATTCCAGTGGGAGCAACTCTTCATCTCCCAGAAGCACAGGGACAGCCTTCCCAGGGAGGAGACAGGCTTTCAGGAGAGGGGGCTCTTGTGCCATGACTGCTCAAATACTTCCTCTCTGTTTCTGTTTGTTTGGTCCCCACTTGCCTGTTTTTCCCCAACCCTTTTTCTTTCTTTGCTAAAAGATTTTCTTACATTTTGCTGATCCTTTCTTTGGATCACAGACTCTTAGGAAGAAAGAGGCAGAAGTTCAACCTCTTTGTTTTTATACATGGAGAAACTGAGGCCCAGAAAATGAGGATAAAGGACTTATTCGAGGTCATGGAGTGAGTTAATACAATCATTAACAACACCTCTGCTACCATCACCACCACCATCCTCACCACCACCACCATCATCATACCATCATCACCACCACCTCCACCACCACCATCCTCACCACCATCCTCACCACCACCTCCACCACCACCATCATCATACCAACATCACCACCACCAGCATCATCAACACCGCCTCCACCACCACCACCATCACCACCATCACCATCATCATGATTTATTTGTTTATATTCTACATTATTTCAAAAAGAATTTAGGGCACCTTAGCCACCGCAATCATGGGTCTACAGACTCCTTCCTTGGGGGTCCTCCTTCCCCCACCTTATCCCCCTCTCTCTTTCTGCAGGTTGCACACCATCTCTTCCTCCCGCCTCGTCCCTTCCCCACACCAGAAGATGGCTTCTGTCTGTCATCTAGGAGCTTCCCTCCAGTTCTCCTAACCTCTTTCCAGTTATTTCTCTTGTACACACGTCTTTTCAAATCCCCTGTCTCTACTTCTTCCTTTTGCTTCGGGGATGCTGAAATAGAAAGATCCTGGAGAAGAAACATATAAAACACGGAGGATGGGGGCTGGGAGTGGAAATGAAGAAAGTAGCATGTGGTATAAAGTAAAAGGGTCCCAGACAAGCTGCTGCTTCAGCTCCCCAGCCAGGTAGGTGGGGACACGGATGAGCCGCTTCCCCTCTCTGCGCCTCAGTCTCCTCGTTCAGAAAATGGTCTGAGAGGAGGGAAGGAAGGATTATGCTGGAATATCTGAAAGCCCCAAACAGTTCTCACATTGCATGATTCCAAGAGCAAAAGAAGGAAGGAGGAGGGTGGGGGGCCCTAGTCCAGGCATCCCTTGAAGAGGGCAGTGGAAACCGTCATCACAGCCCCCAGCCTCTAAATTCTGGGCTGCATCTCCACACCCCACAGGGAGATTACGGTTTCAGCTGCCAGCTCTTCTGACAAGCCATTTCTTTCTCTGGCCGCCTCTCACTGGAGCCTCCTTACGTGGGGCCCAACGGGCTCACACGTAGAGGCATCAGTGCCCTGATCTCTGCAGGACCAGCCACACCAGCAGGGCCACCCTCCAGGTTGTGCCCTCCTGGGCCAGCTCCTGAGTGCAGAAATCTCCAGCCTTCTCCCTACCCCGCAACCCCACCATGTCCTCTTCCCCACCCTCCATCCTCCCAGCCTTGCTCTTTGCAGCCTGACTCTTCAAAATGCGGGGTCCAACTTCAGCTGGATTTGGCCAGAAAATATGCATCCATCACAGCCACATCTTTGGAAGGAGAATGAAATTCACAAACCCTCCTCCAGGAGCCTCCCAGCCGGGAGGAAGGCAGCTCCGCTCTCCTCCCCAGAGTGATGAGTGAAGGCACAGATGACTTCAAGCTGCCCCGGGGGCCCTCATGAGCCCAGGGCAAGGGGCCCAGCCGAGGCCTGAGTTACGCTGGGCAGAGCAAGTCTGACAGGCCAGCCAGGCTGCTTTCCCCAAGGCGGCCTAATGAGGTGCTTCCAGCGAACCGCTGCAAGGAGAGGAGGCCAAATCGATGAGGACAGCAGGGGACTGACTCAGTCCTGGAACAACTGATCTCGCTGCGCCTCGGTCCAGCAATCCAGCCTCAGCTCAGCATAGCAGCTCTGGACTGCTCCGGCATTCACGGCTCCCAACGGCTGCGCCCTTTTGGAAAAAGGAATGCGAGGTGGCTCCCAAATTAAAGGGGGTGCAGCCAAGAGCAGCGCCCGTCCCCTCACTTGGGGATGATGGAAAGGAATGCATAGTCATCTTCCAGACACAGATGGGACTTCAATAAGGATAGGCACGTTTATTGTACATGTGCTGTACCAGGCGCTGTGCTGGGCACTAGAACTCCTGCTAGGTTGCGGTCACGGTCATTTTCATACGGGGAGGGTCAGACAGCTGCTAAGTGACAAAATCTGGGTTCGAACCCAGCCCAGCCTGAGTCCAAAGCTATGCTTCTCCCTGTTACGTCATGTTGCCTCCATCTCCGACCATTCGCTCCAAACAACCCACTCATCACAGGGACACAAGAACCAAGGTCGGGGGTAAGTGGCTTCCCCGGACCATCCAGCAAAAGGATGGGGCCTAGTCTTGCATGGCCCACGTGAAGGCAGGTAGATGGAGAGGAGGTGAAGAAGGAAGGCCGGAGCCAGGTGACAGCAGTGATGGGCCAGCTGAGCAGTGAGCCTGGAGGGCAGGGGTCAGTGTGGGTGGGGATGGCACAGGAAGAAGAGAGAGGAAGCGGAAGCTGTTTGAGGCGGGCTGGACATGATCTGAACTGTTTTTGTCCGAAAATTCTGCCAGTTGCTTGGGACAGGGATGACAGGAGAGGAAGGCTGAAGACAGGGCTGCGGCTGAGGAACCATGAGGAGGGTCCAGGTGGGCCCGAGGTTACGGCAGAACCTGGAACGGTCACAGAGGGATGGCGAGGAGAGGCATTTCCGAGGGAGAGCTGAGGACAGGAGCAGGGGAAGGTGGCCTGATGTTTCTGGAGTTGGAGATAAGCAGGCTCTTCGGCCCAGCAAAGACAAGCAGAAGAAAAATGGGTCATCCGGGCACAGGCTGGGTTTGGGGAAAGCTGGGGAGGCATCAGGAAAATCAGCTTAAAGTCAGGGCTGGAATGTGGATTTAGGAGCCAATCTGCACATTCAACATTCATTCTTTCATTCAGTATATGTATTGAAAACCTCCTGTTTCAGGCTCTGGACTAGACACTGAGGGAGACAAAGATGACTTTGTAATGGTCCTTGCACTGCAGGAGCTCAGACTCCTAACCTCCATCACCCCCTCTTTATCCATCCCTATCACCCCATCTCTCACCACCCTCATCTCCATCCATCTCCCACCTCTATACTCCTCCATCTCCATCTACCCCTTTCTCCATCCATCCTCTTCTCCATCCACTTTCATCTCCCTCATCCCCATCTCCATCATACCCCATATCTTCATCATCCTATCTCCATCCATCTCCCATCTCTTTCACCCAATCTCCATCCATCCCCCACCTCTATCCACTCCCATCATCTCCAACCATCCACCATCTCTACCCACTCCCATCTCCATCCACCTCCATCTGCCCCCATCACCCTCCACCCCGATTCTATCATTCCATCTCCACCCATCCCCCATTTCCACTCATCCTCCATCTCCATCGCCCCCATCTCCATCGCCCCCATCTCTATTCCTCCCCCATCTCCATCCACTTCCATCTCCATCACCTTCATCTCTGTGGTCCGGGTGTGGGTTTTCAATCACTCTCCGATTGCCTCTGTGCATCACCTCCCCAACTGTACTGGCGTCATCTCTGTGGCAGGAGCCGCACCCCCCCGCCCCGCCCCTCCCCCCCCCACACACACAGGGCCCACTGCACAGTAGATGCTCAGCAAGCAAATAAGGTAAGCTTGACCACTGCGATGCTTCGTTGCTTAATAAAGTTCCCCACTGACAAACACTCATTAAACTGTTCCAAGTCTTTTTTTTTTTTTTTTAAAGCAACCTAACCTCCCAAATTTGTGGCTGAAGCTAACTCTTTGGGATCAGCTCCTCCATTTTGTTTTCACATTCATTCAACAACAGACATGGCCGCCCTGGGTACAGATAGAGATGAATCTGCCCCCGAGTGGTTCCCAGGGGGATCTAGCAATGCACAGAGTAGGACTGATAACATGTGATAGATGTGTGTGGCAGGCGTGCCCAAGAAATGGTTCTGCCAAGAGGAGGAATCCAGGAAGTCTTCCCGGTAGTGGGCGGAGCAGGCGGGGTGCTTCCGTGAGAGTTGGGTGGAGCCAGTCGGGTGGAGAGAGAAGGTTGTCCTGCAGAGCAGAAGCCGGGAGGTTGAGGCCATGACCGTGGGTGTATGGGGGGAGGCTGAGGTGTATGGATTTGCTTGTTTGGGGGGTTTAGGGTACCTGCCAACCTGTTCATAACATATCGACCAAGCTAGGCTATTAGCCTTATTGGATTCTGGACTTTCCTAATCACATCGTCATTCCAAATCAGTTCTTCTGGGCAACATTCCCAGCCCTTAAACTGTCTGGCACTTGTGCCCAGTTGACTTCCAAGAGTCTGAGCTCTGCCTGGAAAACCTGCTCCTACCAGAGTCCTGCCAGCATCCACCTCCCTTCCCAGGTGTCCCCCACACCCTAATTCTGCCTCCACCCACCTTCCCCTGAATCCATCACTCCCTTCTCTCTAACTCTGGGACTCCTTTGGTACCTCCCTTGGGGTGCAAATTGTGTTCTGGCTGGTTAGTAGAATGTTCAACATTTCCTGACCCCTTTGTAGGAGGTAACACAGCATAGTGGACAAGAGTGCAGGCTCTAGAGTCCCAGCGGGAGGGCAAGGGAGGAGCTGGAAAGCTTCCTGGAGGAGGTGACCAAACTATGTCTTGAAGGGTGAAATGGAGTTTGCAAGATGAAGAAGGAGGGAGGAGGGAAGGAAATTCAGGCAGAGAAAGTTCCACAAGCACAGGGTGGAGGTACGAGAATACTTGGCATATTCGGATCCTGGTGAGAAGCTGGGTGAGGTGACATACAGGATGCTTGGCCGACTAGGATGTGGAGTTCCTAGGGACTGGATCAGATGAACTGCCCATAAAGTGTCCAAGAAAGCAGACACATCCAAGGTCCCCAGCGGATGTTGGTCATGCAACCACCTGGTGGACACGACACCTTTAGCTGTCTCAACCCTCCAGAAAATCAAGGCATCTCCTGAAGAGTTTTCTGACTGACCCTACCAGTGAGGAGCATTCTGGCTGGGCCCCGATTAGCCCTCTGTCACCCCTCCCTTCCCAAGGCTCCAAGTCTGCGATCCTATCAGCCGACTTTTTTTCTTCATTCATTCACTCACTGATCGTTACCCTCCACCCTTCCGATGCTTCAGACAGGCCGTCCATTTAATTTTGTAAAACTAAATAGCATGCTGAGTTCTTTCAGGACGCACTAGGAGCGCAATATGTTCTGGGGAATGTTTTTCTGAGCGGTGAAAAATTTAATTTTTTCCCCCAGCATCGAGATGTGTCAAACATAATTTATGCCTGGACATAATTCATCCCTAAAGACAAATATTGAAACCCAAGAGAGGAGAGACGGCTGCAGAATTTCCAGGGGCAGGGGGTAGGCAAGGGGGTCTCCCTTCCTGATCCCACCACTGAAGGGGTGAAAAAAGTGTAAACTAAACGCAAGCAAGTAGCTAACTCCAGGTCTGGTCCCAGTCTCCTTCTACAACTGCTGCAGACTTTTTTTTTTTTTTTTTTTTTTACAGGCCTCTTTTGTGTCTGTTGAACTGTTGCTCTGTCTTGCATAAAATCTCTTGCCGTAGAAGTCTTCAATTAAAGTCACCTGCTGGTCTTTGTCAGCTGAGCTTGACGCTGTCAAATCAGGCAGAGGTCCTTAAGCCAATACAAGTCATTAAGGAGGAGGTGAATTAGAGATCCGACATGGCGGACAGGAGCCATCCATAATCAATTGATATCTTCCTCTGCTGGAGGCGGGGTCTCGGGGAGTCCCCTCCCCGCCCGCCTCATCCACCGGGGACTCTACCCCTGGATCTAATTAGGCTGAGGCTCAGCAGGTCCGAGGCTGTGCTGAAAGGCCATCAGTAGGCGAGCCCATTAATAACTCGCCGGTGCCCTGCGTATTGTAATTGTCAGGCTGCAATTTACAGTAATCCTCTGATGCAAAAGCCTACATCGCCGCAGCTGATTGGAAATTCACACACCCATTTGAAAGAGAAAAACACAAGATGCATGGGTTAAAAGGCCAAAGCATGCAAGTGTGTGTGTTGAGTGACAGACATTTTAGTACTAGCCTGGGACCATATTTTAAAAGGTCACTGAAAACTCTTGGCTTGGGCCCTCTGACAAACAATGAACGTTCCATATATTTATTTGCCATCTCTTTGTTTTTACAGCAAGCAGAATAAATGAGTTAAATGACGTTGTGCGGGCCTGCATATTGTCAGCACAGGTTATAAGTCATTATTAAACTCCATCAAATCAAACCGAACCCGGTCAAGGCAATGAGACTAAAAGTTATTTGCATTCCTTCTGTCATAAAAAATCATATCCCCTTACTCAAGACTTTCGTTTCTTTATTAAATGCAGCCACAAGAGTATTTCAGGTCTGGCAATATAAGCTCAGGGAAACCTTCTCGGTATAACTCAGTGTAACTGCTTAGACCCGATTCCACTAAAAAGTCCCAGTTGAGCGTATCTGGGCACTCAATCAAGACATACATATTACTTTTAAATAAGATTAGCCTTTATATTTTGCTGCTTAAGTTAAAACTTTTCATGTCATTCTCTACTTTTATGTAAACTCCAACATAATTCTCTTTTAGCAAAATACTTCAAACAAATTAAAAACCTCAAGTCAAGCGTGTCCTTAACAAAAACTTTCTTAATGGCATCGCAGTGTTTGCTGACACTAAAACACTTTTAAATAAGATGGATTTTCCCTTCATTTCCCTGCATTTGTAATTACTGCCGTGCAGAGCCAGGTTGCAATGGCAAAAGCAGTTATCTGGACTCCAAATATTATCTGACCAATAACTTAACCAGTGACCCGCAGCAACTGTGTAAAACGTCGTCTGTCCCTATCTGTCTCCAATTGGGTTCTACCTTAGTTGTGAAATGGAGAGTGATGGACAGGGACTATTTGGGGGAGGGGTACCGGGAAGCCAGAGGGTAGGTAGGTGGAAAGGAGGGGCAACTGTGTCCCACTGAATGGCCCTCATATAGCAAATCACAGGGTTGTTGATCTTGGTGCCTTTCTGAATCTGATGAATGGTTGGGAGGAGATGAGGGAGTCAAAGTAAACGACTGGACACTGCAACCATTCCTAATCCAGTAAAGATGTCATGGCCATTATTAAGAGTGTGAGGATTTGGAAAAGGAACTGTTTTGAAAAGTGAACTATAAGCAACTTCAGTGCCCACTCAGGTCACTGATCAAATGACAGGGAATTGAAGATGTGTCCATGGTGTCTTCTCTTCTACATCCACTTAGCGTATTCAGTGGTACCTGCAGCCGGAAGCAGGTAATACTCCCCCCATCTTATTCTTCCACTCAGGCACTTCTGCCTGCCTGGGCACCGCACCAGGGGCTGCCCAGCTTACCCCCTGATTTCTGATGCATTATCTCCTTGAGGCTGCCAACGTCCCTCCAAGACAGGTAGGAATTACCATCCCCATTTGACAGTACATCAAAAGGAAAGCTAAAGAGCTGAAGAGACTCACATGGGGTCACATCTGTGGTGTGGCAGGCAGAATTCTAAGATGCCCCCGGGATCCCCACCCCTTGGTGTACAGCCTTGTGTAACACCCTCATCTCGCGCATGGGTGAGACCTGGGAATACGATGGGACGTCGCTGTCATAGTCAGGTTATGTTACATGGCAAAGGTGCAAGGATTTTGCAGATGTAATTGAGGTCCCTAATCAGTTGACTCTGAGTCAGCTGATGTTATCCTAGGTGGGTCCAAGCCTTCCCTGGAAAGAAGGACTGAAATGGGAGAGAACTTCTCCTGCTGGCCTTGAAGCAGCAAGCCTCCAGCCCTGCACGTGCAAGGAAATGAATTTCGCCAACCACCATGTGAACCTGGAAGCACCCAGGGCCCAGATGAGACTTCAGCCCAGCTAACACCTTGACTGCAGCCTCATGAGATCTGAGCAGAGGACCCAGCTAAGCTGGTGCCCAGACTCCTGACCCACAGAAACTGATAATGAACGCATGTCATCTTGACCCATCAAATGCATGGTTATTTGCATTAATAGAAAGCAAACATGCATGGCTAGTCAGGAACTCAGGGCATCCTGCCCACCAACCTGGTAGACTTGCCCCAACATCCACACCGTGGCCATATTTCAATGTGTACTCCATCCTCATATTTAATCTACACATCAAGTATAAGCTTACTTTTAAGCTGTTCTTATTCAGCCATCTTATCCTAAAATATACTCTGAAATATACTAAAATCCACTTCTTGATTTGGCTATTACTGTGAACATTATCTAAGAGCATTCCTATAATACAAACAAAAACAAAAACAAAACCCCAACTACAATACCTTCTCTTTTTTCATTTCAAAGGCCCACAAACAGCAGCATACTTGACACCAATATGAAACTTGCTTGTTAAGCCCATAAAAATTAGTACCTTATGAGAAAAATCATACCTTTACAAACACCTGACTAAATATTTCATAAATGCAGTGCACACCAAATTCCTACAGTAGATTCACTGGATTTACAACCATCAAACTATATTAAACTTACAATATCAAGATTTATCACCTATTAAATGGAGTCTCGTTTTCGTAATATCTTGCATTTGATCCCAAAGGATCTCAAATACCTTCGACCCTTCACCAGGGCACTGCGCTGTAATTCATAACGAGGTAATCAAAACCCTCATTGTAATGCTGCCGCCACCACATTTGGGGATTAGCTCACCTATCAAGGAAAGGTAGCCAGATCTGGGAGAGAAGGCAGCTGCTCTATGGAGTGCAGAAATGGTACCAAGCTCCAGCCCTCGGGGGAAAACCACAGATGGAGAGTCAGAGGGTCTGAGCAGGCTTCTGGCCCAATGGTTTTCAAACATTAGTTTTGGCAGAAGGGCCCTTTCTTTCCACACAACGTTATGAGAAAGCTCAGTAAATAGAACAGATACAATTGGAATGGCTCTGGCTGAGACAGTAGCAGGGGTCTCATCAGCCTTCTGCAGCACACGGGGGAAGACCCTGCTTCCACTCTCGTGGCCCCTCACCTTGGCTACACATTATGATCATCTGGGCAACTTTTTTTTTTTAAATGCAGATGCCTGGGCCTCAGCCCAGACGTTCTGATTTCGGTGTGATGCTAACTCTGATTCACTGGTTTGGCTGAAGCCCCACCTTACATTTGAGGAAACTGAGACTCAGATTTGCTTAAGGAAGTACAGGTTTAAAGCTACAACCCAGAAAAATACAGCCTGCTCTGAGAATGTTTGCAGGGATGTCATTATCCACACTGACATTGTAAATCTAGGCTAAAATGTGTGAGTTAATTTTGAAGATTTATAGTGACCACTTCCCTTAAATAATTCCTCAAAAACATTCAGGGCTTTATGAACTGGCCAAATAACACGACCCACATCTTAGGCGCCTCCCTGGACCCATCATGCCAAAGAATCATGTGGTCTATTAAAAAGCCTGCAAATACCCATGGTGCTACAGAATAACAGTTACCACAGTGAGACATTCCGTGACAACTTCTACTCATCCCTCAAAACCCAGCTCAAGTATTGCCCCTTCGGTAAATGTTCCATTAATCCTCCAGCTTTCTTCCACTTTGCCCTAGTCAGTCCTTTATCAGAGGGGACACTAGATTGAAGTTATTTGGATATACACAACTGTCCTCACCATAACTTGAGCCCTGAATGCGGGGTCTGTGTTTTACTCGTTTTCAAGGATGTCAGCAGCATCTCTGCATATCTTTACTCATGCGTAAATTGGCAGTCGTAGCTCCTCTGGTATGAAATACAGGGACAGTGCTTAGAACACTAAACAGTAAATGTTATCTGTCATTGTGATCTAACCTTGGCCACACCACTCCACCTGCCACTCGATTACGTTACCTTGTTTTACTATCTTCCAGGCAATTATTCTCCAAAACTATCAGATTTCCTTCAGATGTCTTCCCTCCTACCCCCACCCAATTGGAATGTAAGCTTCCATGAATGTGAGAGGCCAAACTGACTGAATCCCATTGACTCCCGGCGCCCGGACAAGGCTTGACCATAGTGGATGGCGAAGCGACACTCGTGGATGAATGCACAGCTGATATGGAGCGAGAAAACAAGAACACGACCTTGGCTTCTAGGAATTCATGGTCCTGACCAGCCATGACTCAGATTTCTATTACGTCTGTATTCACAAGTTCCAGTTTTGTGGCTTTGAGTATTCTCAGCTGTTAGATTCTGCAGGTTGACTCCTCTACTGTACACGGAGGAGGCAGAGGCCACGGAGGTGATGGCTTGGCTGCGGTGCAGGCTCCTGGGCACCGGCTGACTGGCTCCTTTCAGCATCCTTGGTACAGGAGGGTTAAAGCTGGATCGCCCTGGGGGCGTCTGGGACTCAGGAATTCCAGATGCCTAGAAATGCTCAGACCACTAGCTGACAGTACCTCCCCTTTGTCAACAAAATTGGTTTTAGTGAGCTTTAGTTCTGGAAAGCCTCGATTTTCTATTTATAAACATAACCTCAAGTTGGAATTCTGGCTTGTTAAGGGGACTGATTCAGCCCTTTATTCCAAAATAGGTAAATACAAGTAAAAATAACCAACCACCAAACAAAACCCAAAGTGGCCTTACGGCTCTTAGAAGAACTTAAAGCTTAAACACACTTTCCCATAAAAGCAACTTGTGTCCCACTACATCTGCCCACATTGGAGCCTGGGCTTGGGAGCAAGAGGAACACTGAGAGCACAATGTCCCCTGTCGTGGTGGGAGAGCAAGACTGGCCGTCGCCTTGCTTGTCTTCACAAAACAGCGTGTGGACTGTGGCTGCACCCATTTAACAGGCCGGTCCACTGCGACCTCGCAGCAAAACCAGAACAAAGTTCAAAGCTGTGACTCTACTGTGCTACCTGCCTTCTCAAGAACCACCTTAACTCATCTCAGTCAGCTTCATGCTGAATACTCGTCACCACAGCTATATAATGCATAAATTCTGGACCAAAGAGTATCAACATGCTCGTTACAGCTCATCTTATTCCCAACATCTGTGGCAATGACTGCAGAGATGCTGTAACAGGATAGGCTGGAGACTTAGGGGAATGAGGGCAAAGGGAAATGAGAAACTACTAATACAAACACAGGGTTTTATTCCCAGAAAGTGACTACCCGTTGGTTTGGCCGCGGCCTGCCTTCCCACTGGGATGTGACAGCCTGTGACGAGGACGAGGCCTTCGTGCCCCTCACCGCCCTGCCCTCAGCGCCTGTAAGAGTACCGCATACAGATGGTGCCCCACAAATACTCCAGTGAACAGATGACTCGGAGGCCTGCTGCAAATCTGGCTCTGAGTTGCTGAGCAGTCAAAGCAAAAAGGGAAAAAAGATCAGTTACAAGATTCAGTGTCCATTCAAACCAGATCTTCAGGAAAAGCACAGGCTCTTCCAGACACTTCTCGACCAGGCTTTCAGCCCTATGTGAACCAACAGTGTCAGATGGACCAGGAGACCCACTCTTCACCCAAGACTATACACAACATTCAGGAGGACCCAGGTCCCAGTCCCCTTAGCAAAGACATTGTACAAAGCAGGGATTCTCCCCACTCTCCACTCGGCTGCCCCCTCACCCCCACCCCCCCAACCCTGCCCTTCATCAGCCTCCTGAAGAATCATTAACATGTGCAGATAGAGGGCACCCAGCACTGAGCTGAGAGCAGCACTTACTGAGGTCCTCCTGTGGTCCAGCAGCATCTGGGACCCTGAACACGTGGTGGTGGTTAGGACACAGTCCTTCCATGCCAGAGGCTCACAGACATGTGGAGGGGTGGGGCGACGGGGTGAAATGTGCTGTGAGAAGGGGAGGGGGCTGTGGTGGGGACCCGGGCTGAGGGTGGGGCTGGGTATGGAAAGATGTCCCGGGGGCGGGTACCTGGTTCTGTCTGCAAGGAAGGGGAGCACTGAATGAGTGAAAGAGGTGGGGAGAGGGCCAGGAGAGCTTTAGGCAGGCTCAGCAGCACTTAGAAAGGCCTCCCTGAGAGCTGCCGACTTGGGGTTATCGGGAAGACCACGTCCATCATCCGGAGGTGGCCGAGGTGCAGCCCTCAGGAGGCAAACATCCTGAAGCGTGTCCTGCTCTGGGACTGTCAGGGACCAAGCCCTGGGCGAGCAAAACTCATTTTAGCAGAAAATACATCCAACAGGAGCATGACTTCGTGGCTGCAAATTGCAAGTCAAGTGTAGCCAGGACCACAGGACTTGAACTCACCTATGACTGAGGACCCAAAGCGACCCAGTGATTAGAACCCTTAGGGTCCCTTCCAGTCCACCAGCCACGGGGACTGCTTGTCACCTGTACGTGTGACCTTGGGCCTGCTGGTTGACAGACCAAAGGCTGGGCTCCTGGGCACTGTCAGAGACACGGTTCACCAAACGCCCACATGCTCGGCAGGGCATATCTTCAAGTGTATGGTTCAGGATGCTGGTACCTAAAACCTGTGAAGGTGTCTGTGGTCTATTAAGTTTGGGAAATGCAGCCCTCTCTCCGAGGCCCAAGGCACTTCAGCATAATAAAGGACCAGCGAAGTCCTGCAGAGAACCCTATTTAATTGCGTATAACCCACAAATGCCAAAGCTTGGTCAATCACGGAACTTTCTTTTTGCCATATCCCATCTGTTAACATCCCTGGAATCTACTCAAGTCTCCATCTCAAAGGCAGATTCAGGCACTGATAGGAAAGTGGGGATGGGTGGGGAGTCGTACAATGAAAGGCAATGTTCAGAACAACAACAAAAAACTCAGGAATACGCAACATTAGTAAACAGCTCGTCAAAAATTATTCCCTGAAAATGTTATAGAAAAAAATTTCAAGACACCAACAGCACTCTAGCACTGCTACATCACCTGATACCTTCTTAGTTAGATTCGAGGTTACGCACACACCAACCACCATACCCAGTCCCCCCAACCCAGGAAAACTGGGAGGAGGTCACCAAGATGAGGAAACATCCTCTTTACTTTGCAGGGTGTAAATGCCATCATGGTCCACGCTTCTGTTGTGAGGCTGTGTGTGCGCGCGCACGCATGCAAAGAACACACTCTGGACTGAAGCCCAGCTTCACTAGCTCATTTTGGTCCTGTTATAATGACATCTTGCAGCATAGTGGGAGTGGCTTTACTGAGGTAAAGGGGCTTTCCTTTCTTTTCAAAATACAGTGAATAAAAAAGCAGGAGAAAAAAAGCAAAGAGGTTAAAATAAACACCTGCTTCTTGTTGGACCAGGAAGAGTGTTATTTAAAACAGGGAACCAATGGCTTCTCTTACCAAGACTACTGGCCTCAGGCATAGCTCTTAAAACAGCCACTGGGCATGTCCCTAGTTTTTCAGACTAATGTGAGCTGGGTAACAGAGTAATGGTAGGTTTTAACCCTGGCTCTCTAACAAAGACCATGAATCTTCTCAGGAGCTACTGGGGTTACATACAAAACAAAGAACAAATCCCACAATGGCCGCCCATGTTGGTCATGAGTCACCATCTGGTTTGCTTCTCCATGGGAAAAATCTATGACATACACATGCATACATTCACATATTTTAATATCCTCTTTATCCTGAAGGAGCCACATAAATTAGAGAATTATTGAATGACAGTTAAACACTCTTTTTGATTTCGGTAGACGGGTGTTCAAGGCCAGGCCCTGACTCTTACTGTGACCTCAGGTAAGTTACTTCCCTTCTCTATGCCTCATTTTTCCCATCTGCAAAATGGGGATTACAGTAACAATGAGCATTTATTATGGGCTTAGGATGCGTGCAGCCCAGTGCCCAGCATTTTACGTGAACTCTCACTGAATCTGAATGACTCTTCCTCACTGAAAAGGCAAGGACGTGAGGCTAAGGGTGGTTTAATGATTTGCCCAAAGTCACACAGTGCTGGAAACCAGACATTCTGACTCCAGGTCTCAATGTGAATCTCTATGCTCTACTTCCCTCCAAAGGCTGCCATTTCTGTAATCATGGTGAGGAGTAAATGGCATAAAATGTGTAAAACATTTAGTACAGATCAGGCACCTAATACACATTCAATAAATCTTAGCTATTATAGGTTCACAAGCCCTTCTCTGCAATCTTTGAGGCCCATGTGTCTTGCAATTCAGAATTTTTCGAGGGAATTTTCAAGGGAGTAAAAAGGCAACCTACAGAACAGAAAAACTATTTGTAAATCACAAACCTGGTAAGTTTAATATCCCAAATATATAAAGATCCCCTTAAAACTCAACAACAAAAAACAACCCAATTCAAAAATGGGCAAAGGACTTGAAGAGACTTTTCTCCAAAGAAACACACATGGCCAATAAGCACAAAACTACAATAAGATACCACCTCACACCCACTGGGATAGCTATTATCAAAAACGAAAATAAAAACAAAAGTAGGGAAGGATGTGAAGAAACTGGAATCCTTGTGAACTGGGGGTGACAATGTAAAATGGTGCAGCGCTGTGGAAAGCAGTTCGGCAGCTTCTCAAAAAAGCAAACACAGAATTTCCCGTGTGACCTAGCAATTCCACTCCAGAATACGTACGCTAAAGAACTGAAGGCAAGGATTCAAACAGGTAAGTGTACACCAGTGTTCACGGCAGCACTGTTCACAATAGCCAAAAAGTGGAAGCAACCCAAATGGCCATCAGCAAATGAACAGATAAACAAAATGCGATCTATCATACTGCAACGAAGCATTACTCAAGCCCTAAAAAGGAAGGAAATTCTGACACATGGCTGGACCCTAATAAATGAGCCAGACGCCAAAGGCCAAATATTGTCTGATCACACTTACCTCTAAGTACCTAGAATACTCAAATGCAGAGACAGAAAGCAGAATGGTGGATACCAGGCCTGGGGGAAGGAGGAGATGGAAGTTAGTGTTTAATGGGGACAGGTTTCAGTTTGGGATGAAAAGAAGTTCTGCAACTAGATGGTGGTGTTGGTTGCAGAACAATGTGAATGTGCTTAATGCCATTAAACTCTACACTTAAAAATGGCTCTGTGGTGAGTTTTATGTATAATTTACCATGAAAAGAAAAAAAGAGGAAAAAAAAAGATCCACGAGCTGTTCCCACACGGCCTTGCACACAGGTCGGGAGCACCCCTGCTGCGTGTCTAAGGTGAGGGTGCTCCCTTGCTCTGCTGTCTGGGAAGAACACCACTCTGTCCACACCTGAGCGAGCTGCAGCCAGCACCCACCATTCCATCCAACACCTGCGTTACACACTTACGGCTCCACAAAAAGAAGAAAGTTCACTTCCATCTGGATTCTTGTCATGCACAGCCTGCCCACAAGCTGATCTGCCTGGCCTGGCTGTGTTCCCTGCTCCAGCCACGGGAGGGGAGGGCGAGGGGGCAGGAAAGGGCTGTGGCTCTCAGGCTTGGCCTGAACCACGCAGTGAATTCTGGGCAGTAACACCAAAAGGCGCAAGCATGCAGCGCTCAACCAAATTCCTCAGGATTAAAACAGGAATACTTTTTCTCCTTCGGTTTAGAGAAGTCAGAGGGAGGGGAAAGGAAGAGATTAATTTAAACTCTTCTAAAGGAAAGTGGAATTTTTTTTTTCTCATTCTAAGAAACTTATACTTACCATCTTGTCCCTACAGCAAAGGCATTCCTTTTAGTGCTCGGTTTACTCAGTTATGAAAAGGTTAGGTCAAAGCTTGAAATAACAGAATTCTTTCTTAACCAATAATAATTGGAAGTGTGTCCTAAAAACCTGGAAGCTGAACATTCTGTCCACTTGACTTCAGAATAACCAAATTCACTTAAGGAATGTGTCAAATGTGTCATAAATAATCCAGGACCTGGAACACAGTCAATGTGGCAGAATTTCAGACAAACACACTGGGATTATTGAAATCTGTAAGGCGCAAGGCAATTGTGAGTAGATAACTCTACCAGTAGATGGGAAGCAGAACTTCATAAACAACATTTTATCATATTAAAGTATGCATTTTTAGATGACCATGGAATCAAAACATTTTAAAGATAATTTCTGCTACAGCAATTTAAGCTTGAATCAAAACAAGAAAAGAAAAAGACAAAAGGACACAAAGTGAACAGACCATAACTTTATTGGAGATTTACTTGGCTACAATTATTACAAAAAAACGACTAAAGGTAATTGTGACCCATAAGGTGCAGACTGCAAATTTCTGCAGCATGATTAAGTATGAATGAATTACATCATGTTCCTTAAAACAGCTGCAGCATGTGATGTAAATATTTTATTGTCAATCAAATTACATGTGTTAGTTTTACTTGATTTTAGTCATTTTCTTTCACTCTATTTACAGCAGAAAAGCCAGAAATTTCACTTCCTCTTCACCTTTGCATTTTCGCTATGTAACCTGCTGCTGCAGTGAATTCTGAGTGCATCTCTAAAATTTAAATTCTGGGTGATGTCCAAATAAAAATGGACTAGAGGAAAAAAAAAACCGACTGAAATATATTTACACATTAGTTTTGAAAGATCATTTTCACTGCTAGTGGAAAATACAATAGTCTCGATGCAAATTCCCTAGATATTGCTACTGGCGAATCCAACAACTCTTAAAATCACTTCAATATTCTTGGTCTTAAACATATCTTAAAAACTTCTCATGTACAATATAAAATAAAGAAATTTATTTGGAAAAAATTAAGTTCCTGAAAAGTAATCAGTGGTTGAAAAAATATACCTATTTAAATGTAATTAAAATAACCATATAGGTAATAAACAAGACATGAGTTTCAGTTCCGCAGCGGACACAAACTGGTTCAGGGCGCCAACAGAACTTCAGATGCAGTTGAAATGAAGATATCAAGGTCTCAGTTTGGTGGCTTAAATTTTGTGTAAAAGGATTACACATTCTAACAGAGTTAAGATAGAAAGTTTTAAATCAACTGGGCCTTAAGACTGAACTGTGGTAGGTCTGGGTCTCGACTTGTCTCTGTGCCCTGCAGTCACCGGCTTATGTCAGGTCATGACTAAGAGAGCCGACTGCTGGGTGAATAATTGTATTTATGAACTGAACCAACAGAACCAAAGTAGCCTCCGGTCCCTTGCTATTTAGGTAGGGTAATCTGAATCTTTCTGAGGGCAAACTATTATTAGGAGAGGAAAAACATTAGTATTTTAAAAGATAATTACAGGAGTGTTAGAGGTCGTTCTAAATTTAATCACTTCACATAACGTAAAAAGAGAAAAGAAAAAAAAAGTAACAAACATCTTTAAAACATAATTCAGAGTTCAGTTAACAAATCTTTGTCATACTTTCACAAACAGTAAAAATGCCACAGACAAAAATGACCTATTTAAGTTGTGCAAGTATATGACACATTGCAGGCATTACAATTATCTTTTTCAAATTCGGTAAATCAAAACAGCAGCGAGGCCAAACCACATTTTTTCCTCTCAGTTAAGCATATTTTCCTTGAAAATGAGGTAAAGCATGGTACCAAGTGCAATGCTTATCTGTGCTACATGAACAGAACAGAGGGGAAAAAAGCTATTACGAAACGCAGCATAGTCAGGACTGCTAAAAGTGTATTATAAAAAAAAATCAAAAAACATTTACAATGAAGGTTCATGCCAACTAACCTCCACACAATCATCGTAAGGAATTTCTGCAGTTGCTTTTCAAAACGCGCCTGCCCAGTCCTTCCCGCTTGTGCTGGCCGCACAGCCACACCGCCCACCGGTGGGGTTTCCAAATCACACTCGGTCTCACATGGCAATCACAGGAACAAAAGGATGACAGACGAGGTGGTAAAGCGGGGCGACAAAGAGTGATTTTTTTTCCTTAATTAATGGATGTGAAACATTTCAATAAGCTAAATGGGGGAAAGTTTACAGCATTAAAAATCAGCAGCACAAAAGCGTTCATAACCATTTCATATGTCTAACTCATAGTTTTTATTTTTTAACTTAGTAACCAGGGGATCATAGATTGCTTCAAAGCATGAGTCACAAATTAAAATCAGCTATCATCCTCCAACCAAAAGAAGAAAAAAAAAGCAATACCTAAAGTTTGCTGTTGATAAAATATTTTGAATGGTAGCAGGAAATTTGAACCCCTGAGACTGTGTGACCTAATCTTATCCAATTCTGAAGTTCTTAGTATTAACAAAAAATACTCTTCTTAAGGTTACAAAATATATTGAGGCATTTTTCTCCCAATGGGAATTGTAACTGTGAAACAAACTGATTTTGGTGCCAGGAGGCCAGAGAATCCCTTAACACTGGGATTAGTGCATTAGACAGAATGCAAGGCCCTAAGCTCCTGGCATCAGGTAGTTTATAAATTATCAAGAGATTCGTGATACAACTTTATCACAAATCACCCTCACAAGTAAAACTCATATCCAGCCTTACTGGTTAATTGTACACATTTACAGTTATATAATTCAAGAACTGCTTGGTTTTAAATTGCCAGGAGATCTTACATCGAGGTTTCTTTAAAAAACCAAATAGAAATCTAAGGTTCCAAATCAGAATTAAGTATTTTAAAAACACGTCCACCCAAATTAATTTGCTCTAAAGCTCATTTAATAATTTAGATCTCAACTGAAGATTAGGATTGGAGACAACAGATCACGGTGGAGAAGCTCAACGTCCCCTTCACTCAGGTCTCCTTAGAAAGCAGAGCTGACAGTTTTCTGTGTGCACACGCGCAGAGGTGTTTCTCTGGGGGTGGGGGTGCAGATAAAGCAAGAAGTACAGTATTCAACTGCAATTGAAACATAAACGCAGAGTCACAGGAGGCATCACGTTCAGAAGATGTGCTGGAAATTATTAGACACCTCTGCTCAGCTTTCTTGAATTTCAAGCATAATTAATGGGGCAAATTGCAGCAAAACTCTACTGGTATGTTGGTGGGAGTGCAAGACTGACCCACAGCTTTTAAAAAGGTAAATTAAGAGGTATTATAGTTACAGTGCAAAAAAAATTTTTTTAATTTCAAGCATAATACATAAACATAGCACCAAACAGGGGAAAATGCATGCAAAAGAAAAGAACTGAGGTATTTAAGTGAAGAGTGCCTACAAGTCTAATTAAAGAAACTTAGGCAAATGCCTAAAAATGTCTTTTTTCTTCCTTTTCCAAAGATGGAAAACAAGGAGCTAGTTTATCTAAATTAATGGCCTAAATCACAGATGTATCAAAATTACGGCAGTTTATCGCAAACGAACTTTCGTGGCATTAACAGCACAGCTTTGGTAGGTGAAATATGCATGCAACACTGTGAAAAGTACAGTAAGAAATGTATGTGAGAAGACTAAGGGTAAGGTGCTCTGTTTTGCTTCTTTACATAAGTAACCAATCCATTATAAAATCTGCAGCATATTTTAGGTGTGATATGTCTAAAGTTTATTTTGTTAGAGCAACAGCCTACAGGGCAAAATTATTTGCCACAATTTCCATCAGTGGAACTACGCAGCAGGAGGTTTTTAGTAAAACTGGGTATTTAGCCAAAGATTACTTTTATGATAGTATTTTTAAAAAATCCATAGACTACCCATTCTGGTTTTGAAAATGTCTTCAGTACACATATGACAGAAATTCTCATATAATCCTGTCATACGTTAGGTTACAACTATACTAATGAGTTGTAAGTATCACGCTGTCTCAAGGTCTAATGCATAATAACACAAGGAAGGGAATGTAAAATGGTTTGTTCCAAAATGATCAGAAATGAAAGAATATCCATGAGGGTTTTACTTTTAAGGCAAGAACCTCTTATGCAAGACAACATGGCATGAGAAAACTAAAATGTGATTTGCCAACATGCCAGCTAATATTAATTAAAAATCTGTCCCTTACTATCAAGTGCAATAGTGACCGGGAAACATCATCTTACATGATATAACGTGGAAAGGAAAGACAACACTGGCACGCTTCTCTCGCAAACCGCATCGCTCTACTCGGCTTATCAACTACGCAGGGCCAGCACTGCCGCGCACACCAACGGGTGTCAAGGGCTCTCGACAGAACCCTGGTGGCTGTTCCAGGTTCAAGCTCCTTGGCCTCCTAACACTAAGCAAAGCCGACAGAAATTAAACTAAAATGCAACAAAACAAAACAAAAACTGTCAATAATTACTTTGAACACTTGCTAAATGTCACCGGTAAAGCACTCTCGTGATTTAAACAAAGCAGAAGTGAGGAAAGAAGACAAGATTGTGTTTGCGCAAAAAACTAAAACTACAGTTAGTTCCAAAATTTTTATACATGTTAAATGTTTTATTCTGTAATCTATCTTGTTATCAAACTGTAAATTCTGCCTTCAATTTAGTCCACTCTATCAATTCGAAATCATCCTTTTCAACTTAAATATTTTCCACCTTAATTCTGCTTTTTCTTTTTTTTTTAAATTTTAAAAAGGGGATTCAGCTGTTGGGAACCTGAGGTTGATTAGCTTTGAGGCTTCGTAGGGCTCTTCTCGCTGCTGCAGACTTGGCAATCCTGTAGCTTCGGCCGACACCTTTGAACTTCCCCTTTCCTACTACTTCCACGGTGACTCTGACCTTGCCGTCGTAAGTTCTCTCAGCCGGGCTGTAACAAGGCCAAACAGCTTGAATGAGAAGTCAGAAGTATTTATTATTATTGTCAACTGGCTCCGAGTACATAGTCTCAGGCCGAGAGTCCCCGATACAAGCTGACACCACACAAAGGAAACGTGCGTTCTGACTGCCACATGCTACCGACGGACAGGGCTACCGCCCCTTCTGTAATTCAACACCACTTTACAAAAACAAAATGGCAACTGCATAAGAGCACATCCCAGGGTAAATATTTTTCAAAATCATCAGTTGATAACATCTTTGAGAACTTTTCCCCCTTGTTTTTCAGCAAGTTAACTGTTTTCCATGCACATTTATGCTTACCTAAATTTGGCGGTTTCTGGTTCCATTTCAAGCAATTCTCGCACAGGGGAACGGGGCACATTTGCAGAAAATTTTTCTGTAATCAAAATGAAAGAATAATGTGATTAATACCTTTGAAGTTGTTTTTAATTGTGATTCTGCTTCCTTCAAATTGGGGGGCCAACCTTACCTATCAGCGGCCGCATCATAGGATAGTACACCTGCCAGACCATCTCCAGCGACATCCCACTATCCATGTAAATGGCACCAGCCAGCGACTCGAAAATATCCCCCATGGCCTTTGGAACTTCAATATCCTCTTCTTTCTCTTCATCCTCCTCAGATCTCCTAAGCTATTACAGGGAGAAAAGTGACTTGTGAGCAAAAAGGCCACTTTGAAAGGCAGTCTACAGAGATGTGCTTCTTTTCTTGGCTATGACTCTTAACTGTATCTCTAACAAGGGGAACAACATCAAACATTGATGACATGCCAACTACACTGTAATACGTTCTTCACAAACATTACCTTACCTTAAAAAAAGTTTTTCACACTTAAGAAAAATCTCCCACTTAGTATTCTATATTCAACAAAGGAAAAAAGATTACTTCAAGTAAAAACAAAAACTGGAAATAGTCAAATTTATGAAGAAATTTTTCAAATTCACTCATAATCATAGAACTGCACACTGAAACAGGTCTATCTGCTGGCGGCTTGGCAAGAAGCAGGCAGAATACTCATTAGTGCAGCGTGAGCAAGGGTGTACACTGCTTTGGGGAGTGTAAACTGCCACTTTTCTGGCAGGGAAATTCTATTTGGAAGATATTTTGCTCCAAGCTCCCCTTTCATTAAACTTAATAAATGTTCACTATGACAGAAAACCTGACACACAGGAGGTATTCAAATTAACAGAATAAAAACTTACGTATCAAACGGCTTTTAAAAGTTCATAATTCTTTGATGCAGCAATTCTGTCTCTAGGAATTCATCTTAAGGAGGTAACCGGATATTTAAGTATATTTACCACATCCAAGTTTATTAAAAACCCTCACTAAAAATATCTTAACCATCCAGTCACGAAGGACTGTTTAAATGCATTACATTATAGGCATATATTTACCAGCGTGCAGCTACTGAAAGTCATAATCCCAACTAAGAATGACTGGGGAAAGTCAACCACAATACATTAAGTGAAAAGAACAGTGTATGGTACACTATGCATGACATGATTTCAGTTTATATTTTATATATAAGTTTATGTCTATATACATTAGCAACAGAACATCACAAAATGTTAATTTTGGTTATTTGTATTTTCTAAAATACACACAACTTGTGAGAGAGAAATGAAGAGGGGACAGTAGTTTCTAAATGGACTGTTTAGCCACACAAACTTCTATATAATAGATTAATAACACCGACTACTGGAAAAACAAGATACTTACTGTTGTAGATGGGAATTTTAAAACTTATCAAGTTTAATTCTCTCCTTTTACAAATGAGGAAACTGAGGCCCAGAGAGGTGGAGAGACTTTAAGATCAAACAGTAAGTTAGAGAAGCCAGACCATGACATTCTTAATCAGTTTTTGTAACTTCAATACATACGTTTATATAAACAAAGGGAAGGAAAAGAACAAAAACTAACAAAGCCAGTATGTCCAACTGTCATCAAAAGAGAACTTTAGGCTTAGCTAATTCTTCAACTTCCAAGTTTAAATATTTCTACAGAATGAGACTAGAAATAATAATGACTATATCTGAGACAGTTCTAATTCCTGGTCTCATTGCTAGCTGTGCTCCAACACAGGCCATGACTCTTGGAAGAGGGTGCAAGGGTGAAAGGGGAGAGGACGGGCACTGCCTACTGATTCCCCTTCAGCACATCCTCCATCCTATTGTCTGTGCTTGACACTCTGCCCCGTGGCTACACCTCAAAACCCAGGCTCTTCCTTTCTCTCACAGGAAGCCAAGGAAATGCACTACTCCGTAACAAGTTTGTGCAATTAAAAAATAGCAAGGTACAAATTAAAGAAAAAATAATTAAAATGGCTACCAGAGTTATGAATGAATTCTCTGACTTCTCATAAGAAATCTACAGAAAGAAGAACAAAGGAATCAGAATGAGAAAAAGAAATGAAAGTGGTCTCCTGGGTACCCAGGTATGTGGATGAATGTTAGTGAAGGATTAGAGGAGACTGGAAAGATCTCAGCAAAACTCTTCCCTGCAAAACTTCAAAAGAGTTCACAAACACATCAGAATTAGCTTCATCACCAAAGAACCTTTGGCTGAACTTACAGTAGAAGCCTCTCAAATTCCGGTCCTTAAAAATGTAGAAGTTTGGTTTTTAAATGAGATTTTTCCTATTTCAAGTAGAAGCAAAATATACATTTGTGATGCTTACCTGAGATATCAGCAAATATTTCTGATCTATCTTAAACAAAAAGAAAGACAGAACCAACCATGCTGAGCTTTCATTACGATTAAAGCTTCTTTGGGGGCAGGGGAGCTGCACTTCTCTGGCATGCCGGAAGACCAAGTCAAGGCCTGGGAAAGCCCCTGGCTCCTTCTCACCAGAGCGAGCACAGTAGGAGTGGTCAAGTTTAAAACGCCTGCCTGAAAACTGTGACCCATTTAGTCTTCCCTGGAGAGCACAGAGCGTGCTGGGGACCACGACCCTGGCCTTCAGCGGGCTCTCTGGACGGCTATGTCGCGAACCCTAATCAGAAGGCTTATTTTAAACACTGAATTCAACATGTCTTAAAATGGCACTAACCTCAGAATCCATCCCTTGCATTTCATTCTTCTCGAGCTGAAACTGCACAAAATCATCAATGACGTGGAAGAGTTCAGGAGAAACTGCCTTAAAGTACTTGTGGTAGTCATACTTCACAGCCAACGATGCAAAGATGGTGTTGTTGACCAGAGCAGAGCGCAGGTCAGTCAGGACTCCTGGGGAGTGCTGCCGTGGGTCTTCGTAAAGGTGCTTGGTTATGAGGTAGTCCAAAATTGCATCTCCCAGGAATTCTAAGCGCTGGTAACAATCTGAGGGAAGATCCAAAGTGAAGCCATGAGAAATGTTTCTGGCAGAAATATTTTCATGATTTACAAATAATGACTCAGGTAAAGAAATGATCTCCCAGCCCCACTAAAATGACTTTTATTGGGGTTCATTTTCATAAATATTCTTCAATGACAACATTATTTGACATCCTACTGAAGCCTTTGGAAATCAAATTCTAATGGCAAATTAAGCACATTTCTTAAATAGAAATTGGGGTCTTAAAATCTTTACGTGGCCAAAAGACTAATGCTCGTTAAGAAAAAAGCATTTCCCAAGTGACATCATTATCACTGAACCCTTTTCCTTTAGCACTGTGCTGGCCAGGCAGGTGCTAGGGCACCATTCTGAAGCCTCCATCACACAATGTCACCTAGCAACAAAGGCCAGACCCTGCACACACCCCCTCCCCACACTCTGCACTCTGTTGCCACCCCTACACACTGTCCACTCACACTCTCAAAAGTGTAGGAATGATACCACGCCTCACCACTCCTGGGTTACATTTGTTACACAAGATGACAGTTAGTACAAGAGACCTTCTTCTCGATTTGAAGGAAAAATGTTGAATCTGACACAAGCCAAGAGACGAAGAAAGGAGAGTCATGGAGGGGAGCAAAGACCTTAAGCAAAAATGGTCGATGTCAAAATGTGAGACGTTATCAACGCTAATTTCTATTTTCTCACAGTGTTAAAAAAAAGCCATTCGGGTGGGAGGAGTTGGGAGGTCGGGATTGGCACATATACACTACTGATACTATGTATAAAACAGATACCTAAGAAGGACACACCGGATAGCACAGGGAACTTCACTTAAGGCACTGTGGTGACCTAAATAGGAACAAAATCCAAAAACGAGGGGATGTATGTATATCTATAGCTGATTCATTTTGCTGTACAGCAGAAACACAACACTGTAAAGCAACTATACTCCAATAAAAATAAGTTAAAAAAAGAAAAAAAAACAGAAGCCGTTCAACTGCGGAAACTGAGGCGGGAAGAGAGCCAGTGGGCAGCCCCGATGGGCTCAGAAGCCGGGGCCGGGCCAGACTCGCACCCAGGCCTCCTCCAGCAGAGTGCGGCCGGAAACCAGGCCTCGCTTCTTTTCCACAAAGAAAACCAGGTTTTAGTTTCACCAGGCTTTCTAGTCCAGAGTCAGATAATTTTCCACTTTTGGTTTCACGTTTTTCTCGTCATCTTAACCTACACTGTTTTTTCTCATAGAAACTTTACACTCGGCTTTGGTTTTCTGAATTCAAGCGCTTATTACCCTGACACAGGAAAAAAAAAAGTACAGACTTTAGCTGTTTCACAACCTGAAGCTGACTTGGGTTTTAGGTGCCTCTTCTCCCTTCTAATCGAATGCAGTGGGAGCCTATTACATAAAGGAGGGAAGACACCACGGAGTACAGTGCAAAGCAGAAGGTGACCACAGAGTCGGAGCAGGAGTGGTGAAATCTTCCTGTGGAAGAGTTTCTTTTAATCTATTCAACTTCAGATTTTAAAAGGCCTTAAGAGAGGCACCTTTTTGTTCAGGAAGGACAATAAAAAGATGTGGAAACACATCCAGAATATACAAATAAATTATTCAAGAACCAAAAGCAGTAGTGACTCGGCATCAGAAAGATACTGGGGTAAGATAAAATGGCAAAAACGCACCAGAATGCCAAGACTCAAATCTGTTTAATTATGCTGCGTGTAAAATGACAGATACATGAGAAGCTAAGATAGCTCTGCTCCCAATTATCCAAGTTAAGGAACAGTGTAGGATCCCAAAAGGATGAGGAAAAGAAAGGCTTCTTTCATCCTCTCGTGCTTCCTCCCCGCACCGTGCATGTTAATCTCTAAGGCCATACATGCGTAGGTTATTCTTTTTACGTTATTTTACAAAACAATTCAATGAACACAAGGTCTCATTTTCAGAGCAGTGAGCTCTGGCCTGGGGCTCCTTACCAGTAATAGTATTGTAGTGGTAGGAGGCATGTGTAAAAGCCTGTAGAAGGTAAGCCTTATTCTTGAATCTGTAGTTGATTTTCTTTTCAAAATTTTCAAAACCCGAGATAAGGTGACTCAGTGTCCTATCTGCACCTGGGTGATCAAACATACATCTCGGTGGGATCTTCAAACACCCATACTCCAAGTCCCTCAACACCGAGGAGCGGGAGCCTGCTCCAGAGGCGGCGGCCGTGCGGCTCCCTGAAAGGTTCTTTTGTTGGCTGGTGAAATTCTCCCTGCTCGGGCACATGGCCTTTTCCCGATCAGTCCTTTTAATTACCGGGAGCACCTTCAGCCCCAGCGAACAGAGGAAAAGCTGAGCAGCCCTCTCGCCACAGCTGGTTAAATAGCAGCCCAGCAGGGCTTCCACACAGTCGGCTATGCTTTTGTCAGCAATGCACTGCTCGGTGTGCAGGTCGTAAGAAATGGACTGTTTCCCTGTGTCAACACCACAGTTCTCTTCTGATGGATTCCAGAACCCCACCACAAAGTCATCCTCTTCAACAGCTTTGCTAGGATCCAGATAGCACATTGCATCCCAAGAGCTATAGTCAAAATCCTCAAAATCTGATGAAAATGGCATACTACCTAAGGAGGATTTTTTGGGCATTTTCCATTCATATGCAGAATCGGTGGCTGAAAAAGGAGAAAGCGAGATTTTCTTTACGAAAGCTCCTGATCCCATCAACATGTTGTCTATGAACTTGATATGCTCCTGATCGTACTCCAGGAAGTCCTCTTCGTCATCGGCGTCCTCCTTGGGAGCCCTCCACATCAGGTCCTCCTCCTCCTCCTCCTCCTCCTCAAAGTCATCGTCCAGTTTGCCATTAGCCAACATGCAGTCTTTTGTCTGAAAGAGGGGGAATGGGGAAGGAGGGGAGACATAGCTGCTGTTTTTAAAAGGGTTTGAGACTCAATAAAAGCAAGGGTTATGGATAATTTCAAATGACAGCCACAAATACTAAAAGGCAACTTTCAAATCACGGCCATTTGTTTTCAATTAACATAAGTTATTTAATCACATAAACAAAGTAAAGCATGTTCTTTGAATGTTCATTTTCTAAGTTATAAAATGACCTTTATCCAGTATGACGCTTTAAGTTAAGGATTTTATACATGGATATAAAGTTTAAAATTAAGGTCCACAAGGCAAACTTCAGCTAAGAATTCTAACTCTGGCAGGATACACAATGAAAGCTCTCATATGCTGATCACAGAGAGCTTCAGGTTTGCTGACAAAGTTTTGAAATGTTTTTTAAAAGATTTTCAAATTAATAAAATTAAATTCCAGATGCAGAAAAAGCATTATCTTTGCAATTACAAGTATAATGTGTAAGCAGATAAAATTATTTTCTTTATAACATTAAAAATGTACAGTGGGGTTTCATGATAAAGTTTTTGTCCCTATTTCCACTTCAAAGCACACTTGCTACAATGTAAAACTAAACTGCTTTGCTTGGAAACTAAAAGGGATCACTATGAACTAAGCTATGAATCTGAGAAATTATGCTTTTCCCTTCCACTGAGCTAGAGTGATCAGGGCAACAGATTATAGCATAACTGACAAAAATAGAAGACAATTTAGACTAACAAGAAACACAACGATCCAATTTCTGTCAGAAGATTTCTGCTAATTCCAATTTCTTTGGCAAAAGCTTATTTGTGAATGACAACCTTAATAATGGGCTGGGATTCAGTAAGGATATAACTTTTTTGCAATGCTAGAGAGATACAAAATTCGTAACTTGTGCAATAAAAAATAAATAAATAAACAAGACTTTGCTCCGGGGGAAAGGCAGGAGGCAGTGCTTCAATTCTGATAGTGACAGCTTTGCAGAGTATTCTGACAAAAAAGATTTTCAAGTTTCCTGTCAAGCATTTTTTAAATACTACAAATATTCTCATTTTAAGCCACACTCAAAATACAGAGAGTGCATTTCTTTGACAAGAAATAAGTGCAATGAGCCAAGCCATATACCTACCACTATCTGTCTTTATATTTTTAATAAAAAAGTTTATAAACTTTTTTCAAGAATAAGGAAGAACAAACACACACACACGAAAACTACACTGGTAGACACCTCTAGGAACCAGTACCTAATAAAAACTACAATTTCCCAAGGTAACATGAGATGTTTCTGACTATCTCGTACTCAAGAAAAAAAGGCCAAATTTCAATCAGAAAAAAAAGACTGAATCATATTTTTAATTTAAAAAATCTTTATATTTCTTTAGTAAGATGCTACCATAACCAAAAATTGGCAAAACGCAAAAAACAAGGGCTGAGTTTTATCAACAAATAAGCTGTGTGATCTTGGGCAAAGTTCTTTAATGCCTCTGGGTTTTGGGTTTTCTTATCTGCAAAACAGTGGGATTTTACCACTTCAGTAAATGGTTTCCAAGAGTACTTCAAGCTCAAAAAAAAAAAAAAAAAAAAAAAACCCAACCCACCAGCGTGAAACTCTTTGCTCTTACAATTCAAGTTCACTTTCCACCTGAGTTATTCCCACATTGAGCATCTGCAAGCAAAGCTTTCACTTAAACCTATCTGGTTGAGGACCAAGGCAGGTAGAACAGGAATGGATCAAGCATTTGCTTTCCAATATCATGTAATGGTCTATTTCAAGAAGCAGACATTATTAAATGAAAACATCAACAGTATTTTAATGTATTCTAAGAACCAAAGTGCCAGGTCATTTGAAATATTAAGGAAAATAAAATAAGAACTTTGTGTTGTATCTTAAAATTAAAAAAAAAAATTAATTAAAAGGATATGCTAACGTCACCTTTATGCTAAAACTGTTTTTAAAGCACCAAGGATATACTATGAAATAGTATTTATAAGGCAGGATAAGTGTTATTGCAATGTTTCTCACAGAAAAGCAATATTTTCTCTAAAGTTCTCAAAATCTTACATATTTTCCTCTAAGGTTCTATCTATTTCTAAATTAATAACAAATAAAGTTTTTCTAACCCAACTTGCATTAAAATATTCTCTTAATGCTTTTCCAGATAAGTTTCAATATCTATAGTAAGTCAAATACTGCACGAGTTAAAAATATACTCAATAAACAGGTAAAAATCAAAACAAAGTCACAGAGCATGCTACCTGGAAATACTTAAAACAGATTATCTATGATATACATATCAGAGAGAAGATACAAGAAAAAAAACATATATTTAGAAAATATAATCTGTGAAATAAACAGTATTCTCATTGTTGGCCTTAAGTAGAAATGAAGTAACAAGGAGCCAGTTTATCATTAACGCAAAATAAGTGTCTGAAAAATGAAACTGCCTGCGAGATGGCCTCCCAGCCAACCGCACTGGACAGACTACTTCCACAGCTCTCGGCTCCCAGGCCCTCCGAGGCGCCCCCTGGTGGCCCTCGAGACAAGACAAAATGAAGCAGCTGCAGCTAATGTTTGGAGACTTAAAAGTCACTGGCAATATTTAAACTATTTCCAGAAAGCTACAACTTTTATGTATTTTTCTTAAGTTCACAAGAGGAGCAATAGTCCTGAGAAAGCCCTGAGTTGCAAAAGCAAGATTTTACTGAAATTATTTCACAGACAGATTGGAGATAACAGGTCACTGAAAAGGCATTTCACTGAACAGAGCTAAGGATCTACAATAAATCGTAATATATAACATTAAAGTGAAATGTTACAGTTTTGTTTTTTCTTTTTTTTTGAGTCACAACATCAGATACTCTTTGCCTTTGGAAAAGGAAGACAACAGAAATTGTTCTCTATCAAAATTGCAACACTTCTAAATTCAATGAAAAGACGTCTGTTTAAAGGAATTATTTCAATATACTGAATTTCTACTCTATCATAAACACATCAGGGAAAAGAAACAAAAAAATTAACAAACAAGATTCTGCCCCTGGCCAAAAAATAAATCCATCCAGTTACCAAAAACTTACCATTTCATCTTTTTCCCATTTCTCTGTGTTACTTTTGTCTTGATTTACCACATAACCAGGAGGAAGCCAATTCACAGGGGGATCAAATATTGACACCACCATGCGGCTGGGCAGTCCCTTCTTTTTTCCAAGCCGATACAGATTACAGTTGCTGACCTTTAGCAGAAAAAATTTATAAGACACTTATCCATAAAGGATCACTGCTGAAATTCATATAAGGCATGAACATAAATTTTAGCTAAATAGTCTTCATATTCCACAACTGGTCATCAATTATACAGATTGTACAGTTTTTCTACCTATTCACTATAGGAAATATTAAATTCACATATAATCTGATGACATAAAATCCAAACTACTAATTGGGACTATCGGAAAAGAATGCAAATCTGTGTAAATCCAAGATGGCACAATATTCTCAATGAAATAAAAGAAGGAAATAGCATAAACTCTAGCTACACAGTGAAAACTGGCACTGAACTGAGCTTAAATAATTTTATGTTCCTAGAACCTAAGCTATAAATATGATTTCGACTGCAATGCTTTCTCAAATATCATTCCTTTGTTTTGGATGGCATCTCAAGATATTTTGTTCAACCATTTTAAAATAGCTCAAAAGGTAATACAGAAAAATCCCACGTTTATTGTCATCAATAAAACAGCTTTACAGTCTACCCTCTGGTGTTTTTCCTAAGACCTCCATCTCCTCTTTAATTTATTCAGATCTATATTTCTATCTAGTTTTTACTTGGAAACCAAGGTCTAGAACGGTCAATTTCATTTTCAATTTCTAAAAACTGGGTTCCTTTTTAAGTACTTCCTGAGCCCTTTCTCCACATCACTCAATACTGCTGAGCAAGCACCCACGTAGGAGAAGCGTTGGTCGGCAGCGAGACAGGGGAATGGGCCCTGGAGCCTGCAGGCTGGGCGGAGAGCCCCCCACGACGCTCACTCTGAGACGAAGCGCTTTCCCACAATATCTACATGCTGGCTTCCCTTTCCACACCACGGGACCACAGCATCACGGATGCCAACAAGAGGGTAAAGTGTGACGGACACTTGAAAGGGATGGAAATCACGTTCAAAGTCAGCAGAAATGGTCAGCAGGATGGAAAAGGAAGAAAAGAGCTCAGTACGGACTCATGTGAGGCACAAGGTGGGACGGGCAGAGTTCAGCCCCTAGAAACGGGGCAAGCAGCAGAGGAGGGGTGACAGCAGGTGTGAGAGTGGGTCCCATGAAGAACAGCCAGGGCAGCACCCTGGCCAGGACACGTCGGGGCGTGGGCACACTGAAAGGGCCTTGCCCACCATGCTGCAAGAGTGACAGTGATCGCTGCAGCAAATAAGGAGTCAGAGCTTTCCCAGCAGGCGGATGGATGAACTTTCGAAAAGGAAAATAATTTCTTTCTTACGTAAGAGTACGCTGTCTCTGATATTCTCTTCCTGCAACCACCCCTGGGAAAACTCAGTTGTTCTCAATTATCACTCTCATGAAGGCTACTCCCCCAGACTGCATCTAAGTCCTAAATTCATAATTACCTGAACATTGCACCGAACACACCACTTCCTGGTCCATGAGGTCTAAAAACTCTAACCCTAACTCTGACTCCCACACGTCTGTCTTCCTCAGCACCAGCCCCGTCACCACCCCAGCGGCTATCGTCCCTAGTGCGGCACTGCCCTCTCTTTCAGGAGGCAGCAGAGTGCAGCAGGCTCTGGGCTCCAGCCTCAGCCACACTCCTGACCATCCCTGACTACTGGATGACCTGCATGAGCCAGTGGAACTCCCTAGGCAAGAGTTTTCTCATCTGCAAAATGGGGACATGTCATCTACCTTTCAGGGGCACACTGAGAAGACTGAATAAAGAAGATCTGCAGAGAACTCAGTGCGGTGCCGAGTGTTACTGAGAACACTGGAGGGGGGCCAGTGTAATGGTTAAGAGCACGGTCTCTAAACCCAGACAGACTGTGCAGGTGGTGCCTCGTGCTTGCCATGTTAACTTGAACAAGTTAATCTCTCCTGCCTCAGTATCCTCAGCTATAAAATGGGGATAATAAAAGCATACACAATTATAAAAAAATAAAATAAATAAAAGTTTACAGAATTAAATTAGGTAATTACTGGGCTTCCCTGGTGGTGCAGTGGTTAAGAATCCGCCTGCCAGTGCAGGGGACGTGGGTTCGATCCCTGCTCCGGGAAGATCCCACATGCCGCGGAGCAACTAAGGCCGTGCGCCACAATTAAATTAGGTAATTACTAGATGAAGGTGACAAGAGTAGTGTCTATAGTAAGTACTTGTAAGTGTCGGCTGAAATTCTTACTTCCTCTGAAATCTCACTCCCCTCAGTGCTTTCCTCGCTGCCAGAACTCTACATCTGTCTCAATTTCTGCTTAAGCTTAGACTTCTTCAAAGGCCCAAATGATCACTCAGCGTGGTTAGGTTTTACTTTTCAACTCACGCCACATTCTGCTACCAGACTGACCATTTAAAACTACCACTTTATTAATATCTGTAGCCCCTTACACAAAAAAGTGCCCTCAACATGCACCTCATTGAAAATAGTGCTTACCCTTTAGCCAGCACTGAAGGTCCTCCATAACACAGTTGCAGCCCACCCGCCTTTTTAAGGCTTTTCTCGGGCATTTCCACACTTCTGATGGCTGCCGGGGTTTATTCACCGAGTGCTGACACCTCCCCATCTGTTCCCGGTTTACACACTATAAACGCACCTCTTCCATTAACGCCTCCCCTGATCACAAGTGATCACTCCTTCCTTCTGAGCGCTTAGCAGCTTTGTGTGTTATTTATCAAGCAGGTACATGGTGCCTCGTGTCACCTCTTTTATCATCATTTAAATACTGATCTTCGCTACTTTTCTTCCCTGAATCTTAATTCTGCACTAAATGAGCGTCACTCCCGGGCGGGTACACTGGAAGCTCGAGCCGCCCTGCCGGGCGTAGCAATCCCTGCCGCAACACTTTCCTCACCCTCGGAAATCATCCAATGCGCGAAACCACTTCTAGGCATGCTGAATAATTCCTCTGACTGCTCAAATTGAAGGACAATCGCTTACCTTTTTGCTTCTCATGTAGGAAAGGCGGCCCTCGTGAGCATCGGGATAAGTGCAAAAGAGATACGTGGTGATGGCATGCTTTAGAAAGGAGTCGCCAAGCATTTCGAGCCGCTCCAGGTTAAATCCATCACTAGCGTTTGAAAGGGTCAAAGCCTGAAGAATAAGTCCAGGGTTTGGGCCAAGCGTCCTCGAGGAGTACCCAGAAGGGCTCTGCTCAGAAGCCGTCCTGTCCATGAGCGCCTTACCAGTCTCTGCAGTACCAGGCACGGCAACCATCGTGGGACTTCCATCTGAGGTAGATTTGTTAGCATTTCCATCAAGGTATTTATTACTCAGTAGAGTACATTCATCGCTGGGCTTGGGCTGGTTCTCATAATTGTATAGATTCTGAATGGGATATGAGGTAGCTGGTTGTACAGGTATTTCCTGCTTGTAGTCATTCAGATGGTTTCCTTGGCAAAAGTCTCTGTTAGCTAAATCGTAACTGCCATTGGCAAGATTTTTATTGTAAGAAAGACCATTAATTGCCGTAAGATCTGCTGAAACTTCAATTTGGAGCTTACCAGGTGACTCGCTGAACAACGTTCTGCAGTTCACAGACATTTGGTCATGATTTTCTAGAGAGGCGGTTCTATTAGCACCTTGATGTGCAGCATTTTCAGGGACGACAATTGTGCTGTGCTTACAGTAATTCTCATTTTCAGCTGAAGAGGAGTTAGCAATTGAGATGAAAGATTTGCTGTCGATAGATTTTTTCCACCCGAAGTCTAAGTTAGGGTATCTGCAAAGACATTTTTATAACTTTTCATCAGATCCTTCAAAAAGGCTAGGCTTAGAGCAAGGGCAATTTGAGTAAAAGTTAAATAAATAAAGATCCCTATAAATATATTCCTACCTTAGAAGAGAAGTAAGTTTCCAAGGCAGAAATCAACACTGTCAGAATTCTGCACAATGTACACCACGAAGCGGGATGTGGTTCTCTGCACGGGTTTATTCCCAGCCCCACAGCACCGTGTGGGGCTCGGCTCATGAAGCCTGGAGTCAGCTTACAGGAGCTGGAGCCACACACTGTGTGGGCTGGGACTGGGCCAGCCAGGTAACTAGCTGGGTAACTTCAGGCAATTTACTTAACGTCTCTGTACCTTAGCTTCCACTCCTGGGAGAGGAACTAACAATTCCTACCTCACAGGACTGTCCGAATGATGAAATGATCAAACATGAGCTAGAGCACTTAACCCAGTTTAATACTGCAGCAAGTGCTCAATAAACGTCACCGTGACCATCACTATTACAAAGTTCCTCGACTTCTGAACCATCTTGGTCTTGCCAATTGCAAAACCAAAATAAATCTGAGTGGTTAAACCAACAATTTCCTTAGATTGCAGAGACTTGACTAATGAGAAGAAAATAATGAAGACATAGAACACACTGAGCCAACTGCTCTTTAATATATATTTGATTTTATAAAAGAGGAAGTCTTAAAATGTCAGCACAGTGACCAACAACTGCTTTCATTTTCACTTTAACTGCAGTCACTGAAGGGGGAATGACTGTTTTTGACCTTAGGCTCTCCTCTCCCTCAGGAACTTGCCAAGAACATCAGACCCAATGACCGATATACATATTTTCACTTAGGAGTCAAACGATGTACTTATTTCATGTATTAAATAGGCATCCACATTTTCTTTCTAATCTTTTAAAAATTATTCTACAATAAAATTAAAATGTGAACTTAATTCTGTTCTTTTGCAAATAGGATTTCACGAGCTGTGTTGTTTCTGGCCCACAGCACAGGCATACCTAAAATCCAGGGGAAGCGATCTGACCCCCACACCAGCATCGCTGGCTGTCTGGGCTCTTAGCTCCTCTGCAGTCAAAAGGCAGTGAAGGCGATAAAGTATGCTGGGGAGACAAACTGCTTTTCTCCACAGTGATGCTGGAATTGGATGTATAGCACAGAGTTCTGGAACCAGTATCTTTGAGTAAGCAAAAATGTGGATAAACATAAATGTGCGAAGATAAATATAAAACAAACACACAAGAGAATAAAAAATAAAACTTAAGACCAATTTCACTAACGAATAAAGATAAAAATCACAAACATTTGCAAAATCTTATTTTTAAAAACATTTTTAAAAATAATCCCTTAAGGAAAATGGTATCATCCTTGGATTTATAAGGATGATTTTCAGTGGACCAAGTATAAAAGCCAAAGCTCTCACATTTACAAAAAGACACTCAAATGAAGTCAATACACCATATTAATTAAAGCAAAATAAAACCTAAGGGTTGGGCAACTTCAAAAAACTCACAAGCCACTCAATTCACTCAACATAAAATATTCAAACTTCTCTTTCGCAACATTAAGTTATGCTAATAACAATTAACTCACTACCTGTTTATTCTGCAGACTTTCCCACTTGGCTTTCCTCTTTTCAGCACTGCTTAAAGGAAGAGCTTTCCCCTTCTGATTCAAATGGCGAGGTGTCAAAAGATTAAGTCTATAAAAATTTCAAAATAATTTTATCAAACAGACAAAAACAAGTACACTCACACAGTGGTTCTACAACTTCGGTGTGCCTACAAGCCACCAGAAGAGCTCATTTAAACTGAAGACCCCTGAGCCATACTCTGGGCGACTCTGTGTGCAAAGGACCTCCCGAGCTCAAGAGCCTCCATAGGTGAGCTGTGGGGACATGAACCTCCACACCTGCCTACTGACCTCGAGAGATCATGCCGCAAGTAACAGCAAAGCGTCACCTCAAAAGCTCCTTACCTTGAAGATGTGTGGTCCACATCCAGCAGCGGCTGGTTTAGATTGGTCAGGTCAAGGTTATACTTTGTTTTATAATATTCTGCAAAAGTTTCATACTCAGGGGAAGGAAATTTACTCAGGGGGGTAAGATCAGTGTACACATCAGCTACATAAAATCGATGAGGCTGATCAAAATTGCGATATCTGAAAAAGAAAAACGATCAGTGACTTTCTGGTTTAAATCAAATTTTCTCAAAACACAACTGCTTTTAATATGGAAATGCAAATTATGATTTTAAAGTAAGAGTTCAAAAGGTTACAAATAAATAACATTAATGAAACTTTAATTCTAAATAATACATTTCAAGTGGATTTAAGATGAGAACTATATTTATACCAAGTAAAAACCGCCCATTCTCCCCTATTTTTCTACTGTCCTTCTTCTAAATATTTAAACTTTGATAACACATGAAAGCTAAATGGCATCTTTAAATATCTCTTAATTTCATCAGTATAAACAGTATAGAAAACTTTCAATATCCAAACAACCAAGTAAATACTTGTATATTACTGCACTAAACATGAAAGACACTTGCCACAAAAATGTATTACTGCACCATTTATGATAGTGATAGGCTGGTGTTAGCTAACATTTAAAATATGGCCTTGAAGTACAAAAAGAAAAAAGAAAAAAACAAAAACAGAAGCCAAAGACTGAATTGCAGCCGCTACTTTAATTCTGTAAAAAGTGTAATATTTAGTTTTATTGCTCAAAAACTTCACCCCTTAAATTTTACAAAATGAGAAACAAAGCATAGTAATTTACTATTTTCATTGCACTTAATAACATTATGCCTTTTAACAATTTTAATAAACTAGTACTTACAACCAAATTCTTTAAGACTCTGGGGATTAAAAGGATGAAGGTTTTATGAAGAAAGCCTAGCAACATAATTTAGATGATGTGACCTTCACAAACTGAAATCCCTTCACCAACAGGGTTTTAGGTTTTGTTTTTTAAGTAAGTAAACTGGAGAGAACAGGCCCACCATGAAGAGACAACTAAATTTTCTATTACTGAGAGTCACATCAATGCCAAAGTCACAGCCCACTTACATTCCCTATGTGAACAAGGGAATCTTCTGAAACGAAGTATCACCACCACTTTGCTTTCCACTTAAAATCTTACCTTGGAATGATAACTGCATCTTGGTAATCTTCTAATTTAAAAACAAAGGGAGTTTCTTTTGAATACTTTGTATTGGGAATGCCTATGCGAGCT
This sequence comes from Hippopotamus amphibius kiboko, assembly GCF_030028045.1. Classification (NCBI taxonomy): domain Eukaryota; kingdom Metazoa; phylum Chordata; class Mammalia; order Artiodactyla; family Hippopotamidae; genus Hippopotamus; species Hippopotamus amphibius. The sequence continues at coordinate 178,368,707 of NC_080189.1, forward strand.
TCAGATTTCTCAATATCTTCCATGAACTTAAAGTCAATGTCCAAAGTGCTGGAGTCATTAACTTAGGGAAGAAAAAGACCCTTTAGCTTGTTAAAATACAATACAGGTAAGATCCTTACTCAAGCTATATATTCATTACATGTGTCTAATTCAGAGACATCAAAGATATTTCTGCAGTGTATACACAACAAGCTCACAGTTAAGCAGCACTTGCTTTCTCAGCTAGCACACAGAAACCCCTTCGCGTCTGGGTCCGCTCCTCTTACCAACATTAAGAGGTAGAACACAGTATGCTGAGTCAGCGTCTGTGGGTTTAAATTCGAGTGCAGGTTTTTCAAGCCGAAGAATATGTGAGAATATATACTGGTGAAGTCTTGTAATCAACTCAAGCATTTGTAGAGATAACGTGAAACCAGACTTCTTCAACTCAATTGATATGGTAACCTCTCCAGAGCGTGTGTACACAGGAAAGTGCGGAATCTTAGCAAAAAGAAAAAGAAAGCACCCCCGAGGTTAGCAGGTATTTCACCCACGACAAATATTTAACTTCAGAAGAGGAATGGTGCTTTGTATCAGGGCAACAGAAGAGACACCTCAATTGTAAAATATTAACATTCTGAGGTAACAAAAGATAGTTACTTTTAAAGTAGCTTTTCCTTTTTTAAGAAAACCAGACAGTTCAACATAAACCACGATTATGAAACGTCTACCTGAGGTATAGGTTTGGCTGTCAGTATTCCAAAGCATCTTGTGGTGTCCTCAGGGGGATAGAGCTTCCGCCTCCTGAAGTTGAGTTCATCAGGTAAAGGTGTCGTTAGAACCATTCCTATCACATACAGGTAACAAGGCTGATCGGGCTTGGGGTAGCTATCCCTCAAGCATTCTGGAATCTGGTATTGGAAAGAAAAATTAAGCACCAAGCACAAGTGTATTAACCTCTTTTCCAGATGTTGGCAAGAAAACAAATTTATTCCTGCCTTTACTAAAAGCTGATGAGACAAAACTAAGAAAATATCCAAGGCAGGAGACCTCGTAATTACTTAACCTCACTGGAGAGTCAGCACTCCTGGGTCTGCAAAATTATATAAAACCATCAAACACTAGGGTCATTTAACACAATACTATTCATTTGATCTATTTCTTCTGACTAGAGAACAAACTCTTTTCTTTCTTGGTTTCTCAGTCTTTACTCACTGTAGAATACCAGAAAATAAAGGTAGCCAAATTTTTTAAAACCCCATGTAATTCTGAAACTCAAAGATAACCTTTATTAACACTGTGATATACTGTATCATCTTCCAGACTTTTTCTGGAATAAACGTATACATTCCAGAACAAATGTATATAAATGTATATGTATACATATTTTCATTACACATGGAATCACAAAACAAAGACTGTATCATAACCTGATTTTTATCTCCATTTACTACAATGAGAATATCTTTCAGGGTCAATATAAATCAGTGGCATTTTTAATGACTATCTCATTGAAGGAGCAAACCATGACTTAAACTAAGATTGTTTCTAAACTTTCAATGTTCATACCACCCCACCCAACAGCCTTGCAGTTTCTGAGGCTCAATAACATCAATAATTACATCCACAGTTAAAAGGTACAGAAATGCTGGCTATGGGATAATTATAGTTAACAGACTATCAGCTAACACAGAATGCACCTATTAATTAAACAGGATACAAAGTAATACTAAGCTTCTCAAAACACTTGTTAGTGATAACATCTGTCATATGAAACTAGTCCAGTAGTCTCTAGGGTAAACGTCAAGTAGGAACCATGGATATGAGGAAACAAGCATTTCAGAAAACTGGATAACTTAATTCGTAATAGTTGAAGACCTGACATGATTTGGAATCTTGAAAATGCTTAGCTGCGTGCAAATTTTTTAAAAAAGTAAAAACTCAATAAAACTGCGGAAAAAAACCCAAAAGAATCATACATTTAGGCTAAGAGGAAAGCACACAGCAAATTTTTGCTTTTGTTTTGGGTTTTTATAAGGTTTTTATAAAAATATATAAAAAATATTTTTATAATATTTTTTAAATAAGTACTTCAGCCCAGTATGGTTACAGCTAAAAGGCCACAGATTCAGCTGAACACAATACGCTGAAAACACTGATTCTGACTCCAGTCAGGCTACATGCTAACTCCTGACAAACAGTCGTGCCCGCACTGGCTGGTGTGCCCCTCATCCTGGACAGGCACTTGCCTGTTTTATCACACACACCCTTTATGTCTTAGCCCCAAACATAAAGCAAGAACCTTGCCACTAAAGTGAATGAACCAAAGCACACCTCTTTAAATGAAATTAACTCATTCTGAATAGAATCTGATAAGTGAGTCCAAGAATCCTTTTGAGATGAAAAATGAAAGCAATGTCTGAGGTGAGAAAGAGCACACAGTGCACACGTGACAATTAAGGAGCTGATCTGAGAGAAGCTGTGCATGAAGGAGGGAAACGAGCTGAGATCCACAGAGCAGCCTAAATTACAAGGGTTTGGGAAACCAAGCAAAGGAATCTGGACTTGACACAGCAAGAAGTAGTCAGAAAGGCTAGACTTCCATTCGGCTCTAACCGATACTAACGGCTTTTGGGTAGCACTGCCTTCGTTTTGTGGAGCCTGGTCTTCCTGGAACACTGGTCTCTTCTTCGTCATGTAAATCAAGCTCTTCTTCGTACTTAACAGTCTCTTTCCCAACTGGCATCAAATGGTCGTCCAGTTCACCTAAGAAATTTAAAGAGAGCTGACGAACAATCCTGACTTTGTCCCTCTAACTAACCAGTGAATAACCCAGAACAGGACTATGTCAGGAAGCAGCTGGGAAAGTCATGAAAACTAACACATCTGTGCTTTTAATGATACAAAAGTACTCAGATGGGATAAAGTACACATTCATACTCAATATTATCAGCATTATAAATTCTGTTCTAAGACTCAAAAATAAAAACACGTGAACAGGAAAATAGTACATATCACTTTACAAATGCCACCGGAAAACAAGTTTTCCCATTAAAAAAAAAGTTTTAATTCGTATACTAATACAGACTAATTTGAGAGACTGATACATTAAAACACAAAAACACAAATGTTCATGATTGGACAGCTACTAGAAGACCTTTATGTATTTATATATTTAAAAGGGGTCAGAAAATGGGAGCAAGTAAATTACAGCTGTTAAGCTGTGTAAAAAAGCTCCTCCATCTTACAGGATCTTCACATTACATCATACGTACATCTATCTTCACCAAAGCACACCAAGAGCAACAAGTCCACAGCCCGAAAAATCCTCAGACCTATAAAACCCTTGATATGCTTTTGTTTCACAATGTTTTTAAATCTACTTTTATTTACATGTGCTTTTCAAACACTCTTACCAATTTTGTGCAGTTTTTCACAGCAAATGAGAGCTACGACTCTTTCGGCCAATCGTATACAGCTCATGGGGGGACCCTGAGAGTAACAGAAAAGGTGTCCATTGTATATGCATACAGCTGTATTATCATTAGCACATAAAACACACGTGAAATCTCTACCCCGATATCTTTAAAGTTGAAATGTACCAGAACAAAGTTCTTCATTTTGAAAAATGTCAGCAAGTTTTAAAAAATCCTAATCTGCATATTTGAAAAGCCATCTTTAAAAATCCTGCCTAGTAAAATCTACATAAGTTATAACTAAGATTTTACAATTTTGATGAATTCAAATTTCAGTAAGAATTTAATATATCAGTATTGAGACCAAGGAAAGCGGTGACACAAAGGCAGATTTTCAAGTCAACAACAAAATAACTAGAGCAGCCCAACTACATTTAATGAATTCTGTGACACTGTAAGTATCCACGCCACAGATGAATGATTCTGCCAGAAATGTTTCTAGTAGTAAGATCTTAGAGGAAACTTCAGAGGTCATCTAGCCTAACTCTGAGAGTCTATGAATTATATAGTCTACTGAAGATGTGAACATGTAACTGACTACAAAAGAGATTTATAAATTTACTTTTTAAAGTAGATTTAAAGCCATATTTACCTATAACGTGCATAGCCTTAGAGAAGCTGAAAACAAATTAAGGACATAATTTAAGGCACAATCATTTCTTTTTCTAAACTTACAACAATGGAGGCTCGAAGAGGTGAGTTAATTGGCAGATAAAGAGTTGAATAAAATGTACCATCAGGCAACTCTCGGGTTCTACATTTAGGAGCCAGGTGAGTAAATGGATCACTTGGTAATCTAGCACAGTATCTGTGAAGAAAAAGAAATTCTGATGCTAAGTCTACAACTGAGAAACAGAGGAAAAAATCTGTACTGATGTTCACATTCTAAAGTTTGATTTTTTACACCCCTCTTCCCCTCTACTGGATTGGTATTCGCATGCGAAGTCTGAGCTTCACTGCTTCAAACTTTCAGTAAGATGGAACAGGACATTCATATATATAATGGAACTCTGCGATGATGCGTTCTATCTGCCCTGACAAGGAAGTCACCGAACACGTGAAATGTGGCAAGGGCAGCTAAGGAACTAAATTTTTTACTTTATTTAATTTTCATTAAAATTGAAATTTGAAAATAAATAGCCATATATGTCTAGTGCTGTGAATGGACAGTGCAGAAAGTATTGCTCAGAATCCGTTAAGGGAACAAACTGCCAGTGTTTACTCCTTACAGATCTTACATTTGCCAACAACTACTGGGGCCTGTGCAAGGAAGGCATCAGAAGCGGGCCCAGTGTCCTCACAAAGGAGGGCAGCAGAATAAGGCGACGGCCCAGCAGCAGCACAAGGAGAGCACTGCAACCAGGGCAAGAAGCTACTCTCAAGGGCTCTGGGGCCCAAGTCAGGAGGGCTCTGGGGACCAAGGGTGCTGGGACAGGAAGCCCACCCAGTGGGCCAGGATGCATACAAGGAGGGCCGTGGAATGGACAGCCACCCTGCCAGATCAGGCCCTGCGCAATGAGGGCACCTAAACGCGGTGGCAGCAGCCCTGTAGAGGAGGCAGACGGCTGTATACACGGAGACTGAACATTAATCATTTTGAGGACAATGGGAATTAGATTTCTCACTATTAAAAAAGCCAAGAAGATGGAAAGAGGAAAGCTATAATAAACCCTCTGGTGTCACACTAAAAATGGAGCTAACAACAGATAGGCAGTCCTATACAGAAAAAAATATAAACATTATGTGAATAAGCACAAACATATTTTCTGGCTCCATCTACTAAACAGCCTGGTAGCAGTAATACTCCAGAGGCAACAAACACACCTGGTGCGCAGATCTTGGTTTCTAAACACAACTCAATCTCTACTAAATGGAACCAGGACCTTTTGGAGGAATAGCCAATATCTAGCTTGGGGCATGGAAAATATGAGTCTAGAACATCTTAGTGTGCCAGAAAATACAGAAATGTTCTAACAATAATGATGACGTGTTAAAAAGACATAGAGGACTTCTTAGGTGGTGCAGTGGTTAAGAATCCGCCTGCCAATGCAGGGGACAGGCTTCAAGCCCTGTTCTGGGAAGATTCCACATGCCACGAAGCAACTAAGCCCGTGAGCCACAACTATTGAGCCTGTGCTCTAGAGCCCATGAACCACAACTACTGAATCCATGTGCCACAACTATTGAAGCCCATGCGCCTAGAGCCCGTGGTCTGCAACAAGAAGCCACTACAACGAGGAGCCCGCACACCACAATGAAGAGCAGCCCCCACTCACAGCAACTAGAGAAAGCCCGTGTGCAGCAACGAAGACCCAACACAGCCAATAAATAAAATTTTTTAAATTTTAAAATTTAAAAGACATAGAAGGTAGACTGAAGGGGCCCCCACTAGCCAAATCTCACACAATCTTAACATCAAAATAAATAAGAAATAACAGTAAAAGACTATCAATGACTGAATAAAACAGAAGCCCGTTAGTTCACACTGGATAAAAAAATAAAAGGAATAAACAGAGAGACGAGAAAGCTCTCCCTCATAGTAAAAGAACAAATAAACAGAGAGAAGAGAAAGCTCTCCCTCATAGTAAAATGACAACTAATAAATGCAGAAAGAATAACGGAATCAGAAAATCACCATTTTGCAGACATTACAGAAATAAGAAATAATTCAGGCAAGAAATATCAATGAGCACTTATGCTGATGGGTGAAATTGGGAAGAGGAATAAATTTCATATATCTCAAATATCTCCCCATGAAATATTCACTAATTAGTGGGGAAAGGCACCTTTACAGTAGAGAAAGCTGGCAGACCTTGCGTAAGCGATCCAAGTCACCACCATAATAAGAGCACAAATCAGCACTGAGTGACCCGGTGAGACAGAACGAAAGGAACGCAGCATCACTGCTGTGACATGCGGGCCAAAAACACATAACCTGGGTCTAATCATGAGAAAATATCAATAAACCCAAGTTGAGAGACAGACCACAAAATGACTGTCCTGTCATCTTCCAAAGTTTCAAGGTCACTAAAGTCAAGGAAAGACTGAAGAAAGGCTCCAGGTTGGAGGAGACTAGAGAGAGGAGGAAAACAGGCACAACCCACCACCCGGGACAGGGCCCTTTCCCTCCAAAGAACATTCTCCTGAAACCTGAATGGGTCTCTGTGGGCGAAAGGTATGTGGGAGTTCTTTGTAGTATTCTTGCAACATTTTAAAGCTGAAAATTGTTTCAAAGTAAAAGTTAAAAAAACAATCTTATGTTCTCTGCTCCTTTATTTTGCCCCTGCATGAATTTATCCTGATACATAATCTAACTATGTATCTGCTTTTCTTAGTTCTTAGAAATGTATTTACCAACTTAGGACAAAGTAAAACAGAACATACACCAAAAAAGAAAAAGTTTATTTATCATAATCTTCCATTATTGCTAATGGAAAACTCAACATCCACAAACATTCATGACACAAAACAAGCAACTTCTTTTCTTTCTCTCATCAAAGTATCACAGGCCATAAATGGAAAGATTGGTGATTGTCTGCAAAAGGTAAACAACACAATACTTATAGGTTTAGACTTAAATCTGGCCATTCTCACAGGTTCTCCACACAGATGATCTGATGCCTACCTATTGATGTGTCCAATGGCCGTGTTGATTGTGACTCGTGGACCACCATCATCGGGCCTCAACACATACGGTGGGAAGACATCGTCATCATCCACAACGGGCTCAATGTCAGTCTCACCAGTATCAACTGACTTGGAACATTTGTTTCTCAAGATCTGAACATTTTAAAAACAGAATTTATGAGAACAAATGCTTTTTCTGCCATTAGTTGTCTGCCTCTGTACCTACAGAAAAAGCTCTCGACGTGAAACATGTCTCCTAAACACACTTCAATACCCCAGAGTTGCCTGCTGCTGAAAATTTCTCCCAATGCATCCTTCCCAGCGCCGATCATGTGATGTTCCCTATACAGGTAACAGGGTTTACGAGATACTGTACCTACCTACCTGCCTACACACACACACACACACACACACACACACACACACACTCCCTCACAGATACATGGGATCCCCAGTCTTTCATGAATTCAGGGGCTATGTCATCACTCTCAAATCACTCCGTAAGTCAATCAACTGTTACTACATTGTTCACATGAACAGTACATTTTCCAGCCTTCCACCCCAATAACCCATATGACCATTTTCACTGCTATTTCATTACAAAATACTGCTGACTCTGTGTAATTACTCTCAACTTTCTAACAGTGTATACACTGCACACCTCTGCTGAGACTATTCTCTGAAGATACAACTGTTTTTATCTATTTCTATAGACATAAAAACAACTTAAAGATAACATATAAATCTTACCTTTTCAATAGCTTTGTATGTTTTAAGGTCTCCTTCGAAACTTTTTATTTTGTCTGTATCTGCTAACATTACATAATTAGAGATCGGTGCCCTCGCTCTTCCCTTAGATTGAACATAGGATCGATACTCTGTGGGCAGATCAAAACGAACCACCAAGTTGCATTTTGGTATGTCAACACCCTCTTCCACAATACTTGTTGCAATAAGCAGGTTGGTTTCGTGTGCTCGAAATTTCCTAAGTACCTGAAAAAAATCCACCAAGGAAAGCAATTCTAAGAAATTTTCCAAAGAAAACAATGTAGTCAATTAAGGGACAGCTGTCATTTCTGACAATACTGTGAGCACACTTAATCCAGACCAGGCTAAAGATGATAACAATCACACAAAACTCAAGATGCATAAACACATGGGTAAAGAAACTGATTTAATGACATTTTCAACTGAGTGTGACTTGCAAAATCAAAGTGCCTTTCTACTTTACAGAAGCACCCATGGACAGGCTGAAGGCACTGGCTTCTTTAATAACCACCAAAGTGACCAAATGAATCCACTTCTGCAGTCCTGTTGCTATTCTGAGCCTCCATAATGGGATCTTAGGGCTGTGAGCCTGTGCCAACATCCCTCCAGAGATGTCAAAACTCTTTCACTAAAATTCCTAGGTCACTTGGAATTAAAAATTACAAGCAAAGCATTACTTATTTTTTGGCATCTTGGGACATTTAAGGGATCAGAAATGATTTTCATTTTTAAGTAAAAAATTTTTTCATACTAGATTTACGGTAACATCGTTTCCCAATCCAGAATAAATTAAATATGAAAGGAAGCTAGCTTTAGACTGATCTGTCAGACTCTGGCTACTGGACTCCCCAAACTTGGAATATTATCAAAGAGCTATCACGTAGAAAATGACTTCAACATGAATTAGTCTGCTACTTTTAAGTTAAAAACAAGTTTTAAATAAGAAGCTTTTATTTGCAAGCTGGAACACTATATTAAGTTTTAGCACCTTTACCATGCTGTTTCCTATACCAAAATCTTAAAAAGCATGAAAAAAATTAAACCAAGATCTTTAAAATACATTGTTATTTTTAAAGTCTTCAACCAAGGCAGGACTTTAAATAGAAAACAAAACACTTTCTAGGAAAAAATTTCAGGTTGTTGCTTCAGAGTCACATGGCGTCAACAGGATTTAAGTTTAAACAAGCTTCCTTTTTCTAAAATGAAATGTAGCTGTGTGCCACCAGCCCAGCAAAGGAAAGCAAAACAGTTGATGGCAATTAAGACATGAAATTGATTTACCAGACAGCTATTCAAATTCTGAACATATGAATCACCATACAGCTACCTCACAGGAGATGGCGAGTCTCTATACTAAAGAGTACACTGTATTACAAAGAAATGCAGAGGAACTATAAAGAAAGGGAGTTCCTATGGGCAGGGTTTGTATATGTTCTGAAAATTGTTACTGTACGATTATTTTAACTTTGGTTACCTCTTCCTGTTTTCTGAATTCGGCTTCCATCTGCTTGTTGCGAGGTTGGTTCTTTCCAATGCCATGTCCAGTTATAAAATTGCTGCTGATGTAAGCCAGCTCTGGATCCTGTTTGCCAGCTTCCTTTATCAATCTAAGAAAATTACATATATTTGGAAGTTAAGCACTGCTGAGGGAAAAAAAACTTAAACATTTGTTTATAAGGTCTCCCTTAAAATAGAAATTCATGTAGTTTTTTGCTGACATACCTAACAGAACAGCCTTGGTATTTTTTTTTCAACTAGCTTAAAGAGGAATCACTGCCACTCTTCTCTGTGTCAATCCGTGCACCAAGTACTTATAACACCAAATACGGGGCTGATTTATACTGATGAACGGGATGGTCACAGTCCCTCAAACTGTCTAATTTGGCAGTGATGACCTTCATAGAAATGTGGCCCAGGAGGGGATAGCGCTAGGCAGAGAGAAACATGGATTCCTCATGTATCTTGGCTTTAGGCCAAGACTTATAATGAAAAAGCCACACACACACATTCTCTCTCTACGCACTTCCCTCAGCACACACACAACTTGCAGCAACGGTCATGCCCTTGTCTTCATGGCCAAGCTTATGCAGAAAGTACCAAATATCTCAAAGTAAACTTCATTCTCCTCTGCAGGTAGTAAGAGTTCCAGCTGCACGTGAAAAGAAGCACGTTATTTCCTTTAGCTTTACCCCAGTACCCTGTACCACTGGAAGGAGGGCTCTAGGGAAAGGAACGCCCCCATCCACTGACAAGCATCTCCATCCCCAACATTTCATGTCCCCGGGCAGGCCACTGACCACAGCTCTGCATAAAAGACCACTGAGCTTCGGCACTGCAAGGCCAAGAGAGTTCCTGTTCCCATCCCATCCTGTCAGCGAAGAAAACAGACTCCTGAGCTCATCCCCCTTCCGGGCTGCTCCTCTGTATTAACCCAGAATGCTTGTCCCCTAAAGCGGGCCCATGGCTAAGAAATTGAAAAGAGCTACAGGACGGGCTCATGTTACATGGGTGCAGAAGGTTAACAGTTAATGTTGCTATTACAGCTATTTTGGAAATATCCACATTCAAAAACTCAGCACATAGGATAAATGGTTCCACACCTGACCTAAGTGATTCCATATGGCTCTTCTGAAGTCACACAACATAGTATAAATTCCTAATAGAAAATTGCATTTTTAAGTCAAACCATTCTTTTTTTTTTTCAATAAGTACATGAAACAGCCTAATATCAAAGCCCTGGAAGAGACCTTGAGTGGCCATCTAGAATATCTTCCTGCCTCCAAATCAGTAAAACACTTGTGTGTCTAAGTTAGTTTGAGAGTCTGCTCTATAGTTCAAGCACTTAAAATGTTCAAAATCAGAAATGTCTTTAATATGTTCCAAGATTTCTTTAGTTATCATAAACTTATGATGTCAGTAACAGAAAGCAGTGCTATATGCAAATGGCATGCCCCAAAATCTAAAATATGAAATTAAATATCTTGGAAATGATATGTACTTCCAAATTCCAATTTATGTAAATAAATATCAATTTGGACATAAAAGAGGTTAAAAAATGCATTTCAAGTTACTCCTAATTAAAGAATGTATTTTAACTTGACTAAAAAATAAATCTGGTAGACTTCAACTAGCTGAGAATTGGAAGCACTAAGAGTAAACTTATTTCTCCTTAATGAGACTCTCATCAGTACCACAGGGAACAGAACAATGTGTACATTAATAAACAAAATCTCTTGTAAACAATAATTAAATTCTACATACCTATGCGGATAATGCTTAAAGAGGAAAAATTTCTCTTATCATCTGATAAATTTAAAGAATCCCTACAGACAAAACTACGGGCTTCCAGAGAAACAAAACAAGGTCTACTGGTTGTCAGGGCGCTTGTAACTGAGTAACACACACTGCCTAGAGATTTCACGGTACCACAGAATTGCTAGCACAGAGCCGTATTTCTTTCAATTTTATACTGAGTTTATGTGAGTTGTTCCACAAGCAAGCTATCTGATAGAGAATGCTGTTCTTTAGTGCACAGAGCTTCTCAATCTACAGCAAAAAACTGATTATTTTTTCCCTAATTTCAAACTCACCTAAAACCAATATTTTTGTAAAACTCCATGAAAATTGACTAAGAAAATGTAACTTTAAAAGCATAAAAATTCAATAGCCAATTGTATAATATTCAGCAGACATAAAAAATTAAGTTTATGAATATAACTGTATTCCATTCAGCAGACAGAACTTACTCTTAAAACTAAGAGCTTATGCTTACCCTCCTTCATTCACCACAGCTGGCACAGGCCCACAGATCACATTGTGTCTGTGTGTGTGTGTGTGTGTGTGTGTACAACGTCAGGTGGTAATACTGCCGTTTTTACATACAGTGTCTCTTATTAACAACCCAGTAAGAGAGGGAGGTATTATTATCATTTAGCCTTAAAAAGTTAAATATCTGGCACAAAATATACACCTAAAAAGTGAGTAGAAATAAAAGGAACCAGGGCTCCTTGGAGAAATGGCTGACTCTACGGCTGAAGCAAGGAAAATATAAGACGAGCCCAGAACATCTTGTAGTACCAGAAAGTAAAGAAGTGTTCAAAAAAATGAAAGGATGAGGACGTGTCAAAGGGACACAGGAGCTAACCTCAAAGAACCCCCGATGGCCCAGGGTAAAAACAACTTGTATTAAAAAAAAACCCTAGTATCAGATTATAACCAAAGTAGAAAATAAACACGAGTTCATGATGACAAAAGAACATGATTCAACACATATAAACAGATAAACAGAATAAAAGAGACATGCTTTCCTTACAAAAGAATTTCAGTAACACACATCAATAAGCCCCTCTCCAGGAATGAAGCTGAATCCCTACCCACTGAGGATAAACTAGATTTGCTTCTTCCAAAGAATTAAGTAAGAAAAGAGAAAAATAATCACTTTACAGTGCAGAGCACTGGCAAACACAATCATAATCACATGATGAAGTTTAACATCACCAGCGATGTTCTGTGTTGACAGCACGAATCCCCCCAAGATAAAGTGACGAGAAGGGCACTTCACATCTGTAGTATTCTTCCAAATCCTAAAACCCAGTCTCATCCTGAGATGAACATCAGACAAATTCAAACTGAGAGGCATTCTACAAAATACCTGACCAGTACTCCTCAGAACTGTCAAGGTCATCAAAAACAAAAGAACAATAAGCCGTAGCAGACCAAAGGAGATTAGGCAAATACAGCAACTAAATGAACTCTGGTACACCTGGGATTAAAAAAGAGGACACTAATGGGAAAATTGCTGAAGTACTACAGTGACTTAGAGAGTGGAAGCCACTTTTTGCCACTCGATAGCTGCATTATTTTGGGAGGTCACAAACTGAGTGTTATTTTCCTCATCTATGATATGGTAAAAACATCTACCTTCTTCCCTCATGGAGTGTTCTGAAATTTTAAAAAATATATAAAGGTAAATTATAAACGACAGAGCCCTAAATACATAAGGCAAAAGAGAAACTATAAACAGAAGAAGGTACACACACTACATTATATATAGAAATAGCTGTGGTTTATTTTTTAATCAGGAGAGTAGAAAACTGCCCGTGTATTACAATAGCTTGTACTCCCATGAAACTGTTCACTGAAGAAGGGTTTTTCCTCCCATTAAATTGATGGAAAGAAAGAATCTGGATTTCAGGAAGTTCTTCTAAGCTTATTAAAAAGCTTACTGGAACAAGACCTCTATTGTATATTTAATTAGCTGCCCATAAAGTCAACCCTCAAACCCCTCCTGATTCATCATCCAACACTAAATTCCAGCCACATTTTATGAAAGTTGATCACAATTAATCTGACCCTCAAAGTCAATAGGAACTAACATTGATTTTTTTTTTTATGGCTTTGAACAAACCTTTTATTTTTAATTTTTCTTTGCTTAGCTAATATAGCATCAATTCTGATAGCCATAGGACATAGGTTTTTTTTTTTAATTTTATTTATTTATTATTTTCTTGGGAGGGGTACACAAAGTTCAATCATCTGTTTTTATACACATATCCCCGTATTCCCTCCCTCCCTCGACTCCCCCCCCACCCTCCCTCGAGCCCCCCCCATCCTCCCCCTCCCAGTCCTCTAAGTAACACTGATTTTTGATAAACCTTTTCAGGCTGACATTCCTGCAGTGAAAACTGGCACATCCCTATACTTAAAAATACATGAAGGAAAGAGGGGAAAGGAAGAAAATGAACCCCCACTTCCTCTCTCCAAGCCCCCCAAAAATTATTTAATTCTTAAACCATCCTGTATGGGAGCAGGGAGTACGTCTGTAACTCGGCTTGAAACTGTGCCAATATTAAACTTTTCTGACCCCCGAAATGCCTTCCCCCATTCTCAGAAATAACCCAAACAGCCACGAACTCCACGGACTGTCTCCTGACAGTCTTCCCACTGTAAAGCACTGGTTTTTAGCGTTCTGTCATACCCAAGGGCATTATGATTATACAATAACCTGGAAACTAGGAGGCAGAATATCAGGATTCTAGAATTGTCTCTGCCACTGACTGGCAATTTAACTCAGAGCAAATCACTTTTCCTCCTGAGGCCTTTTCCTTATAAAAGTGAGTGAGTTGGATTAGACAGTCAGTGAAGTCCCTTCCCAACCTTAAACTTCTGATCCCAGTGTAATTCCCTACACAAAGTTATTTTACCTCGCATTCATCATGAGGATCAGGCCCAATGACTATGAAAATTACCAGACTGAAAACCGCCAGATGACTACCCCAGAGCCCAATTTCTCCTTACTCAAGTGAGTTCTCAAGGCCCCAAAACAGTCAGAAGCAGTTTAAAAAAAAAAATCCCAAATTACCTCAGGAAACAAAGCTTAATTTCTCCTCAGAGATCAATACTTGCAGAAAAGGCTCTTAGGGATCAACTCTGGCCAATTAATGGATCTTGTAGAAAAGTAGACTGAAGTGCAAAATAAGGACCCTTTTTGGCCCTTATAAATAATACAGCATCTATCCACAAGTCAAAAGAACCACATATTACGTGACCACGTGACACAGATGTGACGTGCAGCTCCTTGGCCGGGTCTGTACTCAGGAAGAACACACCTCTGCTGAGGAAGGGGGCAGGGCAGGAAGTGGCCATCCAATCGGCCGATATGCTATGACGTCCTCCCTAACATTCTTATTCTCTTCTGATTCAGAAAATTTTCATATGTAGTCTATGAACCAATCCAAATTTCAAATCCAGTTGTTATAAACTTTTCACGCAAACACACAAACCTGAATCGACATCTGTTAAGGAAAAAAGCTAACAGAAAAATCAGCCACAGTAACACCCTGATACATTTCATCCTAAGATCACCTGAAGGAGAAAGCTCGGTGTGGAAATGCGCAGCACAGTGCCTAACACATCACGGTCACAGGTTAATAAAGGTCTGAACTGAATCTAACAACTGAATACGAAACAAGGAACGCTCTGCTTTAATGTAACCTAATTCTTCTCTACTTACGCTCTATTGCAGACGTATTAGAAAAGATTAGCATCCTTTAGGGGAAAAAAAGAAACCTCAGTCATATCCAAGCCCGCCTTTGGGGAAGGCTATTGCATACATACACGCCCCGTCGATCCCAGTACAGCATCACCCAGGAGCTGTGATGATGGTGCCTACATAAGCCTTCTGCCAGCTCCCAAAGCTATCACAACGTATCGCTTCACAAAACGAAAAGCTGCCTGTTCCACCACGGAAAACACATCAATCTCAGAGACTTACCTGTTTAAGACAACTGCAGTATATCTTCTTTCCACAAAAATAATTCCGCACAGGATATTGGTAAACGGAGAAGGAAAATGTGCCTCTGGCTTTTCTTTTCCTTCAGTTTCTTCATCCTCCTCATCCTCCTCAGAATCGCTCCAAGACACGTAATCATCCTGATTCCTGTTATTATACCACTCAACGCTTTCAAACTGCTGTCGCTCATAGGGTTTATATTTACGTAAGATTTCAAGCAGCCTTGTGACTTTAGGAGTTACAAATCTCAGGTCAAGTGAGGCAGGTGAGAAGTGCTCTTCACACAGCGCGTGGATTTTCCTTAGGAAAGTGTCTGTAAACAATAGAAATTTCCTGTGCAGCTCCTCTTGCTCATGTTTGATATATTTCTGTAGCTCTCTTACCATCATTCCAGCTACTTTATCGGCACACCAGGGTCCCAGAACTACCAATACCGCACGACAGTCTGAGAGTATCTACAAAAAAATGTAAAAAACCCAAATGCGAAACAACAATCATGTAGTAGTTTCAGATGGAGTTTAACTGAGATTTAAGCTGTCTTCCGTCTGCCCCTTCAAAATAAATTTACCCCACTAATATAAACACTGAGGTTAATTCCCCAAGGGGAGGGGGAGGGGCCAGCAATCTTCGCAAGCTCTACTTTTTCATATATGTGCCCAGAACCATCCTTTTGTTTTCCCCAGTGAAAATAACTGAATGAGAGAAATTAAAAGATGCAATTGTATATGGTTAATAAAGCAATTTTAGAACTGTGATTAGTTAGAAGTACAACAATCATTTACGGTAAACATGCAAGGAACTATGTAGCAGAATATACATATATACGTACATGCATGTGCAGCAGAGTATGTCATTTTATTTTAGGTACCAAAGAAGAGCAAGACAATTTTCCTTGAACTTTATCTATGCCCAGAGTGCCACATCTTACAACCCCAGCTCAGCGTGGAATGTAAATCCATATTGAGGCTATAACTGAGGAACTGCCAGTTCTGCAGTCAAGTAAGACATACTGGGTTGAACATGGACTTAATGAGAAGACAAGTGCTGAGCACAGTCTGGGCACTGCTGCTCCAGAAAAAAATCAGCAGGAGAGAATTAAGACTTAGATTCAGTACAGTGTTAACATTCACAACTGGCTGCAAAGTCCTGGGATGATGGTTCTCAAGTTTTAATGGCATCAGGATAACTGAAGGGCTTGTCAAATCTCAGACAGCTGGACTCTACCCCCAGAGCTTCAGATTCAGCAGGTGGGGCTTATCATCTGCATGTCTTAAAAAGCCCCAGAGGGAAGCTGACGCTGCTCATCTAGGGTCCACACCTTGAGGACCACTGTCCTCAAAGCTGCACTACTCAGGGATGATGAGCTCATACCCAGTTACATACAAAGAAACAGAAGAATTCTGTTAACCCAAGTGTTTGATCAGGAACTAATTCACTGGCCCAAGGGGGAAAAAAAAAAAAAACTGGACTCATTTCCTATGCTGAATCATGACATGTCCTTAAACCAGGGAGGCCTATACTTAATAATATAAATGTCCGTCAGGTAATAGTAAATTCAACCCAATGTGATACATTCAAAGAAAAATGTCCAAAGAGATAAGAAGATAAACTAAAATGTATATAAAACAGCCTTATTAGAAGAATATTCATTTCAATATTAAAAATTCTTTATGCTTTTATTATACTCCCTATACTTACTTTGTATATGCTTACCTGTTTAGAAATTAAAGTAGAATCTCTTTCTTTTGAATGTACAGATATGTTACAGTCATTGATAAAATTAAGTGCTTCTTCTAATTCCATCAGCAGTCTTTCATAAAGCCCACTTCTGTCAGTAAATGGTCCACAGTCTACCACAATCTCACACGGCTGAGAAGTATACCTTTAACACCAGAAACAAATGTTGTCAATACACAACAAATTCACTACAGCATTACGATCCATTACATATCCAGACCAAAAAAGAACTAACCACCCTGCCGATTTTCATCTGGCATAACAGATGGGCTCACAACAAGCCTTCCTAAAGTGGTCCTCCTCCTATCTGTACTATGTTTGCCTGTTAGGTCTCAATAAATGCACAAGAGTAATAGTCAAAGAATTCTGTTGTTTCATTATTATCCCAGGTTTTTCACTTTCCTTTTAGGTTTAGCCTTTCATCTTCTGCCCCCTTAGGCATCACCAAGAATGAGAAACAATGTTAATCAAAATGCTCAAGAAACTCAATAATGATTACTTCTCAGAAGGAGAAATAGGGAAGGGGGAGGAGAACACAGCGAGGAAGTGTTATTACATTTATCCACTTCCATACTAT